>NC_065544.1:36465792-37087458 GCF_932294415.1 Quercus robur
CCAGTTTGGCTCTCTAAACAAAACCCTCAAATCACAGCTAAAACCATACAAGAACCAGACAACCGCAGCGGCACACCCACAACCTCAAATCGGCGGCGCTTCTTCTCATCCAATCCAACTCGTCGGCGTCGCTCCCTAGTTTCGTCTCTTCCAATCCATCCTCAAATCGGCGACGCACTCATATCCAATCCAACTCGGCGGCGCTTCAACTCTTCCCGTACGACTTGGCGGCGCTTCTTTTCTGCCATTCTAAATCGGCAGAACCACCCACAATCTTCAGGTTCTCTCTTTACATATGATTAACGCTGATATGGGTTTATATTATTTCTCTAAACTTTGTGGGTTTATGCTATTATTGTTTTGTTTGAGTTTCGGTTCTTATATATTTGACAAATTAATCTTTACACCGAAGGGCTTGATAGTCCAACATTGATTGCCTGGATCACTATTGCCATGTGAAACGAAATTGTAATAAGGTTGCCGATGCTTTGGCAAAGAAATCTCGGGTTGGGCTAGAACTTCAGGTTTGGGTTGAAGACTTACCTGGGGACATTATCCCCTTTGCTCTGTTTGATGTTCATAGTTTTCCTTTGTTTTAATAAGAAAACTATATAAATTATTGTAGCGATAAATTATTGTAAAATTCTCAATGATATAAATTTATTATGTTCAGTAACTTAATTTTGCAAGTAACTTATTCCTCAAAAAGATGCTCAAATTATTTTGTTTCTTGCAGCTTGATCTAAAAACTTTATCCGTTGCAATCCGTTTCTTATGGGCCAAATCTCCTGAGCAACGGGCCAAATCTTACCATTTAATTTCATTGATTCAGGATTTCCACTCAATACTTTGTTTGTGAATGTGTAGGCATGATATAATTGCTCAAATATATTATGCAAGGAGACTTTCAGAGAAGCTGCATCCTGTTGCTAGAATGATAGAACTTCATGGAGGTCATCTAGCGAGCCATGAGAGGACCGAAGAGGTACATTTTTCATCTATAATTGATTTGATTACAATAAAGCAGCTCATTGGATTATGGCATGGTGAAAATCTAAGACGAAAGGATTTAAATAATCGGTGCTTAATAATAATAATAATTATTATTATTATTATTATTATTATTAGTGCTTCTTGAAATCTATGACCGTGACTTGATTGGACCATAGTTTACAAGGAGAACAGAACCTAAAAACTTTTCTTTTCCCTTAAATTTCAGGTCAATCAAGCAATTCTTGAATTAATCAAGGCATTAGAAGTGAGTATCAATCCTAATGAATGGACTAATTTGCCAAAGAAAAAGTCTGGTAAGTATTCCACATTGAAGACAAAAGCCTCTCTTTCTTCCTTTGATTGGATTGACATCATGACCTTTAGCTGTAGCTCAGGAGTCATTATCCAATACTATCAGAGCACCACAATCCCTACTTACATAAAATAGGGCCTTGCATGTGAGTTCACAGATAGGAGTAGGACAGATATGCAAGTAAATAGGAAGTATAGTGCTGTAGGAGTGCCCAATAATTCCTTATAGCACTTAGAAAGTTAGAAGTACATTCTAGTTTTAGCCCTACAGCCATTGCATATCAATATTGTGGATAAAGTGATCTAGAAATATAACCTAATGTCAGGAAATTCACTGCACCGGAATTTCTTAACTATAACTATAATTCTAGATTTCAGTATGCTGTGATAAAACTAGCTCAACTGCTAACCAGGGTTATTGCTCGGAGTATACCATAATAAGAGCTTATCCATCATAGCTTCAGGGTGTAACCAAGTTGAACTAAGACGAGCTATGTTTTATGATATTGAATGTTGGGCTATTAATAAGTAACATTTTCATAAAATGAGACTTTTTGTTGTTGTATCTCATAAAATTAACCTCAATAGACTAGTTGAACAACTTTTGATGAATCTAACTACTGACCAAAACACTGCTGTTACTTAAATCATAAGTAACAAACTAACAATAACCAAATCACATATGCAGTATAAAATTCTACATTCTATTTTGAAATCATGTGTTGATACATGTTGCTTTTTTTTTCCCCTGCCGGGTGGATAGGGCCAAGGGTGACATTAATCAGAATAAACACAGAGGGAGGAAGCAATATCTCTATCGTGCTTTACGTTCTATCAAGACTGAATATTTTCCTGTTATACCTTTTTGGTCTCATTGTTTGCATTTGAGTATGGACGACGGGTTCTAAAAAGTTTAAAACCAGTTAAAGTTGGACCTTCCCTTGCATTAGATGATAGTCAATGAACCCATGTTTTTACTGGTAATCCTCCACTCCTAGATATCTTTTTTTTTTTGGTCATTCTCTCTTTTCTTGATTAAGAGCATAAATAAGAGAAGCTAAACATTTCTTTTCCTTTTTTGCAGGGGCTTATTGATATGTCACCCTTCCATTACCTCATATACCATAACAAGTGAATACTGAATACACAGGATTCATAAAACGATTTTTGTAACAAAAGATGAGAGGCTAACAATCCGGCCATTCAGATTTTCAAAGCGATTGGAGGCAAAAAAGGTGGGAGATTGGGGCAGCCAATATTTAGGCAGATACCTCTCCCCTTGCTATCGGTTCATGTTTAATTTTTTATACTTGCAAAAGATGATGTAACAAATCCCCTTGTGCCTAATCTTCAACAAACTCAATACCCTTTTGAGTGGCAATTTATAAGAAAAAAAAAAAGGCTTCTTGACTCCTTTGTTTAAAAATCCCTCTGCTTCTTGACTCTTGAGATACAGAATAATCATGGTTTTGGAATCTCAAAGGCATAGGTGCAACCATAAGTTAATTACAAAGAAAGCTTCACAAGGTTGCTGGAACATTTTTTATTTTTATAATTCGATAATAGTGGGAAAAGGGAATTAAACCATGTATGTTTCTAGTGGAAACACCATGAAATGCTAGTTAAACTAATAGTCATGTTGGAACTTTGAAATGGACGAATACCAAACCTACATATTGAAATGCAGCTGTCACTTGTCACAGAAAATAATGAAATTTCAAACAGCTCTAAAGTGCCCAGCAGGGGCTGTACTAGATGGAACCCAAACATAAAAAGAAAGATCTTCTAATCAAAGTTTAATAACATTTTGGGATTTGACCCCAAAGATTATAAGCTTCCCTTTAAAAAAAAACCTAGGGGGAAAAGTTTAGATCACCAACTTTCTCTGGAGTATTATGGAATGTGATATTGATTTATGACCTATCAGATGCATGTATATAATAATAGCTTACCCATAAAAAAGAAAAAAAGAAAAAAAAAAAAGAAATGTTCAAAATTCAAGAGCTGGAACTTCCAAAGATTGAAAGAAGCAAAAATTATCTCATAATAATAATAAAGTTAGAAGTATATTAGAAACTACACAAATGATCATTTTAGTATATTATTCCTGTATCATGATCCACTGTAAACATCTCTGTATCGATCCATGTGGACCAATATATTATTCCTAAAAAAATTAATACATAACCATAGAAAGTATAAATCAACACTATTTTATACTACTGTACAAAAGGAAACCAACAACAAAACAAAAGCCAGAAGGCAAAAAACCCAGATGGAAAACTAAAGAATAAGGATCAAATGTACTGAGATTTTGGTGACGAGAAACGGTGGAGATTTCGAACAAAAGGGCAGAGAAAGAGAGGAAAATTGGTGGTTGTTATCACCGACATTGAAGGAAAGAAGATTTGGGATGAACTAGGGTTTTTCTTGGGCGTAGGATCTTGTGGGCTTTTCAGCTTATGGACCGAAAATTGAAAATTCAAAAAATTAAAATTGCAGGCGTGAAGTGCTAGGATTCAAACCAGAGTTGGTTGGCAAAAAATATACCAAATTACCACCAAGCTGATGCACTAAGTTGTTACTAGGCTTAACTTAAAATATATAGATATGTAAAACTAACGAACTAAATAAATAAATAAATAATTAATTAATTAATTAACTAATTAGTATATCAATATTAATCTCACACATTAATATTTATTAGAAAATGATAAACATCAAGAAAGTGACCTCAACTATGTCGTTTTAGAAGGAGGTATGCCTTGACCATTACAAGAATCCAAGTGTTACCAAGCCAACCATTTTGAATCTTTTAAAGCTATCACACTATCATATGTCGGAACCCTTGGAGTTTATAAAACAACTTTATCAGGAAATACAAGAAATAAAGACTATCGGAATTGCTTCTAAAACGATTATATATATATATATATATATAGAGAGAGAGAGAGAGAGAGAGAGAGAGAGAGAGAGAGATAAAGATTAAAGCAACTAAAAGAAGACAATGCCATAAATTATATGGCTTAGTCTCAAATCCTAGTAAATAAGTCTTACTTACACTGAGGAGTTAGTGAGGGCTACTATCAGCCACCTATATGAATGAACAAAGTATAAAAATGAAAATTGACCTTTTTGGTCTTGGACGACACTATGGACGAATTGGAGATAGTCTAATTTTTTGTTCACCATCATATATAAATAATAAAAATATAAACATCAAGAAAATGTCCTCAACTATGTTATTTTATAGGGAGGTATGCCCTTGAATGTGATGGAAGCTACTAAGGGAGATACGTAGGAAGTTAATTGGTATATTTAAATATTTGTGGAAGAAACCAAGATAATTCCAGCTGATTTTTTTTTTTTTTTTTTTTTTTTTTTTTGTTTTGTTTTGTGAACAAGAGTAATTATTGTGGTTGGGCTAATTTCATGGGACGCCTTTTTTTTTTTTTTTCTTTTGGTTTTCGATTTTAGATCTAAATTTTTTAATAACTTTAAAAAAATTACTATTGTGATATGTGGTTATTAATAAGTAAAAAAGTGACTCAGTGATAAGCCCAAACGTAAAATTATGGTCAAATGTGATATTGGTAGTGCTTATTGTGACGATTGAACTGCCAATTGTAAGGAAAAAAAAATAGGGTACTACCGAATGTGATAAAAGTACGGTCAGTAGTAATGTTGGTACTGCCCAATGTAATAATGGAATGGTCAAATTTGAGAATAAAAAAATAGGGTACCACTAAATGTGACAAAAATAGAGTCAGATGCGATGTTGGTACTGCTTAATGTGACAATGGAACCATCAAATGTGAGAAAAAAGTAAGGGAACCACCAAATGTGAGAAAATAACTGTCACATGTGATGTTGGAACTGCACAATGTGAGGATGGAATCGTCATATGTGAAAAAAAGAAAGTAAGGGAACCACCAAATGTGAGAAAAGAACTGTCACATGTGATATTGGAACTACACAATGTGAGGATGTAACCGTCAAATGTGAGAAAAAAGTAAGGGAACCACCAAATGTGAGAAAAGAACTATCACATGTGACAAAAGAACTGTCACATGTGACAAAAATAGAACAGATGCAATGTTGGTACTGCTTAATATAACAATGGAACCATCAAATTTGAGAAAAAAAAAATAAAGGAACCACTATATGTGACAAAAGAACTGTCAAATGTGATATTGAAACTACACAATGTGATAATAGAACCATAGAATGTGAGAAAAAAATAAGGGAACCACCAAATGTGAGAAAAGAACTGTCAAATCTGATGTTGGAACTGCACAATGTGAGGATGGAACCGTCAAATGTGAGAAAAAAGTAAGGGAACCACCAAATGTGACAAAAGAACTGACACATGTGATGTTGGAATTGCACAATGTGAGGATGGAACTGTCAAATGTGAGAAAAAAAGTAAGGGAACCACCAAATGTGAGAAAAGAACTGTCACATGTGATGTTGGAACTGCACAATATGAAGATGGAGCCGTCAAATGTGAGAAAAAAGTAAGGGAACCACCAAATGTGAGAAAAGAACTGTCACATGTAATGTTGGAACTGCACAATATGAAGATAGAACCGTTAAGTGTGAGAAAAAAGTAATGAAACCATCCAATGTGACAAAAAAACAGTCAAATGTGATGTTGGAACTGCACAATGTGAGGATGAAACCGTCAAATGTGAAAAAAAAAAAGTAAGGGAACCACCAAATGTGAGAAACAAACTATCACATGTGATGTTGGAACTGCACAATGTGAGGATGAAACCGTCAAATGTAAGGAAAAAAGTAAGGAAACCACCAAATGTGAGAAAAGAACTGTTACATGTGATGTCGGAACTGCACAATGTGAGGATGGAATCGTCAAGTGTGAAAAAAAGTAAGGGAACCATCCAATGTGACAAAAGAACTGTCATATGTGATATTGGAACCGCATAATGTGAGGATGGAACAGTCAAATGTGAGAAAAAAAAAGTAAGGAAACCACCAAATGTGAGAAAAAAAACTGTCACATGTGATGTTAGAACTGCACAATGTGAGGATGGAACCGTCAAATGTGAGAAAAAAGTAAGGGAACCACCAAATGTGAGAAAAGAACTATCACATGTGATGTTGGAACTGCACAATGTGAAGATGAAACCGTCAAATGTGAGAAAAAAATGAGGGAACCACCAAATGTGACAAAAGAACTGTCATATGTGATGTTGGAACCGCATAATGTGAGGATGGAACTTTCAAATGTGAGAAAAAAAAGTAAGGAAACCACCAAATGTGAGAAAAGAACTGTCACATGTGATGTTGGAACTGCACAATGTGAGGATGAAACTGTCAAATGTGAGAAAAAAGTAAGGGAACCACCAAATGTGAGAAAAGAACTATCACATGTGATGTTAGAACTGCACATTGTGAGAATGAAACCGTCAAATGTGAGAAAAAAGTAACCTGGTGTAACAGGTTACCTACTAGTGGATACCGTACCCCCATTTTTTGGGGGGTACAGTAGAATTACTCTCTCTAAGATTATTCACCCTTGGCTTTATCATCCTATTTCACCTCTGCAACCTTCTTTTAATTCTAATCACCTTCACCATCATCATATTTGGAAAATCAAAATTTTCCATGCATTTCACCACCAACACAAAACTCCAATACTTCAACGATGCTCAACCCCTGTACATCATTTCACTCAACATAAACAACCACCTAAATTATCATTGTATTCATTGGTCTGAAGTTCTGATTTCACTTCTTCATTTGATTCAAGCTCGGTCCAAACACCTAATTTCAGATGGGATATATGATTATGTGCATTTGGATGTGTTATGTTTTTTTTTTCTTTTTCTTTTTTTCCTAAATAATTTGTTGAAGCCTTGAAGGTACGTACTGTATAGAAAAGAGGGGAAATTTTTTATTTTTTATTTTGGTTGAAAGACCAAAAATATGATTTTTTTTTTTTTTTTTTTGGAACTTTCCAAATGCAATCTATAAGATTTGGTACAAACATCAAATATAGGCCATCCATATTTGAAACGCTATTTGTTCGGAACTAATTTTTGAGTCATTAAGGATTTTTAGGATTTGATTGTAATTATGGGTTATTTATTTTTCCCATATTGATGTAATTTGAAAATCTTACTTAAGCTGAGAGAGTATTGTAATTTGTTTTCATAAACAGGGTAGACTTTCAATATTGGAATTTTTTTTTTTTTTTTTTTGAGAAGAAATATTGTAATTGATTGTATTAAATTATTTTTATTTTCTTATCCAAACACATTTTGACCGTGCAATCAAAGGCTTGAATAGTTGTTTCTCCCAAAAAAAAAAAAAAAAAAAAAAAAAAAAGCTTGAATAGTTGCTAATTATTTACGTTTATTACAAAGTAAAACTGATATAGTCCACAATCATTTGGTTTTAGACACTAGACGTGAACCAACAAAATTGAGTAGTTCTTATAAAATTAAAAATTAAAAAAAAAAAACCAAAAAACAAAATGGAGTAGTTAAAAGAAAAACTAGTATCCTATCATAAAGAATAAGAATTATACAAATTAATTTGAACTTCAAATCAATTTGCCTTTGATTATGCAGCTGTTAAGCAATAGAATCCATATTTATACTCATAGATATTAAACATAAAAGTCAATGATAATTTTAATTTGAATTTTAATATTTTTTTAGAATGATTTAAATTTGAAGAATAATAATTATACAAATTAATTTGAACTTCAAATCAATTTGCGATTATGCAGCTGTTAAGCAATAGAATCCATATTTATACTCATAGATATTAAACATAAAAGTCAATGATAATTTAAATTTGAACTTGAATATTTTTTTAGAATGATTTAAATTTGAATTGAACATTGATTTTCTCAATCCCATAATTTTCTCTAGAAATTAGACCCTTGATTTGATGACCAATCCCATGAATTTCTCTCACAAAACATTATGGGAAGATAGTTTTCGCTTTTTATTTTTTTATTCTTTTTTGTGTAGTATCATAAAAAATGGGTCAATGAAAGACTATTTATGGTCAATGGAAAACTTAATTAAAAGTATGATTTATTGTTTAGAGGTTCTTTTATGCTATTTTTTTTTTTTTTTTGAAAAATAATATGTTTGGTAACTGTTTTTTTTTTCCTTATTTTCTGTTTCCAAAAACTATTTTCTATTTTTGAAACTAAAAACCTTGTTTGACAACTCAAAATGGACAGAAAACAAAAACAAATTTTAAAACTCAATTTGTGAAGGAAACTGAAATTATGCAAAAGACTTTTTTTAGTTTCTAGTTTTCAAAAGTTAAAGAAAACACGCATTATATTTAACGAATTTGTCTCATTTAATAAGTTAGTATTAAAGTTCAAATCATAGTAACAACATATTTTAGTATTTTCTATTTTTTTCTTCAAAAAACCTGATTTTTTGTTTTTTTTTAAATTTCAACTAACCAAACGTTTTTTTGATTTCAAAAATACAAGAAATTTTTTTTTCTTTATATTCCCAAATTTTTTTTAAAAAAAATAGAAAATAAAAATGGTTACCAAACATAGCCTAACTCTATTTCACAACAAGTTAAATAAAAAGTTTCTCAAAAAATACAAAAGCTAAATAAGAAAAGTAAAAAAATAGTATTTCAACTTATTTATATATATAATAATAGGTGAAATTGAGATAAACTCAAATTAGAATTTCAAATTAGAGTTTCAATTTTGCTCTATGTGTCCTAAATTATTTATTCTTAAAGAATTTTATTTCTCAAATTTTAAAATAAAATGTGGAACAACATCATAAATATTCATCCAAGTGAGTTATTAAGTACAAAAACCAAAGAATCTAAAATAAATGAATCGTTAAAATATATATATCACAATAATTTTAAAAAAATGGACAGTTTACATTTTATTCCTAATAATATCATTACAAATTTTTTTAAAGAATTAACAAAATATAAAAATGACTATCAATAATATTTATATTATATATATAGGTGTAGCGGTGATAAGCCCAGGAATGCATATATATATATATATATATATAGATTGGGCTAGGAGCTCAATCTGAGGACATGAATAGTCTGAGGACGGGTAAACACCTTCCTAAGAACTCGTGTTGGTAAGTAAAGAGGTGAAGTCTGATCATAACCATCTGAGAAGGTTGTTCGAGGAGGAATACTTCCTCGGCTGAGCAAAGCTGAGGTCAAAAGGTGTGGTCTGACACCAAGAGCAACATTCCGAACGATTCCACTAATAAGGATAAGTATCCAGAAGGAATAGGACAGAGGGAGGCCATGAAATATCATAAGGGAAAGCTGCTACCATCGTATTAAATGCTCTACAGTTAACTTTCTGACTGCATTAATGTGGAGACGACCCCTAAATAGTGCTGCCTTGGCTGCACCAACTCACAAAGGGCCTGAGAAGATGTCCGATGGGACAAACACTCAAGTGGTGGCTTGGATGATTAACAAATGGAGGACTAAGATTGTCTAAAGAAAACTATAAAATGTAAAAGACTCTCCATGAAAAAATGATAGAAAAATTAGGAGAAAAATACTGTATCAATCAAGAATTGAACTTGTAACCAAACTTGAGAGAAATATACAAGAACTGATCTCCTCGAACTATGCCGAGAACGATTTTTCTTTAGATTAAACCAATCTATCTTCTTTTTCTTATCATCTAAATCCATTTTACTTGCTGTCTAACTCACTAAAGCCTGATTTTCCAACTTACTCTCTACAAATTCATTATATTAGGCTTTTTGGACCAAAGTCCATCCACCCCTTGAAATAGGAACTCAAATCTAGTCCTTACAATAGAAATTATATTGTGCATCTCATTGTATATCTTTAAGTGTATTCATACATATACAAGAGGTTACAAACTAGTTTTTAATTAAGATTGCTACTAAATATAGAAAAATGAGATGATTTTCTAAATAATGAATCATTTTTAGAAAAATATAACATTTAAACAAACCGAGCGCAACTGTAAACAAGACCACTAAAATAGTATAAATAAAGCACCACTATGCCATTCCTTTCTCAATTATAAGCACATTCAAAGTGATATACAAGTCGTATAAATGGTTTTTATATCCAGCGCACAGAATTCACAATGGGCTACAAAACGGGCCAAAAATTTATTTATCTTTTAAATAATTATTATATTAATTATAACGTTGTCACAGTTTGACCTCAGTTGAACCTTGGTCCGACCTTAAAAATTTTGAAGAGTTGTTTGAACGATCCGGGTCTGAAAATCATATTTACCACATCAACAAGTGTGAAATGTTTTGTCAAATTTTGTGTCTACCCTAATCACCAAAAAAATGGTTTGTATATCCTGCAGATAGGATTCACAATGAGCGCTACAGCTTAGGCCAATAGGTCCCAAGCCTCCGCTTCATGGACTAAGCCTCAAAAAAACTGCCATTAAAAACCATGCAACATCATTTCGGGTCGGGTTGTCATCCGGATCAAACACAACTAAACTTCACATAGCCTAACAATTTATGTAATATTAAATTTTTTTTTTTTTACATCATATTTAGAGAGTGAGAGATAGAGAGAAATATGATAAGATAGTGTTCAATTGACGGGGTGTGGCCATGAGTCGTCAAACATGAATTTCGGCCATTGGATTAGACCTTGAGATAGAGAAAGTTCACATCATCGATTTTCGGACATGGGTTTATGGGGAAGAATGATTTTCGGCATGGATTTATAGGGAATATAGGTTTTTGGCTTGGGTTTATGGGGAAAATGGGTTTTTGGCCATGGGTTTTAAGGAAGAAGGACATGAAAAAAGTATGGAGATTTTGGGTGTGGCATGTTGTGGGTCTTTGGAGATTTCGGGGTGTGGCTAGCTAGACTTTGAAATTTGATGATTTTGCTTGTGTTTGAGAAGATATGGGCTTTGGGATTTATTATTTTGTATTTAAGCTAAATTTTTTGGGTTTTTTGTGTTTGTTTTCGAAGAAAATTTATAGGTTTATGGGTTCATTAGAGATTGGTTTGTTTATTGGGTTTATGGGTTTGAAGGGGTGTCCACGAGTCAGTCTGGGTTTGGTTTGTGCCCAACCCGTGACTGACCTAATAGAATCGAGTGGAGGAAGTTCAAACTTGTCGCCAACCGGAGAGGGAGTCAGATTAGAGCGGTCGGATTTGTGCCAGAAAGTGGTCAGTTCGGTACAAACCGTCCACAGTGGAAAAATCCAGCCATAATAGTTTATTTTAGACAAAATTTTGCGAGATCTGATGGAGATCTCTCCGGATCTAGTGAGATCTCGCTAAATCCAATGAGATTTCCACCAAATCTGGTTGAGATCTCACTAGATTCAGTGAGATATCCCTGAATCTGGCATAAATCTCATCGGATCTAAACTATTTTGACCAAAAACTTGCCAAAAAAAGCTTGAATCGCCGGATTTTGGTAAGGTTCCGATCAGGCTGGTTAAGGCGAGTTTTAGAGGAGAAAACCCACCAACCAACCCACCAAAGTTGGTTTATTGGATCTATAACCCACCGCCGATTGTTGGAGCCGGTTTTTGGGATCTATTACCCACCGACGACCGTCGGAGCTCTCGGGTCAGTTGGACATGTCTTGATTTGTGGAAGAACATGAAGAACATGTTCTTGTGTTCTTCCCAAAAAAAAAATTTTTGAAAAGCAACAAAAAAAATATTTTATTATTTAATTTAATTAGATTGAAGGTTTGCTACGTAGACAATTTCCATTATTGAGATGACAGTAGTGAGGTAATGATTTTCTATTTTGAGGAACTAACATAGGCGCTCCAAAAAAGTAGAGACCAAAATGAAAATTGGCTCAAAATATAGGGATCAAAAGTGTATTTTTGCCTTAAATATATAAAAACCCTCAATTTCAACTTTTGCCTTAAACCCCCAAATGCATCAAGCCATCCTTGACCTCTATTACAACAACTTCATTTGATGTGAAACAGGGTTTTACCTATTACAACAAAATATTTTGATGTGAAATAAGTGGTTACTTATTGCAACAACATTATTTTGATGTGAAATAAGGTTTAACTATTACAACAACACATTTAGATGTGACAAGGTAATTCTTGCAACAATCTTAAATTGATGTAATACATTTAAGTTACTATTACAACAAAAAGTATATTTTTCATCTATTACAACAATATATTTTGATGTGAAATAAGTGGTTAGTTATTGCATCAATATATTTCAAAATAAAATAGGGTTTAGTTATTACAACAACACATTTAGATGTAACAAGGTAATTTTTGCAACAATCTTAATTGATGTAATAAATTTAAGTTACTATTACAACAAAGAACAACTCACAGATGCAATAGTATATATATATTACTCCAATTATTTTTGTTGTTGTAATAGGTCTTTTTTCTTGTAGTGACTCTTACTGTTTCCCTGTGGTTGAGCTCCATGCTTTGTATCACAGAAGCACGGGCACTGAATGGATTAGGGGTTCCTAGTATTAATGCTAGGGAGACTGGGGGTGTCTTTGAAGAATCATCCAAGAGGACAAGATCGGGTAGCAGAGGACAAAGTTACAAATACTCTAAACCTACACATGAAGGCCCTAGCCCTGGTATAGGGCATAAGAGTGTTCCCAGTTACAAATACTCTAAGCCTACACAAGAAGGACCTAGCCCTGGTATAGGACAGTGTTCCCAGTTACAGATACTCTAAGCCTACACAAGAAGGACCTAGCCCTGGTATAGGGCATAAGAATGTTCCCGGTGATTATCAGTAATTACCATTATGAATTGCTCCCAAATGGTCTTCTTATATACACACTTGCGCATTCCTTCCAATAAACGGTGGTGCTGTTTTTAGATGGTTGGTACTTGGTAAGGTGTTCTATTTTGAGTATCTTTGTAAGGCATTCTTTTTTCATTTTCTTTTTCTTTTCTTTTTTTATTTTTTTGAGAAGATTTTGTATGGCATTTAACTAATGTGAATGTTAACTCTCGAAAATAAATGTGAGTGTAATATTTTCTAATAAAATTAGGTTGAAGTTGAGAAATAATTCTTGGCCTTTCTATGATTATCCTATACGTGTCTCAAGACTCAACAAAAATGTCAAAATCGCACATATATTGTGGGCTCTTCTTTTGTCATCAATAAATTAAGAATCAAGTCAGAATATAATATTAATATACTTTTGACCTGTTTGTGATCTATTAGCCACATTTAGTAACCTTCATAATCAATTTTCTTATGCTATCATAATTATTCTATGGTGATTATTCTTTATTATTAGGTTAAAATATCAATTGATTTTTAATATGGGCAGAATTTGGATTTTATATCTTTTACTCATCGACAAAATTTTTTACTAATTAAGTTAATTGAAACCTAAAACCTATTGAATAATTACACTAAAATAATATGGAACGAATTGCCACAACTATACAACCAAATGATTATGGACTATATCAGTTTTACTTTGTAAAAAACAGAATTTTTTTAATATTTATTTAAGCATTTGATGGCACGGTCAAAATGAGTTTGGATATGAAAATAAAAATGATTTAATACAATCAATTGGTAAAATCTCTTTTTGTTCAAAAAAAAAAAAAGAAAAGATTGGTAAAATCTCTTATTTGTATTCTCAAATAGGAGAATTAGAGTTCGAGCCCTCTGAAATAAAAAATTGATTGGTGTGTTAGCATGATAATAAGAGTCATCATCATGGAATAGACACTATAAATTGAAATTCTACACTTTCTGTAAATTAAAAAAAAAATTCTAATATTTCTCATTTTACTTTTTTTGAGAAACAAAAACACACATATAAGGGAGAGGGAAAGGGGTTCTAATATTTCTCATTTTATCAAATAGCTTAAGCAAGATTTTCAAATCAAATTACATCAAATATGGAAAAAAATAACTTATAAGCAAATTACAATCAAATCCTAAAATGCCTATTGACTCTCAAAAATTAATTAGTTCCGGAGAAATGGCGTTCTAAATATCGATGGCCTATATTAGATGTTTGTATCAAATCTTATAGATTGCATTTGGAAAGTCACAAAAAAGCCATATTTTGGGTCTTTTTTTTTTTTGGTGGATCCCACACCATAATAAAAAATAAAAAAGACATGACACACCAATGCACATAATCATATTTCCCATCTGAAATTTGGTGTTTGGAAAGAGTTTGAATCAAATGAAGAAGTGGGGTCAGAACTTGCGACCAATGAACGATGATAATTGTGTTTGTTTTTGTTGAGTGCATGAAATGATGTACAGAGGTTGAGCATCGATCGTGATGAACCATTGGATTTTTGTGTTGGTGGTGGCGAAATGCATGGAGGATTTTGATTTTCCGAATATGACGACGGTGAAATCACGGAAGGACCAAAATTATTAAGTAACGGTAAAGGTGGAAAAGATTATCGAATATATATATATATATATATATATTGAGACACGTATTGCGTAATCACGGAAGGAACAAAATTATTTTTCAACCTCAAACCTAGTTAATTTTATAAGAAAATATTACATTACATTCACATGATTTCAATAATTTATAATCACCCTTGAGGGTGATTCCACAACTAAACTTCAAAACCCCATGTTTATTTCTGGATGAATCTTCACAACTTCATGTCACAAAGATACTTCTTTATTTTTTTTTTTTGCTTAATATATATGTTACAAAGAGCAGACACTTAACCAAAACACGTTTGGTCACATAACATGACAAGGGTAGGATACTCGGTGTAGATCAACACCTTAAACTACCTAAAGTACATAATTCCTCGAAAGAATATGTACTATTTATTATTTAATAACAACAATCTTAAACCAGCACCACCATTTGGAACGTACATGTGTTATTATAAAGAAATATGGCAAAGAAAACGAAACCTTTTGGGAACGATTGATAATGGATGATTTTACTGACTATTAATTGGCGGGAACATTCTTATGCCCCTCACCAGGGCTAGGACCATCCTTAATTGCTTCTGTATTTTGAGTATATTTGTATCTATGTCCTTCGCCATGGGAGCTTAGCCCTGAACTCTTACTCTCTGTCACCCTATTAGATAATTCTTCAAAGACATCTTGAGTGTGCCCGTTATTACTAGGCAACCCAAATTCATTTAGTGGCCGTGCTTCTGTGACATAATGCATGGAGCTCAACCAGAACGAAACAAGAAAAATGAAAAAGAAGGTAGCAAATGCGAATCCTCTACCCATTCTAGATATGTTTATGGTACTCAGAATAAGGAGATATATTATTTGTGTGTGAATGTGCGCCTAAGGAAGAATGTGGTGGTGCTTTATTTATAGTATTTGAGGGACTTGTTATACCATGTAAATGCATGCATCGCTTAGAGATATGTGTGTAATTCTGGCTTTGGAATTAATGAGTTTCCACGCCACATCTAGTTCATGCTAGGCAGCCAGAAAAGGTAGGTTCATTGCAGAATGAGAACTTGGAAGGCATTTGCAAAAAAGTAAACTGAAGCCGACGTAAAAGTTGAGTCTTTAAAAGGACAGCACGAATTTAGAGTCAAGTGAGGACTTTCTTTATGCGCCATCATGCAGACACCATTGACCATTGTGGTATAGAGGTGATATTGTGAGGTAAGTAAGTGCATATGTGATGAATGATGTGGCAACATGCATGATGGGATGCAATGATATGTGAACATAATATGATGAGCAAGAGATGTGATGTTGTGATGCTATGATGTGATGAGCATGTGATCATCGTGATGAATGCGACGTAATGCAGTTTGAAATGAATGGATGATGTGATGCATGTGTGTGCATTTTAATTTCTTCTTGCATACTCAGGATAGCCCATTAGAAAATTCCTTCACAAAATTACACTAGAGAACATAAGAGTGGAGGTTGGCTCATTGGGTAGGCTGACTTGAGTACCAAACGCCTTCTCAAGACGTACCCTAGCTTCGAATCTAGTATCTATGGTATAGATCTTTGCTAAGACTACAAGTAGATTCTTGGACTTAATTTAGGTGGTAGCTCCCAACCCTCTATCTCCGGTCTATTCGACTAAGACATACTTTCTAAATAATAATCTTGTGTCTAGCTATGATGTTGAGCCTACACCATTAAAATAACCATATGACCCCCTAAGCCTCACCAAAATTACTAGAGTTATCTCCATCTCCAGAACCACTAAAATAACTAGATTACCCCCAGACGTTACAAAATTTATTTAATACCAAAACCTTTAAAATAACTAATTTATCAACAAAATTCACAAGATTTATTAGAATGTCCCTATAACTACTAAAATGATATCACACAAACACCGGATGATTCACATATTACTAAAATTACAAAAACACCCTCAAATTTATTAAAATGATCAAATTACCCCTAATCTACACCTAAATGACAACAATGCTCCTATAATCACTAGATTTGCTCAACCATTCCCAAAGGATCAAAATACCCCTAAACGTAAAAAGTCACTAAATTAACCCATATCACATCAAAATAACCAAAATACCCAGAAGGCTTGAACTACTAAAATCACTAGATTAATTCCAAATTATCCTAAATCAGTCAAATAACACTCAAGGCCGCGTAAAAGACCAAAAAAAAACCCTCAAATCTTACACAAACACCGGATGATTCACATATTGGACTTCAAACCCCATGTTTTGGAATTAAGGCGAGTTGTGGTGCTCACTCACTCCTATGATCCTATCTACGGTCTCAAATCACCTTTTTTTTTTTTTGGAAAAAATAAAAATGATCATCTAATTGGTTCTAACTCCATATTATTTTTCAGCAATTAATCTATCTTCATTTGTGCTTGGTCAGAATGTAAAGGAAGACTTTCTTCTTTTAACTTTCAATTGTTGTTTTTAAAAAATATATTATTTGGTATCTTATTTTATTGTCCTTGCATGATCCTTGCTTGGTACGATTTAAATGAAGTACTCTTCTCTTAAGTCCCGTAAATCCGTTTTACATGCAGATAGTACGTTTTAACTTGTAATATTTCGTTCAAAACAAAACATAGATATAAGATATTCTTATTTTCATGGAACATTGGATTTGCATTAAGGCCCACTTGTTATTACCAATCTTCTGAAGTTCTTTCTTCTTCCTTTTTTCATTCTATACCTTTTAATTTTATGGGCTATTTTGGCCCCGCCTTTTCTATCACTTTACTATATTGTCCTTGAGAAAGGATATATAAGATTCCAACTCCGAGTGCGTTTAATTGTACGTTGGAAAATACATATCCAATTTTTTTGATGGATGAAATACATATAAAATTTGTTTTATGCTAATATTATCATTTGCCTTGATCCTTAATGTAATGATGACCAAAAAAACAAAACCATAATATATCTGTATGATTTTGTTGAGACACGTATGGGATAATCATAGAAGAGCCAAAAATTATTTCTCAACTTCAAACTTGTTTTATAAGAAAATAATACATTTACATTACGTGAATAACTTACAATAACCCTCGAGGGTGATTTATTGACTACAGTACACTACACTTTTTTTTTTTTTTTTTTTTTTTTTTTTTTTTTTTTTTTTTTTTTTTTTTTTTTTCTGGTACGACTCCATACAGATGGTATACTTACCGAAACAAGTTTGGTCACGTAAACATGACAAAGATGGCTCAGAGTAGAACACTCTTAAACTTAAACTACTTGCAGTAGTTGTACAAGAATATGTAGTAATAACAAGTACGTACCAACCATTTAAAAAACACACCACCTTTTGGAACGTGAAATTGGACAAATAAAAGAAGACCCTTTGGGAGCAATTGATAATGGAAATCACAGATAATCACTGGGAAGTGGGAACATTCTTATGCCCTTCACCAGGGCTAGGTCCAGACTTAATTTCCGCTGTAACTCGAGAGTATTTGTGACCATGTCCTCTGCCACCTGAGCTTAGCCCTGATGAACTCTCTATCTTAGATAATTTTTCAAAGACACCCCAAGTCTCTCCAGCATTACTAGGCACCCCTAAACCATTCAGTGGTCGTGCTTCTGTGATGCAAGACATGGAGCTCAACCAGATGGAAACAGTAAGAATAAAAAACAAGGTACAAAATTTGAGCCCACCCATTATATATAGCCTACGGCTTACTATATGCTATGCTGATCAGTTTGAATGTGCATATCTGAGAAAAGAATGGCATGGTGGTGCTCTATTTATATAGTATTCGTATGCACTGCTAATATTGAATTTGAAACTGATCATGAATGAGCTTGTTCATGCCAGGCGGCCAAAAAAGGCACTTGCCAACAAGCAAACTCGAAGGCAACATTAAAGTATTTTTGAAAATGACAGCATGAATTACAGATTTGCAGTCAACTAAGCTCTTTATTTAGTGTATGTTTGGTTCCAAATTAAAAAACAGTTTATTTTACTATTTAGCTTTTTTTTTTTTTTTACTGTATATGGGATTCATTGTACTACTTTATATAATAAATTAATTTGCTTGTGTTATAAGTTACAACCGAATTAAAGAGACAACTATATAAGCAATTGCACCTAACTACATTCTGTTCATCCATCCAAATACCCATATCAAAGTTCAGAAAATAATAGTTAAAAAAAATGTTAGAGAAGTTAATTTAGTCATCTTGGTAATGTTTATGTACGTTATTCTGGAAAAAGCAGTGTGACTTCCAAAACGTTCGGATAAAGAAACAAATAATCAATGGTCCAATTGCTGGTTCTGAACTTAGCCAGAAGATCCAATATTCAATATATTACAGGCTTAGAGAACCGTGACTTTGTAATAGCATCCACGTTAAAGCTGTGGAAATCTCGAATATATTGCAACAGACGGCACCAATGAGCGACAGTGACAACGACATTAGAATTTGGTGGTAACTAGTAACAAGAAATAGCTCGCTTAATTGAGTTGGTTCATGCAAGTAACCAACCAGTGGACCCAGCCATCAGTCGGGTGGAGTTGCAAAAGGAAAAAGCTAGTTGCTTACGAATTCATTTTCTTTTTTGTGCGTGTTAACCTTGAGTCCAAATCTTTTGTTCTATTTTATTTTTATTTTTTTTTTACTCCACTCTATACTCTACCAATAAAATCATATCACATGTCCACTTATTTAACTAAATCTTTCCTATTTTCAATTACTTAAAATAAATCAAAAACCCCAGCCCAAATATAATCATGAATTTAGGAGATCTGGTCCAAGTGTCGATTATCACTTGGTCCTAGATCTCCGAGATCATTTCCTTTGTCGGTTCTATTTGTTTCTGTTTTCAATTGTAATCTAATTCTTTCAAATTTTGACTTCATTTTCCTAATTTTCTGGGTTCTCAAAGACAGCAAATTAATTCCAAAAAAAAATTCAATTATTTAATTTATCAATTTTTGCCAATTTTGTCTGGAATTAATAAATGTTTTGACTGTAGATTAAATTAGATGTATACAACCTTACTATAAACCCTATCCTCAACCAATAGCATTATGACACCTCATTAAATTTTATTTGGACTAGAAATAGACCAATTAAAATTAAGAGATTATATGCATGTGTGGTGGGGACTTGATTCATAAAGGTGCACTTTACCGTTAAAAATTGTTTCTTTGATATCTTTTAATCTGGTGATCCAATGAATTCTAATGAACCGTTTTTTTGATCATGATAACCCCAAGATTCATTTCATGAAATATATTTGGAGATCAAACAGCCAAAATTACTCTCTAACCCTAGAGACATGAGATGGTGATGACATGCAATGCAATTAAAGTTAAATGTGAGTTACAAAATGGGTTTCTACAACTAATAGTTAGTTTGTTTTAATGAAATCTCCCTATTACACAAAACAAAATCTTGGCGACATGTTTTCAACAAAGCATGTGTTAATCACCCTCAATTTCAATAAACCAAGTGTCAAATGCATAATAGTGAATGATGATTTAGAAAGCAATGTCCAATTAAATCAAATGGAGCTTTTTAGAGAGTAGTGTGCTTTTTGTGTGACCTTAGATAACAAATACTTTAATCTATCAATCAATTTCATACTCTGAACTCCATATTCAACACCCTTTCTCTCCATCCATATGAAACATGGAAATCAATGGATGATTTAAGATATTTTAAAACCTAGATAGTGAGAACTAACATATTGATGTAAATGCGAACTGAACCATAACGAGTTTAGGTGACTTTTGCTAAATATTACGTATTAATAACTCTTTGAAAACTCATTAGAATGACAAAGGGGCATTACTTTAAAAGGGAAAAAGAAAAGTCATTCAACTTGTGATTCTTCTTATTCCGTTGAGAGTACACAATTTAAAAAATCAAAATAAAAAATAAAAAACCCTTCAATTATATAAAAAATTATTTAGGGAAATGCATATCAATGTTCAAAACAGCCTTTATATGTATTTGAGTCTTAGTTTCTAGTGTGTTCAAGAAGACTGTGAAATTGACATACAAGTGGTATTATTGAAGAAACAAGAATATTCAAGAAACTACTCAAAAAAAAGCTAAAACTGCAAATCTTGACAGATGCTCGATGCCTGTCGATCTATCAAGATTTGATGAACCTTGATTCCTGATTGACACCTCTTAATCTACTGATCCTCAGGTAAATTGAATTCCAAATTCATTTTTCGGCCCATGATGACAAGGCTTTCTAGGGATCCTTGTACTAGGATTCCAGAACACATAAAAGACATATTTTATAGATGTCATCATAGACACAGAGAGACACACATATAACAAGAGTTGTTGCAATGATTATGCACCTAGGGTTTTGTACTACACTACTTCCAGTTCATCCAAGCATTGATTGAAGAATTCTAAAAAACTACATGTGAGAGACTACGAAAATTTGGAGTGCTCTCAAAAAAGAGATTTGGGTGCTTTTAAGAGCACCTCTCTTTTTGGGTAAGTGGTGTGGAGTCGTCACTTATTTTTTATACAAAAAAATAAGAAAAAATAAATACAAATTACATTATCAAAATACTCCATTGTCATTTATTGAATAAAGAAAAGTACAACTTTGGTAAATTAACCTTACAAGGCTTTGGGTACTAGTTACAATCTATGCAAAAGAATACAAAACTTTGGTCCTAGTTACAATCTACCAAAATTAAAAAACAAAACATTAATCTACCTATCCAAAAACCCTAAGCTCGGGGGCTAGGTTATGAAATGGGAAGGTGTTAGGCACCATTCTGCCCAGATAGAGTCTGGTCTTTTAGACTCTAATAACCAATATACCCTTTTTTGCATGATGTTGAATGATATGTTGAGCACACATGACACACACTTAACAAAATTAATTTAAATAAATTTGCCTTATGAATGTCCTCTTTTTCAAGAAAATTCATATCTGTTTTGGAAATTAAAAGAATAAGACTTGGTTTGTAAAAAATTAGATATGTTTTTATGTAAAATAAAGAATAAGATTTTTGTTAAAAAGCATCAGGTCTGTTTTGTGCAAAGTTAAAAAGGTGATTGTATCAAGAAAAATCAAATTTGTTTTTTATGTAAGAGAGAGAGAGAGAGAGAGAGAGAGAGAGAGAGAGAGAGAAAAGACAAGACTTCAACCTAACTTTCAATTCCTTCTTTTAAATTTCAAACTCTGCAATTTTGTAACAAAGAAAACTTTTTCTAAAAAGAATCATATTTGTATTTAATGAAAATATAGATCAGTTTTTGTGTTAAAAAAATCATATCTGAAAAATACAGATCAGTTTTTGTGTTAAAGAAATTAGATCTGCATTTAATGAAAATATATATCAATTTTTTTGTGTTAAAAAGTCAGATCTGAAAAAATGCAGATCAATTTTTGAGTTGTTTAAAAACAAATCAAATCTGAAAAGTATAGATTAGTTTTTGTGTTTAGAGAAAATTAGATCTAAAAAATACAAATCAATTTTTGTGTTTAAAAAAATTAGATCTAAAAAATACAGATCAGTTTTTGTGTTTAAAAAAAAATCAAATCTGAAAAATACAGTACAGTTTTTATGTTTAGAAAAAATCAGATAAAAAAAATACAAATCAGTTTTTGTGTTTAAAAAAAAAATGTGTTTAGAGAAAATTAGATCTGAAAAATACAAATCAGTTATTGTGTTTAGAGAAAATCATATCTGAAAAATACAAATTAGTTTTTGTGTTTAAAAAAGAATTTTGTTAGCCATTGTAGATTTTGAAACTTAAGAAAAAGAGTTACAATAAACAAACACCTAAGCACATGTTAAAGAAAATTCTAGCAACGTATTTAAGCATGGCAATTATATATTAAGAACAAGACATAATAAGAATATGCTAAACATATTTATTCATCATACAATAACCAAATTAATGAAAGAAGAAAAGGAAGAAGAAAAATAGAATACCTCTTGCATGAGCGTGCTCTTCTAATGAAAGAATATTTTAGGATTCAAAGAAATTTGTTCACCTCTTTGAAGCCTAAAAAACTTTACTTACAAAAAAGAAGTTCCTAAAGCAAAAGCCTAAAATACGCCTTTAACGTAAGGGGAATTGAAAAGTAGAGAAGAACCCTTAAGTTTCCTTTATTTATAGAGGTTGGGAAGCTTTGAAAAATTAGCTGAATGATCAGATACGAATTGGAACGCGTCCTTATTTCTAAAAAATTGAAAAAGATAGGTTTTATCTCAATCAAGGAGTCCTCGGGCTGAGCCACAAATTTGTGCCAATCGGCACTTGGAGAGTGCCGAGTCCAAATTTGAGTTTTGGTCCAATTTAAACTCCTTTTTTGAGGATTTTTTAGCTGGGAATTGTACTTAGACGCTGTGGGTACCCAAGGCATGCTTAGGCATGCTTGGCAACGTCCTCGGCATGCTTTGCAACGTCCTCGGCATGCTTTGCAACGTCCTCGGCATGCTTAACAACGTCCTTGGCCGACCTTGGCATGCTTTGCAACCTAGGCATCCTACATCGAAAGAAAACCCCCCCACTTTCTGCCTTATAAGCTGTGAAGCAAAGGGAGTAGTGTACCACCAAGCATCTCTGTGATCACAAGAGGCTTGGTGGTACACTACTCCCTTTGCTTCACAGCTTATAAGGCAGAAAGTGGGGGGGTTTTCTTTCGATGTAGGACGCCTAGGTTGCAAAGCATGCCAAGGTCGGCCAAGGACGTTGTTAAGCATGTCGAGGACGTTGTAAAACATACCAAGGACGTTGCAAAGCATGCCGAGGACGGCTGAGGACGTTGCAAGCATGCCTAAGCATGCCTTGGGTACCCACAATAAAAGGGCCCTTTTTGGTATGTGTTCCTTGGATGGACGAATCTTTGGGCCAAGGGCTTTTTGCCTTGTAGCCTTTTTACACCGCACCCTTTGGAATCCCACATCAAAAGAAAACCCCTCCACTTTCTGCCTTATAAGCTGTGAAGCAAAGGGAGTAGTGTACCACCAAGCCTCTTGTAATCACAGAGATGCGTGGTGGTACACTACTCCATTTGCTTCACAACTCATAAGGCAGAAAGTGGGGGGGGAGGGGGGGGTTTCTTTCGATGTGGGATTCCAAAGGGTGCAGTGTAAAAAGGCTACAAGGCAAAAAGCCCTTGGCCCAAAGATCCGTCCATCCAAGGAACACACACCAAAAAGGGCCATTTTATTGTGGGTACCCAAGGCATGCTTAACAACGTCCTATGCATGCTTGCAACATCCTCGGCCGTCCTTGGCATGCTTTGCAACGTCCTCGGCATGCTTAACAACGTCCTTGGCCGACCTTGGTATGCTTTACAACCTAGGTGTCCCACATCGAAAGAAAACCCCCCCACTTTCTGCCTTATAAGCTGTGAAGTAAAGGGAGTAGTGTACCACCAAGCCTCTTGATCACAGAGATGCTTGGTGGTACACTACTCCCTTTGCTTCATAGCTTATAAGGCAGAAAGTAGGGGGGTTTTCTTTCAATGTGGAACGCCTAGGTTGCAAAGCATGCCAAGGTCGGCCAAGGACGTTGTTAAGCATGCCGAGGACATTACAAAGCTTGCCGAGGACGTTGCAAAGCATGCCGAGGACGGCCGAGGACGTTGCAAGCATGCCTAGAATGTTGCCAAGCATGCCTTGGGTACCCCAGACGCATTTTTAATTCGTATTCTAAAAATTAATCCCCTTTTCTGGATTTCAGGTCTTTAAGCGATAATTATCTTATAGATAAATATTCCAAAAAGTCTTGATTATCCACAACTTCTTTGTTATTTGATTATCCACTTTATTCCCATGCAAAAGTCTATTTGACACTGACTAACAACCAATCACAAAATTATTTAATTAATTTTAATTGTTTAACCAATTAGAATTAATTTAAATTAATCATGCGTCGTTGGTTCTACCCAAACAAAGTGCATGCAGACATATCTTTCAATCTGACGGTCCAATTTGGAAATCAGACACATCGTCACGACCATTAGAACCTCAAAATCATTTTTATGAAATGAATGAATTAATACATGTAATGCAACTCTAAATGTCAGGTATATGAATGGTCACTCTAGCCATCTTCCTTGATTAAATTATGGTGTAAAATCGAGTGTCTACACTGCAACAACAAAAAAGGTTATGGAGTCTGATGATTCCTTGGATATCAGTGGGTTGACAAGACTCGAGCGATGATCTTTGGGCTATCTCCTGTAATACAAATAACACTGAATCAGAGGGGACCGGTGGTGACCGGCCAAAAATCCTCCGATGATGAAGTTAGTTATTTTTGAACTCTCTGTAAGGAATAAATATTCTCGCTCAAAATGAAATTGTCTGAATCCCCTTACCCTTCATCGAAGAAGCCTTATATAGTGTGTGTGTGTGGAACGGTTATCTGTTTAGTAACCGTTCCCAATGTCGAGGAGTCCGGAGAATTGGGGGTAACTTCCATAACCGCTGTGGAGGTTACCTGGGTTGGACGGGCTGGTGAACTCGTCCATCCTTAGTAAAGATGGACGAGACTTCCACGATGAACTCGTCCATCTTTAGTGAAAGATGGACGAGATCATCTTGGAAGGCTTGCCCTGCGTAAATGGTGTAGATTCTAAGGTATTCCTCATTCATATATGGACGAGGTTCGCCAGAACGCTTGGAATTTTCTCTGCGCCTACTGTAGCTTCTTTCGACATATGGACGAGTTATGGACTTGGATGATTTGTGACACCATCAGAGTCAATCACGGATAGGGAGATTTGTGCAAATGAGAAGTCTTCTACAAGATCAAGTCCAATTAAGGATTGGAGTTGAGACTAGAATAGCTCAATAGGTTCTACTATATGTAGGTACTTTGAGATAGACCTGTAGGGTAGATTCCTTATATTTGTAACCATTTTTTTTCTTGAAAGTGGATTCTTTGAGAATGTTAACCTGAAATTCACCTGATGGAGTTTTGTTTGTGAGAGTTTTCCCCAAGGTGATCAAATCGGCATGTTAATCTTATTTTTGCTGCACTCTCTTTAGTTTGGTGATTTGATCATGCCTTAATTTGATTTGCATGTAATTTGACTAATTAATCAGTTTGGATAATTGGATTAATTAAATATGGTCAATCTATAAGCCAACAGTATTGCTTAAGTGTTAACTCAATATCTTATTGTTAGAGTGAAAATTCACCTTTAGTTAGGTAGTTCGTCCAGAGATGTTGATGGATAATCTTTTCAAAGAAATGGCATTGGAAGATTCGATGAGCCTGCAAAAGAGAGAGGGAAGATCAAAGGGGGCATTGGTGTGGCACCGGCCTAAGAGTCTCTAACGCTTAAGTCAAGACTCCAAAGAACTAATATGGTAGTTTGGAGAGTTAAAAACAGTCTATGTATCTCGTGGAGCATGTTTTAGGATTTAAAGCACATCTAGTGAACATACCTTTATCTATAGAGATGTGTTACCTTTTATAGTCATATCTTACAATTGTTAACTGTTTGTCAATTAATATTATGCATTTATCTTATTGGCATAACATCTAACCAAATTAATTTGACAATGGCTATTTGTCCATTAGCCATTATTCTTCCATAAATGCTAACATTGAATGTTGGCTCTAGACGATACTTATCATTTTTTGTTCTGACTGAAATGTCTAATGATTTAATGGGCATGTTGGTGTTGGGTAACTATTATCCATTACATCATTAAATGCCCTCGTCAATTACACTTTTCATTCATTGCTAGGCAATTAGTGGTGGAAGACGGTCTTCTTGTATAGACAATCTTTTAGGTAAGAACATCATTCTATATGGAAGACCTTTATGGTCGTCTATTTGAATGGAAGACTTTCTTGATTTTTTATGGTCTAACGCTTACCCTTCTAAAAATATATATTTTAACATGATTGAGTTGATTAATTAAATCGGCCTCAAGAAATGATTCTTCAAAATTTGCAGGAACCATTTTTTCTTCCTATAAGTTTTATTCTACATTAACATAAGTTTTTTAGCAATAGCTTCCCTTATAAATCTAATTATACACTGTATGATTAAATAAATGAATACTAGCATAGTTTGAACTCTATATATTATGGAATGAGTTGCCATGTTTTTTTACTAGTATCTATTTTCAAAACTGTTACAATGTGTTGTTACATCTAATATACTAAGACAGTTAAATCATTTCTCATAAATTCATTTGAAACTAATTTAACTCTTACAAGTATACATGGCTTTTGCGAAACGTCACATATTAACATCTAATTTATTATGAAACTTGTGACCCTAAAAAAAGGACATTACGTAAAATAGAAGTTACTCTCACTTTAATTAAAACTTAAAAGTGTTATTTAAACTACACATTTTTTTTGAGAACAAATCAAAATATTAATGAAGTTCTTTTTAAAAAAAAAAAATTCTAGCCATTCTTTATATATATATACAAAATAGAAAGTTTACTCTAACTTAATCTAAGTGTATGTGTGTGAAGTTCCTTCTTGAAGACTTGAATCTTAATCATTACCCCCACACCCCACAAGTACTTATACTTGTGGAGTGACCACCGCATTAAGGATGCGCGGTGGTCTAACCATTCAATAATAGATAAGACATCACTTAAAAAAAACACCCTATATAAAAGGCATAAGGGTCTAAGCCTTATTTATTATTCTGAATTTAACTTCATTATTGTTCTAATTTTAACTTCAAAAAAGTTAGAAAAAATCAATGGCTGGCTATTTTTACTATTTTATGAGAAACCTTATGGTGGTAATAATGAAGTTGATTTTTTTTTTTTAGTGAAAGCTAATTGCTTCTTTCTCTTTCACTCCACATTCACTTCCAATCTCGCTTTCCCATCACTCTTACCTTGATAAGGTTGAAGTCTTACCATTTCGTAATGATTACCTTGAAAAAAACTGAAGAAAAAACTTCAACATTGTTTGCATTATCCAGAATCTGATATTTATGATGAAACAGAATGTATTTTTTAGGAATTTGTACGCTGCATGATGATACATGACGCTCCTTATGCTCGAGAGTGAGTTCATACTTGCACAGAAGGCCACATAAACTCAGTCTCGAAGATCTTTCAACTTGTTTAGTCGTATGTCATTTGAAGAACCTCGTCAAGCTCTGAGATTTCATTCATACTCATAATTGAAGACCCCGCTTCTATTTTAGATTTGGTAAGAAAGTTCATACTCTACTCTATCTTTTACTCTCTCTCATTCTCTATTTGTGTGTATGCGTGTATGAACATCATATTTTTTTGTTACAAACATTTACATATGTTCAAATCATTCGGATTAAATCCAATACAAACATAGGTATAGGATTTTGGTCCATACCTACTTGGTTTTATGGACCAAAATTAAACTTTGATCACACAAAAAATGTCTAACTCTTAATTGTTTAGATTATATATGCTTGAGTTAAACTATAGGATTTAGAAGGTGCTAGAGACAAAACATGAAAGATTTTGAAACGTTTGTAGCATGGCAAATCCTTACAAAGAAGGAATCCTAAAACATGTACAGTTAGGACTTATGAGACCACCAAGTCCACGTATGAGAATTTTTTGCCAGCATACATAGATTCTAGAATCATATAAATGGTTTTCCTTATAAACAATGTTGTTGTATCAATTTCGAGAGACCATAGTTAATAGTGACGTGGAAGTCCAAGATTGCGATTATGATTGGTGAGCTAATCCAACACAACTAGAATTACATAACATATATAGGATAACTCGGTGTATCTTTTCAATTTATCATTTATGGAGCATCTGAAAAAATTCTGGATATATATATTGACAATACAAAAAATCGTTAGTATAAACTCCTCGTCGATACAAATGGATGAAGGCGTTGGCTTCATCCAGAGACGAACCTGTTATGCTATTCTTCTTTGGCTTTATAGCTTTTGGTGCTGTTCTTCTCTCCTTGTCAATGTGGATGGGCGAAGGCGTTGGATTTATCCAGAGACAAACCTGCAATGAAATATGAAATAGAGAAATATAGATACACCGGTGTGACGTTTGCCAAACACCCTCCGATGATTAAGTTAAAATGAGATTCAATTGAAGTGTATTGCAAGAGAATTCAACTTAGGAGTAGTTTTTGGTGTGAGAGTTATGTGTACCTTTTGGGATGAGAATCCCTCCCCCGACGCTTTGGTTTGTGTGGGTTTTATAGCCCTTGTCTTCATTGTCCGCTAAACTTCTACTGTCAATCAAGATTCAACGAATGTTATACTCCTATATCCTTAACATAATTACCAAGGGACCATCATGAGGCTATCTGATCCCTCTAGTCTCTCTTTTGGTGAAAATAATATTTGGATCGTCTCTTCTGGGTGCTTTGGAGGATGGAAGACGGTGATAGGTGATGTTTATTTCCCTCATGTAGGCTTTCCTTAATGATTTGAAAGATCATCCCATCGTGATTCCTAGAGATCGTCCGTACTTCTCCAATGGGGGCTTTAACTTAACCGGGACTTGGTTCTTTTTCTCTGTTGTTGCTATCCCCATAGGATCATCTCTAATAATCTTCTCATCATACAAACCTCTGAAGCTTCCTTTGACTAGTTAGGGACTCTCCTTCAAGTGTCTGCATTCGTCAGTATTGTAGCCATGATCTTGATGGAATCTACAATACTTACTTTTATCTTGAGATTCAGCTGTTATTCTAATTGGTTTGTGCCAACTTTAACCAGGTTTGTCCTTTTTCTGTCTCAGCACTTGGTCAACAAGCATTCACTAGAGGAGTGAAATTAGTGAACTTTGACCTTTGCTCTGGAGGGCTTATTCTCTTTTCAGAACCATGCTTTGTGTTCCATTGGTATTTCTTCTTTTCAAGATGGTGATCTGTAAGATCATCTCGTTTCCTCCTTTTGTTGATCATTCCTTGACTGGTGATGGTTACTGCATTCTTGGTGGTTACTAGCTTTGGGTCGTTGTTGCCGCAATTGTTCGATTCGTACTTCCAACGCTTGATTTTGTTGCACTAGGGCTTCATTCCGCTGGGTAAGTCATTCAATGGTAACCGAGAGCGTTTGTAGTTGCCTTTCTATGGCGGTGGGGGGATTTCCAATTTCAGGGTTGACTGATGCCATTGATGAGAATGCAAAATGTCATATTTTTCTCCTTTAATGTTTAGTCTTTTATATTTATTTGGTGCCTAAATGTACTTATTATTCTTATATTTTGATTTATGATGGAAATTGAGGCATTAAGTGCAAAACGTAGTTAATTGGGCGATTCTGGACAGCTTTGACATCACTTCGTAATCTGGGCATAACTCTCTCATCCGAGCTACAATTGAGAAGATTCAAGATGATATGGAATGCCAAGACAAAGCTCTACAACTTTCATGTTTTGAGAGATACGGGCTGGATCAAGCTCGAAATCGGGCTTGAAGTTGCTGCACCTACACTGTTGACGTTCTGGAATGTTTCTTTGCCTGGAATTCTAATACGCAGATCTGATGGGGTTTATTTTCAGAAGCTTCTAGATCTGATGCACGAAATTTCCAGCTAAAAACACTACTTTCCTAGTTATATTAGGACTCTATTTTATTTATTTTATATTTTTCCTTAATTAGTCAGATTTGGATATTATTATTTAGAATATTTTTAGGAGATTTTGTAGACTTGGGAAAGAGGGAATTAATGTGTAAAAGGGGGAGGAGAAATCAGAATTGGACACACACGCCTCTCTCTCCCCTCTTCTCTGATTTTTTTCCTTTGAGTTTTCATCATGGCCCTACTTGGCTAAACTTTTATACTTGGTCAAAGGAAACTGAAGTCTCGGAATCAATAAAACTATGAGATCTAATTTGTTTTCATTGTTCAATTTATGCTTTGAATATCGGATGTTCTTCTGTGCCTATTTTCATGATTGTCTCGTTTAATTACTAGGAGGCCTACTAGTTTATTATTCGTTGCAATCTACTGCTAGGTTAGATATTAAATCCGTAATTGTTTGATCTCTCTAACTTGTGAAGCAACCAAGATTTAATGATTTGCTGCGTCAGAAATTATTAGATCTTAGGAAGAATGCTCAACTAAATTAAATGCAACCGTTTGTGTTTGTGTTGTTTAGTTTCATCAATCTCTCTAATTCTTAAGGCTGCTACTAGATTAAACCTTTAGCGCTTGTCTTGGGTTGTTTAGTAGTTAGGGTTTATTAGATCGCTTGTTTTCTAATTAGCTACGACTAAGGAGAGATAGAAAAATTGTTCCGATGGTGAATATTCAAAGTGTGAATTGTTATATACTTGCATCGATGATCAGTTGTAAAATTCTGATGGTGGATGTTGGCTTAGACCAAGGTTTGTTCTTTTGATTAATTTCGATACTTTAATTTGAATTGTTCCTTAGTTGTTTTCTTTTTTTTTCCTTAAAATTGTTTTCATTATACTCCACCCCCCCCCCCCTCCATGGGAACGATACTTACTTGCACTACTACATATATTTTTAGGAGTATAAGTTTTATTTTTGGTTGCCTGTGACAACACACCAGCCATCAATCAAGTTTGGATCATATGACCTTTTATCTCAGTAGTAAAGTGATGGCTAATCCTCGTCTATATGGATGGACGATTTCAACACAGTAGCCATGAGATCCTGCAAATTCGTTGTGCTGTGGAATCCCTCTATTGTTAAAAGGAATTTTTTTGTCATACAAAGGGAAATTGTATGGCTTTGCAAATGTTCCCCATAGACAGCGTCAAACTGATGATGTAAAAAATCGTCAATTTGAACTCCTTGTTGATACAGATGGATGAAGACGTTGGCTTCATCTAGAGATGAACCTGTTATGCTATTCTTCTCTAGCTTTATAGCTTTTAGTGCTATTCTTCTCTCCTTGTCAATGCAGATGGGCGAAGGCGTTGGATTCGTCCAGAGACGAACCTACAATGAAATATGAAATATGAAATATGAAATAGAGAATTGTGTATTGCAAACACCCTTCGATAATTAAGTTAGAATGAGATTCAGGTGAAGTGTATTGCAAGAGAATTCAGCTTAGGAGTAGTTTTTGGGGTGAGAATTATGTGTACCTTTTAGGATGAGAATCCCTCCCCCGGCACTTTGGTTTGTGTGGGTTTTATAGCCCTTATCTTCATTGTCTAAATGAATATCTACATTCATGAAATATGGAGTTGTTAGTATTAATGGTTGTCTTTTATTGTCTGCCAACAGCTGTTTGTTCATTGATGCCCATATGTTACTCCTTAGTTGTCTAGGACATTGAATGTCTTTTATGGTTTCGTTCGTCATTGATGTCCGTACGTTATATCTTGTATTGAATAGCATTTAATTCGTCTGTCAAGAGATGAACGATATTAATAATTCATCAGTAATGAATGTAGAAGTTTATAGACTTCAATGGTCTTCTGTCCGTTGGTCCGTCAGTTACACTTTTACCTGTCTGGCGTGTTAACCATTACTTATGTCATTTATGGGAAACTCATTCAATGTATGCTGTAGTTGTTCATCACATAGACGATCATGGCTTAATGGACGAAGCTGGTTTGATGGACAAAGCTAGCTTGATGGACGATGCTAAATTTCTCTTCTTTTGCTTTATGATGGACGAGGTTGATTTTTCTCCTTATCATATATATTTACTTAATGACTAAAGCTACTTGATAGCCATTCTTTGTGCAACCACAAACAAAATAAGCTTTTATATATTTCATGTCTGTTATTATTATTATTTTTTTTTTTTTTTTTCAACAAACATTTATATATTACTTATTTCCAGCTTGTTTTAATAGAAGCCTTTTTTTCAGGTTCTTCTTTAGCAACTGTTTTTTTATAGAGGTGTGTTCACATTTATGACTTGCTATGGTTTTCAGATTCGATTGAAGGAATCTCAAGTTGATGCGAGAGCTAAAATTAGATTATACTTCTAGTTTGCTTGTTTTGAATTATGTTCTTTAGAGTTGTGCAATAAATTTATTCTGCCCATTTGTCATCAGAATATTTGAGTTATTTTTAAATTGTAGTTCTTGATTTTCTATCAGTTTAAATTTGGGTTGTAAGGTTATGTCTATTAGGGCAATTCTAGCCTAAAACTAATGTTATGTAGAAGTTGTATTATGTCATGAATTTTATTGACTTATCTGTCGGTTAGATCTTTTATCTAGTGTGTGGGTTGTGATATTAAATATTATCAAACGAGTTATCATGACTATACTTTAAATAATTATTTTATTGTGTTCAATAAATAAATACAATCTTCATTGTGGAACCTGAAAATATTTATTAATACAATCTTTCATTATGTGTGTGTTTGTTTCTCAAAAAAAAAAAAAAAAAAAATACTCCCTCTCACTTGTTCACATGTTACAAAGGATGAACAAAATCTCCAATAATTATAGAAACTAGCTTGCAATATGTGCAAAAGCACATGATTTTAAAAATAAAATAAAATAATAATAAAAAAACAAAAAACCAATTTCTAATCCTCAAAAACAATTTTCAAAAATCCATTAGTAAACAACAATTTAGAAGAGGATGGGAAATAATCCCAAAAGGGAAAAAAATCAGAATAGAAATTCAAAGAAAAACCGAAAAAAATAAATTCTTTTTAGAAAGGTGATTGGAAAACTTACATGAATGCACAAAAAGAATATTAGAAATTATAATTAGCCTACGGGAAGAAATCATTACTTATGCATTATGTCTTGTTCATTCAGATAGACTCGGCCATGTATGCGAAGACCATAAAAAATGATATCAACAAATTAAGAGTTATTAAATTATTAAAACACGAGTGATTTAAAATATAAATAGCATAATAGTTTATCTTAGAGCATATTTCACTACAAAAAAAAAAAAAAAAAAAAGGTTCTATAGCCACGTTTTTAAAACGTGGCTATAGGTCAAAAAACGTGGCTATAATTAATAGATATTTATATTGAGTGAATGGTGAATAGTATAAATATAAATATATGGAAGAAAATTGAGACATGATAAGTAAATTTTCTCAAAACAAAAGAAAAGGAAAAAAGAAAATAAACGGAGGAATTTTGAAACAATCCTTTGGATACTTATAAACACGCAAACTAATTATTGTACTGCACCCGCTACTGCACGCAAAATAGAAAACATATTAATGAGGACAACCTACAAAAATGAGGACAATCCTGGAAAATTGCAAATAAAAGACAGGTTTAAACCCAATTGTAAGTTAATAAAAAAAAAATATGAGATAAAAAATATTAATATCATGTCTTGCATGGGGAAGGCAAATTTAAGCCATTGAAAAAGTTCCCAAGATATAGTATTCACTTATTTAGAAGATAAATAGAACAAACTTGTTTATTGTGGTTCTTTAAATGTTTTAAAGTAGTATTCTCTTGCATGGAGTCAAGTTGGAGCAATCCAAACTCCAAAATTATGACTTTTGGATTTAAAACGGATGAACAAATTGGATTTTAACAGAGTAGTTATTTGTATAAATACTAATGTAGATGATTGCAAAGTAAAGGATAGTATAAAAGTATAGTTAGATGAATGATTGGGGCTTTTATGGTTCATTTATGCTGAACTATTCATCTTTTGCACCAAATAACTTGCTTGGCAAAAAAATTTTAAAAAATTTAGATAAGACATAGGTCACAAAATTAGACTCTACTTCTAGAATCAAATTGAATTTTCACTTAGTTTTGGCTTTAAATAAATAAATAAATACACACACACATATATATATATATATATATATATGATTTCTAGGAATGAATGGTCACATAAGGTATAATTAATTTTAGGTTTAATTACATCTTTAGTTTATATATATATAGGGTTGGGTTGGGTTCAAGTTACACCTAGTGTAACTCTAAGAAACGTTATACCATCCAATAACTTCTTATTAAATTCATATTTTGAAAATTCAACGATTGAATTACATGTTCTATATGTTCTTAACATGCATGCAAATTTTCATATCAATTAAATGTAATTTGTCATCCGATCCATAAACTCATCTTTTATGCATTATTTTAAACTATAAAAACTTAAATTTAAACAATTGATTGATGACATAGCTATTAATCTTTGATCATCTTAAAATTTTATAAGCATGAAGAATATATGAAAATAATGTAATCTAACAGTGGATTTGTTAAAATTCATATCCAATTAAGAAATATTAAGTGGTGTAACATTGCTTAGATTACACCAAGTGTAACTTGAACCCAACCCATATATATATATATATATAAATAAATAATTTCTAGGAATGAATGGACACATAAGGTATAATTAATTTTAGGTTTAATTACATCTTTAGTTCTCAACCTTTGTCATATGTTTCCAAATGGTCATCATTCTTTGAAATGTTTCATTTTAATCAAAAAAGTCAATACCATACTGGTACCAGCTGTATGTATCGGATGTACCAAAGAAATATACCATATCGGCCTTTAAACTAGTACCAGTACTCCTCTAAAACATACTGGAAAAAATACGGAGTTGTACCAGCCTATTTCAGTTGTACTAGTCGATATTGGCGTTTTGGCCGGTACAATAATAAAAAAAATTATTAAAAAACATTTTATTTAATCTAGTATATTGGATAATGTACTTAAGCTGATATATATGTAGGCTTATAAAATATGTGGATTTTAAATTTTATGTTGATAAACATAAAAATTAATAATTCATACTTACATAAATAATACTAATATATATTTATGTAAAGAAATATATAAATAGCAGTAATCCCGAAATAGTTTAATGGTATCAACCGGTACCGAAATATATTTGTTTAGTTTTAGGCCCTTGGAAAACACAATTTTTTTAACCTAATATATAAGCCAAGTTGTTACTTAAGTTAATTATTCAGATCTAGGTTAAATATTCATCACATAAAATAAACACAGCGGAAAAGTAAATAACACAAGATGTGATAACCTAGGAAAATCAATGAAACAACTTGTTTCAAGGTAAAATACCTACCGGGGGGGGGGGGGGAAGAGGAGGGACTATCCCAAGAGAACAATCCACTATATCAAGTTGAGATTTACAATCAAGAATAACAATTTGTAGTAAATCTAACACGGTTACCAAACTAGACTCTGAACTCCATAGACTTCCTTAATCTGAATCTGTTCTCACATGAACCACCTGTTCATCCACTATATCAAGTTGAGATTTACAATCAAGAATAACAATTTGTAGTAAATCTAACACGGTTACCAAACTAGACTCTGAACTCCATAGACTTCCTTGATCTGAATCTGTTCTCACATGAACCACCTGTTCTCACATGAACCACCTGCTCATGCCTTGATCTTTAGTACGCTTGATAGCTGAAGGCTTAGCTACAACTTTACTCCACTGGTACTAGCAATATGAATTTGATCTTCGGTAGGTACTTGTAGAGTTTGAAGGTTACAAAACCTCATAAATCTTATAGGAGTAACTCTCAAGATTTGAAAAACGTGTATTAGAGTTTTCATTTTATACCTAGAAGTGTTGGACTTAAACACTAAACGTTTTGCAGGCTATTGAGCCTTATTTAAAATTCTACAGATCATAATTCAATCAGTCGAAGGTCTCTCTCAATTGGTCAAGCTTGACAGATTTTTAATTCTTCTTTCTACAGCTTGTATGTTCTTGAATCTTGACTTGTTTCAACTTGAGCAATGTCTAAAACAATTCAAAGATCCTAAGATCTAATCCTAGACAAGTTTTTGTTATCGGTTTGCCAACATACAACATATTTAGAACTTAAACATTTATGACTAAATATTTAAAACCTAACAATTTCATTCTCCTGGAAAAATCGAAACAATCTTTGATACGAAATTTACTCTCTTGATTTTAGTCCTTATACTTTTAAGTTTGTGTCAAAAGGTCTAGGGGTGTCCATGGGCCAGTTCCGGTCGGGGTTGTACCCAACCCGAGACTAACCCGACAGAATCAGTGGAGGAAATTCTGACCCGCCGCCGACCAGTGAGGGAGTCAGATCGGAGTGGTCGAATTTGCGTCAGAAAACAATCGGTTCGGTCAAAACTGTTCATGATGAAAAATCTAGCCAAAATAGTTGATTTCAAGTGAAAATTCGCCAAATCTAGCGGAGATCTCACCAATCTGGTGAGATCACGCTAGATCTGATGAGATTTCCACCAGTTCTAGCTGAGATCTCACTAGATTCAGTGATATCCCCCCAAATCCAACATAAATCTCATAAAAATCTAAAGTATTTTGACCAAAAACTCGCCGGAAAATTCTTACTTCTCCCTGGAAAATTCTTACTTCGTAAGATTTTGGTAAGGTTCCGATCGGGTCGGTTGAAGAGGGTTTTAGAGGAGAGAACCCGCCAACCGACCCCCCGGAGTCAATTTCTAGGTTCAGTAACTCGCCACCAACCCGCCAGAGCTCTCAGGTCAATCACGGGTGGGTCGAATATGATCGGTTGGATCAAGTCCGGGTCTGGGTCTAGGTGGACACCCTTAAAAAGGTCCCTACCATTAACTCATGCTTTGATTTTTTTTTTTTTTTTTTAATCTCAAAACAAATATAAATAAAAAAGTAAAAAAAGCAAATAAAGTAATTGAATAACTAATTTCTTCCCTTCTTTGTTGCTATCAAAATCTCTAGGATTTCACTAAACAATCTCAACTTAAAATCAAAGCAGAAGTCAATAATAGAGACTTTTTTTACGCTACTTAAAATATAGGGATCAAGATAAAACGTTTCAAAGAATATAAGACTATTTTGAAATAGTGCAAAGGTCTAAAGGTGTAAAAAAAAAAAAACACAAACAAACAACAACTAACAAGATTCAGTACAAGAAACAATATTCACTTCTCTTTGAGAACCACGTCCAAGCCCTCTTTGCTTCCACAAACCTAAGCACACTGCCATCAAATCAATCCTTCAAGTTTCTTCTCAGCTTACCTTCCCTCAGGTGGTCCTTTCCCTTTTCCATAGGACTTGGATATATGGAATGAGCTGATTGGTAATGCAACAGTGGTAAAAGCATGGAAGGAAAGTTAAAAAGAAACTCAAAAATTAATAGTAATAAATATACAAAGAAGAAGAGAAAGAAGTAAACGAGACTATGGGCATATACTATAATGGCAATAGATGAAGATTGGCGGGAAGACAATTACATTACATGGATGAGCTATAGCTTCCTGTGGCTATGCAATTACAAACGGAAGTCTCAAGCTCTATTTTACAATCGTAACTTTTCAGCACATTTACAACATACATTAAAACTATGTGCACCAATTGCGCAGTTATTCAAGAGAGTAACGGGCATTACAGTGACACCATAACTTCTTATTTGTATATATATATAAGCTAAAAAGGAACAATATGACGATGGAGTTAATTGTTGTTGCCTGTAACAAACTCATGTCCAATGCCAGGGCTAGGTCCAGAGTACTTGGTCTCTCCCAGAGAATGAAGGCTTTTAAATCTGTGTCCATTGCCAGGACTTGGCCCCGAATTCTTCTCCGCCCCGATGAAGCCTCCCGTCTCTCTAAGAAGATGATGACTACGTGACCTTGAGTTATCCAATGGCCGCGCTTCTGTTGTAAGATGCATAAAATTCAGTAAGAGAAAAACAAAAAGAATAAGAAAAATGGCAAGACCCTGCTCTCCTCTACCCATGTTTGATATGGTTACAATTAGGCTTAGTCTTTTAGGCTTAGGAATATGTATTTCTTAGTTTACTTGTGTGCCTGATTCTATTAATTTATAGTGTTTTAGAGTTTGAAGTAAGGAGGTGAGTTTGGTTATCAGAGGGGAGGGGGGACCTTTTGACAATTAAAAGAGTTCAAAAAGCATGTGAGACTTTTGTTGAAGTGCCGCCACAAATGGGTTCATGCCATTGCGAGGGAAGCATGAATGCAGATTCTTTGGAAAGTGAAATTTTAAAAGCAAACTAAAAGTTTGGTTTCTAAAAGGACTTCACCATGATGAACAAGAGTCAAATCTGGTTTTCCTGCTACTGTAACAGGAATCTAAATCTTGAGAGGAGTCTTTGGGCCTAACATTGATAATGTCACGTCAATAACATAATAAATAATGTTTTCAATTTTTTAATTAATTATTTTGTGTATGTAGGCTTGCTGCCTCTAACTTAGCCATTTTGACTTAGTTGTTTAATAATATTTCCTTTTAACCCAAAAAAAAAAAAGTTGATAAATGATTATTCACTGCTTACAAGTTACAAATTGCTGCATCAACAAGTTGTCAAATAAGTTGTGTCCATCAAATAATACTACAAATATAATATTTTTTATAATAATTAATTTGATAAATTTTTATTAGTTTCCACCTGGGTCTATTAATAATATTACTTTAATTTATCATCTACTAATATTCACAACTTATTATCGAAGTTGTGAAATATTTTGCAAAAATTGTTATAACTCTAGACTTATTGGTTTGTTATACAGTTGTTTAGGTTTTACCAAATATTATATAACAAATAAATATTATATATGGTCTATAAAGAATAGTTCTTAAAAATCATTACAAATAAATGATAATGTAGATTAAAATATCGACGATCGAAAAAAATATTTTTAGAAGAAAGGGTGAACCGTTGATTTAGGTAATCACTAATTATATGTGTTATATTGAAAAGGATTTATGCACTATCTACGGATAAGTAAGGAAAATCACTATTCTTCCCGAGATTGGGTTTGAACCTAACCCGAAAAAGCCACTTCTCATATCAGTCGCAGACATTTTAACCTGCCAAATACCAAAAGGGGTTTAGAGCAATCGAAATCTGAGACTTGTAGCAACCATTGAGGTGGCACGAAAGAAAGTGACATCCACTGATTCACAATGGAACTTTCAGGTAGCATGAATGTGGTTCAATTGATTTGTTCATGCAGGTGATCAATTGGGTGGACCACACGGTTAACCATATGGGCCATCATGGCAAATGATAGTATGTGAACAAAGTTTGATTACAAATTTGGTTGTAACTAGCCTAATAGCTACAAATTAATAGCTACAAATTTGGTTGAAGCTACTAAAAAAATTAACATTGCTACATATTTTGAAAATCTAACTGTTGAATTTTTTTTTTTTTATATTCTTAACACACATCAAATTTTGTGTCAAACAAATATTATTTATTATTTGATTCAAAAACTTATTTTTTATGCATAATTTTAAACTATAAAAACTTGAAATTTAATCATTTTATTGATGACATAAATATTAATATTTGATTTTAAAAAAAAATTGAAAAAATGGAAAATATAAGAAGAAAATGCAATTCATTGATGAATTTGTCAAATTTTATGTCCAATAAAAAAAAGTATAGAAAATGCAATCCATAGTACATACTGACATAAGTCACAAGATTTTCAACTTCTATATTACAGTATTTGTGAATCAAATAGGGTGAAAAAGAATTGCCTTCTTAAGAATACTCTAATGGTATGTTTGGATGACATGATTTGAGTAATTAGATTTGGATTTGGATGATTAAAATCCAAATAACTTGTTTGGGAAGTTTAAAAAAGGTCAAGGATTTAGATTTGACAAATTCACCAATGATTTTAAACCTTTAAAATGCTTGGATTTGAAATAACTCCTAATTAAAATCAATGGATTTCAAATCTATTAATTTAAAATCCAAAACCAAATTCAAATCCAAGTTACCAACCAAACCTAAGCTATTTCAAAATTTTAAAGGGGTTATATTTTTCTAATTTCTTATAGGTTTTACTAACGTATGCCCATAAAGCATATATCAATAAATCATTTTAGGAAATATTTTATTGAAAATTGAAAAAATTGTCAAATTTTTTTTACAACTTTTTTAATTCTCAATAAAAAAAAATTCTTAAAATAGATTATTAATATATACCCTAAAAGCATACAATAACTGAAATCATTTTTTATAGCCCTATAAAACGGTGAAGATTTGGCCAGCACCATTGGTGAGCCAATTAGTCAAAGCGGTAGTGAAACACCAATGTCAATCAGATCTTTCACAGATTTAGAGGGTGGAAATGTGGAATAAATCTTTCACTCCAAAAAGGTATTAGACCCCCACCACACAACGCAACCTCACTTTCTTCCGGTGCGTTTCACCAGTGTTTAGTACCTTTATTATGACATCCAAAATGAGGAACTCCTAAATCCTAACCCTCTAACACGGCCAAGTGCAGATCAAGAGTCACGAAAATGACAAAGGGAATAGTAGCTCCCTAATCACCGCTAGTTGTGCAGAAAATGTGGACTTTTTGGGTAAAGTGAAGAGGAAATAATAAGTGTCCATGTAGCCAGCAATGCAACGTTACATGCATTTTGCGACTGACTTTTGTTTGAAGAGGGTTGTGTATAAAAACTTCTGTCGACACTCTTATTGTTTGAATATGTCGGTATGTAAACATTTTGTGAGAATTTTTTTTTTTTTTTGGAGAAAGAGAGAAACTTTTTATTAAAAAAAAAACATTTTTGGATGTTAAATAGCTCCCAATAATAACACAATATCGCTAATACAAGGCTTATTTAACTTTGAAGGCTCTGTAAATATTAACACAATATCTCAAAGCACAAGGGTTGGGTGGGTTGAAAAGGGCTAACTATTTGCAACCCAAAAGAACAAGCACAAAAAAATAAGGACTTCACATATTTGGGCCCCAAAAATCTATCATTCAAGATCGAACCAAATGCGTTTCACCTCCCATTTACGTAGAAGTCGGAAAGTAGGGTAAATAATTGTCTTAATCCTGTGTAGTCCGAAAAGTAGGGTAAATAATTGGTCCAGTTTGAAACTATACACACAAACGTAAATAGACAAAGCCAACCATCAAGATCATCTGTAAAGATTCCTCTTGAAAACTTTAACTGTGGTCCTTACCTCTCCACCTCCTCCCCCAACACTCTTCAAACACTTATACTTGTGGAGTGATCATCACACTAAAAGTGCGTAGTGATGGGGATCTTTAATAGTGGGGTTGTTTGGTTGGGAGGGGAGCAGTTGTTTTCTCTCTAGCCCTTCATTTTGCTGTTAGGATTAGTGTCCTTAAATCCTATTATATGATACTATGTATGATTTTATGTATGACATTACGTATGACTTAATATTGTGATTGATAAAGTTATTTTATTATTATCTAAAATAATGGTAACATGAATATTTGGACATTATCTTGTAGTCCATGAGATGCATAGTATGTGAAAAAACACAAAAGATATAAATTACAGGTTCTTTATAAACTCAGAATTTTAGTTCGCAGTCGGTGATGAAATTGGACGTTTTATCTACAAAGACTATAACATATCAACTAAGATGATTTGTCTTGATCATGGAAGTGGAGACTTCTAGTTGATGTGTTAATATGTTTTAAGAGTTAAGATATATTGAACTGGACCGCTGTGAGATTTATTATTCTCATAAAGACTGTCAAATGAATAATAAATCTCACGACTTATATTTATATGAACTCTTAATCCTGAGAGAATAATGGACCTGGTCATATAGTGTTGGTTGCTTTGATATATCAAGAGTGAGATCTAAAATTACGGTCAAAACCTCAGTATGTTGAGTAGCCACATTTAGTGCTGATAGAATATATATTCTTAAAATGGAATTCATAGTCACTTAACGGATATACAAAATATTCCCTTGAGATAAGTTTAATGAGTTTGTTATTCAGAATGTTAAGCCTAACTACTTTAGTAAATAGTTACTAAAGTATATATTTATGAAATTGGATTTCATAAATATATGATGAATAACTTAAAGGATTAAACCGAGTATTCAAGGATTAAGATGTAGTAATTTACAAAGTGGCAGTCTACATTAATGACTTTATATTACTATGAATATTTTATAAAAGGGTTGCATGTACAATAAAGTCTTGGAGTATAATTTATTAATAAAAGTTAGAGTTCAATTATATTTATATAATGGTATTAAATATAATTAATGGTAACTTTAGACTTGTCAAAAGTTGACAGAAAAGCCCAAAGCCCATTCGAGCTAGTGTCTTATTTGTTCCCTTTTGGTCCCATTCCAAGCCACATACTAAATCCCAATTGGAAATGTCCAAAAGGCTAGCCCAATTAGATAATCAGTTATATGGAGAGAAACATACAGAATTTTTTGTAAGAACATGAAATGGTACCTATGTGAGAATTAGGCTCTTTCATTATCTCTAAGAACATACACATATAACTGATTGAGAGACCACACTTCTTGGGCACATGTGGAATTGGAGTGAAGATTGAAAGTGTTCTCAAGAATTTTTTATTTTTGGTTTTGAAATTCAACATACCAAGGTACACTCTCTTATTCCTAAACTTTGAAACTCACATAACACATGTTATCAATTGCGAATGAAGTAGATCCGTTAATTTTCTACTGCGTGCATTCATATTTCCATCATTTGCATGGAGTGTTTTCGTGTCTCCTCGAATTGGGGCGAAAATGGGAGAGAGAGAGGCTTTGCTCGGAATTTTACCCATCTGCTCCTCTTCTCTCCTCCCTCCTTACATTGGTTTTTTTTTTTTCCTTTTTTTTTTTTTTTCAATATTTGCACTTTTCCTTTCTATCCTTCTAACCAAACATATATAAGGGAAAAGTAAATCTCTTCTATTCTCCTACTTTTTCATTCTCCAACCAAATAAATCCTAAAGGTCTTTTTATGAACCTCAAGTCCAAAATGCTTTGTCCCAGCATGAAGCTAATTTGACTTCAGTGCCACAAATATCCATCATGTACGAGATGATGCAAAATATGCAACAAGCCCAGTATGTAATTACTAAAGTTGTTCGTCAAATGAAGGGTTGGAGCTAGATGTTTTACGAATAGGCTAGAGCAACAATAAGGTGCAATCCAAGTGGAAATGTCTCAGCAAGTAAGACTTTATAGATCTAGTGCCGTGTAAACTTGGGTATTTGGTTGGCATATTAAGTGTTTTTTTTTTTTAGAGATAATTACAATATGCTACTAACTCTATCGCTCGAATCCTTTCTCCTTAGACCCCAAGCACTAAGTGTCCTTAACTCATTATGATCTTAATGTTCAATATGTGTATAAAACACTATGAACGTTTAGTCTCCCAATTTCTAAATTATCAATTTAAGCTTATTATCAAACAATTAATGTGCAGAATATGAACATAAGCATATAACAGAATTGATAAATAATCTAAACCAAATAAAATCACATCCACAACAGAAATTAAATGGCAAAGATTAAGGGAAGAGAGATGCAAATACAAGGACAACACAACGATGTGTTATCGAAGAGGAAATCGAAACCCTCAGCGTAAAACCTCTCCGCCGCCCTCCAAGCAGTAAATAATCCATTAAAGAATGTAGTTGGGATACATAAACAGCAGAAGACCCTTCAAGCCTAATTTACCCAGTGTATCTAAGCTCTCCAAGCTCCTACTCCAACGAAGTTACGCCAAACCTATTTCTTCTTTAACTTACTGGATTCCGCTATAACCCATAGCATCAACCAATATAAATTGGTTTCTTCCGAACTGCTTCCCAAAGTATCAAAAAGCCTTCTCACAGATATGGGTAAGGTGAGAAAAGGAATTGGTTAAAGAACCTCTCAAGGATGTAGCAATGGAGAGGGTGAGAGTTGAGAAATTTGAAGAGTCACTATGTAAAGATTGTAGATGAGTCAATCTTGTTTTTCTCTAGGGTTTCTCTCTCAAAATTCTCTCTAGAAGCTCTCAATATTTTGTGGGTATAAAGGGTATTTATACTAAAGTGAGAAAGGAATGCGAAGAGTCAATTTTTCCATAACAGAGTGGACTGACGACTTGGCCTCGCGACTTGACTAAGTCATGAGTCCAAGCTGTGAGCTAACTGAATGGCCAGTCTGGACTTTTCGTCCTGTAGTGCTACAGTTGGCATGACGGTTCAACTTCTCTGCATGCTTCACTTGTGTGCATCTTTCGCGAACCACCTGCGAGATCCAGCCGCGAGTCCCTGCTTCACTACACAGTTTTGAGCATTTCTTCACACTTTCTCACACACTATCCTTATATGATTCATATCCAAACACAGAGTTACTAATTGCTAAATTACAAGTAAATTTGGCACGAAATAAAACCAACAAGATGGTTGATTAAATTCAATCTTACATGATCCTCTTTACGTATTGTATTGTTAATACAAATGATCCTTTTTAGTTAATGTCACCACAATTCTTATTACTTGATCTTGTGAGGAATAATTTTTCCAAAAATATGAAGTTTTCTTTCCAACAAAATCTTTGGCAAGAATTAGCCATTTAACCCAATCAATTTTGAACCCGATAGAGATTGATCATGATCTGAACCTAGATGTATTTTTTTTTTTTTTTTTTTTTTTTTTTTTTGGGAAGGCGAACCCAGATGTATTTTGACCAACTGAGATTCAATCTAATTCACCGTTGTCAACATCGTAAATAGTTACACAGTTTGGAGCTTTTGCATGTCCAGAAGAAATTGCAGCCATTAGAACCTAACTTATATTATGGTAGATATTGAATGGGTAAAAGTCCAATATTGGTTCTCACAATGGAATTCAAGCTACCATCCTCCAATATTGCTTGTATGAAACTAAAAGAAACTATCGCATCACGCTAAGTGAAAGTGACCAACTAATTATTCATAATAATTGAAAGGATCCTATACCTTAACAGTTTATGTCACTTGAAGGATTTGATTTAATGGACTTGAGTTTCACCGTCATTTTTTGACACTGAGACTTCAATTTTCCATAACCAAACTGAAGAAAATCTGGCGTGAAACCAAGTCAAATGGTTTCACTTTCATGAATCATGAGACGTGTAAACAAAGTATGCATGCCCCAAAAGTATTGAAAGCTAAGCCATCAAAGCATGGTATAAAATCTAAATTACTATATATATCGACGACTTGAGAGTATATTGCGTAACGTACGACTCAATCCATTTTTAACGTGACGGGAAAGGAAATGTTAGCACTTATAAGAGTCAGAACTTGTGGGTAGGGCAACATATATTGCTGTGTGGTTGATTTTTATTGCATGCTACTGTGGAGAGGTCAACGGCTTTGATGTTCCCAATGGCTTTAGACATGGCATAAAATCCTGCTTTTGTAGCCATGACTTGTCAAATGAATAGAAAAATTAAAATTCATCTTGATCCTTGGTACATGAACCGAGATTAAGGTTACTCCATACAGATTTATGGCTACAAAAATAATTTTTGTTTTATAATTCTCATACAGCAAACTAATATGGATTTTTTTTTTGAGAAACTAATATATTTTTAGGATTAGGAATTCACACGAATTTTTAGATATGTGGGAGGTGAAAATAGAATGAAAAATAACATAAAAATAAAGGCAATCACACAATACAATAAATTACGTGGTTCAGCAATTGGTTTACATCAATAAAATTGCAGTAATTTTACTATTTTTAGAGAAATTATATGACGGTAGAACAATTTTTTTTTAATGGCTATCACTTAGAAATGTATAATTCTAAAAAGATAATCCTTTTCATATATATTCTACCAGTTATCTATGAAAGTGAGTCTTTATCATATAACATTATTTCCAAATTCGAAAGGAAATTGCATTTGAAAATCCCTATAGAAACAGGAAAACCCATAATACCATTTCTCTCTTCAATGCATTTCCTCTTAAATCCGCAACCTTTTTGTTCTTCTCTCGGGAAAAGCAGATCATATTGCGGCAACATGAAACAATCAATGAATAATCAAATAGTCCCTCTCAGTTCACCTATTTAAAGTAAGAAACTTGAAACTCCCATTAGCTCCCACTACAGTAGTACTTGTTAAACGGCTCCAAGTGATCATAATTAACCTCTGTATTCTGTAATGCTTTTTACCAGTTCTCATGCAGCAAAATTCTGTAAGCTATATATACTTGTATTGTTCTGAGGCTGTTTAATTACCACCTAGAATGGCTGGAAAATTAAGTTTTTTCTGTATTGGTGCTCTTGTCCTGTTGCTCAGCGTTGTCATTTTTGGGACACAATCTCATTCATTGAACACTTTGAAGTTAGCTAGCTCTTTTGGAGAGATGGAGAGTCCTGGGCACGGGTTGTCTCTCCGGACAACTAAGCATTCAGGACCAAGCCGAGATGGTGGAGGACACAAATCCAGAATTACTAGAATCCTTAGAGAAGGTAGACACTCCGGTCCAAGCCCCGGTGAAGGACACAAGCACTGATGTAGGACAATATATATATATATATATATATATATTATTTTAGGTGTTTCTTGGGGTTTTCTTTGTCAAATTAGAACTTAGTATGGTATTGACCAAGAGGAATTTATTAAATGAATAAAGTCTACTATCCTATAAAAGTAAAAAATAAATCTATTTAAAAATAAATTTTAACTTGGAAAATAAGTTTTTTTAAAGCTTTTAAATATGCTTGTAATTGTAAAACCAAAGAACAAGCCTTGCATGTATGAAACAAAAGCTCTTGCATATATAATTAAGGAATTCTTAAGGATTCAAAGATTTACACAATTAAACTTACTGCATTTTCTTTCTGCGTCAATTGGTATCAGAGATCGTTAGTATCTTGGTATAGCTAAAGACTACAATGAAAACAACCAATATATTGACGGTGATTCATGGGATGTTGGTCAATGGCCATATTAATACGGTGATTTAAGCATGATGGTGAGAAATTGACTTGTCGATGTTATGATTTACATTTTCCTCTTCAATTTGGGATTGAACGCTAAACAAGATCATGAAGAACGATAGGAATAATGATCATATGTCAAGGATTGTTTGTGTTTGACCTATATATCAACTAAACCATTTTTAATTTTAATTATTTTTCATACTTTGATAGTGTATCATACAAAGAACACTTCATGGATTGGATTCTTGGTCTTGAAGCTAAGATCCCCAAGGATTAAGCAAACTTGAGAGTGATGCAAAAGATTGGTGGAATAATATAAAATGTTTTGAAATGTGAAGAATTAATCCTAAAATTTTTATATTGTCAAGAATGAAAAAGATATTAATCAATATTTTTTTCCTTGTGATTACGTTTTATACAAGAACTAAAAGTAAGCAAGCAAATTTATATAAAGGAAATAACAGTAAACGTTTTAATTTCCAATTGTTGAAAGAATATTCAATTTTAAATATTAAGGAATTGGAAGTTCAAAAATTTGGAGAATTATGAGTTGAACAAGCCAAATTGAAGTTGAATAACAAGTTGACAAAAGACAGAATGTTTTTTGGGAAAAGTTCTTGAAGAGGCTATTGAGGAAAATATGCAGTTTAATAAGGACTTTAGTAAAGAACTTGAAATAAAAATGATTATAAATATTGTAGAAGATCCAACTGAAACTAAGTTTGACAATGAATCCATACCACTACAACAAACTTTAGTTATTTTGACCCTCTTTTATTGAGGGTTTACTAAAATCTATCGATACAATCTATAAATATAAATTCACTTGATTATATTACTAAACTTTATCCCAAAGGTTAAAACACCCTTAAAATAAATGTGAAAAAAATAAATAAATAAAAATAAAAGAAGAGCAGGCCAATTTTGTACCAAAACGTTTACATTTTTCAGCCCACAACCCTTGATAAAATATGACAAAATTTTCAGCCCTTGAAAAAAGCCCACAAAAAAATTTAAAAGGATAGCCACAGCCCTTGATAAAATATTTGTTCACTCTCTTACAGAAACAGAGAAAGCATAGAGCTCATAGAGCTCGACAATCAGGGAAATCGCACAGCTCCAATTAGGTATGAATTGATCTCAGCAATTTGTGACTTTTCGTCTCTCTTGGCGTTGTGTTCTCAGCTCCAATTAGGTACAAATTGATCATGGAAGTCACAAACCTTAATTTTGTCTTTGATTTTTTTTTTTTTTTTTTTTGTTTACCAACACTTTTTCTTCGATTTCCCCATGATTTTCGTTTTACATTTCTCAAAAAACTGAGCTCATCATCGATTTCCCTATTTCAATTTCTAATTATTCGACTTTTGCGATTTCATTATTCAAGTTCAAATCATAATCTCTATTTCCTTTACAATTTTCATACAAATATTGATTTTTTTTTTTTTTTTTTTTTTTTTTTTTTTAGTACAGGCACAACTCAATCCAAGAGATTGCTAGTATTGGTTGTGTGGGAAATGTGCTTTTAGACACTTTGTAAGGCTTTTATTTATTTCCTAATATAATTTGCACATTCAATAACTAGGAATTTAGTTAATATTAGTTATACATTTCGAACTGCTTTGGCTTTCTGCTGTAGTGAAACCAATTACTTAGGCTTGATTGATTTTGATTATGATTTTGTTGGACTTGATTGATGGTGATTGATGCTGAGAGATTTGACCGTTATTTTCAATTTTTTTAAGAGACTAACCTTGTACATTAATAATTTTTCAAATTCCCCTGCCAACTATAAAATCATAAAAAATAAGTAAACTTCTTAAATTTCAAAGACTACAATAAAACTTGATTAGGGCTCTAAAGCATATTTTTACGATTGTAAGAAATACGATATTAGTGATAGGTACAAGTGGTACTGAATACTGATTTGGACCACACCGTATGTAGAAGTTTTATTAAGAATAGCATTTATTTATTCATTTCAAAAGGTAAAATAAATTATTTTGTTGTATGGCCCCACCCCCCCCCCCCCCCCCCCCCCCCCAAACACACACACACACACACACACACACATTCACTAGTATTGCTATAAATATTGGACTCACAAGTCACGACCATAGGAATGGAAAGTCCAACTTAAACTCTATAACAAAGTATGCAAATTAAACATGATCACCTTACTGTGCAGCTTAGTTCAGCTTATCTGCAGTGTATGGTGTGATGGGAATCCATCTTGCATTCCACTTATGTTTAACCATTCCCAGTGTGTGTTTGAATTTGACTATGATCTAAAGAAAAACATTAAAATGGCCTTATTTTCTATCTATATTCTTTTCTCTCTTACTGAAGACATTTAACTAGAGGTTCTTGTAGATGAATCATTCTAGGATGATGAATAACATCAAAAAACTTCCTTTTCCAAAAATTAAAATTTTATGGCTAGCATAAGTTCATTCTGTTTCCCAATTAGGAATGTTGGAAGTTGCTTCATTCACCATCTTAACAAGGGTGACCTGCAGAAAAGAAATGGCAAAGAGCATTTAAATATGGGAGTTGTAATTATTGTAGTATATGCATAAAGCAAATTCATAGATATTGGGCAAAAAAATTATAGAAGAAGACCAAAAAAGGAAATGAATTGACTGTAATAGAATATGGAATAGACTTGTTTACTACATTATGTCATTACGCGTATGCATCCAAACTTCAAGATGTTGCTAACACATGAAACTGGAAATAATTATAGGAAATTCAAATTCTAAAAGTTCAAAATTAATTGTGATATCCTAATCTTTGGTTAGTTTTGCATGTTATCTTACTACTCAAGTCATACTTTGTCTTTGTTTTATTTTTCAAACACTGTCTTGCACATCTCTGTTGTCAATAAACTCGGTATTCACTCCCCAACCCTCAATTCTACAAAAGATAAAGGACGTTGTTATCTCCTGTAACTTAAAATTTTAAATTTGTTTCCTTAACTTGAATATGCCTAGACACATGTGATTTTCCATAACCACTAGGATTAATTTACCTAGTAGTTTGATAGTACGCTGCAAGAGATTTTGATATTGAGATTACCTGTGTACTTGTGGTTGTACAAGAAGATTTCATATTTCTTTATCATAAAAGGAAAAAAAATGAACTTTATTGCCTAAAAAAAAACAATATAGATACTAAACTACTTGAATTTGTGTAAGGACCGGTTTTGTTGAAGACTCTGTATGAAATATGCTCATGTTCTTTTCTTTGAATGGCTATGCAATTTTGCTGTTGTATGCTATAATTATAAACTACGATGAAGTGCTCCCATATATTGAATAAGTTGAAATGTAGTTAATATTAATTTCTCATAAAGTTAGCTTCCTTCTTGAATTTCTAAGTTGTTTACAATGTAATTGCATCTTGTGTTATCTAGGGAGCACAAGTACATGATCCAACAAGCAAGTGTTAAGAATGTAGAGAATCGACATAAAAAACAGTTTCAAGAGTGGTTTGAAAGCCACGTAAGTTCTATCTATATGGAAATTATTATAATTGTTCTATATGCTTAATTTGAGTCAATTATAATGATGTATTCATTTTGAACTTGTTTTGAATAGATTACTCAATTATATGATGAAAGGAAAGTGAGCAAGCAACTCTTAGATCTGGCTGGTGGACCATTAGAATAAGTTGTATGTTATAATGGATACATTGTCAATGGTTTTAGATTTCGAAAAAATGAAGTCAATTGTTACAGAAAAACTCAAAGTTGTAGAGTCTTGGTAAAAGGAGTTGCAAGTATGGGCAATCGTGATTATTATGGTATTTTAATTGATATCATTGATGACCATTTGATGACCATTTGATGACCAAGAGCCATACCAATAGAATGATTCAAATGGTCATCAAATGGGTTTCACAAGTACTGATTATCAAGATGATGCTATTATTTCATTAGATAGGGCTGACATACCTAGCAAACTTGTGGATATGGATGATGTTGATATGAATTAATGAGATTAAACATTTCAAAATGATGTAATTTTTACTTGAAAGTTATGTTCTTGACTTATCTAAATAGTTTCATGTTCATTAGTTTTATATCGTGTATTTATATATATGTTTTATTTATATAGTAATATGTGTGTATTGACTAAACTAATTAAAGATGTATATAATGAATAGTGCTAAAATATATTGGATTCATCAAAGCAAGGGCTTCTATTAATGGCAAACATAGGTAGCAATGAAGGAGTTAGCACAAGTGGTGCTAATGGAAGTAGAAATGATCTGGCTCATCATGGTAAGTTTTAAATTATGCTTTCAAGTTTTTTAATATTGTATTGAAGATACTATTCAAGTAAGTTGAGGTGGTCTTTATTTATATTTTTCTCCATATAAGGAAGAAGAAAGGGTGAGGGCCTACTCGGAATCTTAAATTGGCCAAAGAGTTCAAGGGAGGGGATATATATAAGATTGATTGGTTGAATGGCAAACATGTAGGGCCTCATGCTCATGGTTTAATAAATGAATGTACACAACTTGTGAGGGCATAACAAAATGTACCTCCAAAGTTCACAGATTGGAAAAAAGTACCTTATATCAACAAAAGGAAGCTTTTTGATAAAGTATTGATAAGTAGTGCAATAAAATCTAGTAGCAGCTTCTATGATTTTTTATTATATTCTTATTTGTGTATTTATGTTTCATTCTATTGTAGGAGTATTTCAAAGTTAAGGGTCGAGAGTAAGAGGTTTGGCGACAAATGGGTAGTTCATACTCAAATTATCGCAACTCCCTAAAAAATAAAAAATAAAAAAAATAAAAAAGTGGTTTAAGCCAAATGGTGAAGCAACAGAAAAGGCACAAGCAAATGTTCCACCCGGACTAGAGAATGATGATTGGAATTGTCTCGTGGATTTGTGGAGCAAGCAAGATTATATGGTACCATTGCAAAGAATTTATTATCAAATTTATTCTTAACTATTGTCTTGTGGATTTGTTAGTTTATGGGACTAACTTATAATTCTTAAATGTAGGACATGTGTTTGAAAAACAAGGAAAATCAGAGCAAAAACAATATTATCCACAAATGTAACCTAAGAAAACTTTATGTTTCCCATGAGAACATACCTTTGATCTGTGTGACTACAACAAGTTTCTTGATTTTGTTTTTCTATCTATTACTATCACTATTGGAATGGTAATTACTGTGTTTCCTCGCATTATTCATCTTCAATACTTAATTACTATATGCTTTCTATTTGTTTTGTCAAATGGTAGAAAGAGAAGACAGGTCATAGCCCTAGTAGAATTGAATTATTTGACGTCACCCATGTGCAAGCTAATGGGCAAGCAGTAAATGAACCAACACAAGATGCATTGGTATGAAATCTTCTAATTATATTAATATAGATAGTATATTTTTATGTGATTTTGTTGCAAGTTACTTTTCTTTTTAGATGGCATTGAGGAATCTTACTACTCAAGTGAATGAGGGGGCATTGCAAATATCTCAAGATCAAATGTTTGTGGAGGTGTTTGGACCTGAGCATCATGGACGAGTTCGTGGCTATGGGGCTGGAGTCACTCCTACCGAGTTATGGGGTTCCTTCTCATCTAGAATGTATGATCTTGAGAAGCGACTCCAAGAATCTAAACAAAAACGCTTAGAATCTGAACACAAACGAATGGAGGCTAATGTAGAGTTGAAAGAAGTAAAGCACCTCAAAAGCATGCTCGAACAACAAGCTATTCAAATGGCAGAACAAAGAGCATATTATGACAATATGATGATGCAAATGTTGAGTTATATCACCTCGCAATCAGCTCAATCTAGTAGTGATCACTAAGGTATGAAGATCAACTCATCTAGAATGTATAATCTTGAGAAGCGACTCCAAGAATCTAAACAAAAACACTTAGAATCTGAACACTAACAAATGGAGGCTAATGCAGCGTTGAAAGAAGTAACGCACCTCAAAAGCATGCTCGAACAACAAGCTATTCAAATGGTAGAACAAAGAGCACATTATGACAATATGATGATGCAAATGTTGAGTTATATCACCTCGCAATCAGCTCAATCTAGTAGTGATCACTAAGGTATGAAGATCAACTCAAACTAGTCACTGTTTCTGGTTGTTGGGTTTTTGCTAGGTAAGCTTGTTTTTAATTTTTTTTTTTTTCTTTCTCCCCTAAGTTTCATAAATATTACATATTTGGTCTATAATTGAATTAATGAAAAGGTATATTTGTTGATACATGTCTCTGTCCTTTGTTTTCTTGGGCCATTTCAATTTTTTTTTTCAATGTATGTCATGATATTGTCATCAAAGTTGAATAGCTATTGTTAATTTTTGAAGGTTTTAATTTAAGTTTCTGGAATTTGATATTAAAACCCAATATAATTTTTAGTACTGTTGGATAAATTTGGAATGGCTTATTAAGTTGTTTATGTGGATAGAATAGATAGATACTATTTTGCTTTTGTAATCCTTATCTTGAAAATTTTATTGTGGATGTTCTTTTTTTTGGTAGCTAATGAAAGTAGTAAGTAGTGACATTAGAACAAGTAAATGGGGTATAGTAGAGAATAATTTGGATGATGTAAGTTATCTTCAAACTTTGTTCATTACCTTAGAAATTGGTGAGTGCGTTTAGGCCTTTGATTCGAATGGCAGCTTTGTCATAAACCAAGGCAGCCTCTTCAACCTTTTCCTGTGTTCTATGTACTTAACAGAATCATTCATGGTTGAATTGAAGAGATTAGATGTGTGTTTTTTACAATCTTTTGCATTCTAAGATGTGAAAGAGAGAGGTTTTTAGTGGAATAGGTGTCTCTGGTATAGGATGCCATGATTTCTATGCTTGTTTTAAGATCTATGTTGTGGCCCTTTATTAGTTTATGTAGGTGTAAGCTTATTTATTGGATGATTTGGTATCTCACCAGTTTTGGTTCCACTAAAGTTTGTACTTGCTTATAGGTTATTCTTCATGTGTTTCTTCTAGTGTTCAAAAATAAATTAGTGTGATTAATTTCTTTTTTGATCCTACTTTATCCTGGTAAATTGGATCCTATATCAATTAACATAAATGATTATCTTGCTGATCCAATTCCCTTTTAATTTTTTCAATGCAGGATTAACAGTAGCCTTATGTTGTTACTTGCAATTCTTTCATTTTCCTCATTCTGTGAATAGTACGTCCCATCTACTTGTAATTTCTTAATGCTAATAATTTTTTACTATGTGGGGTTGGTATTAATTTTTTAAATAAGTTGAAATTTAGTCAATTTTACACAAGTACTATTGTTGCATGATCTATCTTAATAGTATTTTTTTTGCAAACCGAGTGCCTTTCAAAACTGTAATGTTGAAATCACCCAATATCAACCATTGTTCAGTGAATCTCTTGTACTTGGGATGAGTTATTAAGATTAGGAGAGGGACTTTTGAGCAATCATAAGTAATTGATCTAGTAATGGTCATGAATTGCTCCTTGGTAAGGTTCATAGAACATAATGGATTCATATAATCCTCTACATTTGATCTGCATGTGTACCTTTTTTCTTTTTCTTTTTTTTAAAAGGTTACTATAGCTGTGGTTTGGAGTAGGAATGGGTGTCTCTGGTATAGGATGCCATGATTACTATGCTTGTTTTAAGATCTATGTTATGGCCCTTTATTAGTTTATATAGGTGTAAGCTTATTTATTGGATGATTTGGTATCTCACTAGTTTTGGTTCCATTGAAGTCTATTCCTGCTTTTAGGTTATTCTTCATGTGTTTCTTCTGGTGTTCCTTACATGTTTCAATTTCATAATGTATCATTCTCTCTTTTTCAGAAACTTGAGGGCACCCATAATGGCTGAAATGTTCAATTGCACTAGCTGATAACTTCTTACTTTAGAGATGATGATGAAGAATAAAATGTATCAAAACTTTTAACTCTTGGACAGATTTGGTCTTTGTACAAAGTGTGGTTGTTGATATCTTTTCTCTTAAACAATAATTGACATATTGATTGTTTGTATGCAATCCCTAATTTGTTAAGTAATCTCAATATTGAAATTGATACACATCATAGGTGTTAATTTGTAGGTTGAGTTTAGAGATTAAAGAAAGTGTAATTGTAGCAATATACCTTGATAAAAAGATTAGTGGTGTTCAAATATCTCTCTATTTCAGATATATGAGGCCATTGATATCACTTTTGCTACACATCAATATCATAGCATATCATCTCAACAATTGTGATTTTTTTTTTTTTTTTGGTGTGTGTGTGTATACATACATACATACATACATACATATATATATATATATATATATATTGTGCATGATTGTAGTTTTTTTTTTTTTTAATAAAATCTTATTTTGAGGGTCAAGAGACTCTTTAAATAACCTTATTTATCAAAGGTTGTAAATGTAAATCTTTTAAACCTTAGTAAAAGGTTATATAAGGGTCTCTTGACCCTCAAAATAAGATTAGAGCACTTGTTTTAAGGGCCACAAAGGCCTTCAAAATTTCTTTTTCGACGGTACAAATTTCGAAGATTATCAAGGGTCAATTGGACTCTTAAAATAATTTTTCTCAAGGTTTTTAGTACTTTTTTCAAGGGTTTTGACCCTTGAAAAAAGTTAGATTTGTTGTAGTTACCACAATTCCCAAAATCTAATTGAGTTGCTAAAGACCACTATAACAAAATCTATTGTTTTTTTTAGCGGGAAATTTTTTTTTTTTTTCAATTTATTATTGGTCAATATATTGTAAATCAATTGAAGAGTTTCCCATATTGAAGAAAGATGCGCCCCACTCATGCCTTATAAGCCTTAGCTAAAGGCAAGAGTGTACCACTACAACACATGCACTTTTTTGTGGGAGGAACGAATCTTTCCCCAATCAGGTATTATTCGTTTTGGGAATGGGCCGAGGAGCCGATGCCACCCTCATGAATTTGTTCAATCCCACATCAGGGAGAGACGCCTCCCACCCTTGCCTTATAAGCACTTGGCCTAAGGAATGGTGTACCATAGTGTGTGTGATGTGAGCAAGTCTCAAAAACTGCGCATGCATGCACTATGCACTCCTTTGGTTGGGCCCAACGCTTTGAATCAGAAGGGGGAAGGTGGGGGTTTCCCCTTAAACCCCAAAAGGCGCCTTTTTGTGGGAGGAACGAATCTTTCCCCAATCAGGTATTGTTTGCTTTGGGAATGGGTCGAGGAGCCGATGCCACCCTCACGAATTTGTTCAATCCCACATCGGGGAAAGATTCGTTCTTCCCACAATAGGAATGTTATTATTTCCTTTATTTTAGAATTTTTAAGGTTTTTCTAATTAAATTAGATTTAAATAATGTACTATATCAAGAATCTATTTAATACTAATATTTTTACTATAAATATAACTTTTCTAGAGCCTTTAAATAGGCATGCGATTTGAAAAACGAAAGGAGAAGCCTATTAACAATAAAATTGTTATTAATTTAGTTTATTTCAATAGATTGTAGAGTTCATCTTTGTAGATTCAAGAAAACTTATGGATTTAGTAATTTATATTTAATTAAAACGAAATATAGTCTGACTGCATTTTCGTTCTGTATCACACATCACCTAAACCATTTTTCTAACTTTCTTTTCTTTTCTTTCTTTCTTTTTTCTCCTTCTAATTAAATAAACTTATACTTTTGTTTTGCTTACTTCTAACGTAATAATAATTACTTGCTACATTATCTTCTCTTATCTTTTCCCTTTGAGAACGAGGCAAGTAAGCAACATAGGAATGCTCAATAGTTTCTTCTATAGAATGTGTGATGTTTACTCAGACCATATTTCCATAACTAGGACAATATTCTCATGTAAACTAGAAACATAAATTTGGACATAGATTATGTCTTATAATACCACGTGTAATACTAAGAGGATGTATTGATGTAGGCTTTGTTTTGACGTGGACTTTTTTTTTTTTTTTTTTTGTGAAAAACAAATACACACATGGGAGAGAAAAAAATATAAAAGAAATCCATGCTTATTATATCAACTAGTCGCCAACCCGTGCGATACACGGGATTCTTTAAAAAGAAAAAAACAATATTGCAATTATCATTTGCTGCACTAAATCAAAATGTCTCAAGACTCACTAATGAAATAATACAACTAAATGGAGAAGACCCAAGCACAACATAAAATCTTCACTAATTCAAATATTAAACATTGTCAAACCTAGTACACGCTTGTGCCCAATAAAAAATTATAAAGACAAATAAGGGATAAAGAAATCTTGTATATCATCTCCATAAAAATACATACATGCCAAAAAGATTAATACCACTACCATAGGTCCATTGGCAATGAAGTTATTTTCATAGATACATATAAACTGTTAATAAACAAATAAATAAATTGCAATAATGATTGCAATCTTATTTTCATAATAAATAAATAGAATATAGTTATCAATGTCAAATTCTTTTGCTATGACTCAAAAAGAATAGAGAAAGAACATAATACAACAAATCTATGTTATATAGAAGAGTACATCATATATTTATTCAACATAAAACATCGAGTTTTATAAATCATCTTTGCTTGCTCACATTCCCAACCACATCTCTTGTGCTAAGATACCATAGATATTGCTTTTTCAAAATCACGAATAGACTTTGCCAATAAAGCCTTCTCCATGTCAAACCCTTTTGCTTTGCCTTAAAATAGTTCCTAGAAAACAACTGCTTTACCCAAGTTAGGGGCTTTGAGAATAGAAGAGTTATAGTATTTGAGAAAGTGCGATAACACACCACATTCTCCCTCAAATCTACATTTTAGTAGAAGGATCTCATTCCTAGCCAAATCATTTTTCCTTTATTACCAAGCAAAACAAAAACAAAAAGCTAAACGTATATTATGTCCAGATAAAAGCAATCCTCGAGATTATTAAAACCTGATGTCAGTAAGAGCACCTCAATGTTCCACACATTCAGCAACTATGCAACAATATTGGTTCCTAAGGAAAAAAAGAAAAATGCACAACCCAAATATATAATCCAACAATATGCACAAAATGCTCTTCTTTTCTAATAAATCAAATCATTTACATAAGGCATAAAAGAAATTAGATTTAGAAATCTGAATAAAGAAATTAAGTAGAGCCTGAAGCTAAAGTAAAACCTGTAGGGTTGTTATCAGATTTTGAGGGTTGGGAGGCTCTTCAATACTATCTCCACTACAAAACCAATCCATATCCACAATATTTTCTTACAAAAAGATAGGAATTGAAATCCCTAAATTGGCAAAAAACCTAATTGAAGACATAATTAAAACTCAACTTTGAGCCTGTCCCATTTAAAACAATTTCAATCTGAATTTAACCCAAATCACTAACTATCATTTCATCAAATGAATAGCTATGCAAATTTCATCATTTAAATTGGAAAAAGTAACTACTTGGAAAAAAAAGTAACTGTCATCAATATACAATTTACGATAGACAAAAGGACCAAAATTGTATTATTAGTAAAATCTAACGGGTCACTACTAAACTGTTCCAATACCAAAACTTATCTTGTTCCTATTAGGGACATAAAACATGGTCTCAGTCAACACACCACATTCTCCCTCAAATCTACATTTTAGTAGAAGGATCTCATTCCTAGTCAAATCATTTTCCCTTTAATACCAAGCAAAACAAAAACAAAAAACAAAAGGTATATTATGTCCAGATAAAAGCAATCCTCAAGATTATTAAAACCTGATGTCAGTAAGAGTACCTCAATGTTCCACACATTCAACAACTATGCAACAATATTGGTTCCTAAGGGAAAAAAAAATGCACAACCCAAATATATAATCCAACAATATGCACAAAATTCTCTTCTTTTCTAATAAATTAGATCATTCACATAAGGCATAAAATAAATTAGAATTAGAAATCTGAATAAAGAAATACAAATAAGAAAACTGAAGACAACCTGATAAAGATTCTGAAGACAACCGAAAAAATATGTAATCTTTATCTTTCTTTAAAAGAAGGGAGGGTGGGGGACAAAAAAAAAAGTGCAGACAAGTGAAGGGATTGCTTCCCACAAGGGCCACAACATTCTGCATAACAATCTACAGGAAAATCAAAAGATTCCATCAGGAAATTTCTCAAAACATAAATTCTTTGAAAGTTTTAATCAAGCGAATTGTACTTCAGTTTATGAGATTATGAGGATAAAAGATTCCGTGAACAAAAAATGCATGTATTTAAAACTATGATTGCCAACACTAACAGAGAACAAACATCTGAAAGCATAGCTCTCCCAGGCATTCTATCAAACACCTATTAGGAATCTCAAACAACTATAGTAATCAACCCCAACCTTCAAAACAAAAATAAAATTCCCACAAAAACACAAATATTTTAGTCATATAGCAATATGCAGCAATACCCAGAAAAAGAAAATTTGATTTTTGGGGTTATACCATCCTCCTTTCCTCTCATCCTAATAATTCCAATTCTCCAACACCACCAACCATGAACAGCTAAATAAAAACAAATCTCAAGAAAAACCCAAAACCTAAATCATAATGTCCAAATTTTTAAAACAAAAAACAATTACCAGCAGACCATGAACGGCTAAATAAAAACAAATCTCAAGAAAAACCCAAAACCTAAATCATAATGTCCAAATTTTTAAAACAAAAAACAATTACCAGCAGACCATGAACGGCTAAATAAAAACAAATCTCAAGAAAAACCCAAAACCTAAATCATAATGTCCAAATTTTTAAAACAAAAAACAATTACTAGCAGACTATGAACGGCTAAATAAAAACAAATCTCAAGAAAAACCCAAAACCTAAATCATAGTGTTCAAATTTCTAAAACAAAAAAACAATTACCAGCAACAGTCTGACGGTGGCAAAATGCATGCTTGACAGTGGGTGGTGGCTCTCTCGATCTCTCTTTACCCAATGACTTTCACTCTCAAAATTTGAGTTTTGCATTTTGATTTTGGAGAAAGGAAAGTGAGTTTTAGGTTTAGGGGAAGGAGATAGTGTCTGAGGAGATAGCGGCTGAGTTTTAGTTTTAGGTTTTAAAGAGGTATCAGATTTTGTAACGTGTATTTGGTGGGGAAAAAAAATCAAAACTTATAAATCATATTTAAAAAGCATAAGAAATAAATAAATAAATAAATGATGACGTGGAAAATTGTGGAAGCTTCAAAAACTTCGATTTTATATATATATAGACTATAGAATGAAAATTTCGCTCCACATAAAAGATGATCTATTCTTCTAAAATTTTGAATAAATATTTTTTATAATTATTCTTTTTGACATTATTCTTGATAGATAGAGCATAAAAATATTATCATTCAAATCAATAATTTTTTTAGGGAAAAAGTAATTTTTCTCCCTAATGTTTGGTATAGTTTGCTGATGCTCATTTTGGGAAGCCTAGGTAGAAAGAAGAAGTCCAGCAACATGGGTGAAAAAGAGTTAGTAAATAGATTAAAAAAAAAAAAAAAAAAAAAAAACTATTAAGCCCAAGTGGTAGGAATAATGGATCATAGGCCCACAAAATAAACAAATGGGTTTTGAGGAAGCAAATGGGCCTAAAGGAGCCCGGAGAGAGAGAGGTAGCAAACCCATGGGTAGTATGTGATGTAGTAAAGTAAGAATGGGTCACAGCAAGCCCGAAGTAATGCAAGTAAAGAAAGTAAGGGGTTGATGACAAGCCTATGAGCCTTAAGGATGAAGGATAAAGTAATTGGGTCAGGGAAGCCCAAATGAGTTAGTAAAAGCCCATGGGAATGCAGAATTAGAAAGGGCCGAGGATGCCCAAGGAAAGTAAATGGGCCAAGGATGCCCAGAAGGAAATAAATGAGACGCAGGAGCTCGCAAGCAATGTAGTAAAAATCTCAATGATCATACTAAGTCATTAAGAGAAGAATAAGCAGCAGACCCAAAGAAGCCCAGCAGGCTTGGGTCAAATGACATCACAGTAGAAATGGCAGAATAGTGCAACAAGAAATGCAAAGACTGCAGAAAAGAGTAAAAGAGTGGGCTGAAGAAGGAAAAGCCCATAATCAAATAAAGCCCAGCCCTTAAGGGGAGCAAGCCATAAAAGAATGGGAAATCAGAAAACAGCTCACGCCATAAGAAATCAAGGATGGACGGCAGAATGTGCAGACGAGCCTCCAGACCACAATGAACAAATAAGCAACAGGCATATTTTGGACATACACAAAAGTGAAGCACGCCCAAGGCTCAGACATCACTAGTATGTACCTAGCCAATACAGGATGTAGTGAGGTCATGGATCAGAGGTAAGAGGGCATGGTCCAACGATGGGGAGAGGGGAAAACCTATTCTAGGGTTCCTGCTCGAACTCTTTTGGAAGAAATGTCCTGCTGGGATGACATACCACCCAAAAGAAGTAGGGATGAGTTAGAACCACTAGGTGCATGCCATGAGGGATAGAGAGAGAGAGAGAGAGAGAGAGAGAGAGAGCACCCACACCGTGGTAGATAAGAGTGTCATGGCAAACAAACAAACAAAAATAGTTCCTTGTTTGGTGGCACAACCAGCACAGGTAAGTGATGATAGCTAGGCGACTAACAAACCAGTAGGTGGTTGACAAAGACACCCAGACTAGACAAAGGTGGTTAAAGGCTAAAATAGTAAAAACTGGTCACGTCAGACATTATATAAAGGACACTTGCCATGCACGGGAGAGAAACAAGGACAAAGATAGGAATAGTAATCTCGAAGAGAGAATCACAACGAATAAGCAAACACTTAGAAAGAAAACTAAAAAGAAAAGAAAGGAAGAATTAGAAAGAATGGCAGGTATGCACCAATAGGTTGATCCTCTCTCTCCCTCTAAAAGTCCTACTCTATGCTAAAAGAAAAGGATTCTTTGGGCACAAACCGTTCAAGTCCGTTTCCCTCAAAGTGACTAATTTCCACAACAGGATTTTTCCCTGGAAGATTATTCGCATTGAGGAAAAACGTTTTTTTTTTTTTTCCCTCTTTGGTCTTGGCCCTGTGACATAACTTGGCACATCAGATTGATCTCTTTTCTTTCTTTTGCTAACTTGTGTCTTACCCATTTATTCCCACTATTTTCTTTACAAGGTGTTTCTTATAATCGTGATTATCATCTTAATTGGGGGTTATTTATTCATTTTGTCTAAAGGCAAAAGTACTTTCTTTATTTACTATAATCATGTTTGCTTGCCATAACTCATCTAAAGTAGCTCTGCCTGCCATGGGCATGTTCTTGGTAAAAGAGGCATAGTTTGTGCACAAACCGGACCAAAGTGAGTTGCAGTTGGACCGATCTCAACTCCCTAATCTAGAATACTTGGGTCCAGTACGGCAGGAGGCAGCCCAGCCCAACATTACAAAAAAACCCACCACATAGTTCATAATTTCCCTTCTATGTTTAGGAAATGAGTAAATACCACCAATCTATTAATCTCTTAATTAAAACTTAAAGAGAATTTTAGATTCCTAGAACATTCCATTGTAGAAAGTCTTATTTTCATTCCTTGTTATTGCTATCATGATCATAGTTATTAAACCTAGACCAACCAGTCAGACCAGAAACTCAATGATTCAGCACCTAGACTAGTCCAAGTGTTTAAATGGATGCATAAGACCCGGTCAAACCTAGCAGGTTTATCATGACCTGTGTAACCCAGATGGGTTTTTATTACCTAGACTAGCCAGTCGGTCAGACCAGAAACTCAATGACTCAGCACCTAGACTGGTCCAAGTGTTTAAATGGATGCATTAGACTCGATCAAACCTAGCAGGTTTATGACGACCCGTGTAACACAAATGAGTTTTTATTACCTGACTAGGTTTGTAAAATTACATCTATTAAGTCCACTTTATTGACTTCTATACTATTTAATGTATTGTAATATGATAATTTAAAGAGTAGAAAGCCTAAATAGTTTTTTTTTTTTAATGCATTTCTTTGTCTATGTACCTACCTCCTAAACTCTTATCTTATCAAAAAAAAACTGCTCTATTATTGTGAAAGCTTGATTTCGAATTATAATAACCTACTTAATTTAAACATATGCCTTTTTTAATTTATATATTTAAGTTATGATTTCTTAAACTCATATATTTAAGTTAATTATTTAACCATATAGTTCAACCAATAACCCAAGATATGCCTATTTTTTAGTTTATATATTTAAGTTATGATTTCTCAAACTTATATATTTAAGTTAATTATTTAACCATATAGTTCAACCAATAACCCAATGACCTAACTTATAGATTGGGTCAATGTTGGGCTAAGTTTATGTTTAATAATTATGAATCTATGATTGTGATTCAAATTCAATGCAAGGCAAGCACCTTTTCCTTTATTACATCCAAAAGAGAGGTTACAACTTACAATTGTATATGATTCTCCAAAAAAAAAAAAAAAAAAAAATTACAATTATATTATTAGGCCTTAAGCCCAGCCCACTCTGAGCCTTAACCGAATGAGCTTTCTCAATTCTCGATGAATAACCAACCTGAGCTTTTTAGCAAGGACGAGCCAAGCCCACATTTATAAACCAAACTTTTGTTTTTGCTGAATCACATTGAAACCAAGCTGGGCCATGAAAACCACCCCCAAATTCTCCAGTTACTTAAACCCTTCTTCTACTTCTCATCCTCCACTTAAACCCCCAACTCCTCCGCCAACCATGGTGGACCCCACCTTCTTCCGCCTCATAAACCTCCGATCCCCACCCTCCACCACTGCACACGGCGGCCTTAGACTCTGCATCTCAGCCATACACGCGTTGCACTCCCACTACACCACCTCCACCACCAAAGAGCCAAAGCATTACAACAACAAAAACAACGGCAAATGGTTCACTTTGCCTCCATTCACTCCAACTCTAAACGCCGCCGCTTTGGGCAAAGAACTCTCCGCTCGCAGCTCCCAATCAAAAGCCGATGTTTCAACCACAGCACTCAAATGGGTCCTTAAGTGCTGTCCAGACCTACCCAGAAGCCTTGTTCAGAAACTCTTTCGTCTCAGACAGGTCCTTCTTTACCCATATATATTTTTTTTTAAGCCTAAATTACTTGTTTATGTTTGTTTAGCATACAAACCAAGCTCAAGCTGAACAAGTTAATAAAGTAGCTCGTGAACAAATCTGAGCTTGTTGGACAAGAAAATGAACCAAACTTGAACATGTAATCTTGTTTAGTATTGAGCTCGAGGTTGGTCACACTTGAAATAAAATTAAATGAACAAGTCTGACTTGTAACACTTGGCTCAGCTTACCTCATTTACAGGTCTAGTTTTTAGGAAACCTAAGGGCATAATGTGATGGTACTACATTGAATAAAATTGAAGAATTGAATTTTGGACAAAGTTGGAGAGTTTGATTTATAATTTTGCGTATTGGATTTATTACTATACCTTTTGCCCAATCTGAAATTTGTTGAGTTTAGTAGTTGAAATTTAAAAAGCTGATTTCTAACAGGTACGGAGAGAATCCAATACTATGGAAAGTACTGATGTAGGTGCTCAAGTACAAGAACCTAGTCTCAAAAGGGTAACTCTAATACAATGCCTGTTACTTGTTACTCATTCAGATTAAACATAGTGTAACTGTGTTAGTATCAATTTTGTTTCTGATATATAAATAGAATTATTAAAAGGTGGCAGCGAAGGACTCAATGAACGATGGAGATCGAATCTTTCTTCCTATTACCGTTAAACAAGAGGTTCCCTCTGAGAAACAAAAGTTGTATTGCAATGAGGAAGAAGTTAACTTTATTCGCAGTCTTGTGTTATATCAGGTTCTCAAATTTGACTCCTTTGTTTGTTTTTGTTTTTGTTTTCCTTGGGTTTCCAATGTGTGACTCGGTATGCTTTTTGAAAATTAGGATCCAGCCATTGTTGTTGTCAATAAACCTCCCGGGATGGCTGTTCAGGTAAGCTTTAATGTATTTTTTTGGACTTCTTTTCTGGTTTTTGGACTTTGAGGTGTTAATTTTTAAAGTTTGGCTGATGCTTATGTTGGACAGGGTGGCATAGGCATCAAAACAAGTTTAGATGAACTCGCTGCTGCTTGTTTAAGTTATGACCACTCCGAACCTCCTCGGCTGGTGAGTGTCCTAGTGAAACTTCCATGAATGGTTTTCTCGTCTCTAACATGGATTGTGCAGCTTTTATCATGGGGATAGCTTTAGATATCACAAGTTACTTTTTTTCTTGTCCTCAACATACGTTGATTTATTCTTTTCTTTGTATTGCAATACAATAGAAGCTCACCTTATCTTGAATCATTAGGGTCCAGCTGGTTACAGAAATGGAAGTTGTTGTATTAAATTACAACAGAATTGCTATTTGGAGAAAATTATGATTCTTTTATTTGTATGGTTAAGGAGTTGAAGGGAAAAATCCACATTTCAAATCCTTTCGAGCTCAAAAGTTGAAAAAAAGATGGGGGAGGGGATCTGTGCTTGGGCATTATACTATATATTGCACAGAAGTGGTTAGAATTTTTTTTTTTTTTTGGGGGGTTATAATCAAGAAACATCTTTTATAGGTTCACAGACTTGATAGAGATAGTAGTGGCATCTTGGTGTTGGGGAGGACACAAATTAGTGCGACAGTTCTACACTCCATCTTTCGTGAGAAAACTTGTGGCGCAAAAGATGTGAGTAAATGTCTATTCTTACGTTTGCACATTTTTCAGAATCCTATCATGTTCACAGGAAGAGCATTACAATTAGTTGGTAATAATTCAACCTGACATATGTAATTCATCTCAAGGACATTGACAATGAAGAAAGAATCCTGCAAAGAAAGTATTGGGCACTTGTCATTGGGTCTCCAAGACGTCCAAAGGGATTAATTTCCGCCCCATTAGGGAAGGTAGATTCCTTACAGCTATTGATTTGAATTTATGATTTATTTGTCTCTAAACCTATAGGTTGTAAAGCTTTCTTTTCCTTATACCATTCAATCATGGCCTTTACCAATTTGTGGCACAATTAAATTTGGAATGCTATCTATTGTTGTTTGGCTGTAGGGCTCTTGAAATAATCTTATTGGACATTTGTCACGTTTAGAATTGTCCATGTCTGCAGCTAAACGGTCTTTACTCGTGAAATCATGTTGGGCCAGTAAAAATGATCAGAAAATTTTAAGCCATCCAGTGACATGGAAGTCAAACAGTCCATAAACCAAATGATTATTCTAACTCTGCTTTGGGTAGGCATCTTAATTTTTTAAATTTCCAAAACTAACTGCCACATGCAATAAACAATTATGTAACTGATGAATGAATATGAGATAGAAATATGGTTCGTTGTTGGAAATGGTTTGTAGTCATGCAGACACCACATAAGAGATACCTCACTAAAGGAAGGTCCAGTTGGTTAAGCATCACCAAACTGCATTGAACATGCTGCTATACTGCATATACTAGTACTTTACCTCAGTAAATTTGGGCCCATGACTCATTAAAGGACATGGTCCTACAAAAGATTGGGCACAACTATATTACTCAATCAGCCTATGAGATGTCAATAGAATTAGATTTATATTTTTCAATCCAAAATAATAACCATCTGCAATGAAAATTGTTATCATTTACTTATTGTTGTTGTTATTATTATTATTATTGTTATTTTACTGTGTTTGTATTCAGGTGGTGGTGGACAGTGGAAAATCTGATAGGATCACAATCATTGATAATCCCCAAAATATGTCAACTCAGCTTGCAATAACAGAGTATCAAGTGATTAAATCTTCGTGTCATGGTTAGCAATAAACTTCATTACAATTTTATTCATTGAGCTTCATTTCCCCTCTCTCTCTCTCTCTCTCTCTCTCTAACTTCTTTATACTGAGAGTGAGCATTGAAAATCATTTACACGGTCAGAAACTTGGACAATCTTCAGAAAAGTGCATTTGCAATGCTTTATCAGAAGACATCATTGACTATCTTGATTATTCTTCTTCTAGAAGTTTTTTGTTGTGGCATATGTCTTGTACGGTTGTACCTGCTTCTTATGCAAGTGATAATTATGCAGGTTTCACATGGCTAGAGCTTTCTCCTCTCACTGGTAGAAAGCACCAGGTATGGATAAGAACTAAATGCTTCACAATTGAATGTGTTTTTGTCTCCTTGGTCTCTGACTCATTATTTTCTTTGCAAAAATCCTTTTTCTCCCTCATGGGAAATACAGCTCCGAGTACATTGTGCTGAGGCATTGGGAACACCGATAGTTGGAGACCTTAAATATGGATGGCAAGCTCATAGGAATTTGAAACAATTGCCTTGTTCAATGAAATCAAATGAGAATCCTACCAAGGGGAAGACCGTTCCATTTGGCCTTGATTTGGAGAGTGGAAGTATCTCTGAGAAGCACCCTCACCTTCATCTTCATTGCAAGCAAATGGTATTGCCCAATGTGTCAGAGGCTTTACAAAATGTGCAGTTTTCTTCAGACTATGATCTTTCTGAAGTAGAAAGCCTCGAGTTGGTTGCTCCTTTGCCTTCACATATGCAAAGAAGTTGGGACATTCTAAATTCTTGAGCTACATTATTTTGGTTCTTTTTTTTTTTTTCTTTTTTTTTTTTTTTTTTTTTTTTTTGAGATAAAAGACTAAGCAATATTATTAAGATACTGAAAAATCAGAAACAACAAACTAAGAAATGTCAGGTGAAACATGCTCCATCCAAACTAACAACAGAAAAGAAACTTTTGCTCTCTTGGTTAAGGCATGAGCTACACAATTACCCTGCTGCCTAGTTCGAGAGAAAAAGTTCTAAGAGAACTCGTAATAGACAAAACGTCTTTAACAAACTGACCAATTGAGGGATGGCCACAATCTGTTGCCTTCAGTGCATTATACACCACCTCAGATTCCCCTTCAAAAATAGAATGATGAATGCCCAGCTACACAGTAAACTGAGTTGCCCTTCTTGCAATTAAAACCTCAAGAAACTCTACTGAACAAGGACAGGAAATTTTCTCCGATAAAGCCGCTAGCACTTCTCCATTGGCATCGCGAACTACAACTCCTATTCCCACTTCATCTAATTTTACAAACATTGCCCCCATCATAATTTGTTTTATCATATTACCCAATGGATGTCTCCAAATTGATTACCCCCGGTAAAGGCTTAGCTATGTGCATTGGAAACTTCTGCTGGAATTTCAAAGGTAGCTTCGTGTTGCTTCAAAAATTCTGTCAGGGGCCAGGCACACTTCATTTTAAGTCTCAATCTGTTCCTACGAGACCAAATGAACCACGCCACAATAGCAAACAATTCCAATTTGCGAGACTATTGAATAACCAAATGGATTAGCTCTTGAACATCCTGGAAACCTGGAAAATTTGTTCGAATCCAGCTGAAGAACGGATTCCAGATTTGGTGTAGTATTTCCAACCCCAGATGGCATGAAATGTAGACTCCTACACTGTGAGACAAGCAATGCACTTAGCATCCTCCAGAATTTTTTTCTTCTTCAAATTCTCCTTAGTAGGTAAAGCTTCAGAGAAAACTCGCTAAAGAGAAGTTAAAATTTTATTTGGTACTCTAAGCTTCCAAATATGGTTCCAGAATTTCTTTTGATACGAAGTTAATGAACTTGATGCATCACCACTCCCTTCATCCTCACACAGCTGCTGATACCCAGTTTTAAGCGAGTATTCGCCATTCTTGCACCGGGGCCAAATTAAACTATCCACCTGTCTCGACACATAAAGGGGAATAGCTTTTATCCATTGTGCCTCAAACCACAGGAAGTGTTGGTCAATCAGATTGCAGTCCCACGTACCATTATCAGGATTTATCAGAAAATCAACATTGGCTCCTTCCAAAGCAGGCACACACGGTGATACAACCTTGGCAGACCCACTACCCAGCAGCCAATTGTCAATGTAAATTTTTATTCTCTTTCCATCTCCTAATCTCCACCTCATACCAACCGAAATCGCCTCCCTGGGTTTTAATATACTCTGCCAAGCATAAGAACCCGAGGATGCTGAGGCTTCAAAAATCGACCCTCTAGGAAAATATTTAGCTTTAAAGACTCAATAGAAGAGAGAGTTATGATCATTTAGTAATCTCCAAACCTCTCTAGCCAGCATTGCTTCATTGAACTTCACCAAATCTTTGAACCTCATCCCTCCCTCCCATTTAGGCTTACATAGTATCTCCCATTTTTTTCCAATGGATTTTCCTTTGCTCACCCTTTTGTACCCACCATAATTTTCTAATCAATGCCTCAATCTCGTCACACAGGCCCAAAGATAGTTTGAAGCAACTCATGGCGAATGTAAGAATCACTTGTACCAAAGCTTTGAGTAAAATCTCTCTACCTACTTGATACAATAGCTTCTCCTTCACTCCTTGGAGTTTGCTCTAAACTTGTTCTTTTATATAATTAAGACTCATTTTTTTATTCCTCCCTACCACAGTCGAAAGGTCAAGGTATTTCTCATATTTTTTCACTTCAAGTACTTCCAGAAAATTTGAGATTAAGTCTTTAGTTTCTTCATCCACTGCCTTGCTGAAAAAGATGGTCGTCTTCTCCTTATTAAGCTTTTGGCTAGAAGCTTGTTCATACAAAGTTAATATACTCTGTATCACTTGTAAATCTAACATAGTAGCTCAACAAAACAGCAAGCTATCGATGCAAAGAATAAATGAGAGATTCTTGGACCCCTTTTACACAACAAAAAACCTCTTATATGATCATCAGCAGCCACCTTTTGTAGCATCCTATTCAGGCCTTCCAAGCATAACAAGAAAAGATAAGGAGTCAATGGGTCCCCCTATCCAATTCCTCTTGATGGCCTAATATTTCCCTTAGGCTATCTATTGACCAAAATCGATTAGGACACTGTGCTAATACAGTCAAAGACAAGAGAAACCCATTTTTCAAAAAAGCCCAATTTCTCCATAATTTTCACCAAGTACTTCCACTCAACTTGGTCATGCACCTTACTCATATCTAGCTTCATGACAATAAAGACCATCTTCCTTGATTTTTGAGACTTTATATGATGCAGGGTCTCAAAAGCAACCAAAATATTATCTAAAATAGCTTTGTTAGATTGAAAAGCACTTTGAGATTCAAAGATTACACAAGGTAAGATTTTCTCAAGTCCATTTGCTAAAACTTTAGAAATAAGCTTATAAAGAATATTACAAAGTGCAATTAAGCAGTTTCTGAAACTCTTACCAGGCTTTTTACCTTAGGAATAAGAGTGATAAAAGTTTGGTTAATGGAGGGAGGAATTGAACCTGTGTTGAGGCAAGTAAGAACTGCAGCTGCCACTTCATCACCTATTGTAAACCAAAATTGTTGAAAAAATAGGGGAGGCGTTCCAACTAGTCCCGGTGATTTTAATGGATCCATTTGGTACAAAGCTGCATCCACTTCAACCTTCACAAAAGTTTCAACAAACTCCTGATTCATCTCCCCCGTGACAACCTCAGGGGTGGCCTCCAAAGCAACATCAATCTAGTCCGGGGTGGAAGAAGTAAACAAGTTTTAGTAAAAATCAACCAAAATACTTGTAATACTGACTTCATCCAGACACTTCTTACCCACTGAATTTTCCAACCCATCAATTCTATTTCGCCAAAACCTGTGAGTAGCTTTATTGTGAAAGTAATGTGTATTGCTGTCACCTTCATACAACGACAGCACTCTCAATCGTTGTTTTCACTTTTTTTTTCCTCCTTAGATAATAAATTATTTATCTCCCTTTTCAATCTTTTAATCCAATTCATGGATCTCCCAGCCATTGCTGCATCTTCAACCTTTCTCAACATTTCTTTCTTCTCTTTCAAGAGGTGAGTAATGTTCCCAATTCCCCCCAGCTCGACCATTTAAGTTTGGATTGGAAGTGACTTATTTTCCCTTTAACCCGAGACATTGCATGACCAGGAGCATCATAGAGCCATGTTGTTTCAACCGTGTCCCTACACCCCTCTTCTTCCAGCCATATATGTTCAAATTGCCATGGCTTTTGTCTATTCTTCAATGTACCATTGAGATAAATAAGGATTGGTTTATGGTCTGAAGAGCCACACTCTATATGGGCTACCTTAGTTGCAAGAAATTTGTCTACCAATCCATTGTAGCAACCGCTCTATCCAACCATTCCCATATAGTAAAACCATCAGGTTAACCATTACACCATGTAAACTTTCCCCCTTCAAAACCAGGATCACAAAATCAACATTCATCCAACACATTTCTAAACTCTTGCATCTGTCTGACCAGTCTTAATCTTCCACCAAGTTTCTCATGACTTCTAGAAATCTCATTGAAATCCCCTACACAAAGGCATGGCATAGAATTTCTAACTTTTAATCTTTGCAAACAAGACCACGATAGGTGATGGTTACTTGTATCAGACTCCCCATCAAACCCAGTAAATCTCCACTCATCCTCCTTACCTTTATTTAAAATTCCATCAATGTGATTTGGAGAAAAGGTGCCTAGAGAGAAATTAACATCCTTTTTCCAAAAAATAGTAATCCCACCCCTTCTTGCGCTTCACGATATACTTCAATCATACCACCAAAATTCAACCGAACCTGAATATCTTCTAGCCTTGATTTATCCAACCATGTTTCAGCTAAGAACACAACTGAGGGATCTTGTACCCAAATTAAATAACCAAGCTTCTATTTTGTCTGAAGGTTCCCAAGCCCCTAGTAGTTCCAACATAAGAGATTCATTGATTTTAGCGGGGCTAGGATGCAACCTCCACCACTGAGAAAATCTCCTTTCTATTATGGGAAATCACCTTTCTTTAATTTGGTAAGTCACAACAGTCCACTTCCATGTGAGTTTGTTTAAAGAAGAACAAACCTCACCTGTAGAGCCACCATCTCCAATGTTTACGGTCATAGCAATCCTTGTCCACATTTTGTATGGGGAACTGTAGACACTACATTTTGTACCCGTTAATAAATTTTGGTCTCCAGCTCCAATGATGAGCTTGACATATGTCAACCAAGGATAAATAAAGAGTTCATAATAGTTTGGAAGTAATCACAACTCAAAAATGCTCAAATCGCTTTGAAATCAATACTGAAAAATGACATTTGCTCAATGTTTTGATTATAACTTTTAATCCACAAAGAATTTTTAGTGAGGTTTGTTTCATTGGAAAGTGGACATCCTAGGCTTCAATTTGAAGTCAAATTTTACCTAATCTAGACTTATATTGAATAAGTTATGACCATTTGAAGTTGGGCCAATTGGGCAGTCCAATTTTTTGGGTTTTAAAACTTCATTTTAAGGTCCCAAAACATCATACTTTGATGTGAGCCGACCCATAGACCCTTGAGAACGGCCAAAGATCTTTAAAAAGCCCCTAAAACCCTAATTTTAACTTATAAATACTCATCTTATATTCTTATGCCTCCAATCAAAACCCTAGCTAGAGAAAGTTATTTGTTGGCCTCCATCTTCTCTAAAACCCTAATTCTCTTTCTCAAAACTCACACACAGCCCCTTAGCACGTTTTTTACAATTTAAAAACCTTTCTTTAGTTATTTCTAAGGCAAAAACTATTTCCCAAAATTGATTTCTCAAAACCTTTTTCAAATCTTTTTGTTCTTGAGTTGTGATTATTAACAATTTTGTTGTTCTTTGATTATCTTTGTCTTCTCCATCTAATCTTTGTGTTGTAGGCACTGAGGGGTCGATTAAACAACTTCAAATCTGTGATTCTAAAGCTAGGTGAGCCTCTTTTCCATGGTTTCCCACTTTGCTTAATATGATTCACATGATTTTCTTGGAATAGTTTCTCCATTTTGTTATATTTGATTTGTTTGATGTTCTTTATTATGTTTGATATGTTTTAATATGATTTTAGGTTGTTTATAATCTGTTTTAGGTTGTTCTTGTTTCATTATTTTGGTTTTATGTAAAGTATAACATGTATGTTTATTTTATGTTAGTTTAGTATAATTGTTTGTTTTGTTTCATGTTTATTTGTTTATATTGATATTTGTTTTATTTGCTTCATATTAGTTTAAGTGTTTAGGGTTCTAACATTCTTGTTTGATTTCTGTTTTAATATCTCTGAATGATTAAATGTGTAAAAATGTAATTTTTTTTCAAATCTGTGCTAAAGGATGTGTATGCATCTTTGAGTATGTGTACGCATAGTTTAACCATGTGTACGCATGATTGAGTATGTGTACGCACCCCAAGCCCATATTAGGGAAAAATCTTGTTAATCACTTTTTAACATGTTATTTGATTCTGTTTGACTCTGTTTAGGTTGATATATTGTGTTTAATTATTTTCCATGTTTGTTTTAGTATTTTTGCCATGTTTAGTCTATTTGATATTCTTTCCTTGTATGTTTTATTTAAGGCTAAAATCCAAAACTAACCCTTTAAGTTTCACCTTTTGTCATTTTAGTCCTCTAAGTTAGTTTTGTTATTTCAATCCTCTAAGGCTCCGCTTGGGAGGAGGGAATGGAATGGAATGGAAAGGAATAAAAAGAATAATTTTAGAATATTCTTCCCTTCTCTTGTTTGGGAGTTTTAATAGAGGGAATGGAAAGTCCATTCCCTTGTTTGGGAGTTTAAGTGAGAGGGAATGGAATGGGTAGGAGGGAACACTCATTCCTCTCTATTCCCTTAAAACCTCAATTTTTTATTCCCCCCGAAATTGGGAGGAATGAGAGGGAATGGAATTAAATTTAATAATTTTTTTACTAAAACTCCCAAAATACCCCTATATATTCCACCCTTTATTTTAAAATAGGGGTTTAATAGTAATATTGTCATAAAATGATTCCATTCCATTCTCTCCATGTTGCTCCTAAACAGGATTACTTACATTCCATTCATTTTCATTCCTTTTTTTTAAAACATCCAATCAAGGTTACTTAATTCCATTCCATTCCATTCTTTTCCATTCATTTCCCTTACTTAAATACATTTCATTCCATTCCATTCCTTTCCATTCCCTTATGATCATCTCATTCCATTCTATTTCATTCCCTTATGAACTCCCAAATGGAGCCTAAGTTTCAAATTTTGTCAATTAAGTATTTCGTTAGACTTTTGTTAATTTTTCCGTTTACTAACCAAAATGACATCATTTTGGGTTTTTTTTTTTTTTTTTTCAATTTTGTAATTAAGAAAAACGAAAAACTTAAATAAAAAAAAGGGGGGGGGGCAAAAAAGGGGAACATTGTCATTCCCTGCCCCTGAAAACAAAACAAAAAATCACAATACAATTGGGCCCTACCTGAGGAATTTCGAGAGAAAGAAAGGGGGAAGGAGAAAGAGTTAAGGATCGCTGAATCGGCAGGGGAGAGAGAGAGATTGCAAGTCGACGAAGGACTGTGAGATTGAGATTGAGATTGAGAGAGAGAGAGAGAGAGAGAGAGAGAGAGAGAGAGAGAGATTAAGACCGAGATAAAGAGAGATATTGACACCGAGAAAGAAGGAGATGGATTGCGATTTCTTAGTTACCAAACAGAGGCCTAATACTTGTTCTCGTACTGATCTGTTGTATGGTGCTTGTTTCCTCTCTGATCTACTAGTCTTTTTTTTTTTAGTTGTAATTTGTAAATTGTTTTTGCTATTTTAAAATTTAAAAAGCTTTTCTATTTTTATTTTTTGTGAACTATATTAGTTGCTTGTAGTTGTAGATCTGTGTTTCTGTGCTTGTGAGCTATATTTATTATTTGAATTTGTGTGCTGTGCTAATTTGAACTTTGGATTTTACACAATGATCCATATAGTGATTTTTTGTTCTGTTTTCAGGGGCAGGGTTGTTCCCCTTAGTTGCCTTTTTTTTTTTTTTTTTTTTCCAATAACAATTTTTCATTTTTATTTATTACGAAATTTTAATTAAAAAAATAAAGAGAAAAAAAAAAGGTGAAATTTGCAACTTAGAAAACTGAAATAATAAAACTAAAACTTAGAGGACTGATATGACAAAAGGTGAAACTTAAAAGGTCAGTTTTGGATTTTAGCCTTTATTTAATTGTTAACTTGCCATGTTTGATTTATTTTGTTTAATTGTGTTTTATTTATTTCCATTTATATTGTGATGTGATCTTTAACATGTAGTGTGTTTTATTTTCCTTAAGTGCATGAGATATGTTTAGATTAAGGATTAGGGCTCCCTTAATAAACTGTTTAATTAAATATGGCCTAACAACATATAATGGAGACCGGCCCACAAGCCAGGCGGTCTTGGGTGCCTAACACCTTCCCAAGCCATACCCAAACTCTAGACCCATAATCTGGTACTTGGACCCATGTACATAAGTGATTGGCCCAAATGGCCCAATATAATTCCTAAACCTAATCTAGGTGGCGACTCCACTTTTCTCCGCCACAATCCACTAAGCTGAGGTGTACTCTCCTTTGCAGCCACAGGAACTCACTTGCCTCCTAGACTAGGGGTGGCAATGGGGCGGGGCGGGGTCGAAGGATGGGGTCTTCATTACCGCCCCTCATGATTTTGTCTTGTCCCATCCTCGCCCCACCCTGCATGACGGGGAATACTTTCTCACCCCATCCTCGCCCCTTGGGGCCCCACAGAGCCCCGCCCCACCCCGTAAAACTCTACTTTTTATTAATTTTCCCTACAACTAGTACAATTTTTTTAATGAAGCCTATTTCATTAATAAAAATATACTTGAAATTATAACTAAATTTATCCCATCAAATCAAATCAATTTTTAGAAAAAATTGAATAATATATCCAAGTGTTTAACAAGACAATCATTAAAAATAAATAAATAAATAAAAATCTCATAGTATAACACATAACAAAATAAAGGCAAAAAATCACATTGGGTAGAATAAAATATGCTAATATTAATATGTTTGTCTAAATAGTAGGGTTTTAAGGTATGAAAAATTTACAATTATAACCTTTAGTAACGCGGGGCATGGCAGGGATGGGGAGGGGTGGGGTGGGTCTAAAAAGCCTAAACCCATCCCCGCCCCGTCCCATGGTGCGAGGCTAAAATCTTGCCTCATCCTCGCCCCACCACCTTTGATGGGTGAGGAAAACCTGCGCGGGGCGAAGCGGGGAGGGGCGGGTTAAGCGAGGCGGGGAAAAATTGTCATCCCTATCCCAGACTAGGTTTTTTATCAAGCATATCAAATAAAATTGATGGAGGATCATGTAAGTTCTAGATGATCATCATGTGCCTCTGCATTAGTTTCAATTTGAGTGGGAGACTTTTTAAACTTATCTATAAAAGGATCATCCTCACTTGCCTTTTTTGGATTACCAATCTCACCACTCTTCTCACTTTCTGAAATATCAAATTTATTCAACTCTCTGTCAATCTCCAAAATCTAGCTATCAAGTAAAACCCCATGATTTACGAGATTTACTACATTCGAACAATAAGCTGTTTCTGTAATAGTTGACTCAAGAGCACTTGAATTCCCCACGATATGCTCCTCAAAATCCGTAGTTTCCTTCTCTGATGTTTGCCCTACCGGAGTAACCTTAATCGGATTCACCCCCAATGACGGAGCTGGTTTCTAAAACACAAGGATTTTAGACTTCGACCCACCCTTCTTCCTGGACTCATAGAAACCCAGTACTACTACCACTGATTTTTTAGTCATCATGATTAAGGGAGCACATATCCAAGCCCCATATTCTTGATCACTACTATCTAAAGTGCCATCACTCTCAATCCACAAATCGCAATCTCTATCGATATGATCCAGGCAACCACCCTAGTAACATATATTAGGAAGGCGTTCATATTTGAAAGAAACCCAGCCTTCCTTGCCATCTTCAATTGAGAGAACACGACCCCTACACAGAGGTATAGATATATCGACTCAAACACGAACCCTAATGAAACTACCTCCTTCAACCTCATCATTGCTCGAGTTTCAATTCACTTCACCTATTACTTCGCACAACTCCTCAGCAACACCTCTGTTCAAAAAACTTACCGGAATATTGTGAACTTGTACCCACATCGAGACTTTATCAAAAGCAAGGTCATGAACAGGCACAGCAATTTCCAGCCTTTGGAGAACAACGAGATGCCTATCAAAACTCCAAGGTTCACTAGCCAGAACTTTTTCCTCCTCATTATTATCAAAAACAAACAAAATCGCGTTATGGACCTTGAAGCCATTTCTGGAACACCAGAAAGGACTAAAAGTCCTATCACATCAATGTTTAAGGCTCGTTTCATAAGAAACTTCGCTGCAATAGTATACTCGTTAGAGCTTCTAACTTTCTTTACAGACATCTTCCCTCCCTCCTTATCGTTTAGAGAAAGATTGCTCCAATGTTTTGTAAGATTATCCATTTTTCCTCACTGTGTTTCCCAAACCCCCAAAAGAAAAAACTCACTAGTCGTACTAGTAACTATGTTACCCTAGGTGACACTAAGCCTTACAGGAAGGGACCCCTTTCTTAGCAACAGAGAAACTAATAAGAATTCCTTCAACCTCAGCATTATTTGATGTATTTTCTAGATTTGGTGCCTTTTATAGATAACATATGATTTGAATCCATAGCATCCATATCATGATAATTGCTCTTTGGGAATATGTTGAAACATAGACCTAACAACTAAACCCATAAGTCTTGCAAAATGTACTTGTGACTTTATTGGCTCGTTATATCTAAGGGGGAAAATAAAAATGACATAAATAAAAAAAAAATAAAAAGAGTATTAGAATAATAGTTAATTGATTAAAGTTATCATTTTTTAACAGTTTAAATTTTTTTTTAAACATTAATAATTTATCATGTTATGTAAGTTCGAACCAGGTGGCCTGCATTTGGGTTTTTCCAAAAAGTTACTGATAATGTGGTCGAAAATTCTTGGACTCATATCATATCTTATCTTTAATGTGTTACAAATACAATGTCTAAGCCTATTTGTATTATATTGTGTTGTGAAATTCTTTGTAAATGAAAATTTGAATTTTGAGTTATCAAGAAATGTCACGAACGCAAGTTACAGTCCAAAGCCTACCAACTCAATTATTGTGAAAATTATTATATACTTAGCATTAAACATAAGACTATAAGAGAGAGAAATAGAAAGAGAAAGTAGAAACCAAAGCCGTCCCACAAGTATTCCCAAGTCACTGACCTACGAACAAAAGTGGAAAAAAGTAAGCCACAGTATGCATTTATAAGTTCTTTGTTCTCTCACGTCTTCTGTTTTAAAGACCATTTTGATGATTAACCATGTTCTTTTTCAATACTAGCAACTTCTTTTTTTTCGCTGAATTATTAACCTTCTCAACCTTTTCTCTATTGCTATACCTTATTATTAAGTTTGAAAAAACAGTGTATAAGTTAGCTAAGCTTATCCAAACACATACCAAATTATTAGTTATCACACCTAATTTCAGGCAGGTTTGTCTCTCACCACATATCTTTATCACAAACCTGACAAGCTGCTCCTTTCTCTATGTACGGTGACACGTGCACCAACCTTCATCTATGGCATGAATATGAAAAATAGTGTATGAGTCAGGCACATGAGACTATTGTCTTACTGACAAGTGGATCTCGCAACTGTGGGATACACCTGTCAGTGAGACAATTATTGGGTACTCCGAGAGTATACTTCCTCCCTCTCACATAGGGGTAAGTCTCACCCACCATAGGGTCCACCTCTATGTGAGAGAGAGGGAGTATACTCCCAAACTACTTAATAAATTTTCGTGAGATAATAGTTTCATGTGCTAAGCGCATGAGATACCATCTCAACATAAATCATGATGCACAATTTGGTAGTTTTTTATTTCCTTTTACTTAATTATACACTGGCTTATATTTGTCTCAACAAAATAACACAAATGCACAATGGATTTATCGTAGCCATATCATCCAATTAATTTCAATCCTAGCCATATAGCCAATTTGATTTCAATCAAGGTATTCAATCAATAATCTCTATTATAATAAAATAAAAATGGAATCCCAATAGAAAGATTAATATAGTCTACCTAGCGCATGGAATCAAACCTTGTTAGCCAGACCTTTGATGCTTCCATTGAAATTTTCTTGTTCATTTTGTAGTTTGTACATGTTAGAAAAGTTTAGCACGATTGATATCAACCTAACATCGCTTGCTGTCCTATCCATTTATATAACCCAATATGTACGTGTTAGAAAAGTTTAGCACGATTGATATCCTCATATCAGCCTATCATCGCTTACTGTCCTTTCCATTTATAACCCAATATCTATACCATTCATTCCGTTCAATTCTATTCATTTCCTTTATAAACTACCAAACATGAGCTTTATACCTAACAAGACCATCCGCGCTAAAAAGTCAACTTTTTTTCTTTTTGGCTTATTTATCTAATAGATTGAGAACAGATTATCTAGCTTTTTTGTTGAAAATCTTTTGCTGAAAGTGTACTAAAGTATACAATTATCTTTTAAAAAAATTGAAAAAATGGAAAAAAAGGGGAAAAAAAAAAATTTTTAAAAGCTGTACATAAAAGTTAAAACTAAAACTGATACCAAACAGACTCTTGACTCCCAAAGAGAAGAAGCCTTCTCTTTTTGCATAAGTTAGCTTAATTGCCCAACACGGGCACATTTTGCAAGTCCCCTATTACTTTTTGATCAAAAAGTGAGATAAAATTAACAATTTGTGAGCCTACTATGTTTTTTGCACAAATGTTATGTCTTTTCTTTTCTTTTTCTTTTTTTTTTTTTTCTCTCTTTCTTCTTCTTTTTTTTTTTTTTTTTTTTTTTTGTGGGTCTCCTTCTATATTTTTTGCTGCAGTAGTGTCAGAGAAAAAAAACTTATATTTAGTTTTTAGCTTTTATCTATAGTATTTTTAGCAAAAAGTTAAATAAGTTATTTCCAAACGAACACTCAGTGAGTGAAAAAGTTGCCTTGTTAGCTATTTCATTAAGAACTATAGATTTTTAAGTAGGGAATATTTGGTACAAAATTAGAATGCATTTAAAATCTAAAAATACTTGTCATCAAATTAAAAATGCAATTGGAATGACATTTGACACAAAATTATAGTGAATTAGAATTTAATTTGAATTTTTTTATTTAACTTCCACTTTTAAATGTAGTTATTAACTCAAATATAAACTTCAATCAAATTTCACCTTGTTTGAAAAAAGTCAAAAACTATGTATATAAATAGGTCAATAAACTACATCTTTTTTTCTATAACTAGTTAGGGTGGCACGTGCAAGGCACGTGCTACCTCTTCAGTGAGAAAATTAAAATAATATTTCTATTTGAAGAAATATGAAACTATATACATATATAAAAAATATATGTCATACAAAGTTAATCTAATTCATATAAAAATTTTGATAGTTAATCACACACAAAGTTATGGTACCTATTTAACATACAAATGTCTGTTTTAATATAATAGTTTCTTAGTACTTATTTGCTAAAGGTAGTATCTACTCACTAAAAACTTCTAAGAATGATAATTGATAACAAATAGCATCATCTTCCAATAATACACAACTGATTTTTGCCAAGACATTGTCTCATATTTAAATTTTCGTCATGAATTGAATGATGTCATATGCTATAATTGTACCTCTTCATCAAACACCTTCAACCATACATAATGAAAATTTTGTCATTCATATTTTCTTCTTTATCATTCTACATGAGTCAATGTGCAATGTTTAGCTTTCTTAGTTTTTAATGAACACCCATTTTAGGCAAAAAAAAAAAAAAAAAGATAACAAAAGGCATGTGTCACCAAATTTTCCATTAGATAAATTATAAGTTTCAAAGGATTAAACCTAGAAAATCAATGTTCTCTAGATAATAAATAAAACACCTTATATCACAATTCCAACTTTCTAAGCATTATTATCATCGAAAACTCAAAATACATGAAAAATAAATTTTGGATGTTAAAATTTAGTGGGGGTATTTTAGACATTGTTGATGCTCATTTTGGAAAAGCCTAATAGCAGGAAGAAGCCCAGCAATATGGGCAGGAGAGAGTTAGTAGGATTGAGAGAAAACTGATTAAACCCGAGTGACAGGAATAATGGGTCATAGGCCCATAAAGTAAACAAATGGGCCTTGAGGAAAGCAAATGGGCCCAAAGGAGTTCAGAGAAAGAAGTAGTAAACCCATGGGTATTATGTGATGTAGAGAGTAAGAATGGGCCACAACATGCCCGAAGTAATGAATTAAGAAAGTAAGGGGTTGATGGAAAGCCCATGAACCCTAAGGATGAAGGATATGATAATTGGGCCAGGAAACCCAAGGAGAAAGAAATGGGCCAAAGGAGCCCACAAGTAATGTAATGAGTCAAGAAAGCCCAAAGTAGCATTAGTATAAACCCAATGACCATACTGGGTCATTGTAACCAATTGAGAGAAGAGTATACGGTAGGCCCAAAAGAGGCCCAATAAGCATGGACCAAATAGCGCCGCTGCAAAAATAACAAAATGCCATGGCAGGAATACTAGCAAGCCAACAGCAGGAGCAAACAGTGGGCTAAAAGAAAGAAAAGTCCATAATCAAGAAAGGCCCAGCCCTTGGAGAAAGCAAGCCATAAAGAATGGAGGATCAAAAAACAGTTCACGCCACAAGAGGTCAAGAATGAGCGGCAGAATGCACAGACGAACCTCCAGTCCATGGCAAACGCATGAGCGGCAGACAAGCTTTGGACATACACGGAAGTGAAGCACGCACAAGGCCCAAGCACCACCAACCTGTACCCAACCAATACAGGAGTGGTAGGTCATAGGTCAGAGGTAAGAGAGGGTATGGTCTAGCGATGGGGAGAAGGGAAAGGCTATTCTGGGTTCTCGCTCAAACTCTTTTGGGGGAAATGTCTTACTGGGATGACATACCACCCAAAAGAGGGAAAGATGAGTTGGAACCACTAAGTGCATGCCACGAGGGATAGCAAGAAAGAATACCCACACTGTGGTGGATAAGAATGCCATGGTAAACAAGCAAACAAAACAATTTTCTTTGTAATGGGGAGTGGCACAGCCAGCACAGGTAAGTGGTGGTGGCTGAGCAGCTGACAAACCAATGAATGGTCTGGAAGGATACCCAAATCTTGATAAAAGTAGTTAAAAGTTAAAATGGTAAAAACCAGTCACAACAAACAGTATATAAAGGGCCCTCGCTATGCATAATATTATCATCGCAATAGTAGTAACCATTAGGAGAAAATTACAGTACCACCATTACCATAACACTACACGAGTAAGCACTAAGAAAGAAAGAAAAGAGTGGGAAAGAATTAAAGTAACAAAATGGAGAAAAAATAAAAAGAGAATCAGGAAGAGAAATAGAGAGTGTGGAATGGTAGGCATGCACCAATAGACTAATCTCTTCTCTCCCTTTAAAAACCTACCCTCTATTGGGGATAAAGGATTCACTTGGGGCATAAGCCATTCAGGCTTGTTCCCTCAAAGTGGATAATTTCTACTACAGGATCCTCTTGCAAGATTACCCACGTTGAGGAAATGGTTCCCTCCTTGGAATTAGTCTCGTAACACAACTGAACACGGCAGACTAACCTTTTACTTCTTTGATTTCATTACTTATCATTATTATTTCCTTTCTTGTCTTTGCAATTTCACTTATAATGTGTTCCTTGTTGCTATATCATTCTTTTCCTTATTTTAATTTAGGATCCCTTATTTGTTTTGCCTGGTAGTAAGCACATCTCTTTTATTATTGTTTTATTATATTTATCTAGAGTAACTCTATTGCAATAGTTTCGTTTCATCTAACAGCAAGTGTGTTACCTTTATTATTGTCCCATTGTATCTGTCTGCCATAACTCTTTGTAGCAATTTCGTCTGCCATGGGCATGTGACCAAAGTTTCAGCAAAAAATGGCATAGTTTGTGCATAAGCCAAACCAAGGTGAGTTACAATTCGACCGGTCCTGACTCTTCTACCCAGAACACTTGGGCACAGTGTAGCAAAAGGCAGCCCAGCCCAAAGGCGCAAAAAGGCTCACCACATTTAAATTGGCAACTCTGTTGGGAAGTTGGGAAACAGACATGGACAGAGGACAAAAGCCCTCGCAAGCAATGCCCCCAAAATCTAGAATGACACGAAACATGGGTGGAATGCCCTCACAAGCAGAGTCAAGGTTAACAATGCCTCACCAATAGCAACCTAACTAGGAAGATGGTATCAACAGAGTGGAGGCTAAACCCCAACCATAACCAAGGATCCACACTAATAATGCCAACGTTTAATTAAGGTGTTGCAATCATTGCAACACTCGCAGCAGCAAATGATGGAAGAAATCTGTCAGCCAAAAACAGACAAGACGAAGGAGAAAAGGAGCCAACATAACCCAAAGCATACAGCAGACAAAGAGGAGACACCAGTTAAAGGTGCTCCGCAGAATGCAGAACAACGTTTCATTACTATAGCTAAAGTAGCAGCTCTCTCGGAGCAAGAGAGGGCCAGAGCACCTAAGGAGAGATTTTATGCATGAAGACCTCCTTACCCATTGAGGATACTTAGCAAACCATACCCTGAGAAGTATGAACCACGAGTTTTTGCACAGTATGATGGCAAGAAGGGAAGTGCTGTTAAGCACGTAAGTAAGTTTATTGATACTATTGGCACTTATGTGGCAGACAAGAACTTATGTCTTCGGGAATTTTCTAAATCACTATGTGGCCAAGCATACACTTGGTATATCGGCCTAAAGCCAAGGTCAATCCCAACTTGGGATGACATGGTGGATGTATTTTGCACCAAATACTTCCATGGAAAGGAAACAGTAACGCTTGCAACCTTGCAAACAACTAAGCAAAGAAACGGTGAGGATTTAACGGAATACATCAAAAGATTCAGGGACATAGAACTTGACTGCTATGATAATTGTGAAGAAAAAACATTGGTGGAAATGTGTATAACAAATATGATCAGGGAGTACAGAGCCGTCTTGGAAAACTTGGAAATCTCCTTGTTTGCATAATTGTTGCAGAAAGCCAAGAAGACTGCTCAATCAGTGAGGCCCAGTTCTGACAAAAGGAACGCCCCACAGATTATGGCAGTATTTGTTAGCGAAAGAAAAAGGAAAGCTAACGGAAGGGAATATGATACCCCTCAACCACTACCATGCACTCCAAAGGAGCTAGATGTGCTCTTAGATAAGTGGATAGCAGACGGAGTTTTTAAGCCCTATCAAGTGTCCAGAAAGCCCACAGAAGAAGAGTGGAGGGACCCACGTTTTTACCGCTTGCACAACTATATGCATCATCCTACTGCAGAATGTTGGGCACTCCGCAGGCTGGTGCACCGCAGAATCAAGGAAGGGACTCTGGAGTTGTCCCAGCCCGAAGTTCAAAAAAACCCACTCCCAAACCACAAAAGGAAGGGTGTAGCAGCTGTTGTGATCTACACAGGGGAGGATGAGGAAGAAAGTCCAACCCTACCAACTGCAGCAATTACCACCTTATAGAAGAGTTCTAAGTCAAGAATTTGTTCGACCAATTGGGGCTCACAGGGCAGGGATAAAATGTCTCACAGTTGAAGTCGCAGGTGACAGAGATCTCCTGTAGGAGTCAAGTGAGATCACTTTTAGTGATGAGGATATGGAAGTGGGGTACTTAGATCACAAGAGGCCCCTTTACTTAGCAGCATCTATAAATCAGATTCCCATCAAGAGAGCCTTGGTGGATACGGATGCTTCCGTAAATCTTATCCCACTAAGCACTCTCCAAGCAACAGGAATTTCAAAGAGGAAGATTCAAGGATGCCCAATGGAAGTGACAAGATTCAGGGGAAGAGATGAGAACACCACAGGCCACATTCAGTTATGGCTGAAGGTGGGCCCAATAGCCTCCCTAGCCCGCTTCCATGTGGTAAAAATGGAAGTCTCGTACCATGTGCTTTTGGGAAGACCATGGTTACGTAAGCACTGATTAGTCTCGTCCACCTATCATCAGTGTGTGAAGGGAAGGTTAAATGGCAGAATGATACACATAGCAGCAAATCCATCACCGTTTGAGCAAGCAGAGGCACATTTAGTAGAAACTATGTTCTACGACTAATGGGCACCATCTAGGGAGAGCTCAATATCGAAACCACAAGGTAACTTCATACCTAGGTGGGAGGACATCCAAAGTGATCCGGAACCCAATCTGAGGAAGCTGCTATCGCAAAAGAAGAAAAGGAAGGAAGCACCCACTATGAAGTCAGATGACACACCATAATTTGTCAAGGTTTGAGGCCCTGATGGTAGGATTGTATACAAATTATGAAGGTGTGCAGGGCCCACAAGAGTGGTGGGTCATGGGTTAGAGGTAAGAGAGGGTATGGTCTGGCGGTGGGGAGAAGGGAAAGCCTATTCTGGGGTTCCCATTCAAACTCTTTTGGGGGAAATGTCTTGCTGGAATGGCATAGCACCCAAAAAAAAGAAAGATTAATTGGAACCACTAAGTGCATGCCATGAGGGATAGCAAGAAAGAATACCCACACTATGATGAATAAGACTGCCACAGTGAACAAGCAAACAAAACAGTTTTTTTTGTAATGGAAAGTGGCACAGTTAGCACAGGTAAGTGGTTATGGCTGGCCAGCTGACAAACCAGTGAGTGGTCAAGAAGGATACTCAAATCCAGACAAAAGTAGTTAAAAGTTAAAATGGTAAAAACCAATCACGGCAGGCAGTATATAAAGGGCCCTCGCCATGCACAGTATTATCATCACAACAATAGTAACCACTAAGAGAGAATTATAGCACCACCATCACCATAACACTACATGAGTAAGCACTAAGAAAAAAAGAAAGAAAAGAGTGGGAAAGAATTAAAGTAACAAAACGGAGAAAAAAAAAAAAAAAGAATCAAGAATAGAAATAAAGAGTGTGGAATGGCAGGCATGCACTAATAAGCTAATCCCTTCTTTCCCTCTAAAAACCTACCCTCTATTGGAGATAAAGGATTCGCTTAGGGCATAAGCCATTTAGGCCCGTTCCCTCAAAATGGATAATTTCTACAACAGGATCCTCCTACGAGTTTATCCACATTAAGGAAATGGTTCCCTCCTCGGAATTAGTCCCGTAACACAACTTAACACGGCAAACTAACATTTTCCTTCTTTGATTTCGTTACTTATCATTATTATTTCCTTTCTTGTCTTTGCAATTTCACTTATAATGTGTTCCTTATTGCTATATCGTTCTTTTCCTTATTTTAATTTAGGATCACTTAATTTTTTTGCCTGGCAGTAAGCACATCTCTTTTATTATTATTTTTTATTATTATATTAATCTACCACAACTCTTTTGCAATAGTTTTGTTTCGTTGAACAGCAAGTGTGTTACCTTTATTATTGTCCCATTATATCTGTCTGCCATAACTCTTTGTAGCAGTTTTGCCTGCTATGGGCTTGTGACCAAAGTTTTAGCAAAAAGAGACATAGTTTGTGCATAAGCCGGACTAAAGTGAGTGACAATTAGACTGGTCCTGACTCTCCTACCCAGAACACTTGGGCCACAGTGTAGTAGAAGGCAGCCTAGCCCAAAGGCGCAAAAAGGCCCACTACAGACATTACACAATAGAATATTTTAAGAATCATAAACTTTCATCAGGGTTTAACTGAGAGAATAACAATATGATATATTTGCTATTTTTCAAAATATTAATGGAAAAATTGATTAATTTTAAAGTTTAAAGAGGAATTGTGAACTACTCCAAATATAAAGGATGAAAAGTGATTTTATCCTAAGTTTTTTATTTTTGGTGTGTAAAAGTGTGTTTTAACTTAAAATTTTGCCTAAAGATAAAAATACAAAAAGTCAACCCAAGAAAACTGGATGCAAAACAGTGAATTTTGAATCAACAAAGTTGGCTAAACCGAAAAAAATTTCTAGAAATACAATAGAATGGGGTACAACAATCTCATAATAATAATACCTTTATAATTTTGTTATATTTTATTTTGACTTGTAAAGAATTGACACTTCAGCAATTATGAGTATATTATGACGACAACAAGATGTCTTAAAATTTTCACAAAAGAAATTCTATGTCTACAATATTTTCACAACAAATTATAAGTAGTAGATTGTTATAAGTTGTTATTGATTGGCAAAAAAGTAATTTCATTGGTAAGTTTAAATTGGAACCAATAATAATTTACCACTTATGATTTGTTATGAAAGTATTATGAGAAATGTTGTGGATATAGCATTTCTTTTTTCCCAATATCTTCATTTTTAATTGTGATTCGTTCCAATATGATATTTTATTTTGACCTATAAGGAATTAACACCTTAACAATTTGTGAAAATATTGTAATAATTTGTTGTGTTAATATATTATTATTTTATATATACAAACAAGTCTCATATGATTATATAAAAATAAAATAAAATAAAAAAGAGTTGAGTCAACAAACCGAATAATATTACCCAGGAAAAAAAAAAAAAAAAGCCTAAAAACTAAAAACTAACTGTAGTTACAGCACCAATTGAACAAACCAAAAAAGCACTGTTGCTATTATAAATTTGTGCATTCATGCTTTTTATACATAGATATAATGAATTAATCAAGAATAAACAATTTTTATATTCTAACAATTGATATCCTTACATAGTTTTCTTGTTATTAACTCAAATATAATTTTCATTCAAAATTTTACCTTGTTCAAAAAATTGAATATATAAATAGGTCAATAAACTATATATTTTTTCTATAATATAATGAAATAATCAAAAATAAATAATTGACATATTCTAACATAAAATATCCTTACATGGGTTTCTTTAAATTATTTAATATATATCTTACTTCTATTGTTCTTAAATGTATTTGTGTATGTACAAAGAATTACAAACCAGTAACATTTCTTTGAAATCAATACACTCATACTAGCCGTGCTCTCATGTTCTCTGGACATGTGGTAGCAGAGTTCGTCCTGTAGTATTTCTCTTACAGGAGTTTAGTGACCTCCCAACGTGAGGTCTGGTCTCGTGTCTGTGAGTCTACTAGTTGTGTTTGGTGTAGTGTTCGTTACTGTGCGTGATAGCAGATCAAATGGCTGATGAGCTGGAACAACTGTGGAGTAAACTTAAGGTTACAGAAGAGGAAGATGAGGGTATAGAACTAGGGAGTAGCTGTACAGAGGCAGCGAAAGCAGTGGGAAAAAACTGTATAGTTATGAAGATTCTGACCATGAGGAGTTTAAATTTAGACACACTGAGGAAGAACTTGAGAATGCTCTGGAAGCCGAACAGGGGATTGCAAATTTCGGAAATAGATGAAGAAATTTTCCTTGTGGAGTTCGGTGATGGAAAGGATAAACAAAAGGTACTTGAAATGTGTCCATGGAGCTTTGAAAAACAGCTGATTGTCATGAAGGAATTCGAGGGGGAGCTCGTTCCAAGGGATATTGAGATGAAGCATTGTCCGTTTTGGGTGCAGATTTTCAATCTGCCTCTCAAGAGCAGAACAAAGGAAACGGGTTGGGCAATCGGGTCTACAATAGGGGAAGTGCTGGATGTTGATGTATCGGATTCAGGTGTCCAATGGGGGAGATGCTTGAGGGTACGTGTGAATGTTGATATCACAAAGAAACTCATCCGTGGGAAGAAGATAAAAATTGAAGGAGGTGAGAACAGATGGGTAATCTTCAAGTATGAAAGGTTACCAAATTTTTGTTACAGGTGTGGAAGGCTTGACCATGCCATAAAGGAATGTCCAGAGGAGCAATTGGTAAATGAAGGGAAAGAGGAAGGAAGCCTACAGTATGGGGCTTGGTTAAGGGGTGATCCATGGAAGAAGTATGGAGGGGACACGGCCCATTCCGGTCAGGGGAGAGGTCAGGTACACCGGCAGAAGTATGCCGAGAATGCAGCGGTTAAGGTAGTGGAGCATAGAAGGATGGCCGGAGCTGAACAGGGGCAGTTTGGTGAGCTGGTGCGTTCAGTTCCAGGCGTGAATCACAAGGCCCAGAGGGAGATTTCCCAATGTTCTGACAGCCCAAAGGTGTTGGGGAGTGTTGTACACGATTTGGGAAAGGTCAATGGGAGTCTAGAGAAAGCAGAGGAAAAGGAAGCTAAGTTAGGGGATGATAGCCTAGGAACCCAATCAACTCAACCTGACATGAAGATGGCAATGCAGTGGGAAAAAGCTGATGCGGACAAGACTATGCCTCCCTTTAAATTCAATCTGGCGCCAAACAAAATTCCCACTCAACCCGGTTTGGAGGAGGTGATATCTGAGAGCGAAATGGGCCCTATGGCAATGAGCTTTGAAGAAAATGTGGGCTGGGTTGCTGAAAAAATGGGCCCAATATCCAAGCATTGGAAAAGGTTGGCAAGAGAGATTAAGTCTGATGCTCCAAAGAAAAATAAAAGCCCAACAAAACAAAAAAGGGAGTGCCCAACACCATTAATAGAGTTAGACCCAAATGCTCTGGAACTGAAACGGAGAAAGGGGAAAAATAAACTTGTTGTCTCAGAAGATGAAAACACAATGGATGGCGGTGTGGCGGTGGCTGCGAGGCAGCACCGCCGAGCCAAATGACGCTCTTAGCTTGGAACTGCCGGGGCTTAGGGTCAAACCTGGCGGTTCGAATCCTCACCGACGAAGTGAAGGCAACTGACCCAACGTTGGTCTTTCTAGCAGAAACAAAGGCTGGCGTCAATCGAATAAAAGGTGTGCAACGTAAACTTAATTATACTCAGGGGATTATTGTTCCCAGTGACGGAAGAAGCGGCGGCTTGGCTTTATTGTGGAAGGAAGGTACTATGATTGATTTTAAGAGCTGCTCGAATTCGCATATTGATGTGGTTGTCCGTGAGTCACCATCCTCTGAGCCATGGCGTGTCACTGGCTTCTATGGTCATCCGGAAACCAATAAAAGGTACATCTCTTGGCACTTACTCGATGCACTTAGTATACAATGCAATTTGCCTTGGGTGGTTTTGGGAGATTTTAATGAGATTCTATATTCTAATGAGAAGTTGGGTGGTACTGTGAGAGAGGCAAAACAAATGGCGGATTTCAGGGATTGTTTGAATAGATGCGGCTTAATTGATCTTGGTTTTATTGGGCAGAAATACACATGGTGTAACGGACGTTTTGGGGGAGATAGGACCAAACTTAGGCTAGACAGGGCTGTAGCCAATGAGGGGTGGATGCTGAGATTCCCGGATGCAAGAGTGTTTCACTCTTCGATGTCTATATCGGATCATTGCCTCATTAAGTTAAGCTTGAAAAGGGATCAGATTAGGAGACCTCAAAAAAAGAGGTTTATGTTTGAAGCCATGTGGACGAGAGATACTAGATGCCGGGAAGTTGTGGAGTCATCGTGGGACTTTGGGGGGAATTTGCCTAATGCTCATCTGGTTGATAGATTGAGGAATTGTAAGGAAAGGTTAAAAAGTTGGAATTGGAGAGAATTTGGCAATGTGAACCAATTACTGAGGCAAAAGAGAGAACAGCTCCAACACTTGGAATCTATGAACAACCTTCACGAAAAGGCAGAGGAAACTCAGCAGCTAAAATGGGAGATTAATGAAATATTGACAAGGGAGGAAATAATGTGGAACCAAAGGTCTAGGACTATGTGGATGAAGTGGGGGGATCGAAACACAAAATTTTTCCATGCCACTGCAAGTCAGAGACGTAAAAGAAACGGTATTGTGGGGCTGATGGACTCGGATGGGAGATGGCAGGTTGACCCAGGAAACATTGAGGGCATCATTCTGGAGTATTTTGGTTCCATTTTCAAGTCAAACGAGCCTGCTGATTTTGAAGCAAGCCTAAGTGCTATCCAGCCCAAAGTGACCCCGGTAATGAATGCAACGTTGACAGCCAACTTCAGAGCAGAGGAGGTTTGGAATGCACTTCAGCAAATGCACCCTACTAAGTCCCCTGGCCCAGACGGTATGTCCCCAATTTTTTATCAAAAATACTGGGATGTAGTTGGTACAAATGTCATTGATTGTGTGTTGCATACTCTTAATACGGGGGTGATGCCCCCTGGTCTGAATGAAACTTTTATCTGTCTCATCCCTAAAGTTAAGTCCCCACAAAAAATTTCTGAATTTCGCCCTATTAGCTTATGCAATGTTAGCTATAAGATAATTTCCAAGGTGCTAGCTAATCGGCTAAAGAAAATTCTTGCCGAGGTTATTAATGAATCTCAGAGTGCTTTTGTTCCAGGGAGGCAAATAACGGACAATGTCCTTGTGGCGTTTGAAACGATGCACTGTATCAATGGAAAGAGGAAAGGCAAGGAGGCTCTGATGGCGCTGAAGCTCGATATGAGCAAAGCATATGATAGGGTGGAATGGCGGTACCTGGAGGTGATTATGCGAAAATTGGGTTTTAATGAGAGATGGATTTCTCTGGTGCTGATGTGTATTAGTACAGTTTCTTACTCAGTGCTAATTAATGGGGAAGCAAAAGGAAACATTGTTCCTTCAAGAGGGCTTCGACAAGGGGATCCAATTTCTCCGTATTTGTTCTTGTTGTGTGCGGAGGGATTGTCTGCAATGCTAAGAAAGGAGGAAGAGCATGGAAACATTCGGGGAATCTCAGTTTGCAGAGGAGCGCCCCAAATATCCCATCTATTCTTTGCGGACGACAGTATTGTCTTTTGTAGGGCAAATGTAGAGGAGGGTAGAAGAATCCTTAAAGTCTTGGAGGATTATGAGGGTGAGTCGGGGCAAAAACTAAATAAGGACAAAACTTCCTTATTTTTCAGCAAGAACACAAAGAGGGAGGTGCAAGAACAAATTAAGCAGATTTTTGGGGCCCAAATCATCCAACATCATGAAAAGTATCTCGGTTTGCCACCACTAGTGGGAAAGGGAAAGCGGAAGGCTTTTAACCGCATTAAGGATCAAGTGGGCAAGAAAATAGCGGGATGGAAAGGGAAATTGCTATCAAGTGCCGGAAGGGAGATCTTAATCAAAGCCGTCGCCCAAGCCACCCCCACATACACGATGAGTTGTTTCAAGTTGCCGGATTCACTTTGTAGGGAGTTAAATTCTATGATGAGCAGCTTTTGGTGGGGGCAGAAAGATAAGGAGAGAAAACTGGCGTGGATAGCATGGGAGAAGCTCTGTATTCCCAAAGAAGAAGGGGGCATGGGTTTTAGAGATTTAAGAGCTTTCAACCTTGCTCTTCTCGCAAAGCAAGGATGGAGAATCCAACAGAATTCTAACTCCTTAGTGCACCGGGTTTTCAAAGCAAGATATTTTGCGGATAGGCCTTTTAAGGAGGCCGTACTAGGAAAACGCCCATCATATGCTTGGCGTAGCATTTTTGCAGCGAAGGATGTTGTGCTTTCAGGATCAAGGTGGGTGGTTGGGAATGGTGAGCAAATTGATATTTGGAAGGATAGGTGGTTGCCCACTCCGGATTCCTTCAAAGTTATTAGCCCGAGGATCAGCTTGGAATCATGCAAGGTTGCCTGGCTGCTGGATAAGGAGACTAGATCGTGGGATATAAGCAAAGTAAGAAGCTCTTTCCTCCCTCATGAAGCCGATACAATCCTTGGAATTTCCATCAGTCCGCGCTTGTTGAAGGACTCTTTAATTTGGGCATGGACAGCCAATGGGAGGTTTTCAGTTAAAAGTGCATACAAGGTTGCTCAAAAATGCTTGAAGGTGAGTGGCCACAATGCGAATGCAGGAAGTGCCTCAAAAAGTGATAAGATGAGATCCTTATGGAATTTGATTTGGAAGTTAAAATGCCCAAACAAAATAAAGCAATTTATGTGGAGATCCTGTAGAGACATACTTCCAACAAAACATCGATTGAGAGCTAAGGGAATTCTCATTGAGGATGACTGTGAACAGTGTGGGATGTGTGAATCGGTGGGGCATGTCTTATGGGGGTGTAAGGTGGCTGCTGATGTTTGGGGTGCTTCAAGACTTAAGCTCCCTGCAATACCCAACCAGACACAAGTGTTCCTTGATTTAGTGTGGGAAATTAGAGAGAGGAAACCTGATATTGACTGGGAGACTTTTGCAGTCACAGCTTGGAGCATATGGAACCACAGAAATGCTCTCAAACATGGGGGGCAATGTAAAGATGCAGGCCGAATTATAAAAGACGTAGCAGAATATATAAAGGAATTTAGGCAGGAAAATCTCTGCCTGAAAGAGCCTTCTAAATTACCAAAGTCTCATTGGTCTCCTCCTAGGTGTGGCTGGTATAAAATAAATGTGGATGGGGCTGTTTTTAAGGAGTCTGGAAGTTGCGGAGTGGGGGTGGTCATAAGGAATGAAGAGGGGCTGTTGATGGGTGCAATGAGCAAGCGGGTGGAGCTGCCGCTGAAGGCTTTGGAGGCAGAGGCTTTGGCTGTGCAGGAAGGTATCCAATTAGCAGGGGAGTTGGGCTTAAGGGAAATCATAATTGAAGGGGATTCTCAAGTAGTCATAAAAGCTCTGCAGAATTTTGAGTCTTGCCCGTGGCCTGTGCAGAAAGTTGTTGAGGGATCTTTGCATAGTCTTAGTTATTTTAAGGCGTGGTCTGCTTCTCATGTTCGCAGGTGTGGAAATGAAGCAGCTCATTTGATGGCTAAAATGGCCAAAACTCTATCAACGTGTAAGATTTGGGTGGAAGACATTCCACCTAATATTGTTGACCAAGTGCTCAAAGATGTAACAAATATGTTCTCTGTTTCGGTCAATTGAAAAGTTATCCAAGTTTCTTATCAAAAAAAAAAAAATACACTCATACTAAAAACTCAATAACATCATATTCACATGCATCAACTTTCATACATTTCATTCACTAATCATGTCAAATCACGGTGTCACGCATCCATACTAGATTTTTACAATTAAATTGTAGTGCTTGCATTTGTGAATAAGAAAAGTTCATTAATTTATTTCTATAGAACACCAATTTTAATCAAAGTCTCTTTTAGAATTAATTTCACTCCACATAAAAATCAATGGAAGATGAAGATGTATAAAAGTGATCAATTTATTAGGGTCCGTCTGAAGTAAATTGATTTTATTAGTTTATTTTACTTGAAAATAATAAGTTACATAAAAATATAATTATATCTTAAAATTAAGATTTAAAAATATAATAGATTATAATGCTCGAATCAATTATCAACCTCATACTTGCAAGGTGAAGAGTTTGAGGGCTTTCTACCATTACACAACCTTTGCGGCCTCAGGTGATAAAAGGGACCCTTTTATCTTGTGGATGTAGACTAAGTGGCGGTGTGGCTGGAACCCGAAAGCAATGGATCACTCCACCAACCGGAGTTCACATACCGTACCCTTACTTACGCCACTGTTCTCTCGAGTTAGAGACTCATGATCAGACGTCAATTTTTCTCATTTGCTTTCATTTCCTTCCATTTGGTCCCGTTAATTATAGGGTGCTGTCTATTACACACAACCATAAACAAATGCCACTTTTGCACAAAAACAAAAACTATGACATCAAGTCAATTTTTAGTTTAAAAATGTGTGTAAGATGGTGCGTAAATGGAATACAAATCATCTATATCATTTTGTGTATTCCATTTTATATTCTACCAATTACAACTTGCCATGTATTTATTTAATTTTTCTTAAAAATAGTCAAAGTTTAAAATGAAAAAAAAATAAACACATGACAAATTATAATTAATGAAATATAAAGTGAAATACAAAAATGGTACAAAGGATTTGTATTCGCGTAAATGTACCCACATGACATTAACATTAATTTGCATGGTTATATATATGCTAGCTTTTCTCATTCCTCCACATCCTCACTCACCCATTCTCTCTTTCTCACAATTGTGTGTTTGAGAGAGAGAGAGAGAGAGAGAAGAGTAGCATTGAGGCGGAAAGGACTACAACAGGATGGGCAGCCAGAGACCCTTCGGGAATTCTATCCCCATATACCTAAACTCTCAGGTAAACATCTCAAACCCATGCTTTGATTCTCTTTTCTCTAATTTTTGACACATATATTCCACTAATTTTATCTGAGTTTCTCCCACAATCAAACATATTTCTTTTTTTCTGCAGAAACACTGGCCCAGAGGATGTTTACGTCAAAGTAATCTGCTGTGGAATTTGCCACACTGATATTCATCTGATCAAGAATGATTTTGGCAAGTCCAACTATCCAATGGTTCCTGGGTACACATTAAAACCCACTTGCTTTTTTCCTTATTTACTTATCAATTTATATCCATCTTCTAATGCTTGTCATGATTTGATTCTATCTTTTTTTCTCTCATTTTTTGTGCTTATTTGATTAATGTTTATCATTATTAATGGAAACTGAAACAGGCATTAAGTGGTAGCCGAGGTAGTTGAGGTGGGATCAGACGTGAGCAAGTTCAGAGCAGGAGACATGGCGGGAGTGGGATACATCATTGGATGCTGTAGAAACTGCCACCCATGCAAAAACGACATCCCGCAATACTGCAACAAGACAATCTTGTCCCTTAACGACGTTTACACTGATGACAAACCCACCCAAGGCGGCTTTGCAGGCGCCATGGTTGTAGACCAAAAGTAATTCATACTCACAACCATATTTCTTTCACATAATAATATGATAAAAAAAAAATTGTTACTTTGGGTATAAATTCCAACCAAAAAATAAAGACTTAACTATATATTGTTGTTGTGGGCCTTTTTGCAATGTTGGGCTGGGCTGCCTTCTGCTGTACTGGGCCCAAGTATTCTGAATAAGGGAGTTGAGATCGGTCCAACTGCAACTCACTTTGGTCTGACTTGTGCACAAACTATACCTCGTTTGCCAGGAACTTCGTTCATATGCTCATGACAGGCAAAGCTATTTTAGATGAATCATGGTAAGCAGACATGATAATAATAATAAAAGAAAATAATAATAAAAGAAAATACTTTTGCCTTTAGACAAAGTGAATAAATAATCCCCAATTAGAATGATAATCACAACGATAAGAAAAGCCTTGTAAAGAAAATGATGGAAATAAACAAGTAAGGCATGAGTTAGCAAAAGAAAGAAAAAGATTAATCTATTATGCCAAGTTATGTCACAGGACTAAGACCAAGGAGGGAAACTGTTTTCCTCAATGCAAATAATCTTTCAGGGAAAATCTTACCATGGAAATTAATTACTTTGAAGGAAGCGGACCTGAATGACTTGTGCCCAAAAGAATCCTTTACTTTTGGTAAAGAGCAGGACTTATAGTGGGAGAAAGGGGATCAACCTATTGGTGCATACCTACCATTCTATCTCTTTGTTTTCTTTCCTTATTTCTAATTTTCCTTTTCTCTTTCTTTTTCTCTTCTTTTTTCAGTATTTGTTTCCGTGTTGTGATTTTCTCCTAGAGGTACTATTACCGTGATTCTGATCCCCTTTCTGCTGTGCACGGCAAGGGTCTCTTATATAATATCTGTTGTGATTGGCTTTTACTATTTTAGCCTTTAACTACCTTTGTCTGGTCTGGTGTCCTTGCCGACCAAACCTAGTTCGTCAACCGCTCAACCAGCACCTCTTACCTGTGCTAGCCGTGCCACTCCCCATCACTAAAAAAAGAAGACTATTTTGTTTTTTTGTTTGTTGTGGCACTCTTACTTACTACGGTGTGGGTTCTATCTCTCTCTCCATCCCTCTTGGCATGCACCTAGTGGTTCCAACTCATCCTTATTTCTTTTGGGCGGTATGTCATCCCAACAAGACATTTCCCCCAAAAGAGCCTAAGCAGGAATCCCAGAATAGGTTTTCCCCTCTCCCCATTATCAGACCATACCCTCTTATCTCTGACCCATGACCCACCACCTCCTGTATTAGCTGGGTACAGGCTGGTGAAGTTTGGGCTTTATGCATGCTCAACTTCTGCGTGTGCCCAAAACTTGCTTGTTGTGTTTGCCGTGGTCTGGAGACTTCTCTGCACATTCTGCCGCCCATTCTTGACTTCTTATGGCGTGAGCTACTTTCTGATTCCTCATTCTTTATAGCCCACTCCCTTTAGGAACCGGACTTTGCTTGATTGTGGATTTTTCTTCCTTCAACCTACCCTTTTGCTCCTTTCTACAGTTTTGCTACCATTTCTTGCCGTTCCATTCTGCCATTCCCACTGTGATGTTATTTGACCCCAGCCTGCTGAACCTCTTTGGGCCTACTGCTTATTCTTCTCTCAATGACTCAATATGGTCATTTGGGCTTTGTATTACTTTGCTTGTGGGCTCTTTTGTCCCATTTATTTCCTCCTACGCATCCTTGGCCCATTTGCTTTCCTTGGGCTTCCTTGGCCATTTTCCTAACTCTGCATTTCCATGGGCTTTTACTAACTCCTTTGGCTTCCTGGTCCAATTACCTTATCCTTCATCCTTGGGGCTCATAGGCTTGCCATCAACCCCTTACTTTCTTTGCTTGCACTAGTTCGGGCTTGCTGTAGCCCATTCTCACTTTTCTACATCACATACTGCCCATGGGTTTGCTATTTCACTCTTTCTGAGCTCCTTTAGGCCCATTTGCTTCCTCAAGACCCATTTGTTTATTTCATGGATCTATAATCCATTATTCCTATTACTTGGATTTAATGGTTTTTCTATCCACTTACCAACTCTTTTCTACCCATGTTACTGGGCTTCTTTTTTCTACTGGGCTTCCCAAAATAAGCATCAACAATTGTTAAGATTATCTTATCATTTTTCCCAAAATAAGCATCAACAATTGTTAAGATTATCTTATCATTTTTATGTAATCAGCATAGGTCTTCTAGCTAAAGACCAAACTACCAAGTACAAACACATAAATATAGCACAGGTCTTCTTTCTAAACTCAAATTATAAAGCATTTCTAGAAACTATAACAGGAAAGTCTTTGTTGTAACCTTTTGTACTATAACAATTCATTCTAGAGGATCGTTCTGCAATCTAGCTATGGAGAGATTTTTACACCAAGTACTCTAGTTTTCCTTTTCAACAATACATCTAGTGTTATCTTGGATTTACTTCCCTTTACTTACTGTCTTTTATCTTTATTGAATTGATTTAATATGTGTATCCATGCAGTTGTTTTAATTCATGCTTTGTTGATTTGGTTAATCACGTATATTTAGAATTATTTATTAGATTAATCTTCTTCTTCTTCTTCTTCTTTTTTGAGGGGGAAAAAGAAGGATGAAAAAGAATTTATTTATTAGATTAATCTTAACTAACTTAGTCGTAATTAAAATTTTGGGGTCTAAGTCATTGCCTAGTTTATTAGATATATTTCTTGGCTAGGCCATGAGCCCCAGCATACTCTGGGCTTTAACCAATGTGAGCTTTTTATTTTTTGATGAATAACTAACTTGGGCTTTTAGCAAGGAGCCAAGCCCACATTAAACTTCAAACTCCATCAATTTGAAATTTTGAACTGATTTGCTACGGGTCATAACCTCTTCTATTTATATTATTTGCCTAGCTCCTGGATCAACTTATTGGTTTGTATCATATCTTTAGCTTAACTGGTAAAATATTTAATTGTTTAATAAGAAATTTATGGTTCAATCCTCGTCTACACCAAAAATCAATTAGTGTTTTAGTCTAATGATAAAGAACTATATCAAGGGCAGATGACATAGATTGAAACTCTTAAAAAAAATAAAAATAAAAAGTCCCTCATTCTCAAAAAAAAAAAAAAAAAAATTACATTTTAAGCATAACTCATTATCACCATCGTATTAAATACATTCTCACATTCTCACATAACATTTAATGCGATGTAACTTGTCTCTTTGATAAGAGTCTCAATCATTATACATACCTTAAATCAGCAAAACGAACAGAGATGAGTAGGCAATTTTGGAATCCTAACGTTAAGCACAGGCCAATCAAGAGATAAGTACCTCATAGCAACATCCTCGCGAGTTTGAAAAAACTCTTAATCCAAAAAATTCCAACAAAGATTGATTCTCACTTATGATTATATAGTTGACACTTGTCAAATTGCAAAGCAGTCTTAAATTTCACTTCTTAATCATAAACATCTATCTAAAAACTAAAATATAATAAAGAAATACATGTCGTTTTTTTAAAACTTACAACAAGTGGTGGAAGTGAGCCGTTTCTCACCCAAAAATAAATAAATAAATAAGGAGTGAGGACCAAGGAGGGAGTCCAAGAGGGTTTAAACTTAGGGTAAATTACAACTTACCCACCCATGGTTTGGTCAAAATTTAAATTGTCTACCTGTGGTTTAAAATTTGATACTTTACCCACCCGAGGTTAACTCAGTTAAAGTTTTGTAACCCAATTCTGTTAAAAACATGGCTAAATATACAATTTTGCTCCACTTTTATGTTTCTCTCCTCCAAAAACACAAAAAATATAAAAAGATGAGATTAAATAAGTTCAAAAAGAATCCAACAGAATACTTGCATAATGAGATTTCAAACCCCAGGTAGGTAATTTAAATTTCAATCAAACCTCAGGTGGGTAAAGTGTTAAATTTCAAACCACAGGTAGGTAACTTAAATTTTGACCAAATCACAAGTGGATAAGTTATAATTTACCCTTAAACTTAGGTTGCTCTTATAAGAACAACCAAACAATGCCACTATTCCCGTCCCAAAAAATAGATAAATAAATAATACCATCAAATTATAAGGTTCTTGGTAAACATAGAATATAAGTCATTATTCAAAAATATGTAATACATTCTCCGACTATCTAATATCATAATAAATGATAAATAGAATTTAGATAATATCTTAAATGCAGTACATTAGTTTCTAATAAAATAAAATATATGTAGTACATTAAATTTCTCAAATAAATTTAAACACTTTGTTGCATTAACCAATAAAATACAAATAGTTTAATCTTTTCCAAGGAAAAGTAATTTCAAAACAACCTAGTGTTTGAATTTAATTGAAGAACCTAATGTATTGCCCCTAAAGTAATGTATCTTTTTTAAGTATTTCAAAATATTAAAAAAATAAAACACAGCTAGAAAGTTTAATTTATTGATTCTTATATATTACCATTAATTTTTTTCCCCAATTGGCAAACAAAATTAAATGTAATATGTTGTTCCTAAGAACAATAATAAATAAATAAAATGAAACTAATTTATTTTTCTCACTTAAAATACAATTTAATATATTTTATAAAAATAATCCAACATAATATAATAAAGGGAAAAACTTATATACAATTCCTTAAATACTATTCTTTAGATTCCCCTCTTAAGATTCTGTCATGTGGTTACTTAATTTAAAAAATACGCTTCATCTATGAGAAAAAAACCATATAGAAAATCTTAAGAGATGAACCTAAAGAACAACACCTAAATACTGCATCTAAATCTTGCTCTATAACAAAAGTTTGATGTAATACACTGTTTTTATATAATTTGTTTTAAGAGAAACTCTATTATCAAAAATTTAAGAAGCTTATTCTGATTTAAAGAAGTTTCCTTTTTTCAAAAATTATTATAACCGTCTATTATAATTTTGATTTTAATTAAAATAGGCTTACAGCGTTGGCGTTACATGATGTGCTTTCGTAGTATACCTTAATTTTTTTTTCTTTTTTTTTTTTTTTCTATTTATTTTAATCTGTGTTATGACCATACTCATATTATTTTTAATTTAATTTGTTCATCACGCATGCCTATTGTTGGTTCTTATCAAAATTCATGCCACCTTCAATATATATAAAGTAAATAATTTTTTAAAATATATTATTAATCATGTCATCTAAAAAATTCACATTTTGGGGGACTTAGGAATATTGGCAATAGATTATACATTGTTATGCAAATTAATTTCTTCTCACCCAATTTGGATCTCATTTATAATAATAATAGTGTCAAGGTATGCATGAGGTGTTGAGTTAGTGGTTGAACTGCAAAGAAAGATTAAGAAGCCAAAAATTGAAAGAGACGGCCTTCTGAGTCTGTATATGTGATTTTCAAAGTTCGTGTCTGCTGTGTGGAAAACGCTTGGGGGTTGTTAATGCTTGTATCACTTTCTCAATAGACATTATTTAACAATGCTAACCCACTCCCTAGTCCTTATCTTTCTCTTTTTTAAGGTAGTTGTTTTTATGAAATAAATATATTTATTAAAAAAATAAACAAAACAAAATTGGATGATTGGAGATTTGAAGTTGTTAAACTTAATTGGTAGTATTTTTTTAAATTAAATATATTTTCTTTAAAAAAAAAAAAAAAAACAAACAAACAAACAAATTTGGATGATTGGAGTTTTGAAGTTGTTAATCTGGGTGGGTAAAGAGGCGAGAAGTGTTATATTCATAATATTTTCACAACAAATATAAGTGGTAAATGCTTGGGGGTTGTTAATGCTTGTATGACTTTCTCATTACACATTATTTAACAATGCTAACCCACTCCCTAGTCCTTGCCTTTCTCTTTTTTAAGGTAGTCGTTTTTAAGAAATAAATATATTTATTAAAAAAATAAACAAAAAAATTTGGATGATTGGAGATTTGAAATTGTTAAACTTAATTGGTAGTCATTTTTTAAAATTAAATATATTTATAAAAAAAATAAATAAATAAATAAACAAACAAACAAACAAATTTGGATGATTAGAGATTTGAAGTTGTTAAACTTGGTAGTTGTTTTTTAAAAATAAATATATTAAAAAAAAAAAAACAAAACAAACAAACAAATTTGCCTCTCTCTCTCTCTCTCTCTCTCTCTCTCTCTCTGGGTGGGTAAAGAGGTGAGAAGTGTTATGTTCACAATATTTTTACAACAAATCTTAAGTGGTAAGTTGTTACTGGTTATAATTTGAATTCACCATTGAAATTACAAAATTATCGCTAAATCAGGCATATTTTGCAAGCCCATGGCTGTTTTATTCCATTTTCTACATATATGACGAAATTTAGCTTGGGAAAAAGTGTAGTTGTCCCAATGTACTCGAAATCGAGATGGAGGGTTCGGTTTTCCTAGGTTATCATCAAATAATGGAGAGAGAAAGGCTGAAACGTTCTGAAGAAGAAGAAGACACTTTATCGCGCAGTACCAAGAAATTTAAGGAGAGTCATCAAGCTACAGGGGAGAGGAATGAAAACCACATGGCAAGGATGGGAAGCTACAGAGACAAACTTGTGGGTTCTATTCCTGGAGCCTTTGAAAAAACATTTGGATTTGATAGTGCGATGCAGGAAGATGTGGAATCCGATGAAGAAGATGAAAATACTCAGGATGAAAACATCAGACTCTGTTTTTCCAGAGAAGAAAAAACTCGCATGCGAGCACCATGGTACCAAACTCTCATAATCAAACCGTTTGGGAGAAAGATAGCTTACCCATTCCTGGTTTCGAAACTTAGGAGCATGTGGAACTTGAAAGGAGGTATGGAATGCATTGATTTGGGATTTGAATTTTTCCTTACTAAGTTTGAGCTCAGAGAGGATGTTGATAACATACTCAAGGGAGGTCCGTGGTTCATAGGACAAAATTTCTTAGCCATTAGGCAGTGGGAGCCAGAGTTCAAAGCATCCACAGCAACTTTTTCTTCAGTTGCTATGTGGGTCAGATTTCCTGAATTACCAATTGAGTTTTATGAGCATAATGCTTTACTCAAAATTGGTAGAGCTATTGGCCCTGTACTCCGTATTGATGCACACACTGCTAATGGAGCTAGAGGACGTTTTGCACGCATGTGTATTCAAGTTAATCTTGATAAACCCCTTATCTGAAGCATCTACTTGGGCAAGCTGAAACAAATCATTCAGTATGAAGGGGTGGAGTCATTATGCTTTGAGTGTGGACGGATTGGACACAAAAGAGAGGCATGCCCTTTCATAGTCCGTGAATCCACCAGTGATGTACAAGCTAATCAGAGCATGGAAGCTACACCTAAGGAAACGGAGAAACCAGCAGAGAAAAGTCATGATGAATTTGGAGAGTGGATGATTGTGACTAGACGCAAGCCACTGAGCAAGGCACGTGACAAGCCTAGCAAAGTTAGCTTGAGTCAAGCTGATGAGTCTTCTCAATCCCTGCATGATAAGACTCCACCTAGAGCAATGGAGCTGGAAAGAATGGCGGGCAAAAGGAAGGCACCACAAGCTCAGATTACTGTGACACCTAGAGAAGAGGGGAAGTCCAACAAGTCCCATCAAGATAAATCAATCAACGGAAAGAGTTCCAAACGAAGTGGAACACGTGCTAACCAGAACCAAAAGGCCAAAAGTGCTATTGGAAGCCAAAGAAAAGATATGGGCCTAACGAAAGATAGTGTATTTGTCTTTGGGTCTAATGCAGGCCCTTCAAAAATTAATGGGCCAAGCCAAAGCCCAGGGATTTTAAATAAACCAAGTAACTCAGGAAAGGGGTTATTAACAAAAGCTGAAGGTGCTCTCAGTAGCACATTAAGAAACGGGAACAATGGAGAAAAAAGGGAGCTGGGCAATCTTTTACAAGGGCAAGATAATACCGATTGGAGATCGAACAATCCAATGGATCAGGCAGGACCCAACGGAAGTATGGGGGTGGACCGATCTGGAGCTGATGTTAGCGTGGAAGAACATATTCCCGTTAACCAAGGAGAGCAGAGGTCTGGGCTATCTGCCCCTGAAGAGCAAAGCTTGGGAGAACACACCAAATCCATGGTGGCGCTTTCTAACGGACAGACCAGTGGTGCATGCCCCTCCAACAGCAAACTCAAGCTCATCAAAGACAATTTTAGAGATGCAAAGCTTGGAAAAATTTCTAACGGAGGCAGAAAAGGAATGGGTGAAGCCGGTGATCTCGGAGAGGAAGATTCTTCAGAGCAAACCTGTGGAATGCTCTATGAAGGGGAATTTGCATGGGATGAAGATGATACAGTTCGCGATGGCAGAGATCAATGGCACTATCCTCATCAGAGTAACTCAAGAGTTGATGGGGATTCTCAACCATTCGGTGACTCTGTTTCGCGAGAAATTGGTGAGGAAGCCAGAGATGATGGCGGCATGGAGGTTGAGAGACACTGAGGGCTCCTTAAGAGCGGTGTGCCTTGATCCCTCTGTTTCCCCTTTTAAAATTATGAATATATTAATCTGGAATTGTAGGGGTGCTATGAAACCCCAATTCAGAAAAACTGTGATGGATTTAGTGGAGTGGCACAGTCCTATTATCATGGTTATTACTGAAACCAGGATGAGTGGAGCAAGGGCTATGGAGATGATTGAAACACTGCCTTTTGATGGGGCGGAAGTGACAGATACTATTGGTTTTGCTGGGGGTATCTGGTTGCTCTGGAGGGCTGATTTGGTGCAAGTAGATGTGCTGGCAGCAACGGAGCAGGAGATTCATGCCATCATCCGGGTAAGATCTCAAACCCTTAGCTGGATTATTAGTGCTATTTATGCTAGTCCTAGGTTTGCAGAGAGATGCATGCTTTGGGAAAACCTTAAATTGATAGCTAATTTACATGATCTTCCTTGGGCTCTTATGGGAGACTTTAATGAGGTTATCTCTGAAGGGGAAAAATCTGGGGGAAATCCTATCTGTCAAAGAAGAGTGAGAGCCATTCTTGACTGTATGAATGAGTGCCATATGATGGACTTAGGCTTTTCAGGGCCCAAATTTACCTGGACAAATAAGAGAGAATTAGGGGGCCTTATCCAATGCAGGCTTGATAGGTGTTGGGCCAACCCTAGTTGGAAAAACTCTTTTCCTGAGGCCAATGTGACTCATTTGGCTAGAGTGAACTCAGACCACTGCCCACTGCTGTTAAACTTATATCCTAATCTTGTGACAAATTCTAATAGACCTTTTAGGTTCCAGCCCATGTGGCTTAGTCACAAAGATTTCCCTGCCATTGTTAGGGATTCTTGGGAAGGGAGAGAAGAAGATTTACCTGGTGCTGTTACCAGATTCACTCAGAAGGCCCAAATCTGGAATAAAGAAGTTTTTGGGAATATTTTTGTGAGGAAGAGGCAGATTATGGCTAGGTTGCTTGGTACTCAGAGAGCCCTTGCCAACAATCCTAATTTTTTTCTTATTAATCTGCAAGAGCAACTTTCTGAGGAGTATAATGCGATACTTCAGATTGAGGAGGAACTATGGGCAATGAAGTCTAGGGTCAATTGGACCATTTTTGGGGAAAGAAATACAGCTTATTTTCACATGACTACCATTACTAGAAGAAGTAAGAATAGAATTACCTGCATTTTGAATGATGAGGGAGTTTGGAACCACAATGTAGAGGAAGTTAAAGAGATATTTATTAATTATTTTGAAAAGCTTTATCGAAATGATCAGGTTGCCTGCCCAATGATCCAGAACTGGGATACGAATTGGTGTTTGAGGCTAAGTGAAGCTGATGCTAACTCTTTGGCTTTAATGCCATCTGATAATGAGATATGGGAAGCCCTTAAATCCATGAAGCCATATAAAGCCCCTGGTAGTGATGGTATGCACGCAGGCTTCTTCCAGAGGTTTTGGCTTGTGGTTGGAAATTCAGTGAAGAGGGAAGTCAAAAGTATCTTTGCTAACCAGAGGGTGCCTGATTATCTTAATCAAACTCTAGTTACTCTTATTCCTAAGCAGCTGGGTCCGGAGAAAGTGAGTCAATATAGGCCAATAAGTTTATGTAACACAGTCTATAAAATTGTCTCGAAAGTTCTTGTGCAAAGAATTAGACCCGTTCTTCCAAACCTTATCTCTCCCATGCAAGCTGCTTTCCTTAAAGGAAGAAAAGGGTCAAATAATGTGATCATTGCTCAAGAATTGGTTCATTCAATTGGGAAGAGTAAAGGCAAAGAAGGATATATGGTGATAAAGATAGACTTGGAGAAAGCTTATGACCGGTTAGAGTGGAGTTTCATTAGGTTGGTGCTTACACACTTTGGATTCCCAAACAATATTATCCAACTTATCATTAGCTGTGTTTCATCTACCTCAACTTCCCTCCTTTTCAATGGAAGCAAACTCCCTGCCTTCTACCCTTCAAGAGGGATCAGACAAGGTGATCCCATATCGCCTTATTTGTTCATTCTATGCATGGAATTTCTTGGGGCTCAGATAACAAAGATGTGTGAGGAAAAGAGATGGGACATGATAAAAGCTTCTAGGAGGGGGCCTAGCTTTTCCCATGTGTTCTTTGCAGATGATATAATGTTGTTTGCTAAAGCTAATGCGAAGAATTGTGATGCCATTGTGGAAGTTTTTGACACCTTTTGCAGTATGGCTGGGCAGAAGATTAATTATGAGAAATCTAGAGTCTTTTTCTCACCAAATGTCACTTCTAGAAGAAAAAGAGGTGTTTGTAGAAGGCTGGGAATTATGGCCACCAGTAATCTTGGAAGATATTTGGGTTTCCCCATCATTCACAAAGGCAGAATGGGTAGGGCGTTCAATTTTATTCTGGATAAAGTTCAAAGTAAGCTTGCTGGTTGGAAAACCAAGCTTTTGTCAAGAGCTGGTAGACTTGTTCTTGTTAAATCTGCGGTGGCTCCTATTGCAAATTATTACATGCAATGCCATAGCATTCCTATTAAAGTTTGTGATTCTATTGATAAGTTGACAAGGGACTTCATTTGGGGATCAACGGAGGAGAAGAGGAGGATGCACTTGGTTAAGTGGAGCACCATTACTTTGCCTAAAGAGCTTGGTGGATTGGGGTTATGGTCTATGAAGTATAGGAACCAAGCTATGCTTGCTAAGTTATGTTGGAGGCTTGCTCATGGGGAAGGGATGCCATGGGCAACAATGCTTCAAGCTAAATATTTGTGTCCTAGCAGGATGACTGAGACAAGAAGAAAGCTGCCTTGCTCTCGGATCTGGGCAGCATGCAAAAAGGGGGGACCAATCTATGTGAAAGGCTTAAGGTGGACAGTGAAGAATGGTGAGCTTGTTAGTATGTGGATGGACTTTTGGCTTCCTAAAGGGAGGTTAAGAGAGCTCATTGAAGGACCTCTTGCTAGGGGGGAGGCTGAACTTACAGTTAAGCAATGTTTTGATGAGAACAAAAATTGGATTCCATCTAGCTTATCATTTGATCTTCCCGAAAGTATTTCAAACTCTATTTTGGCCACTCCCTTCTCTGTTGACTCCCACTCAATTGATGAGCTTATGTGGGCTTTTTCAAAGAATGGCTTTTTTTCCCTAAAATCAGCCTATCTCATTGCTAGGGGATTAAACCCCTTGAACCTAAACACTATGTCATTCACTTGGGTGTGGAAGACTGAAATTCCTCCTAAGGTTCAGTTTTTCCTGTGGCTTTGCTTACATGGTAGTCTACCCACGGCTGAAGTGTTAGGTGCAAGGGGCTTAATTCTTGATCCGGTATGTAAGATTTGTAACAGGGAGAATGAATCTATTGAGCACCTATTCAAGAGTTGTGACTTTGCCCATAATTTTTGGCAGCAACTACAAGCACCAATCTGCACTAGGAACTCATTTGGCCTCCCCTTTAAAGAATGGTTGGAAACTAATTGCAAAGACCCTATGAATGCCTATGTTAAAGGCATACCTTGGAGGATTATCTTTCCTTTGGGGCTGTGGCAGCTGTGGCTGCATAGAAATAATTTCATTTTTACAACCGGAACTGTAGATAATCAATGTTGGAAAAAATGCTTGAGGTATAGCACTGAATTTTTTGCTATTGGGCTGGAAGTTAGGAGCAAGCCAGTCAAGTCTATCATTCCAGTGGGATGGGAAAAGCCTCCGTGGGGTTGGTTGAAGCTGAATTCTGATGGTTCAGCCTTAAATAATCCCTGCAAAGCAGGTGGAGGAGGCTTGTTACGCGATCATGAAGGTAATTGGGTGAAGGGATATGTTAGAGGCATCGGGTACACCAACAGCTTCATGGCTGAAATGTGGGCATTAAGAGATGGATTGAATATAGCTAGGGAGATGGGTGTGAACAACCTTATCATTGAGTTAGACGCGTTGAGCATTGTTTTACTTATGAACAATGAAGCTGAAAATATCATGATGGAACCTTTACTCTCTGATTGCAGAAGCCTCTTGAAGCAAATCCCAAACAAGCGTGTGCTTCATGTCTACCGTGAAGCAAATCAATGTGCGGATGCTTTGGCAAAGCTTGGAGCACAAACCGGCTCAAATTTTGTAGTTTTTTGTAACCCACCGCCTGTGGTGGAAAGTTTGTTAGCTTTTGATAATGCTAACTTGTTTTCTAATAGACTTGTTTCTTAGTTAATATTATATCTTGGTTTACTGAAAAAAAAAAAAAAAAAATGTACTCGAAATCACATTGCCTATAGCTGGAGGTGCCTCTATCTGTCCATGTAAATCTAAACAAACCATCATTGGTTTGAATTGGTTGTGATGAATGGATTTTGGTTTGGTTTGGTCGGGTTGTTCCTCTGTTATTATTTTTTTTCCTTGCTTGGTTCTTGAGAAAAATTGTCAACGCTCTTCATCAATTTAAAGTTTTTTTTTTTGGAAAATATTTTTAATAATTAATTGGTTTTTAATTTTTTTTTTTTTTTTAAATTGTTCACTTAACAGCAACATTTAATGGAAATTGACGGAAATGCCTTAATTAAAAAGCTTGAAACTTAAAAAAAAAAACTCAATTAATAAAAAAAATGTAAAATTAAAGGCCTAAAATAAATTTTGGTTAAACTTAATTAGAGGGTGAAAATTGTATTTTTACCTAATTTTTAAAAACCTTTAGACTTACACAACTTGGATATTGAAATATTTATAGGTAGACTCGCAAATCCATGGTTTTAGTCCCAATTATTTGTTCTCCATTTTTTTCTTAATCATTGGCTAAATCTGAATCTTACAAAAAAATTTTCAAAATTTTCCTATATATATATTGTATCATATATAACACATTCAAGTGGAAGTTGAATTAAAAATCATAATTAGATTCTAATTGCAATCCAATTTTTTATCAAGTGACCTTCTAACTTAGAGATAAAAATCCTAAATTTCGTCATATACATAGAAAATGGAATAAAGTAGTCATGGGCTTGCAAGATATGCCCGATTTAGCGGTGATTTTGTAATTTCAATGGTGGATTCAAATTATAACCAATAACAACTTACCACTTAAGATTTATTGTGAAAATATTATAGACATAACACTTCTCACCTCTTTACCCACCCAGAGAGAGAGAGAGAGAGAAATTCAAGTTATACCTAGTGTAACTCTTGTAAAGTTACACATTTTTTACACCGAAGATTTCTAAAAGATCTTACGGTTAAAAAAGACATCATTAACTATTATTGTTTTTCACCTTATTACCTAATTAATACCGACATTCTCTCTCCTTATTTATTACTTTCCACCAAATAATATTTTCTTCAACACAATCTAACAATATATATATATATATATATGCTACGTTAAACATTTTCAAACTTCCAAAGTTCCAACCTATTTCCAGTAAATAAATTTCATTAAACTTTTCAATAAAATTAAGCAAGAAATTTCGGGTAATTTTTTTTTTTTTTCCTCTCTCTTTCAAATCTCCTGAAATGTATTTAAAATTGTTCCAAATGGCAAAGCACAAACAAAACTCAGCCAAGTTTCCTTGCACTACTTGGCTGGCTTAAATAATAAATATAGGGGGAGAATGCTAGCCAAGTGTCTAATTGTGTCAACTTCAAAAAAAAAAAATATATATATATATATATATATTTTGTGTCAAGCTGTGTCACTTTTATCTCTAATTTATTGTTAGGTGTCTTTACGTGTAAATTAAAGTGTCAACGATGCTAAGTGCTAACAAACAACATACGAGTCAATTTGGAGATTGTTTTGGCATTCCATCTTTAACGGGGCAATGCCCCCACCCTATAGTGTGTTTAGGAGAACTAATTGAAAGCAAAGAAAACGAAATGGGAAGAAAATAGTGGCTTTTTTACTTTTTCTTGACTAAAATGTAATTGAAGTAGAATTACATTTTTATTCCTTTTCCTTTAATTACAAATAAAACATAAAGATATTGTAAGGACTCAATTTGTAACGATCCCAAATTGATACTGGGTTCGTACGTTAAATACCCAAACAATAAAATTTGTAGAGCGTGGGTGTTCAAGAACTAGATTAACTTTTTAAAGTAAAACGATTCAACCTCACGTTTATAGATGGATTAGCACCGATATAACAATTAGTTTTTCTTTGAAACAAGTACAGTTCTTTGGTTTCTAAGCTTTTTTCCTGAGTGTTCTTTGTGTCTTTTTTTATGTTCCGATCACTTTTCTGCATGCTTTCCTTTCATGTTATATACTGCCATCTTCATATCATCTTCACCACACACGTGTAGGTTGGGTTCAGGGGGTTTCTTTCTGTCCTATCTAACACCTTCTGGAACCTCCTACTAGCAGCTGTAAGGCTGCTTCATCACTGTTCAGGCATCACCTCCACATTAATACGGCCAGAGAGTTGGTTGAGAGGCAATTAATGCGAAGGCAGCTGTTGTTATAGATATTTGTTTGCCTTCTCTTTCTTACCCTTGGTCCCTTATTCCACCTTTAGTGGTAACGTAGCTCCGAAGTACGTTTGTAACAAGATGGCGTTCTGTTCATCCTCAGACTCATATTGCCGAGAAGGATTTTGCCCTCGAACGAATACTGAACTCACCTTTCGTGATATTCACTCTTCCTTTCGTTTGGTTACCCCTACAACTTGATATGGGCCTCCTCAGACAGATTTGCATTCTCGGATGGGCCACAGGCCCAATTAACTTAACTTTAATAATTTTTAGTGACTAACCGGCCCCCACAGATATAATAATGAAGTTATATTTCTTTAATTTTTTTTTTAATTCCAAACATATTAGGAGAAAGAAATCTTGTATCCTTTTTTATTTTATTCCTATTCCCTAATATTTTATTTATTTATTTATTATATTTGGTTTTAATCTATTCCTCTACTTTGTGAAACCTCATCATAATTCATACATACTCCTTTTTCCTTATGAATTACAGTACATAGTGTAAATATTGATTATTTGCAATGGAATGGAATAATTTCATTGAGCTTGCAAATGTAAGCCGAGTAACGATATATGTAGCTACTTTATACAATAATTTTAGAGATACAAACTTCACCAGAGTTGAGGAGAGAAAGTACAATTAATCCAATAAAAAATCAGTGGAAATAAAAGAATGGAGATTGATTTTCACCTTGCTTCTTTCCTAAAAATTTTTCTTTTTGAATGCCTTCCCACCTTCTTTTTTTTTTTTTTTTTTTAAATTTCTTCCTTGGTTCTTGATTGATTTTTATATAATCTTGTCCCTTTATTTGTAATTGTCTTTCTTGTACTGGTTTGTTTTCTCAAAGGTCTATGATAAAGTTTGACCCATGACTTCAGCATTTCCCCCAAGACCAAGAGTACCAAGACTTGGCTTAGTTATTGTCATAAAAAGTCCTTAGATTGAAATTTTTACTTCAGAAAAATAAATAGAAAAAAAAAAAAAAAAAATTATGGCCTTCTAACAGTATGATTGTACAGAGCATTCGCACTAACTTACGTAAAATAGCTTAAAATTCAAAATATAGGCAATGAAATTCAAAAATTACCCATATCAAATTCTAAACCAATTATGCCAAATAGGATTTTACTATAGTGGGTGTGCAAATATACAAGTCTCTGTAGTTTATGCAAAATGATTTTTTATTAATTCTTTTTGAGGGTAAAGGAAAAAAGTGGACGTTGATTATTGTGTAAAGAGAGAAAAAAATTAAGAATTAAGAAATAATGATATTTTAATGAAATAATGTATAGAATAGATAATCAAATATGAACTTTAAAAAATAATAATAGTTCTTATTCTAAAATAGACAATAATTTTTACGTAATCTCACATTAATGTTTCATGTAAAAAGACAATTACCGTTTATTATTCATTTATCATGAGTTATTGAGGATGCCAACCTCAATCAAACATAAATATTGTTAGTATCACAATAAAATTCACAATTTTATCACAATTTACCTACTTAGCGAGTTATGAGTGATAGAATTGTGAACTCATATAAACCCACTACTTTTAGGCAGTGATGGCCCCAAAAATATTTTTTAGGAGGGTCATTCAAATTTATGAAGTTGACAATGACCTCTTTGTAAATAATATTTTCTTATTTCATCTTGATTATTGGGATGATATGATGAGATTTTTCGCAATCAATGATTCGAATGAATATTTTTCAAGTCAACATGAGTTCTTTTAAATAATAAATCTTAGGTGGGAGATGAATCTTGCGGTATAAATGATTTCTTTATAAAAAATTTATCCATAATACAGCAAGAGAATAAAGAATAGATTATAAGTTCATTGAGCATATTGTTCCTAAGTATATTGAAGATTAGTGTTGCTAAAATTAAATCTTGGAAATCATCAATTGTCTCTTACTATTATAACAAAGTCATTAATTATTATTGTTAAGTGAACTTTGATTATTATTACTTAGAATATTTTAATTTATTATTTATTAGTTTTTCTCTGAACTCTTTTCAATAATTTTATTCAAAAATTCAACTCAACTTTGACAACTTATTAGTCTTTATAATTTATTAAGTTTTTTTTTTTTTTTTTTTGTGTCTTTTGCAATAATCTATCAAGATTTCAACGCAATAATACAATCATTAAAAAAAAAAAAATTATCTTCACTTCCCAGTTCCCACTATTTACACTTTACTACCCACGTAATTTTCTTTTTTTTCATTTAAGATCAACAAATTACTAATTTTTGTTGTTAGGCTTGCTATTTTTTTTTTTATCAGATTTTAGATCAAATTGGTTTGTTGTTGGTTTTTTTTTTTTTTTAATAGACAAGCCAAGATACATGTTGGTGTTGAATTGATTTGTTATTGGGTTTATTTAAGGGGAGTTCAAAATTTCAATTTAGAGTGGTCAAAACAAAACTTTAAAAATATTATTATATGTAAAAAAAAAATCCAAAAGTCAGGGGTTTCTTTTGAACCCCTTGAACACTATGGTGCGGTTTGGATTGCACATCTGCGTTTGGCATCTAGCGTTTTGCTTCTCTTTTTTTCTTTTTTTTCTTTTTTTTTTTTTTCAAGCCGCTTATGTTGACTTTCAGAGACAAAATTTACTGTGCACGAACAGTGCATGCACTGTTCACGCACTGTGCATGCACTGTTCACGCACTGTGCATGCACTATTCATGTATTTAAAAATATTAAAAATGGGTCCCACGTACTATTCACACATTTAAAATTATTTTGCTACAGTATTTTCAATTTCAGTAAAAATAAATTCAATCCAAACGAACCCTAAGTGGCACTACCACTGCTTTTAGGCTCTAATTGGTTGGAGTAAAAATAGGAGAATTAGAAAAGGGAGAGAGGAGAATAGGGGAGAAAATGATGTTTCCCTTTTTGGTTCAAGAGAGAAAACACACAAAAAATATAAACCAAAGGGAGGTGGAGAAGGGGGGAAATCCACCCAAGCCTGCAAATTGTTTTCTCCCAATTTGAGAGGGAAACTTAGGGTGCGTTGTTTTGGAGGAAAATGATTTCAGGAAATCATTTTCCCCCAAACCCGCGTGTTTGGCAGCAACAGAAAATGAAATTTTCCGGAAAATCATTTCCTGTTGACCAAAATTTACTCCTTTGACCCGGAAATGATTTTACACTCTCATTTTCACTTCAAATCATTTCCGGAAAAAGAGAGAGAGAGAGAGAGAGAGAGAGAGAGAGAGAGAGAAGAGAGAGCCCAGATCGGAGAGAGAGAGGAAGAAGAGACTTCGCCGGCAACCACAGACCGAGCTCCAGTCGGACGATCGCACCACGCTGATCGTCGATCGCAGCACCGCCCTACTCATTGATCGCGCCGCTCGTCGATCGCAGCACCGCGCCGCTCGATCTCGCCTCCACCGCTCGATCTCATCTTCTCCTCCGTCGCACGATCTCAATTTGACCAGATTTGATGAATTTTTTGCTGGGTTTTGTTTCTTTTGTGAATAAGTGTGGAATTGATTCATTATCCGCATGTTTACAGCTGAGGAAGTGTATGGAAAATTAGGTGACTTGGCTATGTAAAGCATTTTCTATAAAAATGTTTGAACGAATCAAACACCGGAATTGATTTTTCGTAAAACGATTTCCGAGACAGCCAAACAGCCTGAATATATTTTCCTTTTCCGGAAATTAGCATTTCCAAAAAATATGTATTTTTCGGAAAACATTTTACGAGAACCAAACACACCCTAGAAGAAAAGAGGAGAAAAGATGGGCTTACCTCTTGAATTACACATTTATCCCCTCAAAGTTAACATCCTATACGTTATCCTTTTTTCCAAAAATTATTTATTTATGGGAAGTTGTGTGCTAGTACTTATCTTTTCTTTGGTTTTTTTCTTCTTATCCTTTTTTTTTTTTAAGTTTTGGATTCTTGAACTTCTTATCCTCTTTTTATTTTATTTTTTTTAAAGAAGTAATCATTCAAACATAATTTTTTAATAAAAATATTGTAGCTAATAAAAATATTATAGGGACGCTAGGGATGCAATTTAAATCCTAAACCCAAAAGTTAAAAGGATCTAAATCCAAAGAGCCTAATACAATGAATTTGTAAAGAGTGGGTTGGAAAACTAGGCTCTAATGAGTTGGGTAGCAATTATAGTGGATCCAAATGATAATAAAGTAAAATTAGACTGATTTTATCTAAAGAAAATCGATCTCAACATAGTCTGAGGAGATTAGTTCTTGTATATAATTCTTGAAGTTGATTACATGCGCAGTTCTTATTGCTACAGTATTTTTCTCTCAATTCTCTAATCTCCTTCCATCTGGTCCTCTTCCTATTTTATACTCTCTTCTTTCTTTCATCTCCATCATCCACGTGTATATTAGATTGCTAGTGTTGATCCTTGTCCCATCAGCACCTTACTGAAGTCTTTGGGAGTAGCTGTAAGGCTGAAAAGTACTGTTTAGATATCACTTCCTCATTAATACGGCCAAAGAATTAGCTAAAGAGCATTCAATGTGGTGGTAGTAACTTTCTCTTAAATATGTCACAGCTCTCATTTGTCCAGTACGTTCATGATGCATATCTTTGTCAATAGAATTTCCAAGAATGTTACTCTGGATGACAGAACAAACCTTCTGACCTTTGCTTCGTTTAGCCAAGGAGATATTCCTCCTCGGCCTACCTTCCCCACATTTCTCATTCGTAGCTTACTCGTGAAGTTATGAGTATTACATTTTCATTATTGTTTATCTGTCATTGAACTACTAAGCGTCCTCAGACAATGCCCTAAGCCCAACATGTATTCTTGTGCCCCTTATCCCTACAAATATAATATATTTTTTTATTTTATCTAATTTGGGCATAATAATAAATTTATACAAATTCTATTTTCTATTCTCTCATTTTTTATTTCACCAAATAAAAAAAAATTTCATCCCTCCACTTTTTTACCTTCCCAACTAAATACATATGAGAAAAAACTAAATTTTTTTTATCATCTTACATTGATATCTCCTCTATATTTTCTATCATTCCATTTTTGTACTCCTCCAATTAAATAGACTTTTACTTTATCACTCACAACTTTAAGCTATTTTTGCAAAAATTATTAACTACGTTGAAGTAGAAGCATTTTATCAAACACCAATGCAAACAAACTTTTTTTTTTTTTTTTTTTTGTGGATTGAAATGCAAACAAACTAATTTGATGCGGACAAGGCATTAGGTGAGCCGGTGCATGGGTCAGTGAGACAACAGCATTATAAGCCCGTCTCACCCAGAATTTTCTCTTTGATACAAGGTTTGTCTCCTGCCAAATAGGCATATAGCTTAATCATAAACCGACAAGCTACTCTTATCCTATGCGCTGGTCCAATAAAATAATGCCAGGTATATATAACCAGCGGACATTTCAACAACTTCTAGATATCGGGACTGCATAATATGGTGACATATGCATGACATATCACAGTGCAATAAATATCTTCTGCTTCCTTCATCGTAGTCCTTTTATGCAACCTTCATCTATGCCACTCAATATATCAGCATAAAACTTTTCAATCATGATGCACAATTTGCTCATATTCAGTTCAAAAGAATAACACACATGCACAATGGAATTATCCTAGCCATATAACCTATTTAATTTAAATCAATAATCTTTGTTATTATATAATTCAAGTGGAATCCCAATGATAAGTGTAAGGACACAATTTGTAACGACCCATAATAATGTTGGGTTCGCACGTAAAAAGGCCTAAACAATATCATTTATAGAGCGTGGGTTTGAAAGGCTAGGCCTTGGTCACAAGACAGTGGTTTTTCGTGGTGTTCATACAGAATTAAATCGTGTACGCTCGAGGAGTCTTTCTCCTGGAGGCGAGCTGGGAGGCTCTGGTTTTTGGTCATTTTTTCCAGCCCATTTTTTGGTGCATTATCCTTCACATTATATAGCTCTTCTTGGTTGATCTTAGCCCTCCACTTGTTGATCAGGTAGGTGCCTACTTCTGTGCCCGTCCCATCAGCTATCACTCCTTGCTTTCTGTTAGTTGCGATGATCGAAGTCACCATGTCCAGGCGTCTTTTCTCATTAACATGGTCAGGACGCTGATGGGTGCATTTAATGCGGAGGGGACGTATTTACCCTGAACCAGTTTCGCACCGTACCCCCACGTGGGTCCCATTCTACTCGCATCTCCTTCAGGGGGCTTTTTGGGGGCAACCATCATCGAGACGTTGCTCTTCCCCTTGAAGTCCTGGAGTGCCGAGGACAGGGTCATCCTCGACTGTTCCACTCGACACTTCGGCCTTTCCCCATTCGTCCTCGACAAATACCCTCCTCAGCACGGGCCCCGGGCCCTAATAGAGCGTGGGCCAGATCATAAATTCCCCGGCCCCACAATAGCCCCTCAAAATCCTGCTATCCGACTCCTCGGACGGATAGGAGGGTTTTGATGACATCAGATACCTGTCAATGCTTGTCAATCCTTGTCACCTATCGGTTCCCGAGACTTTCCGTCTGCCCGAGACACGTTCCTGGAGCCCTTGGAAGGTAAAACGTGGCCTCATTAAATACGGGCGGCTCTGTGTTTCCCATGGTCTACGGCATGATGAAGATCAAATGGTGGTGATTCCTTGGTCTTTATGGGCGGGAAAATTTGTGCAGTTACCCTAGGAAGTATAAATGATTTTTTGGAACGGATCTGTCTCTTCAGTTTTGCACTTAAGAGTTCTAGCGCGTATACCCTGGGTTCATCTGAACTTTCGCCCAAACTCAAGTCTATTTCCAGCACAAAAAGCCTGTCCGAAATGTCTTTCCTCTTTTATGTAAGTTCCCTGCCTCCATTAACTCGTGCTTTTTCTTTTCTGGGTTTATTTTTCTCTGGTTCCCTTTCTCCTCCCGTCGCTGGTTGAGTTTGTTTAGTAAATCATAAAGATGGCTAAATCGAGACTGAGGAAATTAGTCGATACTGAAGAGGCGATGAAAAAGTTCATCGCCGATTACAGGATTCCTCCCAACGTAAGTCTGAGGCATTGTAAGATGGGGGAGTGGCACTATAAGAGGGAAACGGGCGAGGTAGTAATTCCCGTCCTCGCCTTTGCAGAGGGGGGTATGAGAATCCCTATGGGGCCAGTAACGAGGGGTTACCTCAAGCACTTCCGATTAGCCCCCACCTAGTGCACCGGCAACATGTTTAGGATTCTGGGTTGCGTGGATGCTTTAAACGAAAAGATAGGGCTAAAGCTGACCCACCATGACGTGAATTGGTGCTATAATCTCCAAAATTTGAAGGGAAAATCCTACTACATGAAAACGAGAGACGAAAGGGTTCAACTAATTCAATGCCTTCTTGATTCCAACAATGGATTAAACAAGGATTTCCTTATTGTCTCCGGTGAATGGCATGATGGCAATCCGTGCCCCATAGTAGAAGGAGAACCAGGTGGGGTATAGGGAATGGAAGGGCGCTGACACTTTGCACCATTCTAATCTGATGTGGTTCGGTAACTAATCATGCATATGTGTTTTTCTTTTGTAGATCCACACGCTTATCAACGGCATTTTCACTTAGTTAACCGGGTGGACTTGGAGACTGTTCTACAAGCGGCAGTTTTCGTAAATGACGAAGATGGTCAAGTCCGAGCCGCTCACAAAATATTAGGGTACGCTCCCGTTCAGAAATCATTTGCCGACCCTAGGCACGTGATCAGCGCCAGCCATCCTCGGCTTCCAAAAATTACCGTGGTTGAGATAGGATTTTTAATTTCCGAAGTATCATCTGTCCCAGAAAGCATCCCACTGGTGGACCTCTCCTCATCTCATTAAGTAGCGGAGGACGAAAGCGAGTTAAATCAGCCCGAGGAAGGGTTTGGGGTATTTGACCTAGCCAACCAATCCGAGGATCCTTCTGGTGATATAGGTGACCCGGCATTGTCCGAGGCGGAATTGTCATCAGTAGGCACATCTTCTCAAGCCGAGATAGGACTCAAAAGAAAGCCCCCGACCAGCTTATTCGAACTCCTTGAGGGTCAACCGGGGAAGGGTGCGCAGGGAACGCCGCAATCCAATGCTCCGTCCCCACCACCTCAGCCCCAGACTATCCAGACTAGGTCATCCTCCACAAAGTCACAGCCACAATCCCCCCGCCCCAAACTTCCTGCTCCTTCCCAACCAACTCTGCCTCCTCGGCTGGAAAGCACTGATTTGAAGAGAAAGAGGAGCCCTAAGGGTAAGGAAACCATGGATGGGGGAAAATCCCAACCTTCTAAGGAGAGGGAGGAAGCCCCGTGTGCGAAACAATTGAAGATTGGGCACCAAAGCAAGGGTAAAGAGACTGAAGCCCAATCTTCCCAAGGCAAGGGAAAAGGGATCGAGGCCCAATCCTTGCCAAGTGTCTGGCTTCCTGCGCCAATGCTTCACGGGGGGCCACTGCTGGAAATTGCGTCCATGAGGGACCTTGGAGATGGCGAGGGCGGTTACGTGGCAGACGCACTAGGGAGAACCATGCTACTTCCCACCGACGTGGATGGGTTGAAGAAAATAAGGATGCAGGAGGTCTTCCTCAGTACGAAGAGGTACTTGGGCATGGTAAGGCTCTTGAAACCTAAAACTTTATTAACTCTCACTCCCGGTCTATCATTCACGATGTATTTATCTCCCTTGACAGGCTCTCCAGGCCACCTATAGGATAGAGGAAGAGGTGAACAAGCAGAGTAAGGCGGCTGAGAATGAACGCTCCAAGCACTTAGAGGCCACGCAGACTCTCAAAGCTTCCAAGGACGACCTCACCAAGGCCAAGACTGCCTTAACAGAGGCTATCCGAGATAGGGATAGCGCCTCGGAGGGTTTAGCTAGTGCCCAAAAACAGGCCGAGGACCAAACAAAACGTCTGCTAGAAGCCGAGGATCAGTTGCGAATAGCCAAGGAGCTGATCAGTGATTTAAATAAAAGACTGATCACGGTAGAGAATGACAAAGGTGTGGCGGAGTATGCCCGTGACGAAGCCATGAGGGCCAAGCAGGAGGCTGAGTTTGCCAGAAACGAGGCTGAGGCTGCCAAGGAAACGGCCGAGGATGAGGGTTATAACGCAGGGGTAGCTGAAACCCAAGCCATCCTTAAAGCCCAAATTCCCGGAGTATGCAGGCTTTACTGCTCCCAGGTTTGGGAAGAGGCCTTGAAGCGAGCTGGGGTGGATGCTTCGTCCGATTTGTGGAAAGCGGAGAACATATTCTACCCTACAGCCATCCGTGAGGACACCTCCACCAGCTCCAAGGTTGTGAGCGACCAACATGAGGGAAGGGTCACTCAGTCGGATACTGTACGGGTCGGCGCCTCTCCTGGTGAGCCGCTTAAAGGGGGAGAGCTTCAGGATATGATAGAAGCATCTCAGCGCACGGATCCCAAGGTATCCAAAGAGATTGCTGAGCCTGTGGTCGGCGCTCAAATGCCTAATGCCGAAGAGCCAGCCATACTTGCCCAGCCCCTACAGGCAATTCCCCTTGCTGTGGTCCCCAAGAGCACCAACACTGACCCTACTCAGTCTTCCCCCGAAGGGACTGTCCTCCAGGGCATCGAAGCTAGTCCGACTCTGCCTTCCCAGGATGTGGTCAACAAAGAATTAAAGAAGTAGAAACCCCGGCCAGCCTTCATATTTGTTTTTAGTTTAATGATTAACTAGTTTTTTTTTATTTCGAAAACTTTGTAATCTGCTGGTAGTTTGAACCTGTTGAACGCGTATATGAAATTCTTTTCTTCCTATTTCCTTTTGGTTACTTGTTAATTGCCCTTGTCGATACTTACTGTTGTTTATGATTTTTGAACTAATTATCTTAACACGTATGAATAGTTGTGTATGCGATATATTTAGAATCATGTTTCAGAACGTTAGCTTACCCGTACCTGTAGAGTCTTGAACTCATGTCTGACCCTCATTCAATGGAGATATAGGCATCATCCGAGATGTCAAGTGTAGCGTTAGGTCCTGCTTAGTATCCAGGTTTCTTTAAAGTAGTTGGCTTCCCCATAGGTTTGAGTCCGAGGACCGTGCAATACCTTGGTTCTGTCTAAAACTTGATTTCTTAAGTAGTTGGTTTCCCCCATAGGTTTGAGTCCGAGGACCATGCAATACCATGGTTCTGTCCAAAACTTGATATTTAAGTAGTTGGTTTCCCCATAGGTTTGAGTCCGAGGACCATGCAATACCTTGGTTCTGTCCAAAACATGATTTTTAAATAGTTGGTTTCCCCATAGGTTTGAGTCCGAGGACCATGCAATACATTGGTTCTGTCCAAAACATGATATTTAAGTAGTTGGTTTCCCCATAGGTTTGAGTCCGAGGACCATGCAATACCTTGGTTCTGTCCAAAACATGATATTTAAGTAGTTGGTTTCCCCATAGGTTTGAGTCCGAGGACCATGCAATACCTTGGTTCTGTCCAAAACATGATATTTAAGTAGTTGGTTTCCCCATAGGTTTGAGTCCGAGGACCATGCAATACCTTGATTCTGTCCAAAACATGATATTTAAGTAGTTGGTTTCCCCATATGTTTGAGTCCGAGGACCATGCAATACCTTGGTTCTGTCCAAAACATGATATTTAAGTAGTTGGTTTCCCCATAGGTTTGAGTCCGAGGACCATGCAATACCTTAGTTCTGTCCAAAACTTGATTTTTAAGTAGTTGGTTTCCCCATAGGTTTGAGTCCGAGGACCATGCAATACCTTGGTTCTGTCCAAAACTTGATTTTTATAAGTGGTTGGGGGAATTAACCTCTCGGCTATGGCGCGGGACCTTGGTTTAGGGGGATTAGCTTTTCGGCCAAACCCTTAGAACCATCTGTGCTGCTGACGCTACGAAGCGCAGCCCCTAGTGAAGAAACGTAGCCCCTAGTGGAACTTTATGCTAAAACACTACACCCGGCTGTTGGAAATGATGTGAGTGATTGTCTCAACCCACCACCTGTGCTAAGACACAAGCCTTTCCCACAGACGGCGCCAATTGTAAGGATACAATTTGTAACGACCCATAATAATGTTGGGTTCGCACGTAAATAGACCCAAACAATATCATTTATAGAGCGTGGGTTTGAAAGGCTAAGCTTTGGTCACAAGACAGTGGTTTTTCGCAGTGTTCATACAGAATTAAATCGTGTACGCTCGAGGAGTCTTTCTCTTGGAGGCGGGCTGGGAGGCTCTGGTTTTTGGCCATTTTTCCCAGCCCCTTTTTTGGTGCATTATCCTTCACATTATATAGCCCTTCTTGGTTGATCTTAGCCCTCCACTTGTTGATCAGGCAGGTGCCTACTTCTGTGCCCGTCCCATCAGCTGTCACTCCTTGCTTTCTGTTAGTTGCGATGATCGAAGTCACCCTGTCCAGGCGTCTTTTCTCATTAACATGGTCAGGACGCTAGCGGGTGCATTTAATGCGGAGGGGACGTATTTACCCTGAACCAGTTTCGCACCGTACCCCCACGTGGGTCCCATTCTACTCGCATCTCCTTCAGGAGGCTTTTTGGGGGCAACCATCATCGAGACGTTGCTCTTCCCCTTGAAGTCCTGGAGTGCCGAGGACAGGATCATCCTCGGCTGTTCCACTCGACACTTCGGCCTTTCCCCATTCGTCCTCGGCAAATACCCTCCTCAACACGGGCCCCGGGCCCTAATAGAGCGTGAGCCGGATCATAAATTCCCCGGCCCCACAATAAGATTAAGCTAATCTACTCTAATATGTCAAGTGTGCCAAGTTAGGTTCCAAATCCAAAAGTGTTACTCTAATTTTTAATATTCATACTCTTTAAAAAAATAATTGAAATTTTCTTATAAAAAACTATCATTAACTTAAATATAAAATTAAATAAAATCATATCATATTTTTAAATTTGAGTATAAGTTTCCAATATATTTTCTTAATGACTGAATTTTCATAATTTATTTGAAATAAATATATTTAATAAGTATTAAAAAAATTCATTATATCAAAATAACAAAATTACATTAATAAATAAATAAAATAAGTATATAAATAATTTAACAAACCATATTAATTTTTTAATAAAATGGAGAAATTAAAAATAAAAAAAAATTTGCATAATGCACTATAATAAATGATATTTTCACATAATTTTCTCAAGCTTTGAAGAAAATAAAATAAAATGAACACTAGTAATATTAAACTTAATTATGAAAATTGAATGCATATTTAATTATAATTATTCTTAATTATGTCTTTTATCAATTAACTCAACTAGTAAAATCTTTGATAGTTAAATAAGAGATCTGAAATTCAATCCTCGCCTACACCAAAAACTGATTGATGTCTTGGTCTAATAATAAAAAATACAATTATTAGTAGCGGATGTCATAGGTTGAAACTCTATCACCAAAAACAAAAACTTATCCCAAAAAAAATAAATAAATAAAATTGTAGGGCTGAATCATGTCAATCATGACATCCATATTTGATTTTAACGGTCACTTGTAGTGCTTGCATTTATGAATAAAAAATCATTAATTTATTAGCATAGAGAGCACCAATTTTGATCCAACTCCTTCAGAATAAATTTCACTCTACATTAAAATCAAAGGATGATGAAGATGCATAAAAAGAGAACAATTATTTATTGATTTGTTTTCCATAGATAATGTTTTTTTTTTTTTTTTTTTTGATAGAAATACTGAGAATAATATTATTAAAACACTTAAAACGTTACATCGTGGATAAGAGCTTGCTCTAAAGGCAAGGTGTCTCTTCAATCCATGCAATAAAATCAGTAATGCCAAAAGCATGTTTTGCTAACACATGAGCCAGCCTATTCCCTTGTCTTTTAACGTGGGAAAATTCCACCCTATTGAAGCCCATGTTGAGATCCAAAATGCCTTATGTAACTACTAAGACCACGGATAGAGGAGCAGAGGTACCTTTCAAAGCTTGGATCATGATCAAGCAATCACTTTCCACCACAATGTCCCGAATACCAATATCTTGTGCGAACGACAACCCTGCCTCAATAGCCTTGGATTCGATTTCAATGGCACCCAGGGCGCATCCAAGTTTCTGCACATCGCAACCTCCACCCTACCCAATTCGTCTCTGACAATCACACCCACACCTGCCTTCCCAGTAGCTTTATCTACCGCACCATCAACATTTATTTTAAACAAAAATCTTGGTGGTGGGGACCATGTCATGGCTCTCTAGATGATAGGCTCCATGTTTGTTTGTGCTATTGTAGCAGCAATATATTCCTCCATATAGGATGCTACCCAACTAACCAACGCATTACCTGGCTTTCTCTGAGCTCCCATTCTTACTTCATTACTATGATACCACACTGCCCATGCTAGAAGGACCACCCGTGCCACCTTGTCCACATCAACTTGGTCAACCATAACCATCCTCCACATCAGATGATAAAAGGAATTCAGAGAAAAAGCTCCACCTGGCAACACTATTTTTGAGCATGCCCACAGCTCACGTGCCCTCGGACGAGAGATGAAAGTATGACCTATTGTTTCAACCTCCAACCTACAACCATCACAGAGATCGTCTTGCACTGCCTTATGCTTTAGGAGGTTTACCTTGGTGGTAAGTATGTCGCGGCATGCTCGCCATGCGAAGTGTCTAGTCTTGTGTGGGAGGGGAAGGGCCCATAAACTTTTCCAAAATTGCCGACTTGGACCCATATCCAAGCTAGTGCCACTGTTAGGGTCTGAAGAAAGTCTCGTTGCTACTGTATAAGCACTATGAACACTAAACTTTCCATTTGATGTTTCAACCTACACGAGCTTATCCTTCAGAAAACGGGAGCTCAGTGGTATGCTTTGTATAATGTCAACCTCATATGGAAGGAATAAGGCAGCTAAGACTTCTATTTTCCACCGAACATTTTCATGGTCTATGAGCTCCCCCACTAGTGTATCTGGGTGTAGAAATGACCTGGGAGAAGCCACTTTGTGAGTTGGGGTTGAAGGCAGCCACTTGTCACCCCATATTCGAATGCTATTACCATTGCCAACCCTCCATTTAATCCCCTCCCTAACTATGTGTTGAGCAGCCATGATGCTTCACCATGTATATGACGAGTTGTTTCCCATAGACGCTTCAATGAACTCACATCTGGGAAAGTATTTAGCCTTGAGTACCCTGTAAACCAAGGATGAGTGATTTGTTTGTAGCCGCCACCCTTGCTCGGCTAATAAGGCCAAGTTGAACTGTTTCAACTTCTTGAAGCTCATTCCTCCACTTGATTTTGGTTCGCACATTTTCTCCCAGCTTAGCCAGACAATCTTCTTCTCTTATTCTTTTTGGCCCCACCAGAAATTCCTTATCATATTGGTAAGGTCGTCACACAGAGAGTCTGGAATTTTGAAACAGCTCATCATGTATGTAGGGATTGCTTGTGCCACTGCCTTGATTAGGACCTCCTTACCCACCTTGGATAAATCTTCTACTTCTAGCCTGCTAGCTTCTTGCCCACTTTTTCCTTTATGTCGTTGAAAGAGTTCCATTTATTCCTGCCCACCAAGGAAGGTAAGCCTAAATATTTCTCATGCTGTTTGATCACTTGTGCTTCGAATCTCCCTTTTATTTCTTCCTTGATAGTGGTAGAGGTGTTGCTGCTGAAAAAGAGGGAGGTTTTTGCTCTATTTAGTTGTTGACCCGAGGCTTCCTTGTACACTCACAAAACCTTCTAAAGTGCATTGCATTCTTCAAGGAATGCTTTACAGAATATGAGGCTGTCATCTGCAAAAAATAGATGAGATAAAATGGGACCCTCGCGACAAACCGAGACTCCTTTCATGTCGCCACTAGCCCATAGATAATGTTGGTGTTGCTTAAATTAATAGATAGTGCATAATCTACAATGCACCTAGCACATGGAATCAAACTTTTCTAGATTAGCTTTAGCTGAATTTTTATTGTTCCTTTTGTGTTAGAAAGGTTCAATACACTACCACTGGGCATTTTAAAATGTGTTTAAAGTTATACTCAAATTCAAATGAAGAGTAAAACCAAAAGTGTAATGTTTAAAGTGTCGTATACAAACACAGTAGGTTGTCTAATGTACTTTATGGTGAGTACTAGGCCTAATTTTTCTCATGCAATAAGTGTGATTAGTAGGAATATGGAAGATCCATGAAAAAGAGCATGAGAAACGTAGTAAAATAGATATTCGAATATGTTATAGACAATTGTGAACAATGTATCCTCTAAGATCAGAGAGCTTGTGCAAATACGACATTAAAAAAAATTAAAAATTAAAAGTTGAACCAAATAGTGACATTAAAAAAAAAAAAAGAACCAAGTGGTACTTAACATCTTCAAAAATTGGGTGGGAATTTAGGTACAATTTCTAATGTGTTTCATTGATCAATGCAACTCAATTAGTATTATCACACTTATAAGCACAATTATATTCAACTGTGTGTTGCATCAATGCAATCACATGGTTGAATTTAATTGGACAACATGACCAAATTTAGGCTTAAGCCTTTTCTTAAGAGCCCACCCCCCACCACCCCCCCCCCCCCCCCCCCCCCCGGTCTCCTCTTCCCAATAAGAAAAAAGGCCACAAAATTAAGGGCTAATTAGTTTTATTGAAAATTTAAGGGTTAGAAGATAATAAAATTTTATAAGACAAAGATAACAGTGAAGATAATCACAATGATGTTAAAACATGTTATATAGAAAAATAAAATAAAAAACCTTCTCAAAAAAATGTTATATAAAAATAATTTTTATATAAAGAGACTAGATTATTTTCACATACCTTAAGAAAGAATGTTATGTCCAGCATAACTTGTCACCCTAATCCTTAAAATTACCATTGTTCTTTTTCTTCTTCTTCTTCTTCTTCTTCTTCTCCTTCTTTTGAGTTGAGTTTGTAGTGTGCAAGTTGTTACTAATTCTAATTTGAACCCACACTGAAATTACTTTTTTGTCCATCATTAACCACCTCCTACTTAAAATTTGTTGTGAATGTGTTGTGGACATAACAATAACATTTCTCAATTATATAACACATAAATACAATGATAGATTGTGTTACGTGCAAAAGAAGTGGAAATTTTTTTTTTGTTGCGGATGTTAACACTCTATTTGCTACATAATATTAATTTGGATTAGAATAATTTGTTGCATAATATTAGGATTTTTTTTTTTTTGGGGGATGGAATATTAGGATTAATTGCATATATATTTTTATTTTCTATACTATTTATAAGAGGATTCCCTTCTTTGAACTGGACTTTTATGTGATTCAAAAATACCCATAAACCTTAGGTTTAACAGGGAAAAACCTTGAGGATAACCCGGTAAAAATATATCTTCAACTCTACTTAAAATGCTTACAAAATAGGACACTCTCCTACTAATTCATGTCTTTAAAACAAACTTATCCAATTTTTTTTTTTTTAATTATGACACTAGACCAAAAAAAAAAAAACCTCATCGTTGGCTTTTATGAGAGGTTTAGTAGATAGTGCCTAATAATATTGCCCAATTTGTCTTGGTGACACATTAGACCAGCCCTTCACCACTTCACAAGTATGAAGTGTCACATTCTAAGTGGTGGCTTCCACGTGATTGCATAAGGATGGTTATCTAGATGGACAAATGGGTGAGGAAGAGAAAATCCTTACCAAATAGCAAAAACCATTGGACATTAAAAAAAGAGGACTTTGTGGACCAAATAGGGTTTGTGGACCAAATAGTATTCTTGTCTTTTTGAACTTTTTGGGACGAATCTACACCGGGCAAGTTGAAAAAGGGACAAAGTAATAGTGCGCATGTGAAGAGTCTAATAATAAAGTGTTGTAGACATATCATTTCTCAATAATAAAATAAGAGAATTTAATCATTTGACTAGGTTGCAACGGCTAGTAAAGCTAGTCTTTGAGTTTTATTAAGATAAGTTGTTCCTAAAATGTAGGAATTATCTTGTATAAAATGAATAATAGTTTATTTGAATAAAATCCAAAAATTTATTTATGCAAAATAATTTGTTGAGGTTAAGGATTCCTCAGTATCACAATTTATTTTTAGTGTTTATTCTTTTGAGGCACAACATTTTCATTATTTTTAATAATTAATTAATTATCTTTTATAAGATTTTTATTTTTATATTTTTGGTACTCACATCTATTGTGAATTGTGAAGATTATAAAGGAGAAATCTTGTTCTAAAATAAAAATAAATAAATAACCAAAAAAAAAAAAGTTATCTTACCAAATCTTTATTTATTTATTGTTTAATGGAGAAAATTTTGGTGTACCTAACGTTGCACAACCGTAGTCCATACTCCACAGAGACAGAAATAGTATTTTGAGAGTCTGAGACACGTCTGTCTCGTACAAATCCTGCTCCTTTGTTGCTTGTCCAATGAAACAGTGCCAGCCTTACATGTATGAGTACGAACTTCAATAATATTTGGACAATTTCAATTTTTGACATATAAATGACGCATCCTAGTAAACCAAAGATCTTCTGCATCCTTGACCCTTTCATGCCGCCTCATTTAATCATTTTGTCTGCTTTTTTTTTTAATTATTATAGAAAGTATAAAAAGATTCATTTGGATCATCAAAATCAAACGGATCCTCCTAATCTTAAATTTGACTAAATTTTAATTTACGTATTCAAAATTTGGAATAATTTTAGTTTTGATCCCTAAATTTTTAAAATTTTAATGTGTCCCTAATATTATTTAGTATTTGGGGGAAAAAAAATGTTATTCTACCTACGCCAATTAATGAGCTTGCTGTTAAATACTATCGAAAGTTTGCCATGTGTATTAGTTAGTTTAATTAATTATTATTATGCCACATCAATTAGTAACCTAAAAGATATTAACAAATTAGAAAAATAATCTAAAACCAAAAGCAAAAATTAAAATTTAAAAAAAAAAAAAATCATTCTTAACATTTTCTCTACTTCCAAATGGGTGCTAGGAATCCCATCTAACATCACAACCACTCTACTCTCTATTAACCATCAAGGACGCATTTACTTAACAATTATCAATATAATACAATTTGAGAATGAAAATGGGAGGGGACAAAGTGTTTAATTTTTTGGTTAAAATGCAAAACACATCCTTTATGCTTCAGAAAAATTCATTTCAGTTCTCTAACTTTGTTTTTGTTTATTTCAGTCTTCTAACTTTCAAGTTTATTCAATTAAGTCTTTTCCATCAACTTTTGTTATATGTTGTGATTAATTTCCAATTTTTAAAATTTTTCTTCAAATTTTTAAATTAAAAAATTCAATTAGTGATTGAAAAACATTTTTCAGATTTTTTTTTCAAAAAATTTTAACAAAAGTTGACGAAAATGCCTTAATTGAATAAATTTGAAATTTAGAGAACTGAAATGAACGAAAACAAAGTTAAAGGACTGAAATGACTTCTGCTCCACCAAAATTCATTTTAGCTCTCTAACTTTATTTTTGTTTATTTCAATCTTCTAACTTTCAAGTTTATTCAATTAAGTCTTTTCTATCAACTTTTGTTATATGTTGTGATTAATTTTCCAATTTTTAAAATTTTTCTTCAAATTTTTTTATTTAAAAAATTCAATTAATGATTAAAAAATATTTTTCAAATTGTTTTTTCAAAAAATTTTAACAAAAGTTGACAAAAATGCCTTAATTAAATAAATATGAAACTAGTTAAAAGATTGAAATGAATTCTGAAAAAACTTGGAGAATGTGTTTTACATTTTAGCCTAATTTTTATTTACAATTTTTTAAAACCTCACTTTTCTCGCTTTTTTCAAGGTACAAGTATATTTTAACACGCTTTTGTCAAAAAAATTTCAGTAAAAAGTTAGATAAATTATTCCCAGACAGATACTAAAATTTCACACTATTGTATTTTATTCATTAATCATGTCAAATCATACATCACATGCATCCACACTAGATTTTTACAATCAAATTGTAGTGTTTGCACTTGTGAATAAAAATTCACTAATGTGTTTCTATAGAACACCAATTTTAATCAAAGGAAGACGAAGATGATGAATTGATGATGTATAAAAAGTGATTAATTGTTTATAAGTTGCATAAAAATATAAGGCTAAAATGTAAAACTGACCCTCTAAGTTTTACCGCTTGTCATTTCAGTCCTCTAAGTTTCAAAGTATGTCAATTTAGTCTTCTGTTACCTTCTGTCAAGCATTGCCGTTTTGAATGGTTTTTTTTTTTTAATTTTTTTTATTGAAAAACGTTAATTACCAACAAAAAAAAAAAAATCTTAAAATTGCTATTTAGAACAACAAGAAGACCAAAACTTTTCAGAAACCCAGATTGTCATTAACTCATTATATCAAAAAAAAAAAAAAAAAAAAAAAAAAAAAAAAAAAAAAAAACAAAACAGAGCAAAGCTTTTCATTTACATAATCAAAATCCAATCTTTTTCTTCATTTCTTTTCCCCCACAGTTCCACACACCAACCGAAACTAAAAAAAAAAACACATGGGCATGTACCCTACCTTGACTACATTGAGAGTGTCAACGATAATAGCAGAAGAGAAAAGTGTTGTCGGCGGCAGAGACAACTTGCTTTCCGAACCCCAAAGTCACCTCTTCAACCTGCTATCCACAGCCTAATCCTGGCTGTCCATCTACATTTGAGAACAATAGTGTTGAAGAGTAAGGTTAAGCATGAAATTTGAAGGTCAAATACGATGATGATAACAAAATCAAATTCGGTTTCAAAGCGAAACAATACAGTCAAGAAGTAAACTTGTTTTACCTAGAATTACACGCACCCATTGATCCTTGAACAGAAACCCAGACGATCTCAAAAGCTTTCTACACGACTCGAGAACCTTATCCCTACTCTCCAAACCCAAATTGTTCAAATCCACCATCCTATTCTTCCTAATCAAAAAGTTGTCCAACGTAAAAATGTTTGGGCTAATAACGTTTTTCAGTGAAATTAAATCAAGAAATTAAATAATAAAAAAATCATCCAAAACAGTGTTGATTTGGTTAGTTAACGGCATTACTTGACAGAATGGGAATGGAAGACTAAATTGACAAACTTTGAAACTTAGGCGCTGAAATGACAAAACTGAAACTTAGAGGACTGAAATGACAAAAGGTAAAATTTAGAGTGTCAGTTTTGCATTTTAGCCAAAATATAACTATATCGTAAAAAATAAAAATTAACTAATAATATACACACTACTGCTAGTGAACAAGACATTATATGTACCGGACAAACTTATCTAGTTAAAGAATATTCGATTCTCATTAAAGTCCAATTCCACTCCATTATTTTAAGAAAAAAATGTTTATATATATATATATATATATTAAGAGGATTCAGAAAGTTAGTTATTGTTTTTTTTCTTATCAAAAATACCCCTAAATTAATTAACTAACAACTAAAAAATGGATTTAAAATAGTAAATTGGCAAAAGAAAATTAGTTATTGCTTTTTTTATTGTCAAAAATACTCCTATGTAAAACTTAAAAATGGGGTTAAAATAGTAAATTGACAAAAATAATAAATTCCTACTTCTATGTTGAAATACCTTCTTACTTCTAATAAACTCCTACTTTTAGGTTAATTTAAATTCCTACTTCTACTCTCTAACTCCCTACAAAATAGAATCACTCTTTTGTTAGTTTTAAAACTCCTCAAATCTACAAACTCACCCCACTTATTCTTTTTTTTTTTTTTTTTGTGATTGGAAAAAGTAGAAATCCCAAATTATAATAAATGCAAATATCTGTATATATTAAGAGGATTCAAAAAGTTAGTTATTGTTTTTTTTTCTTATCAAAAATACCCTTAAATTAATTAACTAACAACTTAAAAATGGATTTAAAATTGTAAATTGACAAAAGAAAGTTAGTTATTACTTTTTTTATTATCAAAAATATCCTACGTAAAACTTAAAAATGGGGTTAAAAAAGTAAATCGATAAAAATAATAAATTCCTACTTCTATGTTGAAATACCTTCTTGCTTTTAATAAACTCCTACTTTTACGTTAATTTAAATTCCTACTTCTACTCTCTAACTCCTTACAAAATAGAATCACTCTTTTGTTAGTTTTAAAACTCCTCAAATCTACAAAACTCACCCCACGTGTATATATATATATATATATATATTTTTTTTTTTTGTGATTGGAAAAAGTAAAAATCTCAAATTATAATAAATGTAAATTATTAACCTTTACCTAAAAAATAGAAAAGCCTCGAGCATGCGCTTGCCCAGAAGCTAGTATATATATATATATATATATATATATATATGGACTTGTAAAAGTTAAAAAGGGACCCATTTTAATTTGTCTTGGGGATGTGGATGAAGTAGTGGCGTGATTCTGGAAGCAGTGGATCACCCCACCAAGGCACCAACCAGGGTTCACCTACCGCACCGCAAACCCCACTGTTGTGCTGAAACGTCAACTTTTCTCATTGGCTTTCATTTTCCATGGTGTGTGTGTCAGTGTGTGTTATATATATGCTTTTCTGATTCCTCCATAGCCTCACCCATCCACTCTCTCTCTCTCTCTCTATCTCTCTTTCTCTCTCTCATTTTTGTGTTTGAGAAAGAAAGAAATATATGGGTAGCATTGAGGCACAAAGGACAATAACTGGCTGGGCAGCCACTGACCCTACTGGAATTCTAGCACCTTACACTTACAGTCTCAGGTATCTATTTCAAAACCATGATTTGATTCTCTCATTCTCTAATTTTTGACAAATATGGATATGGTCCACTAATCTCATTTGGGTTTCTCCAAAATCAAACTTTTTTTTTTTTTTTGCAGAGACACCGGTCCAGAAGATGTTTACGTCAAGGTAATCTGCTGTGGAATTTGCCACACTGATCTTCATCAGATCAAGAATGATCTTGGCATGTCCAACTATCCCATGGTTCCTGGGTACATGCAACTAAAACACACCCCCACTTGCTTTTTCCTTATTTATTTTGTATGACTCCGGTTTTATTTTGGTAAAGTTTTTATAGAGGATTAAAAAAAATTATCCAAATAATTGTTTATTTATTTATTTTTTTTATAAAAAATTTCTTAAAATAATTTATTAATAAGTGCCTAAAGCACACGTTAATAAACCCCCTTTCTTTATAGCCATCTTCTAATTCTAGTCATTATTGGCTTCTTATTTTTTGTCTCAGTCTCTTTTTTCGCCATTTTGTGCTTGCTTTATTAACTTTTATTATTATTTTATTGTTGAAAACTGAAACAGGCATGAAGTGGTAGGTGAGGTAGTGGAGGTGGGTTCAGATGTGAGTAAGTTCAGAGCAGGAGACATAGTGGGAGTGGGAGCCATTGTTGGATGCTGCAGAAACTGCCATCCATGCAAAAGGGACATAGAGCAATACTGCAACAAGAAAATTTGGTCCTATAACGATGTTTACACCGATGGTAAACCCACCCAAGGAGGCTTTGCTAGCTCCATGGTTGTAGACCAAAAGTAATTCATACTCAAAACCAAAAACCCTTTCACATCATATCAAAATATTGATCTTTCTTGCAATTAAAGAAAGATATGAATATGCAAAACTCTAAAATCTATTTCTTTTGATTTATAGGTTTGTGGTGAAGATACCAGAAGGGATGGATCCAGAACAGGCAGCACCACTATTGTGTGCAGGAGTGACAATTTACAGTCCACTGAGTCACTTTGGGTTGAAGCAGAGTGGGTTGAGAGGAGGGATATTGGGGCTTGGAGGAGTGGGACACATGGGGGTGAAGATAGCCAAGGCCATGGGCCACCATGTGACTGTGATAAGCTCTTCTGATAAGAAAAGAGAGGAGGCATTGGACCATCTTGGCGCTGATGAGTACTTGGTCAGCTCTGATGCCACTAAAATGCAGGAAAAGACTGACACACTGGATTACATCATTGATACTGTGCCTGTGTTTCACCCTCTTGAGCCTTACCTTTCTTTGTTGAAGCTAGATGGGAAGTTGATCTTGATGGGTGTTATTAACACTCCTCTGCAGTTTCTCACTCCAGTGGTTATGCTCGGTAAGCCTCTCTCTCTACTTCAACTGCCTTTAATGCTCTAATAAAGTTAGAAAATTTAGGCAAATTTTGGAAATTTTCATCTGGGTTTCTAATTTCTGAGGATTATGCTATTTTGGTTTGGGGAAAGATTGAATATTTTTGCTGTAATTAATGTTTTTGCTTTTTTGGGGTGGCTGTTTGTCTCTTACGTACAGACTTTTTCTCTAAGAATTTAATGTCAAAAGACTTTTTCTCTGATTATTACAAAAACTGAAACTATTTGTTGCATTTTATTGTTTCTAATTGTGGGTGAGCTGATTTGTTTGGTTCAATTTGTTCAGGGAGGAAGACAATCACTGGAAGCTTTGTTGGAAGTATTAAGGAAATAGAGGAGATGCTTGACTTCTGCAAAGAGAAGGGCCTGACTTCCATGATTGAAATCATCAAGATGGACTATGTTAACAAAGCCATTGAAAGGCTGGAGAAGAATGATGTTAGATACAGATTCGTAGTGGATGTTGCTGGAAGCAAACTTGATCAGTGAAAACAAAATACACTTGAGAGTGACTAAAAGCCTTTTTTTTTTTTTTTTTTTTTTGTGCTTCTTTTGTGTGAATTCTGTGTTTTCCCATAATAAGAAGTCAAGACAGTATATCTTAAATATTGATTTGATGTTTGGTGTTGTGAATTCTTAAATTTTAATGAAATGTAATCTTACCCAATACCCAAAAGCCTATGTGGTCCTAAACGTTTGCCCTGGGGTTAGTAAAGAAATTATGACAACGATAGATACCAAACTTTCTTCTTCTTTTTTGGAGAAGTCGATAGATACCAAACTTGGATGGAAAAGAATTGTCATAGCCTAGCTAACGTTGCTGTGTGAGGCACCCTCCGTCCAAGTGTAATCATAGATACATAATACCCCTAATCGCTTGACTTCATTGTGATAAAGTACCAACACGTCGGTAGTAGGAAGTGTGAAGTGTGACTCAAACCCAACACGGACCCCAGCCACTAGGCCAATGCATTATCTTTCCATATATGTTAAAACAAAATTGTATACCAAACAAATAGTTGTTGTTCTCTTATTTAAGTGAACAAAGTTTCTTTGTTTAACAAAAACTCTTCAAAATTTATATATATATATATATATATATTTTTTTTTTTTTTCTTTTTTTTTTGTGTGAATTTTAAAAATTTCACCGTTAAATTTTATGTTCTTTATATTTTTAATATGCATATCAAATTTCGTTTAAATTCAATGTTATTTGCTATTCGATCAATAAGCTTATTTTTTATATATAATTTTAGATCACAAAAACTTAAAATTTTAACAATTATTTGATGATATAGCATTTGATTTTTTTATCTTTTTTTTGCAAACATGAAGGATATAATAAGAAAATGCAATCCAACGGTTAGATTTTCAAAATTCACACCCAATATTAAAATATATAATGAGTTTGAAGGGTTTCTCTCAAAACTAGTTTGGAGAGAAACTTTGTTTTATTTAAGAAAGATGTCCTTTCATGTAACTTGTCTTGTCTTATCAGAGCTATACATTACAATTTACAGATGTCATCCATTACTTAAATTTAGATTCACAGTATAATGATGAGAAATGTAAAAGTTTTTTTTTTTCTTTTTTTTAAGAAGGGTTTTACTTTTTATGGGAATAAAACTATTTTAGGAAATTTTTTATGGGATGATAAAAAAATTGACTAACTATCTTGACAACTTATTCAATTTTTTATATTAAAAAAAAAAAAATTCTTAAAATGGATGATTAATATGTGCCCTGAGAGCACAACATTAACAAAATCCAAGAAAAAAAAATATGATTTAAAGGCTGAAATTAAAATAAAATTTTTAACTTTTTAATCTCAGTCATTAGTTCACTGTTACATGAGTGTTGCACTAAATCCGAATCCCATTACTACTCTCTCTCTCTCTCTCTCTCTCTCTCTCTCTCTCTCTCTCTCTCTCTCAACTATGTCCATTCATTTTATATTAAAAAAAAAAATGGACAATAACCCAGGGGAACAAATTTATGAGAAGGCATGTTGACAACTGCTTCTATCTGTAGGTGTCCTTATGAATCTAGTATTTTCCTAAAAATAATTTCATCATCCTTTACCTCATAAATTAGCATATATTGAGATTCAGTGGAATATTTAAGATAGCGTTGGATGCATTAGTATTTAAGAGTTAAGATTAAAAGTTAGAAATATAATTTTTAATCTTAATCTTTCATTCAGAAATTTTTTAAAACTTTTTTTATCTAATTGTTCATTTTAAAAATTAACTTTTAACTTTTAATTATTAATCTCACCTTTAGGATGATATTGAACCCAAAGTTCATAACCTATTAAAATATGGACATTTTTTTGCAACAAATTAATTAGTTTGTAGATAATGGCTGAATTGCATGTTTTTAATATGCTTGTCAAATTTTGTGTCAATCGAATATTGTTTATTATTCACTATAAATTTATTTTTCATACATAATTTTAAAAGGATCATATTGATGGATGTCCTTAAGGCAATTGCAGATAAACTATAATAGGAAAATTTTAACACCACTTTCATGGGAAATAATGAAATATAAAAGGTTATCAACAACATTTATTGTTTCATCATTCTTCCAATAAAATATTTCTAAAAATAATTTCTAAACTAATGCCCTTAGAGCATTGGTTAACATTTCCCATTTTATAATACAAAAAATTTAAATTTAAACATTTGATTAATGACATAGTTAGTAGTCTTTGATTTTTTGGGAATTTTGTAAACATGGGGATATAAAAAGAAAATGTAATCCAATGATGAATTTGTCAAAATTTACATCTAATAAAAGATAGGCTAAATTGCAAAGTACACCCCTAATGTTTGGGGGTGATTGGATTTTACACCCCAACGTTTCAGAACTTTGATTTGACACCCTAACGTTTGGTTCCGTTAGCAAATCACACCCCCGGTTAGATTTTGCTGTCAACTGCCAACTCATCTTGCTGATGTGTATTTTTTTTTTTTTGCCAAATAAGCTCAAAACGACACAGTTGTAATGGAGATGATGTGAGGACTTGGCACCTGCTAAACGCACCGTATTGCCCAAAGAAAAAACAAACAGAAACTCTCTAAATCCTAAATCTAAACACACGAACCATCTCTGAGCTCTCTAACCCACGAACCATCCCTTAGCTCAGCAATCCATGAAACCCAACCCTCCCCTCCTAACCCTTATGAACCCAGACCACCAATTGACAGTGAGCATTCATTGAACTTGAAAGCAGCTATAAACTAAATAAAGATATTAAACAACTAATTTGTAGAACAAAGAAAATTTACTTTGATTCACATAAGCAGGAAGCAAATGAAACCGAATACAAACTAAGTAATCAAAGAATCCACTACCCATCAATTTCACATAATTGCCTTAAAATTTAACCATTTGGATAAAAGGGTACACGCAAATGACACCAAAAAATTAACTTTCAACTACTAAACTAAGAGCGAGAGAGAGAGAGAGAGAGAGAGAGAGAGACCTTCAGTGGCCATGGCGAAGACAGAGAAATTTCTTCTGCTCTGCGAAGTGGAGGGCTTGGAAGATATTGAGTTAAGGCGCACAGTGGCAAGGAACTCAGAAGAAGAAGATAATTGTCGTCGAGGACGAAGACCCAGAAAGCGAGCTGGAGAGAGAGGGATTGTTGGTGGTCTGGGTTCACGATGGGTGGTCTGGGTTCATAAGGGTTAGGAAGGGAGGGTTGGGTTCATGCGGTCAGAGCCAATTGGTGGTCTGGGTTCATAAGGGTTAGGAAGGGAGGGTTGGGTTTCATGGATTGCTGAGCTAAGGGATGGTTCGTGGGTTAGAGAGCTCAGAGATGGTTCGTGTGTTTAGATTTAGGATTTAGAGAGTTTCTGTTTGTTTTTTCTTTGGGCAATACGGTGCGTTTAGCAGGTGCCAAGTCCTCACATCATCTCCATTGCAACTGTGTCATTTTGAGCTTATTTGGCAAAAAAAAAATACACATCAGTAAGATGAGTTGGCAGTTGACAGCAAAATCTAACCGGGGGTGTGATTTGCTAACGGAACCAAACGTTAGGGTGTTAAATCATAGTTCTGAAACGTTGGGGTGTAAAATCCAATCACCCCCAAACGTTAGGGGTGTACTTTGCAATTTAGCCTAAAAGATATTAAGTAAAATTGTGGCCAAACTTTGTGCTTAAAATAGCTCAATGACCTTGAAAATGAAGAATAAAACCATAATGCTACAAAGGTGATTCAATCTTTTGATATAAATTTGGTTTGGAAACAATGTAAGCAACTGTTATGTATTCAAACGAAAACTATTGTCGCATTCAAAAAATATCACCAACCTATTTATATATCCAGTCAATTTATGAAGTTTTGGCTTGGCAAGCAATAATAAAGTACTTAAATGTTTTGATCAAGTATCCCCCACCCCCTAACGGTTGTACGTAGCATATTTTATAAATTGTCAACAATTTAAAACCAAGTTTGGGTAAGACTTAAGAGTCCCTGTCCTATACTTGAAAATAACATTTAAAAAAATAAAAAATCCTTTGCTTCTACGTAAAAACTCCTTTGTAATTTAATATATAGTACAATGACTTTTCCTTTCTGGACATCTTCTATAATAGTAGCATTGGCTCCACTTCACCACCAAACTCTCTACCTACTGAAATGTCTTTGATAGCTATGTTTCGAGAATCTCTTGCCTTCTACTTCAATATATAAATTCTTCTAGTAAAGAGGATAGACTTCTTTTTTTTATGAACAGTAAAGAGGATAGACTTCATGGCAGCGTTGAAAACTTAAACGCAGATAATATGGTTGGTCATCAAAACTTATCTCAACAACCATAGAGTTTTTTAGAACTAAGCGAAAATGTCAAAAAGGTGAAGAATCATTCAATCATGATCAGCTGTTCATTACATAATGCGAAGTCACGTCATGGCCATGAAAATTGGAATATGATAATTGATATAGGATAGGACTGATTATCGGACTGATTATCGCAACAACCGCAGGTTTGAAACCATAAATGTATTTGAGAAAATCACATTTGAGGAAAATAATGCAGTCAAAGTCATTAAGAAATTCGTCCAATTTTTCAAGGTTTGAGGACAATGATCAATTTTGTAATTCTTACAGTGAAAAAATTGTATAAAATAAATAAATAAATAAAATCTGTTCTTAATAGGGTGTTAAAAATAAAATTAAAAACTTTTAATAGAGTTGTGTGCCTATTCCTGTGTTAGAGCATTTGACGCAAAAATTATTATTTATTTTAGTATAAGAATCCGTTTTTTTTCTATTTTATATACTCACTTTTTAAAGTTGTAGCAATCATGTAACTTTGCATGGCGTGATGTGGGTGAATTTGGGCTTCGTTGGCTAAAATTTGATACTTGTTGATATGACAAATTATTAGTCGTAGGTAAAATAAATAATGTCAGTAATGGGCTCAGAAGGGAACCGATACAAGTTTGTCAATTCAATGATTGCAAAAATGTTGTCAAGTTTTTTTGTATATATAGTATTGCGTGTAAAACACTTATTCATAACAGAGTTGTAAATAAATGGAACTATTTATAAATAGCAGCTTGGTTTAAGTGAAAAAGATGTTGATTGTGTACTCATTCATTTAGAAAATCAGCCAAAGCTCAAACTTTAAACCAGTGACGACTCCATGAATTTTGTTTAGGAGGGTCATTAAAAAACTTAAATGAAAAAAAAAATTAATAAAAAGAGAACTTGAATATATCGAGTTATTGACACACAAAAAAAAAAATTTAATTTTACAATTTCCTTCTATAAGTTTTTAAATTTTGAATTATTATATAATACTTCATTATGAGTATTTATTGTCATTGTGGGTAACAATGACCATTTTATTTTGTTAAGTTTGTCTAACATTTTTATTTTTATGTTGTTGCTATTATCTAATTGTCTTTGTTTTTTATAAAAATATTTTAAACTAAATGAGTAAACTCAACTCATTTGGTTTTGTATTAATTATTGACGCACACAACCACACTTATTCATACATAAATAATACACTATGTGTCTACTTAACCAATCATATACTTGAACAATCACTAACTTTACAATTTTTTTTTTCTTGAATTTTTCTGATTTTATAACAAAAAGTTATTATAACATGATAACAATACATATACATGCAACAAACCCTCTCTATTTCCTAATTATTAAATTATATAAAGTTATATTATATTTTGGGTTATTTTAACGGATACTCTTAGGGTAATTGTTATATTTCCCATGAAAGTGGTGTCAAAACATTTCCCTTATATTTATACTGTACACACAAACTTCCACATACATCATTATTTACAAAAATAACATTATAACAAAAAGTAATGCTCACAATCAATATTAGATATACTCACACACATATAATATAAAGAATAATGTTAGAGATACAAATTATTTTACAAAAAATTTTACAAATTGCTGATGTGGTTAGTGATTATTAGTAAATGAAAAAAGTGATATTAATGGTGAGCTTAGATGAAAACTAATAAGAGGTTGGCCACTTACAATCCACAAACACTCTCTTACAATCTACAATCCACTCTTACAATAAGCGATTATTGTGGTTATAGCATTACTCTAATATAAATTTATGACAAAGAGTGACACTTACAATCCACAAACACTTATTCTTACTCTTAAAGTTGGAAATATTTGTAATAAGAGTATATAAAATTTAAATCAGGGTGTGCAAAAATAATATTTTTAAGAATAAATTAAAGTATTAAACTAATAGAAAATATATTATATATTAAAAAAAAATTGAAGTCAGGGGGTTCATTTAAACCCCCTAAACAAAGTGTAGCGCCGCCCCTGCCTTTACCTGAACTACTAATTGAATTAACCTCATACATAATAATATATTTCTAAACAAGTTCATTACTGTCATGAATTTTTTTTTTTTTTAATTAAAAGGCAGGTTTGGTTTGAGTGTAAATATAATACACTAATATAAATTTGAGATTATATTGTGTAAATTTGTAAATAAGTTTATATAAAATATTTAACTATTATTTGTAAGTGATGATAATATAAAACTCCAAGTAGTTGTAAAAATTATATATAATTTCAAAGATTCATGAATCTAATTTTTATTACTGTATAAACAAAACTCATTTTATCTAATAAACTTGAATAATATAATTTCAACTATAAATCTTATTATATAAAGTCTACAGATGGATGTAAAAGTCTAAATAATATAATTTCAACTATAAATAGTAAAAGTCTGAATAATATAATTTCAACTATATATAGTAAAAGTCTAAATATTATAATTTCAACTATAAATCTTATTATATAAAGTTTTAGACTTTTGGTGTCATTCCAGCAATTTTACCAACAGCCACATTGGAGTTGAAATGTTTGAGCAAACCATCTATTTTATCTGACTTAAATATATATATATATATATATAGCTTTTTTAATATAAATTAAATTTTAATCTTTTTGACTAGAGAATAACAAACAAATCTATGCATTTTAGGGCTTGGGTCGGACTTAGGAGGAAGTACATCCTGTTACGGGTGTATGCTTCCTCTCTCTCACAAGTTGGTAGGACCCCTATCTCACAAGTTAATAGGACCCACAGGGGTCCTACCAACTTGTGAGAGTGTGGATCCTACCAACTTGTGAGAGAGACGAGGGTGTATGGGTCCTACCAACTTGTGAGAGAGAGGAAGCATATACCTGTATCAGGGTGTATTTTCTCCAGACTTAGAAGCTTAAAACTAAAACATCCAAATCATCAGGTTACAACTAACAGATTGGCCATAACCATCACACTTACCAAATTATCCAAAACATCGAAATTACAACTAAAATCAGTGGCAAGGCATTTTCTCGCTTTTAAGATCAATAACCAGCAGGTCTCTAAGAAAAGTGAAATACTACAACCCACATTGCGATTCATGCTGAGTACATGATTTACCTAATATATATGTAGATTGAAGAAGAAGAAGAAACTTAAATGGGGCTGGCAGTTTGAGTTTTCCAAATACATATTAATGAAAACACAGATGTGACAAGAAGGTTAAACAAAAAAATCAATACATTCAACAGATCCCCTTGATCAATATTCCCAATCACTAAATATACACTTTGCTGCCCTGACTTGACCTAATCCAACTTCCATTCTGTAGTAGTAAGATGCTCAAAAAGAAAGCACCAAAAGTTGTTTCATGCGGCGTTGTGCTTTTCCTTTCACATTCATGAGAAACAATCAAAACTGTCATCAATGCCTCCTCATGTTTATGCAGTCCCTGAACTAGCCCCCAAACCCCATTATATATGCTACCTGAACCGTTAGCCTTTTGGAATCATAATCGTTGACTAAAGTACATGTTCATTAAATATCTTGAAGGATTGAAGCCGCTCAAAATCACTGCAAAGAAAAAGAATTAAATTCAGATGCAATAGAAATAGAATCCAAAACAAAAACACAATCAGGAATCAGATTCAACACTTACAAATAGGGGAAAGGACAATGACAGCACCAATGGGATATAGGAAGAAAGTGGTCCTCTCCAGAAAAGGCAATACTGCAAAAGAAAATTTATCACACCTCAATTTAAACACGTGATTTAGTCTCCATGTGTAAAACTAAAAAGCCAAGTCCAGGCAAACAAGTTGATAAGAGCAATTACATCAGCTTGTGCATAAATTTTTCCATTTTACACATCTAAAACATACTTATTCTATTTTACACACTTATTTTTACAAAACATCCACATCAGTTTGTCTATTATACACATTTATTCAAATAAAATATTCATTTCTTTACCCACACAGCCACCGACCCACATCCACAATCCACACCATTATCACACCGGAATCCACACAACCCACCGGCAGAAAATCAGAAAAACAAACCCAACAAAATGGATCAAAACCCACTTATCAAGATCGATGTCTCGCCTTGAGCAACAAGATTGACGCCTCCGGCGGCGATGGCGAGAACGAGAAACAAGATCGATGGTTTACATCGACACCTCCGGTGGCGATGGCAAGAACAAGAAACAAGATCAACGCCTCCAAAGGCAAGCGGTGGCGATGGCGAGAGACATTCAACCCCATTTAACCCAAAACCCACTGATCAAGCCCATTCAACCCGAAAACAACGAGAAACAAAGGAAGAAAGAGCGATTGGCGGCAGTGGCGATCGACGGAAGCTAGAGGAAGAAAGATTGATGAAAGGAAGAAAGATTGATGAGATGAGAGAAAGAGAGAGTTGTGCGCCTAAGAGAGAGAGGGAGCTGAGAGTCAGGTACATAGAGGAGAGAGAAAAAATTGTTAAAAAATTATATGCACATGCTACAGTACCCGTGCAAATATGCACGGGTACTGTAGCAACTTGCATTTATACATAAGTTTACACCCACTGATGTGGGTGCTTTTTTGCTCATATTGTGTAAAATGAGCACCTTTTTCCATTTTGCACAATTTTACATCAACTGATGTAATTGCTCTAAGACAAGTTTCAGCCACAAGAAATTCAAATTAGTGTGTTTGGAATGCACGTTGAACGTGCATTTTTGCGTTTTGCTAAAAAATAGTGGGTCCCATGCACTGTTCACGGGACCTGCAAGTATGGAATTCAGCAAAAAAACCTTTAAAACTAGGTCCCACAGCACTATTCACATATTTAAAAATTATTTTGCTACAGTATTTTCAGTTTTCAGCAATAAGCGGTATCCAAACAAACCTTTAATTAATTTTGTTTACAGAATGAAATAAAGAATCCACTAAAACATGCCATGGAACCACATTGGTTTAAAAATCGTTCCAAAAGCATAAATTCCAAATATCCATAGAAAATGAAGTGGACTCAGGAACGATATTCAAGGAAGATGCAACACTTGCCATCTTTACCATAGAAAAAAACAAATTTTAGCCTAACTGCTACTCTACATTTTTCATGCATCGAATGACAAATTTTGATCGCACTGTTTGGAAATTGATCAAATTTGATCATCTTAGTAAAGACACAAGACTGTTTTTGTACTCAATTCCAATACAATTTCACTATGTTCAAATAAGCAATGGATCAAACACTGGGATCTGTTCATAGTGATGATACCTATTACATGAAGCACCATCTGGAACCAGATATTCCTTGTTTACTCCCCCACCCCTGCACGGGGCCTAGTTCCCTTTCTCCCCAAAAGAAAATGGAAGGAAAAAAAAAACAAAGAACAGAGAAAAAGGATTGAAAGCGAAAGAGCAAGAACAAAAGATTTAACTTACCATCATAACCTAAAAAGTTGAGATAATGGTAGTAGGAACCAGCCACCATGTAAAGCAGGTTTGATAGCAATATAGGAATGAAGCCATGGGCAACCAAAAGAGGTGACAGAAAGTAATGTATCACTGCCACAAAACTGAGAGATCAGTAAGAGCCATTAACCAAGTTTGAAACTAAAGAACAAGACACATATTTAAGAAGCAATTACCATAAAGCAAAACAAACATTGGGAAGAAAGAGTTGCAATGAACATCAAAAGCGTACAGCCTACAACCAAAAAATTCAGCACAAAGCAATTAATTAGATTTTAAAGTACATAATGAAGGCAGAAGTGAATGCAAAATTATGTGCCAAAAAAAATTTTGAAATAGAGAAACTTTAATATTGAAAAAACAATTAATTCAATATTATCAAAACATAAAAACAATGAACAAGTGTATATTTTTCAGAAAAAAAACTGATGATTTATTTTCAGGATAAACTTGGATGAACCGAAATTAGAATTAAACTTGTAATGAATCACAAAGCAAAAGTTTCCCAACTTGCCATTCAACCCGTTGCTCAACCACATGACTGTTGGGAGCCTCTTCGCGAAGGTAAGAATTAGTCAGGAACCTGCATGGACATTGAGATGCATTTGTCATTACAATACTGCACAACATCATTTCTATCTTCAAGACACTAGAAGCACTAGAGTAAGGTACCAAAAGCAATCATTTTAAAATGTATGTCAGCCCCATTTTCCTACCTAATTGTAATATTACTTGATAAACTATTTTAAAGATTAAATATTTTTTTAAAATATTTTAAAGATCAAATATTACCCCCAAAAAAATCATATTTCTCTAAATGAGTACTTATATTATTATAGGTGAAAAAAGAATTATTCCTGCCAATTATTTAATTTACGAAGACCTGGATTCAACATAGATTTCAGAACATACCATAGCAATTTCGTCACAATCATTACTTCTGATGCATAACTATTTCATCACAATCATTACTGCACAACTATTTATCTTGTTGTCTTGCCCAAACAAACTATTAGTCCATAGTTATTGCCTGAACCAGATGCTGTTCAGACTCTCAAATAACCAGACAACTCAACCTGGCTTACATCAATAGCCAGGCAACCATAGCCTCTGCAGTTAAAGCAGAGGACTGACTGTCAGTGCATGTCATTCAAGGGACCTGAATGAGCCCAACAGCGCACAGTCCACATCCCATACAATCCTGTGCAATTGGGGAAAATATCAACCCAATGGTTATACCAACCTTGTAACAATTAGGCAGCATAGACCATCTAAATAAAATATGTACATGAATCAATTTGGCTAGAATTAGCAAAAGTCTGCATAAGATCAAAAGAAACAAATATCAAAATTGGGAAGTACTAAAACTCTCAGAGCCTGGGTAGAGTGGATCTTTGATCTCAATCAGTAATGTAAGCTCCAGTTACGCATCTTCCATGACAACATATCGAGTAATGTAAAAGCAAATCTGAGTGATTCACACCATCGGTGCCCAAGCAATTTCAAAATTCAATTATTTTTTTTTTTAGTAAGGGACTCAAATTTCAAAATTGGCTATATATAAACCACTAATAATTCTCATCATTTTTAAGAGAAAAAGAGATGAATGTTGATAAAATATCACCACAAACAGACTAGTCTCAGCAAATTTAGAAGAACGAGATAAAAACATTGCAATATATCATGCTTTATAAAGCTAATGACGGCTAGGAACAGTAAGCACCTCCATAAATATCGGCATCACAAATTCACAATTAAGAGATACGACACAAGACAAGAATCAAATATTATTTAGTAGGAAGTGCTCTTACCAACAACATGTAGCCAGAACTACTCCAGTTACTAAAAAATGGAAAAGCAATACTGAGATAACAACATAAACAGCATGTGCAGCACTATGGTCATACCTGAAATAAAGAAAGATAACAAGACTAGAATCAGCACAGTTTGTAGAACTTATGATGCAGAAATTGATTGAGCAATCTAGGAGTAATATCTTACACATATAAATAAGATCAAATCTCTTATTTTGTGATGCTAATACTGAGTAATTATATTATATCAGAATGGTGTTGACTTGTTTTGAAACTGCAACAGGTCTGAATATTAATTTGGGTAAGAACGAGGTGGTCCCGATAGGCAATGTGGATAATTGGCGGAATTAGCTGATATTCTTGGTTGTAAAATTGGGAGATTACCAAGGACTTATCTTGGGATGCCTTTAGGAGCTTCTTTTAAGGCAAAATTGGTGTGCAATTCTATTTTCGAGAAAGTGGAATCTATTGTAGACTAAAGGGTGGCCATTAAAGAGTAAGCTTTCGAGTTTACCATTTTATTATCTCTCTTTAGTTACTATTCCTACTAGTGTGGTTAAAAGGTTGGAGAGGTTGCAGCGAATATTTTTAGGGTGCCTCAAATGAGAGGTTTAAGTTCTCTTGGGTGGCATGAGACATATTGTGTTCTCCTGTTGCTACATGTGGTTTGGGGATTCAGAGGACAGGGAGTTTTAATCAAGCCCTATTGGGAAAGTGGTTATGACAGTAAGGGAATGAGGTAAGTGATGCAACGTAGGTGTGTAGAAGCAGAATCTATAACACACAAATACTACAACTCTTCCACTAAACCTAAGTTCTACAAGAACACTAGGCTAATAGGCAAAGTAATAGAGAAAACCTCTCTAGCAAACTTTTATTCAAAAACACACATAACATAAATAACCTCTATAAAGAGTATTTATAGAAATAGAATTTCTCCTACTCCTTTTAGGAAAAGAAATAATAAACTTACTTCTACTTGAGAAAGGAAAAACAATTTAACTAGGAAAAGAAAAAAACAATTAAAATCCCAATTCAACTACGAAAAGGATTTTAATTCAAAGTACTAGAGTAAATAAATCCTAATTCAAATAGGAAAAGGAAAACAATAAAAACTCTTTGTTTATTCATAACGTGATTTGCATCATCCTCCCTGGGTTGGAAGAAACTCGTCCTCGAGTTTGGAGTTTGGATTGGAATTTTCTCCTTGATATGGAACAAGATGCTTAACATTGAAGATGTCAGATGTACGCATATGACTTGGAAGTTTCAACCGATAGGCATTAGGATTAATTTTCTCAAGAATCTCCAAAGGACCAATCTTTCTAGCAGCTAGTTAATTGTACTCTCCCACGAGAAAGCGATCTTTGGTCAAAATTGCCCAAACAAAATCACCAATCTCAAATTCTACTACTCAACGTTTCTTGTCAGCGGCTTGTTTGTACTTAGCGGAAGTCTCCTGTAAACGCTTAGCAATAGCCGTATGAATTTCTTGAATTTGTGCGATTAGATCCTCAGCTTTCACATTGACATGCTTCAAGTCAGGGATAAACCGCCGGTAGAATGACACCAACCCATGGAAACTGCGGACCTTGTGGACTGTGGTTGGTATTGGCCATTGTTTAACAGCAGTAACCTTTGATTCATCAACTAATAGTCCATCCTTGGACACCACATAACCAAGAAATAAAACACTATCTATCATAAAAGAACATTTGATTATGGCAGCATAAAATTTCTCCCTACTTAGAACTATGAGTACCTCTCGAAGATGTTGGAGATGTAAATTAATATTGACACTATATATCAGGATATCATCAAAATAAACTACAACAAACTTGCCGATGAAGGGGCGAAAAATCTGGTTCATAACACGCATGAAGGTGCTAGGAGCATTAGAAAGTCCGAAAGGAATTACTAGCCACTCATACAACCCCTCACGTGTCTTGAATGCTGTCTTCCATTCATCACCAGGACGTACTCGAATTTGATGGTACCCACTTTTTAGATCCAACTTAGAAAACACGGTAACACCACTCAACTGATCCAGCAAATCATCCAATCGAGGAATAGGGAATCTATATCGGACTGTAATTTTGTTGATGGCACGACTGTCGACGCACATACGCCATGATCCATCCTTTTTGGGTGTTAGTAAGGCTGGCACGGCACAGGGACTAAGACTCTCTCTAATGTGCCCTTTTAACAACAAACCCTCTACTTGTCTTCTAAGTTCTTCATGCTTTTTTGGGCTCATACGGTAGTGTGGGCGATTAGGTAGATTAGAACCTGGTACAAGATCAATTTGGTGCTGTATATCTCGAAGTGGCGGTAACCCCTCAGGTAGATCATTAGGAAATACATTTGCAAATTCATCTAATAAAGATTTCACAGCCTCTAGTACTACACTACCCTTTGAGCTCTCCTTTCCCAACAATACAAACACCAACCCTGAATCAAACATCTCTTCAACAAATACCCTTTTAGACCCCCTCTTGAAGTTGGCTTAGGTTCAATCTCCTTACAAGGCAACAACACAATTTTTGTGCTACCAAACATGAAACTGTATGTATTCTTCCTACCATCATGTTGAACCTCTCTATCATATTGCCATGGTCTACCAAGGAGAAGATGACATGCATCCATAACTACCACATCACACCATGCATTAGGGGTGTCAATGTTCGACTCAACCCGCGAACATGACACGAACCTGACACGGGTTTTTTCGGGTTAGGGTTGGGCCTTAATGGGTTTGGATCATAAAAGGATCGACCCGAAAGTGACACGATAAGAAACGTGTCATAAGCGGGTCAACCCATATCAGTGGCGGAGCCAGGATTTTAGTTTAGGGGGGGCAAGATCAAAAGACAATAATAAAAAATAAAAAATAAACCTAAAATTATTAATTGACAATTGTATAATAAATAAACAATTGTAAAACATCTAATTCATAGTTATTAATTGACAATCAATCATCAAAGTAAGAGATTAATCTATATACATAAAGTTTAGAAATCTAATTTCATTACTCAAAATAAATTGAGAAAATAAATTTCAACTTTTCTCTATTCTTTTAATTATTTTAAATTTTGGATTTATGGTAGAGACTCAAATTTTGAAACTATGAAAATGGAAGAGATAAAGGATAAAAAAGTAATGGACATTTTAATGCTTTAGTACCACACAAGACATTATTATTAGATAAGTGAAAAAAATAATAGACAAAAAGAGTTATAATTGGTCAAAAGTGTAAACAGCTTTAACAAGTTTTGTTTGGTGGCATTTATTTTGTGTCAGATTGTTTAAAGTGGGAGGAATTGTTTTAGTAACATTACAAAATTTCATAATATTTTTACAATAAATTAAGGTGTTAGTACATCATTGGTCAAAATAAAATAAATTATTCTGAAATTCATTTCAACTAAAAATAAGAGTATTATGAAAATATTGTGAGATTTTATTGTATCTCTAAACTTTCTCAATTGGAAGATTTGTTATTTTATTATTTATTTCATATCATGTACTGTTGGTTTAGGAAAACTGTTTCTTTGTTTTTCTATTCTATTAGGAGCTAAATTAACTTTACATAAGCATGTATAATGGACATTTTAGGTGGTGTCGGGGGGGGGGGGGGCAGGTGCCCCCTCTCGCCCCCCTCTGGCTCCGCCCCTGACCCATATAACCTGCAATAGACACGTTTGACATGCCAATTTATTTGTGTCAACCCGAAATGACCTACTTAACACAACCTGTCAAACTCGTATAACAAATAAATTTTTATTTTATTTTATTTTAAATTTGTCAAATACCTTTTATATCCAACATATATTTTAAATTTAAAAAGGAAAGTGAGTAATTACAAAAATTTACAAGAGATATAATTGGTAATTGAAACTTTACAAACCCTAGAACTAGTAATACCTTTTTTTTTTTTTTTTTTTGGCATAGAACTTGCACAAATGAAATTGGATGAGCTTGTGGAAGATGTTATGAATTTGGACATCAACAAAGAATTTATGGATGATAATCGTGGTCATATTCACAATTAGTTTACTGTTTGTTGAAATTTTTTCAATATTGATACTTAGCATTTGACAAGTTCCAAGGATATCATATTTTTGTTGAACTATGTTATTTTATTTTTGTTAAAATTTGTTATTTTGAATTTGGGTTGAAGTGTATACACTTCTTTTGGAGTGTAAAGAACTTATTTCTAGATGAATGTTATATTTTTTGTTGAACTATATTATTTTGAATGTAGGTTGAAGACTTGAAGTGTATGCACTGCTTTTTGGGATGTAAAAAAAATTATTTCTAGATGGATGTTATATTTAATATTATACAAGTTGAAATAGGTTGTGTTACATTCGTGTCAACCCAACACGACTCGTTTATTAAACGTGTCAAATGGGTTGGGTCAGGTCAACCCGCCTTATTAACAGGTCAGGTTAGAGTTGAAGGATCATGACACGATTATTAAATGGATCGGGTTAAGGTTGAGTCATTTAGTAGAATACCCCTACCTCGACATGACACGAACCTGATACGCTAACCCGAATTGACACCCCTACCATGCATTATCCTTATATTTCAACCCAATAGAAAAAAAAAACCAAGCAACGTTTAGATACAGTTACCTCATTACCCTTTTTGAGCCAAGATAGTTTGTAAGGATTAGGGTGCTTCTCTGTTTCCAATCCCAATTTTTGAACAGCCTCTTCTAATACCACATTCTCACAACTTCCAGAATCAATAACAAGTCTACATACCTTGCCCCCCATAGTACATGTAGTTTGAAAGATATTGCTTCGGAGCCAATCCTCACCTTCAGATTTGCGTGTGAAACATGCCCTTCTTGTAACTAACAAAGGGCCATCATCCCCTTGCACATACTCTTCCTCTTCAGCATCATAGACAGCTTCTTGCTCAAAAGTATTTAAATGATCATCAGTACATTCTTCACTCTCAATAAATAAACCCTTACCATACCGGCCACCCTTCTTGCAATCAGCCATTCTATGCCCTGCCTCACCACACTTGAAACATCGAGGGCCAGAACTACTAGCTGCAGTGCGGTTGGGTTGTGGATTAGCTTGATTAACTTGGGTTTTTCCTTGTGTAGATTGTGTAGTTGCACCATAAGGAGGAGCTACTGGTGGTAGTCGGTTGCCACTACTATTTGAAACCATGTTAGTCCTTCTATTCATCGTATTCTCTAAATGCAAAGCTCTCTGATGGGCTTCGGATACAAAAATTGGGTCAAATAAATTCAAAATATCTTGAAATTGTTGCCTCATGCCCCCAATATAACGTGAAACTAATTGACCTTCCGAATCTGCAAGGTCAACTCTAGCTACAAGTTGATAAAACTCTCGAGTATACTCATCTATAGATTGTGTACCTTGCCTAAGATTGTGTAGTTGTTGATATAATGTACGCATATAATTATGGGGTAAGAATGCAGCACGCATATGTTTCAAAAAAATTTCCCAAGTATTGATTTTAGATTTACCTTGGCAAATACGGCTTTGCTTTAATTGTTGCCACCTTGCAGCAGCACGTCCTCTGAATTTGGTCACCACCAAAGAAACTCTTTTGTCTTGCGGCACCTCCTTAAACTCCAAAATTTCTTCAACCGCAGCAACCCAATCTAGGAATTCTTCAGGTTGTAAACAACCTTTGAACTCTGGAATATCTAATTTGAACCCAGATTCCCATCTGTTTGAATTGTATGAAACCAAGGGTTTCTCCCTCCTCCTTCTATGTCCAGCAAACGGATTTTCTATCTCATCCTCAACATTATAGTCTACCTCATCTTCCTCCACAAAACGTAGAGTTGGACTACAGTTTCGAGGCTGGCTAACAACGGCTAAGGCAGCAAGCTGCTTTGTCAGCGCTTCAAACTGCTCTTCCATCCGCTGAAAGCGTGCCTCTAGTTGTGTATTGCGTGCAATCTCATCGCGTTCATACTCACCATCTACAGCAGCGTGCCTTCCCCCACATGATCCTCGTGCCATGGTAGAAACCTAACCGTGCTCTGATACCAATTGATGCAGTGTAGGTGTGTAGAAGCAGAATCTATAACACACAAATACTACAACTCTTCCACTAAACCTAAGTTCTATAAGAACACTAGGCTAATAGGCAAAGTAATAGAGAAAACCTCTCTAGCAAACTTTTATTCAAAAACACACATAACATAAATAACCTCTCTATAAAGAGTATTTATAGGAATAGAATTTCTCCTACTCCTTTTAGGAAAAGAAATAATAAACCTACTTCTACTTGAGAAAGGAAAAACAATTTAACTAGAAAAAGAAAAAAACAATTAAAATCCCAATTCAACTACGAAAAGGATTTTAATTCAAAGTACTGGAGTAAATAAATCCTAATTCAACTAGGAAAAGGAAAACAATAAAAACTCTTTGTTTATTCATAACGTGATTTGCATCAGTAAGACATTTATGGAAACAGGTTTATTGCTACGAAATATAGAAAGGAATATTGTGGTTGGACTTTGAGTTTAGGTAGGGGACCTCTTGGCCCTTGGGTGTATCCTTGGAGAAGTTTTGAGGCAAGATGGGGCACTTTGCAACAATACATATTGTTTGAGGTGGGGGACGGCATTCGTGTAAAGTTTTGGCATGATGCATGGAATGGGAGTCATTCTCTAAAAGAGTTGTACCCTGGCCCATATGCTTGCTCACTTGATTGGAATGCCTCAGTCCATTCAGTCATTGATAGCCCAATAGGAGGGGAAGGTTGTGTTTGGAGAGTGAGATTTCAAAGAGGATTTCATGTTAGGGAGTTGAGAGTCAGTCAATTCTTTCATGGATCTTCTACACTCCAATATGCCTATGTGGAAGGGTGTGATGAGCCAATATGGATATTGAAAGGGACTGGTGGTTTTAAAGTTGGCTCTAATCATGAGGCTATCCAAGGTGCACCAGCTAATTCTTTTCCCTAGAAGAGTGTTTTGTGTGTAAAGGCCCCTAAGAAGGTCTCACTCTTTGTTTGGACAGCAGACTAGGGGACTTGTGATAATCTTATCAAGCGAGGATTTACCTTAGTTGAATGGTGTTGCATGTGCTAGTGCAATGGAGAGACAATAAACCATTTGTTGATTCATTGTGATATAGCCTATGACTTATGAAGCCTGGTATTTAGAACTTTTGGGGTCCAACAAGGGTTACCAATGAGGATGGCTGGCCCTTCGTTTGGGAGGATGAATCAGTTTGGGACACACTCATCATACATCTGGAACTTTGTCCCTTTATGTTGATGTTGATATTGTAGGAGTGAAATAAGATAACCATACTCCTGAGGATAACAGATCAAAGAATCAATTGGCATCATTGCTTGGTCTCATGTATGGGGTCTTACAAATACAAAAACCATTCTATATTTCACAGAATCACTTAAGTTTTGTGCATAATTTTTTTGTAATTCTTTTAGGTTATGGGGTGCTCATCATCCTGAGCATGAAGTAACCTTTCTATTAATAAAATTTTATTAATTATCCAAAAAAATAAATCTTGAGACTTTATTTATTTATTTTGATAATTCATCTTGAGACTTGGGTTAAAAAAAAACTACATTGAAAGTGCCATATTGACTCTTTGCGCATATGAATATTATAGGGTCACAAATTTTCATACATTTTGTGTGTGTGTGTGTGTGGCTTTTGTTCTTGTTTTTTTGGGTTGGGGGGATACTTAGGTGGTAATTCTCCAGTTTAATTGTCTGCACTGTATCAATGGCCCGTTTATTGAGACTAGTTGTGTGTCAAATCTTTACATTTGGTCTTCTGTATTTTCTATTAAAAAAAATTCCTAGTCCTATTAAATAAGGAGTGCCCACTGCTAAATGTAAAGCAACTTAATCTATCAATTTTTTCAAAGAACAACAAAGAGAAATTTGCAGCAGCTTTGGAGGTCCTTTGTGGGTGTACTGCCCTCTTTCTTAAAGTGTGAGTGTTTACACCTTATCCCCCCACCCCCACCCCCTCCCCCCCCCCCCCCCCCCCTTTTTTTATTTTTCTCTTTCACTTGACAAATTATAGACAAACTATTACCCCCATAATCTCCAACTCATAACAGATTGACCCTAGGCATGCTTATAAAAAAGTGTAAAAATATTACTTGGCTACAAGGGCCAAGAGTTGTTTTCCTTATTCTTCCTAAAATCAGGAAAGCAAGATCTGAAATGTGCTTTTGCAGTTAACCAAAGCTGTTCACACTACATCAAGCTTACTAAAAAGCCTTGGTTTCGTTCAAAACCCATTGCTACCAAATACTTGACCATTTTAATTCAAACCACAACCATTAAATCCAAATAAAATGCTGAAATCTACACATTCTTGCATCAGATTGTAATATGAACATCTTTCCTACGTTTATAGATCTCAATCAGCTAAACAAATGAGTAACTCAGTTTCCAAAAGTGATATTTCTGTCACTACTTAGTTGCACAAAAATACTAGCCAGAGAAAGCAAGTAGCTGGAAACTTACGCAGCACAATAAGCCAATGTTGCAACTGTCAACAGAAAGCTGCAGATCACAACAAAAGCAGGATCATCACGTGCCCATTGATTCTTAGTTTCTGGGATCAAAAGCAGGGGTAAACTTCTCAGTTGTATCAAAATTATAAGAAATAAAGCATACTACCACATGCCCAGAGTTTACAGTCACTGTAATTAAGAAAGTACAAAAATGCCAACCAGTACACAATTTTACAAATGCATTTACTCTCTCCTATATATTTGATAACTAAATGATCTTCTCCATTATATATTTTAAGATAATATAAAAGCCCTAACCGCTTAAGAGACACAACTGACTTGAAGCAACTAAAAACCAAAAAGAGAAGTAAATAAAAAAAAAGGTTTAGTTTGAACTTCAAAATTCTTTATTATTAAACCAGGTATCTGTTTTTCCTCACTTTCAAATCATTGAAATATATTGTTGACAATTGCAAACTGTTAGTGCATTTGAACATTCTGTTAATTAGAAAACAACCAATCCAGATAAACACAAGTATAGTCAGTTAGATGATTATAGTAGCCAGATACCACAATCTAACTCTACAGCACTGAAAGATTCATCAACACAAACCAGATGACAGCTAGTAAATGAATATTCCATGGAGAGTGGACTTACGCTTGTGATACTTGGTGTGCTGATAGCTACATCCATTGTAAAGTTCAACATGCAAAATACACAGTTAATAAAAAGTTGTTCATTAATAAACACAAAACATCTAATCCACAGCATTTAAAAAATTCAAAAAAAAATCCTCTTGCATGAAAAGGGTAACTGCTATTAATAGTAAGAATAGTATTGATAGAAAAGCTGAAAAATACTGCAGAGCCTAAGCGCAGATACTTACACAACTTTTGGTGAGGTGCATAGGTGAAGCATTTGCCAAAAGGTATATTCAATATCCATTTGTTGCCACTAAATCAAGCAACCAAAAGCAAAAATAAATTGATGAGAAAATCAAACAAGTTTAATTAAATATATGAGTGATCAAGTGCAAGTATCAAATGAGTTCAAACACAATGCCTTTGCCCTGAAGAAGAAGAAGAAATGTTTTCATAACCAACAGTCCAGCAATGTTCTCAAAGAATCAAGTTGAAAATGAAACAAGTCTAGCAAGGAAACCTGACAACAAATGGACACAAAAGTGTCTCAGGACTGGGAGCATCTTATATGTGTTGGTATACATGTATAATCATTATTATAGAGTTAAAAATGTGGGAATTCTCTTATCTTATGCTTTTTGTTGGGTATTATTAAAAGAGCATCCATATTGTGTCCATTATGAGCCTAATATATTTTAATTACTATTGGATAAATAATGATAGAGATGTGTTTTATTGATTCAAATAAATTAGATTGGATTAGGATCAATTAGATTAGTTTGGAATAGGATGAACTATGATTAGTTTTATTGATAGATTATAGGAAGCTAGTATTCATCTTTTATCTAATTGGAAGTCATGATTTTATAGATTACAAATTGTTAGCTAATCTAACTTGAAGGACTATGGACTCCCTCAAAGTAGTCCACTTTTGGTTCCCTCAAAGCAACCAAGCAAACAATGTCACAATATTCACAATAGAATAAAGCAATTCACTGTATCCTAGAGGTAAATAGTTAACATTTCCATCACTAAAACCTGGATTTGAACTTCTTCTATATTTAACCATTTCAGATTTACTTCTATGTTAATCATGCATCCTTCTAAAAAGAGCAATCAGTTGTGGCAAAAGTTGTGTAAAATGCCGTGGTACTAGCATTGCTCTTCTAAAAATGGCATCACTCTAATTGTGTGTTGTTTCCTAGGGTCTTGTCCTGGCGCTCTGATTGGCAGCACGCCAAAAAAACCCTAAGATCTACAAAAGCATCAAGAATCTGCATTTTTCATTTTCTCAGACTGTAGATTTGCACTATCAGTGCACGCATTTTCCGCTACCCAAAACAGACTAGGGTAAACATTACATACAAATTGAACTTATCCAGTGTATAAACATAAAGAAATAAAACAGTTCACGAGTTATTGAATCACATGAATCATGATGTTTGCACTTACTAACATGACAAAAAGGAAATTGCGATAGCAAGACAATTATTGAATCACATGAATCATGTCATTCACATCATGTTTCTATGTTGATAATACAAATAACTGACACAATTAAATGTACTAATGACTGTAAGTAATCATATGCAAAAAGATAGTTCAGCTTGAGCTTTAGTATTCGAAACCTTGAACCGAATTAAAGAACAAAATTCAAAGCTCATAGATAGAAACACAGCGTTGTGATAAGCAGTCAAAAAATCAAAAGCACATTCACAAAGAATTAGATCAAACGCCAATGGTAGTTAGAGAGTGTGTGTAGTATTCGTGGATCGAGTTCACGAACGTGGATATTTCAATCAATTCTGTGATAATTGAAAATTCGATTGGCGTGGAAATCAGATCCGAAAAGAGAATGAAAATTTAAGAGTGAGAGAGAGAGACCTTGACAATTCGACGGAGGTACTGAGGGAACATGGGGTTAGCTCGAGATGAAGAGGACTGCGAGCGCCCTTTCGAGACTGTGGGCAACATCTCCTTTTGATTCTTTTTCGTCTGCTTCTTCTTCTTCTTCTTTGATCGAAGAAGATCTGTGAAATTTCCACAGATTTCTCTCTCTTTCTGTGTGTTGAGTTCGGATGATGAGGAAGGAAACGTAAAAACGATGACGACCTATGAGCAAGTAAAGTTTGGGCCTCAATTTTTTTAATCATATAGATGGATTTTCGGTTGGAATTGGACTTCGGCTAGGGCCCAAGTTTTGGTTGATTATTTGCGTAATTACCTTAAAAAAAAAATAAATGAATAAAGTTCTTTTGACAAACGAAAATATTTAAACCTCTTCGAGTATCTAACTATTTCCTCAAGTGTATGCAGTCTTCCGTCCTATATGAACTAGTTTATTACAAGGAGAAATCCTATATGGTGGTCCCAAGATGCTAGCAAGAGGTTTTGAATTCAGGATCTCATGAATATCATGAGATCTTAGAAACTACGAAACCATACAATCCACACTATTTGTCATAAGTTTAGCCACTACTTATCGAGGTGGTGAACAATCGCTTTCACAAAGGCCCATTACTTTTTTTTTTTCTAATACTCACAATCGACAACATCAAAGTTTTTCTTTTTAAAAAAACCTCTTCTTCTTTTTTTTTCTAAATGCAATTATACTTTAACGACTTCCAGCATGATAAGAAGTTGCTTCCAAATGCACACCAAGACGATCTATCAGTTACAAAATTTGCACACCAAGACGATCTATCAGTTACAAAATTTGTTAGCATCTTAAGGTAGTGTTTGGTTCAAGGTAATAACTTATAATCTTGAGGGTTTTTTTGTTTAGATTTATAAGAATTCCCATGGCTGCATATAGCTCAAAGTATATAGAGATTGCCTTCTTAAAAGGTGCGAATTCACATCCTACTGACTTATTAGGGGAAAAATCCATTTTTTTTTAAATCAATACAACCAATAATTAGGGTATGTAGAGATTATTGCCACCATTAGCAAACCAATTGAAAGTGAGGGAGGACTGGACCGGTGGTGAGGGAGATCTAACTACTTTATACAAATGAATCCTTTCACAACATATTTGACAAGGGAGCAACAGTCGAAGAACTTGATGTGAAAAGCCATGGCAATGAAGACATCAACGGCCATAAAAGCAACCGTGTAGAGGAGTGTACAAAAGCATTGAAAAATCTATTAAATATAATACAAAATTTAACAAAATTTTTATATGAAATTTTAGTGCATTTTCCTCTTGTGGAACCAAGTTTTGCATTAGAGGTGAACAAAAGCGAAAGGATGTAACATTTCTTGGTAGGAAACAAATTTATCAAGAGAACCTTATCAGAGATTCAAACATGAGTTGCTAGAAAAGCCCTAGAACATTTCAAATCTCATCAGAGAAAAAATCTAGGGTTCCAATTGTGGATCAATTACTCATTCATGCAAACACACAGTATTTATATATACATAACACATATATTATTGTGTGGGAGGACCACTAAACATTGTTGATGTGATCATCCTGATATGTTGAATAATTTCTTGAAGCTAATACTCTAAGATTCCTAAAACTTGTCATTTGAAAGATATAAAGAATAGTTGGGTTCTATATATTAAAACATAAATAAAAAGGAAAGGAAAGAATTCAAGCAAAATATTTATTATTAAAAAAAAAAAAAAAAAAAATCAGAGGGGCCATAAGTGATTAACAATGTTAACCCAATTTGAGCATTTGACCTCATGTTCGGTTGGTGAACCTAGCTTTTACACTACAAACGGGATAATCACATATTGATGAGTGGGATCATCCCACATCTTTTATGATCTCTCCTTTTAACATATGTATCAGAGCATTTATGGTTAAGTCATTAATTAAAAAGTTTTTTTTTATTAAAAAATTGTGAATGGTGTATCATATCATATCATGTACCATATGATACAAACCTGAGACATATTCAATTAATAATTTATTTTTACATATTTATGCAATAATTTTCAAAATTTTTAAATAAATATGTCAATCATAAATATATTTATAATATATATCATTAAATTAGTTACGCTAAAACGTTATGTTTTGGTTGTGTTGTTAAGGTCCAAGACTCCTAAAAAGAAAAAGAAGATGATGATGATGAAAATGATCAAACAATATGAAAAAAATAAAATAAAATAAAAAGATGAAGAGAATTAAGACAAAACACCATTATAAAAAAAAAAAGGCATAGAATGTGTATACACCTTTTTTATTATTATGTGTATGCACATTATATGCCTATATTATTTATATATTATAAAAATAAAAAATAAAAAACTATATTTTTAGTTATTGGACTAAACAAGATATAGCTTAAGCTCATAAATTTACATGTTTATGAATTAGATGATCCACATCGACATGGTGATTTGATATTCTTCATATGTATCATGTTGTTTCGACATGTTAGCTCATTGGAACAACTGGTCAAACTCTTACAAACTATTTTGCCTGAGTTGAATTTTAGGTTTACTCATTTTTCTTGGATAGAAAATCCCTCCCACGTGTGTAGATTAATAAGTTCAATTCAAATTTTGAAAAATTATAAGATCACATAAAATTGATCCAATCTTACTTCTCTAAGTATTTGTAACTTATTTTTGTAAGTCCAATAAACTAATACAAACAAACTCTCCCAAACAACCAAAATCCTAAACATTAATAAGTTTTGCATTCCTTTTTCTTCAATTCTAATCTTGTTCTTGGACATAAGTGTAAATTGCTTAGCCCGATAAGGATGAATGCTCCCAGATAAATATTTTTTAAAATTGTTCCTTATGTGAAATAAAAAATAAAAAATTCCAACTTAACCAAACTGGATGACCATATACAACAATCTTACTAAATAAATTAATTGGATAGTGTGGTAAAAATTTTATTGCTAGATATCATTTGTTAGTTGTAAACTATTAAGAAACTTATATTTCAAGGGTGTAAGGACACGATTTGGAACGACCCCTAATAGTGTTGGGTTCGCACGTAAAAAGGCCCAAACAATATCATTTGTAGAGCGTGGGTTTGAAAGACTAGGGCTTAGTCACCAGACGGCGGGTTTTTTGCAGCGTTCATACATGGCTTAAATCGTGTTCGCCCTAGGAGTCTTTCTCCTGGAGGCGAGCTGGGAGGTTCTGGTTTTTGGCCATTTTTCCTGGCCAGCCTTTTGGTGCACTAACTTTTACATTATATAGTCCTTGGTTGATCTTAGCCCTCCACTTGTTGGTTAGGCAAGCGCTTACTTCTGTACCCGTCCCATCAGCTGTCCCCTCTTACTTTCTGTTAGTTGCGATGATCGAAGTTACACCGCCCAAGCGTCTTTTCTCATTAACATGGTCAAGACGTTGGCGGGTGGATTTAATGCGAAGGGGACGTATTTTCCTTGAACCAATTTTGCACCGTACCTCCACGTGGGCTCCATTCCACTCACATCCCCTTCAGGGGGCTGTTTGGGGATAGCCTTCATCGAGACGTTGCTCTTCCCATTGAAGTCCTGGAGTGCCGAGGATAGGGTCGTCCTTAGCAGATCCCCTTGACACCTCGGCCTTCGATCCTCCGTCCTCGACACACGACCTCCTCGGCATAGGCCCTGAGCCCGGATAGAGCGTGGGCCGGATCGTAAGCTCTCCAGCCCCACAATAGCCCCTCAAAATCCTGCTATCCGACTCCTTGGACGGATAGGAGGGTTTTGATGACATCAGACATCTACCAATGTCTGTCAATCCTTATCACCTATCGGTTCCCGAGACTTTTCATCTGCCCGAGACACGTTACGTGGCCTCATTAAATACGGGCGGCTTTGTATTTCCCACGTCCTACGGCATGATGAAGATCGAACGGTGGTGATCCCTTGGTCTTTATGGGCGGGAAAATGTGTGCAATTACCCTAGAAAATATAAAAGATTTTTTGGAACGGATCTGTCTCTTCAGTTTTGCACTTAAGAGTTCTAGTGCGTATATTCTGGGTTCATCTGAACTTTCGCCCAAACTCAAGTCTATCTCCAGCACAAAAAGCCTGTCCGAAGCGTCTTTCTTCTTTTATGTAAGTTCCCTACCTCCATTGACTCGTGCTTTTTCTTTTCTGGGTTTATTTTTCTTTGGTTCCCTTTCTTCTCCCGTCGCAGGTTGGGTTTGTTTAGTAAATCATAGAGATGGCTAAATTGAGACTAAGGAAGTTAGTCGATACTGAAAAGGCGATGAATAAGTTCATCGTCGATTACAGGATTCCTCCCAACGTAAGTCTGAGGCATTGTAAGATGGGGGAGTGGCACTATAAGAGGGAAACGGGCGCGGTAGTAATTCCTGTCCTTGCCTTTGTAGAGGGGGGTATGAGAATCCCTATGGGGCCGGTAACTAGGGGTTACCTCAGGCACTTTCGATTAGCCTCCACCTAGTGCGTCGGCAACGTGTTTAGGATTCTGGGTTGCGTGGATGCTTTAAACGAAAAGATGGGGCTAAGACTGACCCACCATGACGTGAATTGGTGCTATAATCTCTAAAATTTGAAGGGAAATCCTACTACATGAAGACAAGAGACAAGAGGGTTCGACTAATCCAGTGCCTCCCTGATTCCAACAAGGGATTAAACAAGGATTTCCTTATCGTCTCTGGTGAATGGCACGATGGCGATCTGTGCCCCATAGTAGAAGGAGAACCAGGTAGGGTACTGGGAATGGAAGGGCGATGACCTTTTACGCCATTCTAATCTAATGTTGTTCGGTAACTAACCATGTATACGTGTTTTTCTTTTTGTAGATCCACACGCCTATCAACGACATTTTCACTTAGTCAACCGGGCGGACTTGGAGACTGTTCTACAAGCGGCAGTTTTCGTAAATGACGGAGATGGTCAAGTCCGAGCCGCTCACAAAATACTAGGGTACCCTCCTGTTCAGAAGTCATTTGCGGACGCAAGGCACGTGATCAGCGCTAACCGTCCTTGACTTCCAAAAATTACCGTGGTCGAGACAGGATTTTTAATCTCCCAGGAACCATCTGTCCCCGAGAACATCCCACCGATGGGCCCCTCCTCGTCTCATCAAGTAGCAGAGGACGAAGGCGAGCTAGACCAGCCCGAGGAAGGTTTTGGGGTATTTGACCTAGCCAACCAATCCGAGGATCCTTCTGGTGGTATAGGTGACCCAGCATTGTCCGAGGCGGAATTATCATCAGTAGGCACCTCTTCTCAAGCCGAGATGGGACTCAAGAGAAAGCCCCCGACCCCCCTGCTTGAACTCCTTGAGGGTCAACCTGGGAAGGATACGCAAGGAACGCCACAACCCAATGCTCCTTCCCCACCACCTCAGCCCCAGATTGTCCAGACTAGGTCATCCTCCACCAAGTCACAGCCACAATCCCCCCGCCCCAAACTTCCTGCTTCCTCCCAACCATCTCTGCCTCCTCGGCCGGAAGGCCCTGATTCAAAGAGAAAGAGGAGCCCCAAGGGCAAGGAAACCATGGACGGGGGAAAATCCCAACCTTCTAAGGAGAAGGAGGAGGTTCCGCGTACAAAACAACTGAAGATTGGGCACCAAAGCAAGGGTAAAGAGACTGAAGTCCAATCCTCTCAAGGCAAGGGAAAGGGGATCGAGGCCCAGTCCTCGCCAAGCGCCTGGCTTCCTGCCCCAATGCTTCACGGGGGTCCACTGCTGGAAACTGCATCCATGAGGGACCTCGGAGATGGCGAGAGTGGCTACGTGGCGGACGCACTAGGGAGAACCATGCTGCTTCCCACTGACGTGGATGGACTGAGGAAAATGAGGATGCAGGAGGTCTTCCTCAGTACTAAGAGGTACTTGGGCATGGTAAGGTTTCTTGAAACCTAAAACTTTATTAACTCTCGCTCCTGGTTTGTCATTAACTATGCATTTATCTCCCTTGCCAGGCTCTTCAGGCCACCTATAGGATGGAGGAAGAGGTGAATAATAAGAGTAAGGCGGCTAAGAATGAACGCACCAAGCGCTTAATGGCCGCGAAGACTCTCCAAGCTTTTGAGGAGGACCTCGCCAAGGCCAAGGTTAACCTAACAGTCGCTATCCGAGAAAGGGATAGCACCTCGGCGGGCTTAGCTAGCGCCCAAAAACAGGCCGAGGACCAAACAAAACGTCTACTAGAAGCCGAGGATTAGTTGCAAATAGCTAAAGAGCTGGTCAAGGATTTAAGTAAAAAACTGGCCGCGGCAGAGCATGACAAAGGTGTGGCGGAGTATGCCCGTGACGAAGCCATAAGGGCCAAGCAGGAGGCCGAGTTTGCCAGAAATGAGGCTGAGGTTGCCAAGGAAACGACCGAGGATGATGGTTATAACGCGGGGGTAACTGAAACCCAAGCCATCCTTAAAGCCCAGATTCCTGGAGTATGCAGGCTTTACTGCTCCCAGGTTTGGGAAGAGGCATTGAAGTGAGCTGGGGTGAATGCTTCATCCGATTTGTGGAAAGCGGAGAACATATTCTACCCTACAGCCATCCGTGAGGCCACCTCCTCCAGTTCCGTGGCTATGAGCGACCAACCCGAGGAAGGGGTCACTCAGTCGGAAAACTTACAGGTCGGCGGCTCTCCTGGCAAGACGCTCAAAGAGGGAGAACTTCAGGATGTGATAGAAATATCTCAGCATACGGATCCTGAGGTACCCAAAGAGGTTACTGAGCCCGTGGTTGGCACTCAGATACCTAATGCCGAGGAGCGAGCCATACTTGCCCAGCCCCCACAGGCAATTCCCCTTACTGTGGTCCCTATGAGTACCGATACTGACCCTGTTCAACCTTCCCCAGAAGGGACTATCCCCCAGGGCGTCGAAGCTGATCCCGTTCCGCATTCCCAGGACGTGGCCGATGCAAAACTAAAGAAGTAGAAACCCTAGATAGGCTTCGTATTTGTTTTTAGTTTGACGATTAACTTGTTTCTTTTTTCTTTTGAAAACTTTGTAATCTATTAGTAGTTTGAACCTGTTAAACATGTATATATGAAATCCTTTTCTTCCTTTTTCCTTCTGGTTACTTGTTAATTGTCCTTGTCAATACTTACTATTGTTTATGAATTTTGAACTAATTTATCTTAACACGTATGAATAGTTGTACATGTGATACATTTAACATCATGTTTCATAACCTTAGCTTACCTGCACCTGCAGAGCCTTGAACTCATTTCTGACCCTCATTCAACGAAGATATAGGCATCATTCTAGATGTCACGTGTAGTTGCTAAGTCCTGCTTAGTACCCAAGTTTCTTTAAAGTAGTTGGTTTCCCCATAGGTTTGAGTCCGAGGACCATGCAATATCTTGGTTCTGTCCAACACTTGATTTTGATAAGTAGTTGGTTTCCCCATAGGTTTGAGTCCGAGGACCATGCAATACCCTGGTTCTGTCCAAAACTTGATTTTGATAAGTAGTTGGTTTCCCCATAAGTTTGAGTTCGAGGACCATGCAATACCCTGGTTCTGTTCAAAACTTGATTTTGATAAGTAGTTGGTTTCCCCATAGGTTTGAGTCCGAGGACCATGCAATACCTTGGTTCTGTCCAAAACTTGATTTTGAGAAGTAGTTGGTTTCCCCATAGGTTTGAGTCCAAGGACCATGCAATACCCTGGTTCTGTCCAAAACTTGATTTTTCATCCAAGTAGTTGGTTTCCCCATAGGTTTGAGTCCGAGGACCATGCAATACCTTAGTTCTGTCCAAAACTCAGTTTTTCTTCCAAGTAGTTGGTTTCCCCATAGGTTTGAGTCCGAGGACCATGCAATACCTTGGTTCTGTTCAAAACTCAGTTTTTTTTTTTTTTTTTTCAAGTAGTTGGTTTCCTCATAGGTTTGAGTCCGAGGACCATGCAATACCTTGGTTCTGTCCAAAACTCAGTTTTCGCATCTAAGTAGTTGGTTTCCCCATAGGTTTGAGTCCGAGGACCATGCAATACCTTGGTTCTGTCCAAAACTCAGTTTTCTCATCTAAGTAATTGGTTTCCCCATAGGTTTGAGTCTGTGGACCATGCAATACCTTGGTTCTATCCAAAACTCAGTTTTCTCATCTAAGTAGTTGGGGGAATTAACCCCTCGGCTATGGCACGAGACCTTGTTTTTAGGGGAATTAGCTCATCGGCCAAGCCCCTAGAACCATCCGTGCGGCTGACGCTACGAAACGTAGCCCCTAGTAAAGAAACATAGCCCCTAGTGGAACTTTACGCTAGAACACTACAACCAGTTGTTAAAAATGACAAGGGAACTGTCTCGACCTACCGCCTATGCCAACACACAAGCCCTCCCCACAGACGGCGCCAATTGTAAGGACACGATTTGGAACGACCCCTAATAGTGTTGGGTTCGCACGTAAAAAGGCACAAACAATATCATTTGTAGAGCGTGGGTTTGAAAGGTTAGGCCTTAGTCACCAGACGACGGGTATTTCGCGGCGTTCATACATGGCTTAAATCGTGTTCGCCCTAGGAGTCTTTCTCCTAGAGGCGGGCTGGGAGGTTCTGGTTTTTGGCCATTTTTCCCAGCCAGCCTTTTGGTGCACTAACTTTTACATTATATAGTCCTTCTTGGTTGATCTTAGCCCTCCACTTGTTGGTTAGGCAGGCGCTTACTTCTGTACCCGTCCCATCAGCTGTCCCCTCTTACTTTCTGTTAGTTGCGATGATCGAAGTTACACCGTCCAAGCGTCTTTTCTCATTAACATGGTCAAGACGCTGGCGGGTGCATTTAATGCGGAAGGGACGTATTTTCCTTGAACCAATTTTGCACTGTACCTCCACGTGGGCCCCATTCCACTCACATCCCCTTCAGGGGGCTGTTTGGGGATAGCCTTCATCGAGACGTTGCTCTTCCCATTGAAGTCCTGGAGTGCCAAGGATAGGGTCGTCCTCAGCTGTTCTCCTTGACACCTCGGCCTTCGATCCTCCGTCCTCGGCACACGACCTCCTCGGCACAGGCCCTGAGCCCGGATAGAGCGTGGGCCGGATCGTAAGCTCTTCGGCCCCACAAAGGGTATTGCTTGTTCTCATTTATAAGAAGAATCAAGATGCAAATTTCCCTCCTCACGACACCCTGATTGTTTTGCTGAAAACATTTTACAACGTAACAATTTTAGGTGTTTGGTGCATGCAACATAAAATTTTCAACTAAAAAAAACACCAAAATCGGTGCCTCCTAGTCACTAAATTGACGGTCAAACCATCAAGATCGGTGGCCCAATTACCAAATGAGAGGGAGGAGAGTCGCTATGTGACATTGTGACTCTGTAAAATATTTTACAAAGTTTTGTTGTAAAACTTTTTACTGATTTTTATAGTCAATGGTTATTTATAGATTTGACCAAATTTTATAATGAAATAAACACTACAAAATTCTTACAATGAATCCTTTCACAATAGATTTGTTTTGTTGTAAAACTTTTTACTGATTTTTATAGTCAATGGTTATTTATAGATGTGACCAAATTTTATAATGAAATAAACACTATAAAATTCTTACAATGAATCCTTTCACAATAGATTTGTTTTGTTGTAAAACTTTTTACTGATTTTTATAGTCAATGGTTATTTATAGATGTGACCAAATTTTATAATGAAATAAACACTATAAAACTCTTACAATGAATCCTTTCACAATAGATTTGACAAGTAACAATCAAAGAACTTGATGTGGACAGCCATGGCAATGAAGAAATCAACGGTCTTAAAAGTAATCGTATAGAGGAGTGTATAAAAGCATTGCAAAATCTATTAAATATAATACAAAAGTTAACAAATTTTTATACGAAATTTTAGTGCATTTTCCTCTTGTGGAACCAAGTTTTGCATTAGAGGTGAACAAAAGTGAAAGGATCTAACATTTCTTAGTAGGAAACAAATTTATCTGAGAACCTTATTAGATTGGAACATTGGTTGCCAGAAAAGCTCCCCAGGACAATTCAAATCTCATCGAATAAAAAACTAGGGTTTCGATTATGGATCAAATACTCTTTCATGCAGACACATAGTATTTATATACACATATACATATATTATTGTGAGGGAGGACTACTAAACATTTTTGATGTGATCATCCTAATATATTGAATAATTTCTTGAAGTTAATACTTTAAGATTCCTAAAACTTGTCATTTGAAATACATAAATAATGGTTGATTTCTATATATTAAAACATATAAAAAAAAGGAAAGGAAAAAATTCAAGAAAAATATTTAAAAAAGATAAAAGAAAACAAGTCAGAGGAGTCATAAGTGATTAGCAATGTTAACCCAATTTGAGCATTTGACCTCATGCTTGGCTAGTGAACCTAACTTTTAGGTTACAAACAGGATAATCACACATTGATGAGTGAGATCATCTCACATCTTTTATGATCTCTCCTTTTAACATATGCATCAGAACATTTATGGTTGAGTCATTAATTAAATAGGGTTTTTTTTTAAAAATAAAAGAATGGTGTATAGTGTTTCGTATCATATCATATACCATAGGATACATGAACACTATATATATATATATATATGATACAAACCTGGGACATATTCAATTAATAGTTTATTTTTACATGTTAATGAAATAATATAAAAAAATATTAAATAAATGTGTCAATCAGAAATATATTTATAATATCTATCATTAAATTAGTTGAATGTTATGTTTTGGTTGTGTTGTTGGGGTCCATGACTCCTAAAAAATACAAAATAAGAAGAAGAAGAAGAAGAAGAGATGGTGAAGGAAATAATCAAACAATATAATATATATATATATGTATATATATGAAGAGAATTAAGACAATATACCATTATATATATATAAAAAAAAAAAAAAAAAAAAGAAAAAAAAAAAAAAAAAGAAAAAGGGGGCGTAAAATGTGTACACGCTTTTTTTTTCATAATGTGTATGCACATTATATGCCTATTTTATTTTATTTAAAAAAAAAAACTATATTTTTAGTTATTGGACTAAACAAGATTTGGCCTAAGCTCATAAATTTACATGTTTATGAATTGGATGATACACTGATCCACATCAACATGGTGATTTAATACTCTTCATTTGTATCATGTTGTTTTGACATGTTAGCTCATTGGATCAATGGGTCAAATTCTTACTAACTATTTTGAATGAGTTGAATTTTAGGTTGACTCATTTTTACTGTGTCAAAAACCCCTTCCATGTTTTCCTTTGGCATTCGTGTTGATTAATAAGTTCAGTTCAAATTTTGAAAAATTATAAGATCGCATAAAATTGATCCAATCTTACTTCTCTAAGTATTTGTAACTTATTTTCTTAGGCCCAACAAACCAATAAAAACAAACTCTCCCAAACAACTAAAATCCTAAACATGAAAAAGTTTGGCATTCCTTTTTCTTCAATTCTATCGTGCTCTTGGACAAAAGTGTAAATTGCTTAGTCCGATAAGGGGCATTCTTGCACTCATTTTTCTTCAATTCTATCTTAATCTTGGATATAAGTGTAAATTGCTTAGCCCGATAAGGAGGATTCTTGCACTCATCTTTGTTCAATTCTATCCTGATCTTGGATATAAGCATAAATTGCTTAGCCCGATAAGGAGAATTCTTGCACTCATCTTTCTTCAATTCTATCTTGCTCTTGGACATAAGCATAAAAGGCTTAGCCCGATAAGGAGCATTCTTGCACTTATCTTTCTTCAATTCTATCTTGATTTTGGATATAAGCGTAAATTGCTTAGCTCGATAAGAATGAATATCACATAGGAATCTTTTTTAGAATTGTTCCTTATGTGAAATAAAAATATAAAGAATTTCAACTTAACTGAACTGGACAAACCATATACAACAATCTTACTAAATAAATTAATTGGATAGTGAGGCAAAATTTTTATTGCCTAGATAGCATTTGTAAGCCGTAAACTATCAAGAAACTTATAATTCAAGAGTATTGCTTGTTTTCATTTATAAAGAGAGAACCAAGATGCAAATTTCTCTTCCCACAACAATCTAATTGTTTTGCCGAAAACATTTTACAATGAAACATTTTTTTATGTTTGGTGGATGCAACATAAAATTGTCAACTGAAAAACAAAAAAAAAAAAAAAAACACCAAAATCGATGCCAACCAATCACTAGATTAATATTTGTTGAACAATTACCAAAATGAGAGAGAGGGGAGTCACACAGTGACTCTATAAAATGTTTTACAAAATTTTTGTTGGTAAAACGATTTTTATGGTCAATGGGTTTTTTCAATTTGACCAAATTTTATAATGAAACAAACATTATAATATTCTTAAAACTGAGATTTTTTTTTTTTTAAAAAAATATCTTTATTTTAAAATTTAAAATAAGGCAAAAAAAAAAAAAAATTTGTGTATGCTCTGGAAAAGGACAAAAAAAGTCATTTGCACTGTAAGCTCTCAAGTCAACAAGGTCAAAAAAAAAAAAAAAAACTTACATAATTTTAGTACAACCGTACTGTACGAGGACTCCTTAAGTACCCTAACTATTAACTAAACCTATTATTTAAAAGATACATATTTGTTAAATAGTAAACCATCTGCTTAAAAAAAAAAAAAAAAACCGACCAACTATAATCAAATGCAAAAAATAAATCAATAAACTAACCAACTAATTTTAAGAAATTCCTTCTCCAATTCAAAAATTCAAATATAATTCCACTATCACTGTCTAATAAATTTTTTTTCCTTCTCTTCTAATTTTTTTTTTTTTGTACAGAAGCCTCAAAATTATTTTCCTTCGAGAAAATATAACAAGACAAAATAAAATTTAAAAGAAAAAAAAGAAAGAAACAAAAGTTGTTTCTTTCAGTTTTGTCCAATTTTCTTTTTTCAAAGGTCAAAACCAAAAACGCTCCGTTTTAATTAACTCCCGAGCAACGCCGCCATGTAATTCTTGATTTCAATCTTGATCATGTCTTGCATCACTGCCAACAACTCTGCCGAAACAAGATCACTATTCTTCTTCAAAGGCGGTGATTTATTATTAATATTATTATCATCATCAAAGACTCGGAGAGTCGGCGCCGAGTCACAACTAGTTAACTCGGTTTGCGACTCAGTAGTAGTTGTAGTAGTACTAGTCCCTGGCAGACCTAGAGTTAACAGAGTAGACGGCTCATTGTTTTTGTTGATGTTGATGTTGATATTGTTCTGACTCGGTGGTGGTGGTGGTGGTGGTGACTCGTCCTGATGGGAAGGCATAATAAAGATCGCGCTAGTTCTCGCTACAGGTCGAGTCACGTGCTCGGTAGAGATCGCCGGGTGACCCGAATCGCTCACATCGGATCCGGAAGGACTACTAGGACTACAACACAGACCCGAGCCCGAACCCGGATTCGATTTCTTCCGCGGCCGATTCAGTGACTCGTCGGCCGTGGTCGTTGTGGTGGTGGTGGTGGTGTCGTCGCTCATCGACGAGAACTTCCGCTTTAGCGTGGAGTTCCAGTGGTTCTTGATCGCGTTGTCCGTACGGCCATTGAGGAGCCTAGCTATGGTGGCCCACTTGTTACCGTACTTAGCGTGAGCCTGAACGATGAGGTTGTCCTCCTCCGCCGAGAAAGCGCGGTGCTCCACCTCCGGCGACAGCTGATTACACCACCGCAGCCGGCAGGACTTCCCGGACCGACCGGAAATGGCCTTGCTTATCACCGACCAGTTACGAGCACCGTGCTTCTGCACCAATTTCCTCAACATCTCATCCTCCTCGGGGCTCCACGGCCCCTTGACCCGATCCAAATCTCTCTGCGTCGCTTCCATCACAAAAAACCCTAACCCTAATTCACAAAAATAAATTTTGATTTTGAGACTCTGAGAGAGAGAGAGAGAGAGAGAGACAGAGAGAAGAGACTGAGAATTTTTTGATTTTTAGAGAGAGAGAGAATTTAATTTGTTATTGAAAAGAGAGAGAGGGGAATAGAGGTATATAAAGGGAGGGGGTTAGGTAACTGATAGAGCCGGTTAACTGAGACAGGTAATAGGCGTTATTGAAACCGGTACTAATGCGTAACCGGTTGAATGATGAGTATACAGCTGTTTTAAACCACCACGCGGCGTTTGCCACGTAAGCAGGTGGATTTGAGAGAATCCTCTAACGAAATTATCGGCGATATTTTGGGGAATTTCCTCTAGAGCGTGTTGGGGGTTTCCTAATTTGACTCGGACAGTTATGGAAGTTACTTGAAGTTCAAGGCCAAAGGACAGGACCAAGGAGGTTCTGGAAAGGTTTAAAATATCGCGAGAAATTTGGGGGAGAAGGGTTTTTGAAAAAGGAAGGGAATTTCATTGAGGATAAGTTTGACTGAGCCAGGCTGGAGAGCATTACTAATAAGTAAGAGATTTTTGTTTTTGTTTTTTGTTTTAAATTTTTGAGGATATTTTGTCTTTTTGAGGTTTTTTGGGGCGCACGGAAGTGATGACGTGGAGAAAACGACAAGAACGGTCGCGGAATTGGAGAGCGGATCATTACTGACAAGCTGTCAGTACAGCCTGTAATACTGGCGCACGGAGGCCACTCCAACGGCCTTGTCCACCGACACCAGCCGGTACACATCCCCTAATTTTGAACTACCAAAAACTGTGACACTACTAACACAGTACATGCTGAAACATACATAGTATTTGAATTTTTTAAATTTAATAATTATAACTGACAGTTTTTATTTTAAATGTTAATAAATTAACTCATATTATTTCAAAAATGAGAAATTTATTTTTGAAGTTTTAGATAGTAATAAATTAAAATTTATAGTTTAGTAAGTAATACTTATTTTTTTCTTAAAAATGGTAATAAATTAAACATTGAGGATACAAAAAGTTATAAAAATTAAATTCTTTAACAAACTTCACACAAAACAATGACATTCCACTTAAATGAGTGAATATATATATATATATATATATATTTTTTTTTGAAAATTGAATATAATTTATTACTTTTTGAAAACACCAATAATTAATTTGTTACCATTAAAATTCTAAGATCTAAGTTGTAGAGTTTTTAACCAAAAATAATAAATAATAGAGTTTAAAAATATAATTTTACTTTTACCTAACTATTTTTCATAATTTGTTTATAGCTTATCAATGTAGTAATTTTTTTTTTTTTTTTTGTAATTCAATTGTTACAACAAATATTGGAGGAAAATCTTAAATTAGATTTTCTTCATAAAAGATACCAAACTTTTTAAAAATAAAAATTCAATAGTTGGGACAAGGGGAGTTGAATCCTATACATCTTTGTTGAAAATACTATGATGTGCTATTTTTTTTTAAGAGAACCATAAGGTGCCAGATAAGTTACAAAGATGTGATTTGTTTTAAAACTGTTGTAAAAATATTATAGACATATCATTTCTCTTACTTTTATATGTGCTTGTGATTTACATGATTGTTATTACATACCAATTATAATAGTTCATGTCTATAATTTTGAAAAAAAAAATGATAAGATTTTTTGTATTAATATAAGTACAAATGGTTACCTAAAATTTGAGTTCCTTGTTGATATTAAAAATATCTAGTCTTAATTCTTAATTGTTATTTATTTTATTTAAATAAATAAATAAAATAATCTAGTGGTAAACAAAGGAGAAAGCCAAAAACGCTGAGGTAATAAAAAGAGCAAGTTCTTACCCAAAAAAAACTTAATAAAAAAATAAAAAGGGCAATTTTTTTTTTTTTTGAGGGAAACTAAAAAAAAAAAAAGGCAAGTTGATCGTACCAGTAATAACAAAAGCAACTCCACCACGACTTTCCTTAATTTCGAAGTTTGATTTTAAATTTGAATTTGGACGTTAAGACGTTAGTTATTTGTTGATTGTATTAACTGACTTGACTAGATTGGATAAGTTATCGGGTTTTTTTTTTTTTTTTTTTGATGGGAAGTAGTGGTATCGGGTTATGGATTGGTTTACCAACCCACCTAATGCCCCAGTTGTCGATGTGTCCATACTCTGCTCTCATTGGTTAAAAAAAGTTAACAGAGTTTGACTCAAAGCCCTTTCGTTTCCTTAAATGGAAAAAACGTGTTTTATCCGAATTTGACCAAAGGCTGTTGATGTAGGATGTGGGAGCAACAATAAACAGAACACGTCTATTTTAAATAACTTTTGATGTTTCTTTAAATGAAAAAACATGTAATAAGGATAATTTTGTAATATTGGGATTTAATCATGGCAAGGTGTAAAATGATGCCTCGAATCAACCCGTCATCCTTGTGTCTATCAACACATGACAAACTATAAGTCTACAAAGCTGATGGGATTAACTTATGACGGGGATTGAAAGCACGTCGCCATGATGAAGGGAGGAACTAGACTGACGGTTCTAACATAACCCAAATTTGGTCTCCACGCATAAGTATAAGGAAATTTCTTGTACCCCACGCCTAATGTTGAACAAAAAAGACTCCTATAAGGAAAGAATTCCGAAAAATATGCTCATGAGGATTCCTATATGGAAAAGAGTTCTAAGCCAAGGAAAGAGAGGTCAACCTTTTTCTACTATAAAAATCTCAATACTCTCACTAATCAAGATACGCATAATTAACTCGCTCTGACACTCTAGAGTTGTAAGAAATTCTAACTTGGCTTTCGGAGGGTATTTGGCCGGCACTATACCGGTGTTCTCTGTGAGGTCTTCTCTTTTTGTGTTGTGCAGGTGTTGTTTCGAGCATGTGCAAACCGTGTAGCTTACTATTGATTTTTCGGCATGGCATCATCAACATGTTTTATCAAAATTTGACCAAGATTGCTAATGTGGGATGTGGAAGCAACAATAAACAAAATAGGTCTATTTCAAATAACCTTCGATGTTTCCTTAAATGGAAAAAAACGTGTTCTATCAAAATTTTACGAAGGTTGTTTGATGTGGAATGCGAAAGCAACAAGAAACAGAATATGTCTATTTCAAATAACTTCTAATATTTCCTTAAATGGAAAAAATGTGTTCTATCAAAATTTGGCCAAGGTTGATGCAAGGGTACGAAAATGATAAGAAACAAAACACATCTACTTCAAATAACATCGAATCCACAATAAGAGATAATATGAAATCCACTAGAAGATAGAGAAACAAAAGTAAGAATTCCATTGACTGAATAATTGTTGAATATGACTTGAAGGCCTATTCAAAGGCTCCTTAAAACTTATCAGACAATAAAATATATTACATATAATAAATTCTAATTAATGCCTAACCATAATATGAACCAAATTTGACCTAAAAAGTATTAGAAGCACCTAAAAAAAGCAAATAAATGCTCTAAACCTAAAATAACGAAGTTTACATTAAAAATATCAAAATTAACAAATTACACAAATTAAATTGTAAATTTCATCCTACATCAGATATCCCCACGTGAAAATAACGTGTCCTCGAGTTGATAGTTAAGATAAGAAATCTTCCATGCCAAACAAGTACTTTGAAAACTTCGTCTTATTTGTCTCCTTGCCAATGTTGAAAGTCATTGATTGAGCAAACAAATCAACTTGAATTTTTTTTTTTTTTTTTGGTTTTCATGCGATTGACAATATTATTTACCAAATAAGAGTCAATGATCGTAACAAATCTATCTACCCCAATAAAATTAACAGAGTATGGTGTATCGCCCTACAACTAAAATATTAGAATCACGAGATTGACAATCATCTAATTTGAGTTCATCGAGGTCCTTGACAATTTCCTCTTCTATTTATTCTTTAATGGTTTCTGCCATATCGACTTCAAGATCTTTCTCTATAATAGGATCTTCAATAATCTCCTCCACAATCTTCATTTTAGGATCTTCTTCAATAATGAGATCTTCATGAACCTCCTCACAAACTTTTATATTGTCTTTTTTGACTTCTACATAATCTTCAAGAAAAATATTTTCTTCAACATACAATTCTTCCCTTAATGGTGGAATATAGAGCTCTTCAAAATAATTCAAGTATTGAACTTCTTGGCTAATAATATTGTTTTGTATATGACAAAAGTTCATCACAATCCAAAAGATAAAATTTGATAGCAAACATCTTTTTCATCCTTAGCCATAAATGAATTTTGTCTTTACTTTATTGGATTTTATCTAATTGTATTAATTTCCACTAACGTAAGGCATACTCACAAAGTTTATATAAAACAAGGTTTTTTTTTTGGGCTTAGAATATAAAGCAAGTTTAACTTTATATGTTTGATATATCTTATTTTACAATTCATTATCAGAGGTTGGTTCTATAAATATTGCATTTGGGCAAGATGCACTAGTGTTCTCCCTTATCTAATTCATGTATCTTAAACATTGTTTTGATAAAGAATTTGGTTTTCCCTAGATTATATTCTAGACTTTGCTGATTAAGTTTGAGTTTGGTATAGGCTGTTTATTGACTTATTATTTAGCTTAATGAATAAGCTGAGTCAAAAGTACAGCTGTATTTAGAGAGAACAAGAGTGAGCTTTTAAAAATCTCTACCTAATCACAAAAGTCAAATAAGTTAAGCAAAACACAAGCTAAATCAAGTGTTTACATCTGGAAAGACACAATAAATGCGAAGTTGCCAACCCCCTTTTGAGGGGTTTGTGCTTTATTAATGCGCTAGACTTGGACTGTTTACTACTAATCTAATGGAGTAAGTTACAACTTACAATAACAAATAAGCTGACTGGTTGAGCATACAATACCCTATGCAACGAGACTCAACTCAATTGAGTTCTCAAGTGAGGCAATAATATATGTAATGGTCAGTTTTACAAATACTTATATCCCTCGTACCTTTTGGCTCTTATCTCTTAGCCAACTCTCTTTTCTCAATTGAATTTCAACAAATATAAAATAACATTTAGAACGTAGATGGCTAAAAATCATATGTGCCATATATATCTTTTTTACAACATTATAGCATAGGGCAGCTGGTTTAGTATTATTTTTCTGAGCATAACTTTTAAAAAAGTTTTTCAAACAAAAATTCATAAACTTTCAAAGAATCTGTTTTGTTTTGTTCCTACATAAAATAATAATAATAAAAGTTTTAGAAAACATCATCTCTGAAAACAGGTGGTTAATTTTCAAGAATCTATATAATTCTCCTCGAACAATTTTTAAAGATATTCAATGGAGCATTTTTGCATTGTTTTCTGCTTCTGCATATTTAAGAATAGAAACTAAAACAAGCCCGGCCATGGTTTTCGTTATTGCTGTTTTTATTTTTATTTTTTTATATATATTTATTTTTTATTTTAATTATCAAATGACAATGATATGTTAAGGTACGTATATATCTTTTGTTATAGCACGAATGGAGTCAACAATTATATGATAATATCAAGACCAATTAGCAATTGTAATCTCCTTATTATAATTCTTTGTAAGTCGATTCTCATAATAATAATAATAATAATAATAATAATAATTCTTTGTAAGTCTATATTTCAACATCCTTCAATTTTTTTTACGTGTGCATGAGATAAAAACATACAGGACGATTTTTTTGTAGTGGGAACTTTTATAACCATTGATTTTTTTTTCCCTTTCAAATGATAAATAATATTTAACTCCTAAAAATCTCCACAATCTGGCACTTATTATCATGACTCAAAATTCAAACCTCTTCCTTTTAACTGAAGAAAAAGATACAAGAATATAATTAAGTCAAATATAGAATTTCACACCACCAATATCCAGCTAGACAATAGATTGACTATTATGAGCTCAAAATGATGGTGAATTATGGTTTTTAAAGAAGCATGCACATGTATATATTGAATCATCCAATTGGTGAAGCTCTTATATATGGATCAATGGATGGATATATGCACGCCCTAGATTGGCTTCATATTTTTGATAGATTAGCTATATATTAATTACTGTTATTATGGAAAGAGAAAGAAAACACTTACTGATATATACACAAATTATGAAGTGTTTTTATTTTCATAAATTACAAGCAGGTTGTTAAGAAGATTGTGCATTCGTCACAAGTCACAACATGTAGCAATAAAGCAAATGTAATAACTATTTTCATTAAGAATTCTGTATCATAATTTTTTTTGTTATGCCTATTAAATTGTACAACAAGATTAAGATTTTGTTTTGTGAATCTTCCAAAATTAATAAATTAAATAAAAAGGTTGACTACATTTAGCTAAAAAGAGATATCACTATATTAGCACTAATTAACTATTTTTATTAGTCAAATATTCTCTTAATTTCTCCACTTTTTTCTCTTTTACTCCTTACTCCACATTTTAGTGTTCCAATCTTTAGAGAAAAAATAAAAATAGAAAGAAAAGCTCACTCTCTCCTTATCAATAACACAGGATATATATCCTCCTCCACATATGAGTTATTAATTTTATTAAAACCCTATTTTGATAATAACCACACTAGTATATGTTAGCTCTATCTCATTCCAAAAGTGGAATAGATTGAAAGATGGTATAATGTATAAACAAATAACTACATATACAATTTACACGTGGTATAGAGATTAAAGAATGAGAAAGGATGTTTCTCTTTGCCAATTTATTGTCACACAATTTAATAATGTACATTGCTTTCCCTAGGTACAGCACATGTTGCAGCCTTCATTACGCATGGTGAGGAAGAATCAAACTATATAAATATATATACATACAAAACTCAGAGAATTAATAAGTGGGACTCAATCAAATGTTGGGGTTTTAATTCTATTTTAATGCTATGATGAGAAAAAAAATGAGTGAACGTTGAAACTTGCTGAACCAAATGTCCTTAAAATAGAGGACAAATTTTAGTGAAACAATCCTATCTTTCAGCAAAAACATGCTGGTGCATTTAGGTTATTGTCAAATTGTTATATAGAAATATAGAATGTGATTTTGGATTATGGATTTGCAATAAACATAGTATTATAAAGATAATTTTCACGTGGTTGAGAAAGATCGAGGATGTTTCGTTTGTGAGTTCAATATTGATCATATGTAGAGCATCAACTACTAGTTGGATAATAAAATTAGACTTTGCTTTCCCTAGGCAATGCACATGTTGCTGCCTTCATTACATCCAAAATTGTGTATATAATGCCTAAAGCTTGAGAGCTATTAATTAGTTAAATAACTCCAATTATTGTATATATTAATGTCATCAAGGTAGGCGCGCAGGTAAAAGTTTGATGATTGCTTGATCAAGATCTCAGAAGATATATTGAGCTTTTGATATATTAAAAATTGATCACAAAAATATATAGAAATGAAAGAGATTTAAAAGTTCTTCTCGTTTACATTTCTTAATGGTAAAAAAAATACTAAAACTAAAGAGATAAAAGCATTACTTTTTATTTTTTTATACTTTTGCAAACAGAAAAGAGGGTTCACTCACCAATAAATAATTAAATTTATAAGGTGGATCTAAGCAAATTAATGTTGATGTGATTAAAAATGCATGTGTGATTATGAAATACACATGATCTGATTATAGTAAATAAACAATAATGTAGAGGAATTAGCGCCAAAAAAAAAAAAAAAAAAAAAAACAATGATGTAGAGGATAATCTTAGATTGCACTTGATTTTGGGACGTCCTTAAAATACTTAATTATATACTCGTTTATATAATTATATATGAAAAAAAATCGTTTTATATTTTCCTCGTTCTTAATTCATGGTCATACTTAAGAAACCACACATTATTATGATTTATGAGCACAAAGTTACATCATATCTATACACGCAATAAATATGTAATGCCTCTCTGATCAACAAAGGCGATAGGACCTATAGACGGTATGACACACATTTGGTATCACAATAATTACAAGCAATTTGAGGCATATGAAATACACGAATCACGAGATTAATAAGATTCTGTGTTGCATGTCGAGGTTATTAATTAATATTAATATATTTTGTGATGATGCTAAATGAAATAATTTAATCTTCTATGACCACTTCTATGCCCAGCACATGGTGCTTTTCCTGAATCCGACTAAAGTTATGGTCCAAAATGATAGGAATATTTTTGAGTTAAATTATCTACGTACTTGCTTCTCAACCTTTAAATTTATTTCAAAGTGACCTTAATTTCATCAATTTCGATTGTTACACCCCATTAGATAATAGAAAAGACCTTTTTAAAAACATTTTAAAGTATGAGAATGATTTTGAATAGAACTTGGGGAGGATGACAACTTACAAACTACCTACATTTTTTTTAAGGAGTGTTTGAACTGCAAGAGAGTATCTAGATTACCTGTTAAAAAGTTATAAGACTAATTATGCCTCACTTGTGATTATATTTTAACCAAAAAAAAAAAAAAAGTATCCCTCAGTTGTGGAAAAGTTGAAAGGACTAGAGAGTGAACTAGTTCAGTTTATAACTAAATTAAAGAGGTTGTCAAACGTTTAGGTCCTGTTTGGATTGATGGGAGAAGGAGGGAGAGTAGAGTAAAATTTGTTGAAAATAAACTAATTTTGGGTCAAATCTATTTTACTCTTGACTCTACTCCTCCTTAATCCAAACAGACCATTAGCTTGATCATATGTTTAATTCACATAAGCTGAATTTTGATAGAATTGGCTTAGGGTACGTACATTGAGGTAGGATCTTCAATTGCTTCATCTTCTAAGTCCTTTGATCCTAAAAATGTGTTTCTCTCATCTAAGAATAAGGACATTAAGGTTGAGCAAGCTCAATTAGATAAGTAAGTAGCTTGTTGGTATACCAATCCAAATTGCTTCAAGTTGAACTCTAAGAATTGAGTGTCTCAGCCTAGGGCAAGAGATCATTTTCCTCAGGTCAGAAGCTAAGAAAAACAACTGGGCGAGTGTTAAAAGCCATTAGCTTGTTGGCTGTAGGAAGCTAGGTTCGGAATTTGACTCACCTCCTAAGAAATGCAATTTCTTTCTCCTATTAATTTTGTTGACATTACATCCAAAACCTCCCCCACCTACAGAGCCCAAGACTTGTGCTGTAGTGATGAGGAAGAATTTCCAAAGCTGTGAGTCAATACTCTTGTCCACTGCCTTAATAGCTCCTATCTTTTGTTGGATATAGGTTAATTGACTCTTTATGTTGCAATTTATGCTGAATCATTTATTCTAAGAGACTGTGTCTTAGTGTATGCATTAATGCATTATCTTTTGTAGTATTTTGTTTGCTTTTGCATTTTATGTTTTATTTTATTTTCTTTTGTAGGCGTGTTTCAAATTATAAAACAATAAAAGAATATAAAATTGGAAAAAAAAAAATGAAAGAAAGAAAAAAGAGAGTAAGAAACTTTGTTTGAAAATTGAAAATATTTTACGTTTGAAAACATTTTACAACTAAGCAAATGAAAATCTTCCTTTTGCGAACCCTTGGGCAATCTCATTTCACGAAAAAAACAATCTCATTTCACAGAAAACCCCAGTGATCTCCATTTCACTTATCCGAATGGCACTTCCGTTTTACGGATGCCTTGTTTTTTTATTTTTTTATTTTATTTTTAGTCTCTTATTTTGATTGGAGCTAAGCCTAGATAGTTTGCAGCAACATAGACTCCACTATATTATTGTACATGATAATAAAAGGCTGAAATACATTATTGGTCCTTAAAACTTACCAACTAAGTGTTTTTAATCACCGAAATTAAAAAAATGAGTATCATTAGTCCCTCTATTAAGTTTCGCTTATTTTCTTGCTTACATGTTTAATTGAGCAATGATAAGTCATTTTTTTAAGTGACGTAAATGGGGAGCTTTCACTTTGGTGGTTTTTTTTTTTTTTTTTTTGAGAAACAACTTTCACTTTAGTTCTGAATATAAAGTCTGGTTACAATTACAATTTTTAGTCCAACCCATTATATATATATATATATATATATAACCGAAACTTTTGATTTTTTGTTGACCTCTCCAGAACTTGCCATATCATTATTATTTTTTAAGATAAAAAAAAAAAAAAAAAAAAGCAACGTGATTATTTTTCACACCTCCAAAAATTAAGTTTGAATCAAAGAGAAATTGAGTTGAACAAAAACTCTACTAAGTCCACTCTACTTTACTATTTAAGAATGCTAAAATCAATCACTAAAAACCCAAAATTAATTAAACACCAACTCTTGGCATGTATTATCCTAATCTAAAACCCTATAGCACCAACTAGGAATTTTGATTAACCAAGAATTCAATTGCGTTTTGTGTCTTTTATTTATAAGGTGATAATAATTAATGTGATATATATAAATCTGGAATTTTTCATGCAAAAAAATTAATTAATCCGTAGGTAAATTTGGAAAAACAAGTACATACAAGTAATGGGCATCATACGAACTCAACCACATTAGATGGAATCATAAAAAGCATCCAATTCTAATAATTTATACCAAACTCTAAAAATCCAAAACCCTATTATAAATTCTCTTTCGTTCTTCTTAGAAACCAATCTAATTTTTATTTTCCTGTTAACAAAAACAAAGACTATGGAGTCTAGGAAAGCCATCTTCTTCATTTCTTCCTTAGTTTCTCTGCCAATTATTCATATCACAGCAACTCCAAATATTACTGCCGTCTTCGCCTTTGGTGACTTAACCATTGACTCGGGCAACAACAACCACATACAACAGCAATCTTCCGTGGTGACCACCAGCCCTATGGCCAAGACTTGCCAGGCCATGTTTCGTCAGGAAGGTTTTTTAATGGAAAATTAGCAACAGATTATATAGTTGCTTCCTTGGGCCTTAAGGAAGGATTTGGTTTTTTCAGTGAGAATTAATAGCTATCTTCTTTTTATTTTTTATTTTTTCGCGTATCTATTTTTCTATTAACATAGTTCAATTATTACTTAAATTCTATGATTTTTTAAAATATTTTACATAATGCAATTCATCTTAATTATTGATGTATTTTTTGATTTGGTATATTATTTTTCCTCACTTATGTCAATATCAAAATGGATAGACATGAATGTCAATATCAAAATGGCATTTTTTTTATATGTAAACTTTTACATTTACATCTCAATACAATTTTTTTTTTCTCTTTATGTACTTTTATTAATTTATCTATTTTTGAAATTATTTTCATTGTGGTAACCTAGAAGGTTTAGATAGTTTTATATATATAAATTTATGGAATTTTTATTTCGGTCAAAATTTTATCACTAAATCTATTTGGAATACAACTCATCTACCATATGAAATTAGGAGATTTATGCGAGAAGAGCTATCCTCATTTTTTTTAGTATCTATTTTTCTATTAATGTAGTTCAATTATTGCTTAAATTATATGATTTAAAAAAAAAATAATGTAATTTGTAGGGATGAAAGGTCCGGATAAGGATATTGGGCCGTGGGCCGCACCTGAGTACGTCAAAGAGCCTGAGGACAGACAAGTATTAGTGAAGACAAGCAGATTGTTGGGCCGAGGAAGAGATTTGGTCATAATAAATAGGTGACGTTGTCCAAAGAGCCACCCTTCCTCGGCCAACAAAGTGGAAGCCTAAAGTCCGACCACCCATCAAGTACTAGGCAGTGGGCAATCGTGCTTGGGAGGATAAGCTTCAGAGAGAGGTGAATCAACAAAGAATTGAGAAATATCTAGGAAGAAAACTGCTACCATCGCATTAAATGCTCTGCACCTAACCAACTGGCCGCATTAATGTGGAAGTGATACCTGAACAGTAACTTTTAGTCTTACAGCTATCCACAAAGATTTCAGGAAGGTGCTGATGGGATAAGTATTAAGGAGATTAGCAATCTGATCTACACGTGGAAGGCTAAAATGAAAGAAGGGAAGAGAGTATAAAAGGAAAAGGATTCCATTATAGAAGGGATCATGAGAAACAAGAAAGAAAAACTATTCTGTAACCAAGAACTTGAATATTTGTATAAGTCTAAGAGAAATACATATAAGAACATACCATCCTCGAACTTGACCGAGGAGTGTTTTTCTTTTCAGCTTATTTGCTTTAGTCATTCCAACACCAACTAGCCTATCGTGATTTGCATCTTAGCTCATTGAACGTTCAGTAACAAATCTACTCTCTAACAAATTGATTGTTTTGGGCTTATTGGGCCACTATCCAAATATTTTGGGCTGTGGATCAAATAGGGTCCTTACAATTGGTGCTGTCTATGGGAAATTGAACACTCTTAAGCTTGTTCAACCATGGTGGGTTCAGGGCCAAACTGAGAAGAATCTATGGGATCGCAACGTCAAGATCATTTTCTTAATCTTGAACGAATGAGAGATCGAGAAGTTAATGTGCACACAACTTATACTAGTAGAAGTCATTTTAGAAGTGGAAGCCATGTGTCTCATGGAGAGGATACCAGAATCTTGCAATTGGAGGTAGATCATTTACGTAGGAAGTTACGCCGTAAGCAAAGGAGAGGGATTCCATTGAGCTCAGGGTCTCAATCTGATGATGATGACAATTATAGACCTAGATCAAGGACCCCTCCCAGCGAGTCTTTCTCTTATAATGAAGAATGCCATCATAGGCAAAAGAGTAGCAACCCGGCCTATAGGGGCTTAGGGAATGATGCTATGAGCAAGGTTTTGCGCCAAATCTCAAAGTCATCGTTAACACGGAGGATTGAGAGGGCAAAGCTTCCTCAGTGGTTCACGCAGCCAACGTTTACCATGTATAATGGTAGGACGGATCCGGTGGAGCATATCAGTCATTTTAATCACAGAATGGTTGTTCACTCGAGGAACGAGACCTTGATGTGTAAGGTATTCCCATCTAATTTGGGGTCAGTTGCGATGAGGTGGTTTGATGGGTTGGAGGAAGGATTCCTCGTCCCCTTTAGGGCCCGATTCGCCACTTGTAGCAAGGTTCCTCGTCCCTTGGACTCTTTGCTATCTATGGTTATGCGAGAGGGTGAGACTCTGAAAATCTACTCGGATAGATACTGTGAGATGTTTAATGAGATAGATGGAGATTTTGAGGACGTGGCAATAAGGACCTTTAAGGTCGGCCTTCCCATTTAGCACGATTTGAGAAAATCCTTAACTATGAAGCCTGCTCAAAGCATGCATCAGTTAATGGATCAAATTGATGAGTATAAGCAAGTTGAGGAGGATCAGCAGCAAAGGAAGGGAAAGGCGAAGGTAATCCCCCCTGATCGAAGAGACTTTAGGTTAGAGAGATATAATAGCAATTGGTCCAAAAGAGATTTTGTTGGACATACTGGGCACACTACTGCCCAAGTAGTTAACACAGTGTACAGGGAGCCTATACACCAAATCCTCAAGAAGATAAAGAATGAACCATATTTTCAAATGGCTGAATAAGATGTGAGGAGACCCCATGAAGTGTAATCAAAATCTTCATTGCCAATACCATTAGGACTGGGGACACACTACAAAAGATTGTAGAACTTTACGTGACTACCTGGAACAGTTAGTCAAAATTGGGAAGCTGAAGCAGTTCCTGTACCAACCCTCTGGACAAGGGAGTCAGGCTGGGTCGGCACACTAGAGGGACACTTCATCAAGACTGCCCCTGGGAACAATAAGTGTTATTCTTACCACCCCAAGTCATACTGGTGCATATCCACCAGGGGTTATGTACATAGTAAAGCCACACGCTGAGGATTCGATCCCTGAGTCTAAGCAAGGAAGAATGGAAGTCCGACCAGCTTTCAGCTTTTCTGATGAGAATAAAATTGGAACTTATCAACCACATGACAATGCCTTAGTGGTCACCCTTCAAATAGGGGGATATGATGTGAGAAGAGTCTTGGTGGATCAAGGCAGTGGGGTAGAGGTTATGTATCCTTACCTGTACAAGGGACTTAAGTTAAAACCCAAGGATTTGGTCAGCTATGATTCCCCTTTGGTGGGGTTTGATGGGAAGACAGTTATCCCAAAGGGCCAAATCAGACTGTCTATTCAAGTAGGGTCAAAGGTTGTTGAAGTAGATTTCATTGTGGTCAACGTGTATTCCCCCTATACTGCTATCATGGCAAGAACTTAGCTTCATGCCATGAGGGCTGTCTCTTCAACTCTGCATTTGAAAGTGAAGTATCCCTCAAGGGACCAGGTCGAGGAATTGATTAGAAGTCAAGCTATAGCCAGGCAATGCCTAGTTGCGACTATTAGGCACCAGTTTGAGGGTGAATCTTCAACCATCACAGAAAGGGCTTTATAGCAATCAAAGGAAACAGAAACATCCTCAGACGCTGTGGCTGAAGGAGTGAGAAGCGAGAAGTTGGAGAAGGTTACTATCGATACTAATGTCGACAGATATTTTCAAGTGGGAATTTAGTTGCCTTCTCGGGAGAAGGAGGAGCTGGTGGTTTTCCTTAGAAATAATGTTGAAGTGTTTGCTTGGAGTACTTATGAAGCTCCCGGGGTGGATTTGAATTTCATTTGTCATCATTTGAATGTCAATCCATCTGTTACCCCTAAGAAACAACCACCTCGGTGCTTTTCTAAAGAACATTCCGAGACTGTTAAAGAAGAGGTGTTAAAGCTTAAGCATGCAGGTGCAATAAAAGAAGTCTTTTACCCAAAATGGTTGGCCAACATGGTGGTGGTGAAAAAGAAGAATGGGAAGTGACGAATGTGTATAGATTTCACGGATTTAATAAAGCTTGCCCTAAGGACCCCTTCTCGATACCTCGAATAGACCAATTAGGTGACGCGACGGTCGGTCACCCTCGAATGAGTTTTTGGATGCCTTTTAGGGGTACCATCAGATACCATTAGTTCTGGCTGACCAGGAGAAGACTGCTTTTGTAACACCCATTGGGAATTATCATTATAAGGTGATGCCTTTTGGATTGAAAAATGTAGGGTTTACTTATTAGAGAATGATGACTAGAATGTTTGAACCCCAGCTTGGCAAGAATATTGAGGTATACATTGATGACATGGTGAAAAGCAAGGTAGTGGCCGAGCATATGGGTAACCTCAGAAGTGTCTTTGAGGTGTTGAGAAAGCATAAATTACGCCTTAATGCTTCTAAATGTTCCTTTGGCATTGGCTCAGGCAAGTTTTTAGGCTATATGGTCATACACCATGGGATTGAAGTTCCCTGATCAGATTAAAGAAATCAATGATTTACAACCTCCTTGGAATCTCAAAGAAGTGCAAAAGTTGATTGGAATGACCACAGCCTTGAACAGATTTATCTCTCAATCCGCAGATAGATGTAGGCCATTTTTCCAACTCTTGCACAAGTGGAAAGGGTTTGAATGGAATGAAGAATGTGCCCTCGCTTTTCAGTAGCTGAAGGATTACCTTTCTCGGGCACCCATTATGTCCAGACCCGAAGAGGAAGAAGTCCTTTTTGCCTACATTGCCGTGGCCTCTCATGCAGTTAGTCTGGTATTGGTGAAGGTAGAAAATGGAGTACAGCGACTAGTCTATTATGTGAGTAAGTCGCTACACGAAGCTGAAGTTCGTTACTTACCCTTAGAGAAAGCAATTTTGACTATAGTGCATGCTACAATAAAGCTCCCCCACTACTTCCAAGTCCATACTATTGTGATTTTAACTCAACTCCCTCTGTAGTCGTTGCTACGAAAAGCTAATTATATGAGAAGAATTGCCAAGTGGAGGGGACAATCTTGGGGGCATTTGACATAAAGAACATGCCTCATACCTCAATTAAAGGGTAAGTTCTTGCGGATTTAGTGGCAGAGTTTATCAAGTCTCTAATAGAGGTAGAGGTCGAGGAACACAGATTAAAGGGAAAGTAAATTCCGGCAATTTCTCTACAAGGGCCCTCAACTTGGAAGTTATATGTTGGTGAGGCAACAAATCAAAGGGGATCCAGGGTGGGGTTGGTAGTAGTATCCCCAAACAAAATCACCATTGAGAAATCCTTGAGGTTAGGCTTCTCAACCACGAATAACGAAATTGAATATGAGGCTCTACTAATAGGGATAGCTATGGTTCAGAAGATGAGGGGAAAAGCTGTTGAAGTGTTCTCTGACTCAAAGTTAATCGTAGGACAAGTAAAGTGAGAGTTGGAAGCTAGGGATTTGAGAATGCAGGGGTATTTGAGTTAAGCTCAGTGTTTGCAGTCAGGTTTTGAGTTTTTCACCATACAACAAATCCTAAGAAGCAGGAATGTACATGCTGATTCTTTGGCAACTCTAGCAACCTCTTCTAAACAAGATCTACCTCAGGTCATATTTGTTGAGAATCTGCATAGGCCTACCGAAGAGAAGAAGGAGAAAGTCCAAGTTCACCAGATCAGGGTCGGACCTAGTTGGATGGATCCCTTAGTTCTATTTCTCAAAGAAGGTGTTTTGCCTCGTGAGAAAGGGGAGGTAGAAAAAATACGAAGGAAAGCTCCTTGTTTTTGGTTGTCCAAGGAGCAAAAGTTGTACAAACGCTCCTTTTCTAGACCATACTTGTTTTGTGTTCATCTTGAGGCAGTGGAGCCACTTTTGGAAGAGTTGCACAAGGGGATATATGAAAGTCATACGGGGAGCAGATCGTTATCACATAAAGCTCTTACCCAAGGGTCTTGGTGACCTAGTATGCAAAAAGAGACGCAAGAGTATGTTAAAAAGTGTGATCAATGCCAGAGATTTACTCCGAACATTTATCAGCCTGAGGGTGTACTCAATCCTCTGTCTAGTCAGCTGTTTACTCAATGGGGCCTGGATATTGCAGGACCATTTTCCAAGGCTATGGGAAACCAAAGATGCTTCTTGTCAGAACTGATTACTTCACAAAGTGGGTGGAGACTGAGTCATTATCCAATATTAGGGACATAGATGCAAAAAAGTTTGTTTGGAAGAACTTTGTTACTCGATTTGGGATTCCTCACACCTTCATCTCGGACAATGGGCTCCAATTTGACAGTAAAGTTCAGGAGACACTGTTGTGAACTGGGCATTAGGAATAGATATTCAATTCCAGCCTATTTGCAAGAAAATGGGCAAGCTGAAGCAGTCAACAAAGTCAAAGTAAATGGGCTTAATAAGAGATTAGATGAAGCAAAGGGTAGATGGGTGGAAGAGCTACCACATGTTCTTTGGACATATTGGACTACTCCTCGTTGGTCAACTATAGAAATACCCTTTTAAATGACCAATGGGTTCGAGGCCGTGATCTCTAGAGGCTGGGTTTCAAACACTGAGGACAAGCTTGTTCACCCTAGATAATAATGATTAGCTATTGGAGAAAAGTTTAGATTTGGTTGATGAATGAAGAGAAGCAGCCATGGTTCAACTGACGTATTATCAGCAAAAGTTTAAACAATAGTATGATATCGATGTGAGGGCGAGACCATTAGCACCAGGTAACTTGGTGTTGAGAAAAGTAGTGGGGACTGCAAAGAACCCATCTTGGGGAAAACTGGGACCCAATTGGGTGGAGCAATATCACATCACCTCGGTAGCTGGTATAGGAGCTTATTTTCTAGAAGATTTAGATAAAAATGTTGTACCACGTCCGTGGAATGTAAACAATCTCCGAAGGTATTATTATTAATGAAAGGCGGTCTCGCCATCTTTTGTTTCAACTATTATGTGTTTTAATCTTATTTTTCTAAGTATTAAACAGAACCTCAGTTACGTTTGGTTCATCGGACCACATACCTTGGGTAAATTAATACTTCTTATTCAAGTAAATGTTAAACAAAACCTTGGTCATGCCTGATTCCTCGAACCACATACTTTGAGTAAATTAATACTTCTTCTTCAACTAAGTGTTGAACAGAACATTGGTTATGCCTGGTTCTTTGGACTACATACCTTGGGTAAATTAATATTTTTTTTCAACTAAGTGTTAAACAGAACCTTGGTCATGCATGGTTCCTCAGACCACATATCTTGGGTAAATTAATACTTCTTCTTCAACTAAATGTTAAAAAAAACATTGGCCATGCCTGATTTCTCGGACCTCATACCTTGGGTAAATTAATACTTCTTATTCAACTAAGTATTAGATAGAACCTTAGTCATGCCTGATTCATCAGATCACATACCTTGGGTAAATTGGTGCTTCTTATTTTTCTAAGTGTTAAATAGAACCTTACCCAAATTTAGTTTCTCGAATCACCTACCTGGGGTAAGTTAACATCCAATTTACCAGTAATGGAGAATAGAGATCCTTAGGGTAGTACCATAATTGAAGAAATCTCCACGAGCATCATTTAAAGCATTTGAAAGTATATCCATGAAATATTCTTTGGTGTTAAGCATAATGTCATTACGCATTGCTCCTCGGATTACATACCTCGAGGGCACTAAACACCGTTCGTTTAATTCAATCTCAGGTACATGAGTGCTACATTAAATTATTCTTTTACTTTGCCACCTAAGTATTTGTGAACATATTGGAATAATTTTTTTGGTGCCAATTGACAATCTTTGGGGACTTACAAGTTATTTTTATACATTCAAACATAACAATGTAACCATGATTGAGATAAGGTTGACAACAATATATCTTATACTTTTTAAAATAATAATAATATAGAACAGTAGCATATACCTTGAAGGAATTGAATTTTTTCATTAAGTAGGAATTAAGGCTTTTCATTGCATGACAATTTAATCTCAAAATTTTCCCTTGGAAAAACAAGGGAAGTATGTTACACTTTTTGTCATCTTTCTTTCTAAAAAAAAAAGGTCCTAGATGCCTGTGGATGGTAGAGGATTAGCCTTGTTTGTTGGTGGTGGCTCTGAATGCTCGGCTTCTTTTCCCTTGGAGACTTCTTTTTCATTTTGTGCCTTAGAAGGTTCAAAGGTGGTCTTTGTGGCAATCTCTTTTCTTTGGGAAACCTTTTTCTCTTTTAATGCCTGAGTGGGTGCAAAAGTGGCTTTTGTGGCACCCATGCCCGCAGGCTGAGTAGCTATAGAAGTTTTGGCAATGGTTGAAGCAGTGGTGGAAACGTTGCCAACAAACTGAACAGTCATGGAAATCTTGGGGGTGGTGGCTGTTTGTGAGGTTGGAAGGGATGCTATTTGTAGCACTGGAGGATAAAAAATATTCTCTATCTTCCTCAGATCCGAGGAAGCTCTTACTTCGGCCAGGTTTAATGCCTCGATCCACATTTACAGGCACTAACCCCGGTAGACTCCTGCGACCTGGGCCCTAAGAGTCTCCTCTGTTTCCTTCACCCCAATGTCATAACCAGACTGTTCAGCTTAGGCGATAGCCTCTTTGCTCTTCTCCAACTCTTTCCTCTGAGCCTCGATCTGATCATGGGCAAAGGCCAATTGCTCCTCAGCCTTGCGAAGCTGCAGGCATTAATCCTCGACCTGCTTCTCAAAACTGGCAAATGCCGCTTCAACACTTTTTTTCTCTCTATCTGTTTCAGTCAACTTAGTGCCAAGATCCTTAATCTTTTTCTCGGCCACAACCAGAGTCTTGACAGCAGCTACACGGTGTGCCTCCTCGTTCTTCAGCTAAGCATGGGCATCATCCACCCATTCTTTAGTAATGTTGGTTGTCTAGATTGCCTGGAACAAAGTAGCAAAGTGAATATTTTGAAAGATAACAACATAAATATATAACAACAATAAATAAAGAAAATGTATACGCAATATAAGAAATAGATTAAAGTGCCTATCATAGCCAAGTCCCTCTTCAGGGTTAGGAACACCTCATGCTTTTTTAGGGTCCTGAGGTCAGCCATGTATTGAGGCAGGAGCGGGGCTATTCCAAGGCATTGGCAATGTAGTCAGCTTTGCCTTTTTGGAAGTCCTTGATGGAAGAGTCCAGTGGGAGTGGGGCTCCATCCAGCTCAAGTGATGGGTTCCAGGTCGGAACCCTAAGGCGATGCTCGACTACCACCTCTACACTCGTACCCTCAGCCGAGGTCTTTCTTTGCGCCCTTTTGTGATCTTTGCTTCTTTTTGGGGCTCAAGTTCTTTAGAGGGCAGAACCTCACCTTCCTCTGTCACATCCTTCCCTTGCTTATCCCTTTTTCTCTTTTTGTCTGCTGGTTAGGAAGGGAAGGCATGGCTAGGGATGGGAGTGGGAGGACGGGTTTGGATAGCCACCTCAAGAGTAGACCCTCTAGCGTGTGACTCCAATAGTTCAAGAAGGTTGATGCTCTTCTTTCTTTGAAGCACCATGGCTTTGGGAATGTTGGATGGTTCTTGGTTACTGCTTACTTGAGCTGATGGTAGATGAGAAAAGGAAACGTTTGGAGACTTAATGGGGGATGACTGATCAAAAACCACAAAATCCTATTTTTAATCTGTGACCTCAATTACTTTAGCCACCTCTTCCTCAGGAGCTGGGTACGAGGAGGTCACTTCTTCCCTAAAAGCTCGTTGAATTGGCAATTCAATTGGGTGAATGCCTGTAGGGGGAGGACTGCCAAGAAAGCCAGGTATTGCGACGTTGATTTGTTGTAGCCGTGGATCTTTCGCCTTTATGACGTATTTGGTGGATTGGAAACTTGAAGAGATCGGCTTGTACCCAAGGATGACGTGGGTGGCCTGCAGTTGTTCGTCCGTATGCAGGAAAATTTTGGACTAAAGTATCCTGGTGAGGTCGGGCTCATTGACAAAGCTAAAATTGGGGGCTGTAAATTGCTTATCTTCAAGAATCCCAAAAATAAAAGTGTCATTAGAATGGGAATTTGTTAAATAAAGAAAAGTTAATTTATGAACTATAAGAAGAAGAACAAGAAACTATTAGTGTAAAGTGTGCATTGTTAAAACAGGGAATCTAAACCTAAGTACCCCACCTGGTTTCCCCTCTCGTGTTGGGCAATGAAGTCCATCATGCCACTCACCCGAGACAATTAGAAAATCTTGGTCCATGCCCTTGTTAGTTTCGGGAAGACATGAGATGAGTCTAACTTCAAGGACCCTAGTTTTAAGGTAGTACCCCTGACTCTTAAGGAGCTTACAGTTATACATCCAGTTAACATCGTGATGGGTGATACCTAACCAACTAGCCGCATTAATATGGAAGTAATACCTGAACAGTGACTTCTAGCCTTACAGCTACTCACAAAAACTTGAGGAAGGTGCTAATAGGACAAGTATCAAGGAGATTAGCAATCTAATTTACACATGGAAGGCTAAGATGAAAGAAGGGAAGGGAGTATAAAAGGGGAAAGATTCCATTATATAAGGGATCATGAGAAACAAGAAAGAAAAACTATTCTGTAACCAAGAACTTGAATATTTATATCAGTCTAAGAGAAATATATATATATATATATATATATAAGAACATACTATCCTCAGACTTGATCGATGAGTGTTTTTCTTTTCAGCTTGTTTGCTTTAGTCATTCCAACACCAACTAGCCTATCGTGATCTGCATCTTAACGTTTAGTAACAAATCCACTCTCTAACAAATCTATTGTTTTTGGCTTATTGGGCCACTATCCAAATCTTTTGGGTTGTGGATCAAATTGGGTCCTTACACAATTCATCTTGATTATTGATATTATTTTTTAATTTGGGGTTCTGAATAGATTATGCAAATTATTTCCTCACTTATGGCAACATTAAAATGGCCATGATTGGTAATTTATAAGTAAACATTTAAATTGCAGTCTAAATACTTACATATTTATAATTTATGGAATTTGTTTAGCACTTCTACTACTATACATGTTAGCAAGTATAATTGAAAGATTTTTAAGTGACCCCCCCCCCCCCCCACCCCACACACACACACACACACACACATAAATAAAATAAAATTACAATTTTACTACTAAGAGCTTTTAGAAATTAAAAACTTGCCATACTTTTTAAAAATATTTTATAATATCTTTTTTTGCAAAAAAAAAAAATTTAAATAATATACATTTTCTATATATACTTAATTTTTAAAAATATTTTTACTATTTTATTTGTTATTAGATTTGATTATATTATCAAAAAATATATTTTAAAAATTTATATAAAACCAAAACCTTTGACTTTTTGTTAACCTCTCCAAAGCTTTTCACATCTATATCTATATCTATATAATATCTAATAGTTGAAACATTTGACTTTGTTGACCACTCCTTATTGCGCCACGTGACTATATAAATTTGTGGCACCTTTATATTTAAAAACATAGAAAAATGTGTTTGTTCGTTTTGGCCATCTAAGTAAACGTTTTGAATTTCTTTGATATGATTGTTGTTCAGTTTTCTCTATTAATTTAGAGATACTATTTTGTCTCTTGAGTAGTAGTTACAAAACATAAAACAAACACTTCTTTCTACAATACCGTCCCTAGGCTCCTCATACTCTCTCTATTTAAAAAATAAAATAAAATAAAACCTAACGCAAGTTATACTTCTAGTTAATTAGTGGGTTCCAGTTAGCTCAACTGGTAAAATCTCTGATGGTTGAATAAGAGATCTGGGGTTCAATCCCCGCTTACATCAAAAAACCGATTGGTGTCTTGGTCTGATGATAAAAGAGCTATCATCAGGAGCGGACGCCATAGGTTGAAACTCTCTCAAAAAAAAAAAAAAAAAAAAAGACTTCTAGTTAATTACAATAACACTCTCCCATAGTCCGTACTCTCTCCTATTTAAGAAAACTACTTCTACACTTCCAACACCACTCTGTTGTACAATCTCTTACATTGATTTTAGTTCTTGGAGCGCCTTCAAAACAAAAGGTATGTAAAGTTTTTTTATCAAGTTTAATGTTAACATATATGAGAGATATTTTGGTCAATTAGAAAATGTTTGATGAAACATAAAAGTAAAAAGAATTAAAGAATGCACAATCTAAAAAAAATAAAAAATAGTAACTGTATTAGGCAAAGGCTTTTGGAGATTGTTGTTTTTATTTTTGAAATTCTTTACGTTCATGTGTATGTATGTATTGGGTTTAATTGAATTAGAATTATTTTTAAAACTTTGGTTTTGATTGAATTATTTTTAAAACTTTGGTTTTGATTGAATAATGAAAATGACAGAAAAAATATGTTCCAATATTGGAAGTCTTTTGTATATGTGTTGTTGTAATTTAAACTTGGTGTTTGAATTATTAAATTTTTAATTCACAGTTTTATTGTTCATCTATTAATCATGAATAATAATATTGCTATTTGCAATCATCATGATATGGTATCAATGATGTGATCATTCTGAATGCTTTCCTTTAGAGTTTAGATAGAGTCTATTTTATGATTTAAAAAATTTACAATTAAAATACTTTTGAATTTTTTTAAAAAAATTATTGGATACGTTGAATTTTAAATGACTTCTATTAAACTCCATCCTTTATGGCATCATTAAAAAAGAAAACTCTTATAGATAGGTATTAGGATATTATTTGGAACTATTATAATGGATTAACGTATTACACATTTTACTTCGCATCCATTTAACTCTTAAAGAGAGAGAGAGAGATTAGTAAAATGGATTCGATTTATTTATAATCGAAAACATTTGTGACGAGTGGTACACATATTAGGATATTAGGATATTTTGTGTACCACTCTTAGGATATTAAATTTATTTATAATCGAAAACATTTTACTTCGCATCAAAAAAAAAGAAAACATTTTACTTGGATAATCTTCTATTCTACGTATAATTTAACCGCGGTAATAAAACTGGTTGTTGCCTTCCACAACTCTACAATACAAGTACAATAGACACCTATTTCGAATCCCAACTGGCGCTAAATTCACACGCACTTTCAAACCCTTTCCACCAAAACCCATTAAACCCTAAATCCAATCTCTTTCTCAAAATTACCAAATTCCGAACTACGAATTGCAAATTAGGGTTTGGTTTTTGACGACGGCGAACATGATGAACAGACCCAAGGACGGCGGCAACCTTCAAGTGGTGGCGGCGGAGAAGCCGAAGCATGCGGCGGAGTCGAACGCGATTGTGGAGTACACGCCGCCTGTTTATAAGGAGGAAGAGGAGGACCTCGAAATCAAGCTCCGGCGGATCATTGACAACGTTCCTGTCCGTGTCAGTAACACTTCCGGTAGCTCCGCTGGCTCAGGCTCCGGTGACTTCCACCAGGTATATTTTCGATAACTTTCAATTTATTAGGCTGAAAATTCGTGTGCTAAATAGCTAAATTTTCTTTTCTTTTTGAGTTATTGATTTGGGGATTTGCTGCATTTAGTTGCTTTGTCATTGAATTTGTTAGATTACATATATGGAGATTGTGTGTATGCATTATGGGCTATAGAATTACGAGGAGGGTACTGAATTTGGGTGTCATGTGCTGGTTTTGGTTATGTAAGCACCTAATACATAGTGAATTGGTAAGGTAGACTGGTAGAGGTGTAACCAAAAGTTTTGTTGATGTGGTAGTAAAGGCATTTTGGGGTGCTTCATTTTTGTTAGAGAATAGAATAGGAAAGAGATTAAAATGATTAGACGATTTGTACCTGTAGTTAGTATTAAAGAAAGTGGTATTATAAAGATATTGATGTGAAAAGATATTTGGCTCTTGGGCATGAGCATAAACCGCTTAGCTTGTCAAGGGCGAATGCCCCTAGATTACCTGGAAACTGGTTCTGACTGGCGACATAAGCTGCTCATAGGTTTTACTATCTAGAGAGAAGTCCAAAGGGGTCTTCTTTAGAAAGGTTCCCTTTGTTATCAAAAAAAAAACTGGGTTCATCCGTTGGATGCCCGATGCAAATGCTTGGTTGTTTTAAGGAGATAAATCTCCAATAATTACATATCTAATTTGACCTATGGATGATGAAAGCAGCAGAAGACGAGGAGTTGGTTTGTCACTCCTTGGTGCCTTAAGCTGATTATTAGGTCAGACAATAGGGGCAATAAATTGAAATTCATATAAAGAAAAAAGTGGAAAACATTAAATTCCCTTGTGTAAACCTAGCCAAGTTTTGTATGCAGGTGCAGTGCTGGAGCAAAAGTAGGGGCGTCCATCAAGTTTCGCTAATTTATATTAATGCCCTCAATGAATTTGGTTGAGTACTATGTGTGCTGTATCTAGTATAAGAGATTCATTTATGTATTGATTATCATGATTATTCCATGTGACTAGGTCTTTCTTTGTATGGGCACAAATCAATGAGGCCGATAGTGATGAATGAATGGGATTCCACTGGTGGAAACATGGAGCACCTTTAGGTTGTCTGTTTGGGCTTAGTGTGAGGTGTGATTGAGGAAGATATCGTTTATTAAATTAGAATATGATGCTGAAATATAGATTTATAAGTGTATTGTATTTTAATGCATTAATCTAAAGAAATTTAATTTTGAAAATTTTAATTATCAATATTTAAGTTCTAATTAATCTGTTAAGGATCCATAACTGACCCAAAAATTTGGGACTAAGGCCTTGTTATTGTAATGCTTAAGTTCTAACTATTCATGCTTCACAAAGTAGACCAGCGACTAAGTAGCCATGATTGATAAGAATCAACCATTAAGGGCTGTAATTGGTGCCAATTTGTTTGGAGGAGAAAGTGCTTCTGCTCATAATGAAGGAATGAAGGGTAACTCCATGAGGAGAAAGTGCCTCCTCTGCTCATAATAAAGGAATGAGGGTTACTTCATGAGCTCAATTTGAATATGGGTATGTGGGTTGTTTTTTATCCATCAAAGAAAAGTTTATGTTCGGTGTTGAAGAGTAGAGGATGTTTTGAGCAAATCAGTTGGTGAAAATATGGAATAGGCTTTTTCGAGTGGCACCGGGAGCAAGGATGAAGAAGGTTTGGGCTTTGTGTTTTCCTTGTATTAGTTTGTTTGTGTATATCATATGGACTACTGGGTAGAGGTAACTAGCTATCAGTTGTCCATGTGGACTATTTTGCAGGTGCTTCATGTGTAAAGATGGAAGAGTTATTGGTCATGACCTAGTTTATTTTGTGCTACATATAAGATTTATGTCTTACTTAAAAAAAGAAAAAAGGTTTGGCGTTACAACTTATTTGATTTGCGGATTTTGGGTGTCAACGAGCTCTAGCTCAAATGTTGTTTCCTCCCTTTATAAGAGCAAGGTTGAGGGTGAGATGATGGGTTCAAAATTGACTGGTGTGTGTAGATCAAAAAAATATGTAGATTATGGGTATTCTGAAGTTTAATGGAGAACTAGGGAGCACAAACACAGCAAATATATATATATATAGACTTTGTACTTTTGCTGTTTTCAAGAGGTAGAATTTTGCAGCAAAAGGCATAAAAAATCTTTTTAGCTTTTTGTAAGTAAAATTTAGAAAAGAAAAGTACTTATCAAAAAAAAAAATTAGAAAAGAAAAGTAATTTCTAGATACTGAATGTTTAGTAGCAAGAAAGATAGATACCCAGTATCCATACTGACATGCAAATATTATAATAAAATGCTTCTGGGCTGCAAGGGAGGAAATTTAATCTTTAGATTAATTTTATTTGTTCAATTCTCAAATGTATGAGCCAGAAACTGATTTGACTGTAGATTGGTACTCAATTGCTTAGGTCATTTGAGTTATTTGATTTATAGCTAACATTGGATCCAGCTCCATGCTAGTCAATAGGTCATAAATTCGGGTATGTCTGGCGCACTCTAACACTATTAGAGGTGTTCATGGTGCGGTTGGTGTAACAGACTATTTTGCACTGCACTGCAAGGGTCAGTTTCTAAAAAAAAACCCCACTGTGCTGCACCATGGAAGGGTGGTTGGCCAGCTGCACTGGGGTTGATTTTATTATGTTCAGTGCGGTGTGGCATGGCTTGGTTGCTGTAGGCCAATCGACGGGAACAATGACATTTACTCGAGGGATGACTTGGCAAGGAAGTGGGATGCAACAAAATGATGGGAACAGTGATGAATGCCGAGATGAGGAGAGAGAGAGGCTGAGGGAGATAGGGGTGGCATGAAGGGAAGAAACAAGATGAAAATGGTGCTAAAAAATGATGTCGTATGCTTTAATACACACACACACACAAATATTATTTGATCACACACACGTATATATTATTTAATCACTAAAAAACATCGTTTTTATAGATTGCATTATATATATAATATAAGAGTTAAATAATATATAATATTTATATACGGTCAGTTATTGGCTGGTTTCAAAACACAAGGCTGATAGCCAAACTGCTGATGTTGGTTTTGGGAAAAACCAATTGACTGCTGAACCGGAAGTGGTCATCAACCACCTAAGCTGGTTGGCTCGGTGTGGTTTCAGCCAGTTTCAGCGGCTCTGGTAGGCAAATGAACAGTTAAGTTTATGTATTTTTTTCCTTCCAAAACTAAATACATATGTAAATTTATATACATGCAAGTGCATGTGTATGCAGTTGTAAGTCAGGGGAAAGTTGGAAAAACCATCAGGTGTTAAGCGTTTGATGGAGATGTGATGTTTAGTAGGATTCTTAATCCCTAACCTGTTAAGAAGTGTTGCCACTTTTATTTTATTTTATATACTTTTTTAAATGAAGTGGAGCAGTGCATTATGAGTGTTGTGCGATCATAGAATTCCCATTAATTTAAAAGAAAAATTTTATAAGACTGCTATATGACCAGCTATGCTTTATGGCACCGAATGTAGGTTGTTAAGAAGCAACATATTCATAAATGAGTATAGCTGAAATGAGAATGCTAAGATGGAAAAGTGGAAGTAGATAGGATTCGAAATGAGGAAATTTGCCTAAAGATAGGAGTAGCTCCTATTGCAGAAAAGAGCAAGTTTATCTAAGTTGAGGGAACAAAAAATAAGTAGAGGAAGACAAAAAATCACATCAGTAGAAGTAATAAAAAAGAGCATATCAATTATGGGAGTAACATAGAATATGACTTTTGATAGAGTAGAATGGAGATAAATAATACACATGATCAACCCTAAGTAATATGTTGAGGATCCATAGCCGACCCCAAAATTTTGGGAGTAAGGCTTTGTTTGTTGTAAAAACAAAAGGTTGAACCCTGTCTGTTATTGTATTAGTGATGCTTCAAATCTGTTCAAACCGTATTCTTGTATTATAATTTTAGTTCAGTGATAAACTAATTTTAAACATGTTGATATCATGTCTCATACTGCCAATGAGCCCTCACTCAAATAACACCTCCTCCCTCATAAGAGTGGAGGCAGATTGTGGATTCTAATTTCACTTGTTATGTAAATAATCTTACCCAAAAAAAAGTATCTCATATGTATACTTTTTGCATGATGTGATGTGAGAGAGGTTATGAATAGATGGAGAAGCTTGCTGATAAATTTGTACTTATTCCTTTTTTGGCTCTTACTACAGTATCGCCAGATGAGACGAAAAGAGCAAGATCGGCTTTCTAGGATGGATGCTGACTACCAGATAAAGAAAGAAGTGGCTGAATTCAATATGAGAAGGGAGGAAAGACTGAGAGCTGCTGAGGAACGTACCGCAAAGAAGCGTGCAAAACGTCAAAAGAAAAGGCAAAGGAAAAAGGAGAAGAAAATAAAAGTAAATTCAGGAGCAGAAGAGCCTCAGAAAGAAGAGTCTTCAGATGATGAAGGGGACTCTGATATCGGGGAGGTGGAAGAATGAATGAGGAGACTCTGATATTGGTGAAGAGGTAGTAAAATGAATGATTAAAGCTTTTACTGAAGTCTGATTTTCAACTCTTGTTCAAGATTTTACATAAGCATCTTCAAGTAAAAGGACAATGGGTTATGCCACTTCATGGATTTCAGTTCTTGTATTCTACCGTTTGTCATTTGTGGAAGCTGAAGTCCCCTGTATGTACCTGCGGATTAGATAAAGTGAAAATAGTTGATTTAATTGAACAATTGCTATCCGTCTTTGCCGATGGACTGCTTTCTCTTCTATTCAATAGCAGTTGTAGAGGATAATTGTGTTTTTTTTAGGTACCCTAAACTTGGCATCGTAACAAGTCCAACATGCACATATTAGCTCAAGGGGGAAGCTTTCTTTGCAGAATATTCTGGACTTCAGAAAATAATAAAATGGTTTGCAAACAAGAAAAAGAAAATAATAAATGAATTATTCTTGAATGTGCTTTTATGTACCTGCAAAATGACTTTTAGGATGCCAACTTAGGGTACTCTGATACACTATGTTTTCTAACACGCTTATCCAATTTCATTTCAAGCAAATAGTGGATTTGTCAAAATTATTAAATAGTTCAACATTATTAAAGTTAGACTAGTATAACTTAAATCCTTCTCTCTCTCTCTCTCTCTCTCTCTCTCTCTCTGCAATAGGATTAAATACATGAGGACATACTTCTTTTCCTTGTCTAATATTCCCCCTTTCTACATGAGTATGAGTTGGGATTCAATCAAAAGACTTGACTGAGTCACTTTTCATGTGTAAATTACTATTGTCATTGAACTGTTTTTTCTTATTATTTTAAGCATGAGGAATTATAAAATAAAAATGGTTGTTTTTTCTTATTTTTTCCAAATATAATTTGGTATGTGTAGATTACAATTGTCCTTGAACTGTCTTTTTCTTATTATTTTAAGCAAGAGGAATTATAAAATAAAAATGGTTGTTTTTTCTTATTTTTTCCAAATATAATTTGGTATGTGTAGATTACAATTGTCATTGAACTGTCTTTTTCTTATTATTTTAAGCAAGAGGAATTATAAAATAAAAATGGTTATTTTTTCTTATTTTTACCAAATATAATTTGGTATGTGTAGATTACAATTGTCATTGAACTGTTTTTTTCGTATTATTTTAGGCAAGAGGAATTATAAAATAAAAATGTTTATTTTTTCTTCTTTTTACCAAATATAATTTGGTAAGAAGGTGCTAGGTAAGAAGTTACCTAACAACAAAAATATGCTTTATAATATGAGCGGTGGATGGTCAACTTGGAGGTTGATATGACCAACCATATGTATAATCATTCTCACCAATCGCACTAAAATGGAGATGATCTAGACTATATACTGTCTGGTAGTCTCTCTTTTTTATTGCCATAAAAGAAAGAAGTTTTACATAATGGCTCATCACTATGTTGATTCCGATGGTTGAAACTTGAAATCACATTCAATTTCTATATGGGTTACAAATTGTGTTGCAGTATGGACAGTTTTTCTCTCACCTAAATTGGAGAAATTTCCTCCAAATGCACTCCTTAAAAATAAGACATTTGTTATTTGAACATGTGATTCTCACCTGACTTCTTAGCAAAGGACTTGGATTTGGAATACTCATGGGCTTAAGAATTGAGCCTGGTTTGTAGGTCCAATTTAGCTCAAGGGAATTTTTTTATTATTATTATACTGTCTTAGTAAATATCTTATAAACTTGTCATATGGACTAATTATTATTGGTTTGTGAGAAGCCCGCTTCATGAAAAGGACGTAATGTACTATTACCTGATTTGAACCTGCACAATGCAAATGACTACATGAGTGTCCAAAAGGCAAATTGGCTCATTGGCTTATTTCCAACTAACTAATTTTAATATCTTTTAAGCAATTGAGTGATTTTAAAGTAACTTCAACTTATTAACAAAGTTATATATTATTGGTATGAATCTTTTTTTTATTGTTGAAGATTTTATTTGGGATTCAATCTATGCGTGCACAACAAACTTATTGGTGTGCTAGGATCTATTTGGATACCGTTTATTTTGTTGAAATTAAAAACTTATTGCTGAAAGTACTGTAGATAAAAGTAAAAATTAGTTGAAATTGTACAGTGGAACTCATGAATAATACATAAAAGTGCAATGAGGCTCATGAATAGTGGCAAAAATAAATTGAATAGTGAAATAATTTATAATTTTCATTACTTTCCAAACCACACTTAGTCTATTGATAAAAAAAACATTTATTATATAGTGAATATCATAAGTTTGAAATACTACCGTATCTGTCTAAATAAAACAATAAAATAGTCTAAATAAAGTTATATGTCACGTATTTTAATGTTATTTAGGGATCATTCTAGTGGCAACACATTGAGCTATTTGAATGCCATCCAAATATGTAGGCCATTTTTGTTGAATAATACATTTTAAAAATTATTTACTAAAATAGTAATTGTGGGGGTTTTTTCCCCGCACACTCAGCTCATTGTCCTCTTTGGGGAGCCAAGCCCGCAAGGATTTGTCCTCGTCCTCTAGTGTGGTCTTTGGGATTTTCACCTCTTTGAGGCTTGACCATGCCTTGCTCCAAGGGCTTATAAGGCATGCGTGGGGCGCTTCTCTAACCGATGTGGGACTAAGGGTGTCAAGCCTCAAAGAGGTGAAAATCCCAAAGACCACACTCGGGGACGAGGACAAATCCTTGCGGGCTTAGCTCCCCAAAGAGGACAATGAGCTGAGTGTGCGGGGAAAAAACCCCCACAGTAATGTTGTAAATCATTTTGTAAGATAATCGTTTTTAAATTTGTCTCTCTAATAGATGAATTCAAACATTAAACTCATCTTCCAAAATATGAGTTCTCTATGGATCATGTTGAGTCAACATGTTAATTAGATATGAATCTCAAATGTAATTGCCTTTAGAAAAGATTAGTTTCACTTCAAATATAAAAGATCAACATAACACGGTGGAACGAAAGACGAGAATCAAAATTATCTCTCCCAAAGTTGAGTTTAAGAGAAGTTATTTAGCAAATTAAGTTTAAAATAATGTTATTTTACTTTATCAAATAATTTTAATTTTTTTTATTTATATAAAAAAAGGCCCAAACTTGTGTAATAAAGGACTAAAATAATAAAATTGTTTGATTTGTGATTTTGTCTTGGGATGGAAATGGGAAAGTGAAACACACAGTATTGTCAATTTGTCATCAATCCTCAAGCCTTGTATTGAAAGACATTTTGCCTTTTGTCATTTTCACATTTTGCCAAAATATTTTACTTTTTCTATTTTTCTTTGTTCTATTTTTTTTATGATTGAGAAAATTCCCATATTTCTAGTTGCTGCGGTTTCAGTTTTTTGTATTCACTGTCACTCTCTCCCTCCCAATCTCTCTCTCTCTGAAACCCTAATCACAGAAGCTTAGCACCATGGTAGAATCCAATCCTCCTCGTCGCTTAAACGTTCATCAAGCTCTCGGCGGTGGCTCAGGTCCTCTCTCTCTCTCTCTCTCTCCAAATCTATGCATACATATTCATATTCATATTCATTATTCATCATGCATATATACACAGCTATGTATGAATTTGCGTATATTACATGCTCATCCATGAATCCGATTCTTGCTTTGTCATCGATGGCCATAATTGATTTCTCTTTTCTAATTTCCCATAATCTTTTTGGTCTTCTTGTTGATTGATTGATTGATTGATTAATTGTATGTAGTATAAAATCTTTGTTTTCTTTGATTTGATAATGGTAGTTGCCGATGTGATACTATGGAAGAAATGGTACGGTGGGGTTGTGGTGTTAATGTCAACGTCGACCTTGTGGTTCCTCTTCGAACGAGCTGGCTATAACCTTGTCTCCTTTGTGGCTAATGTTCTTTTCCTTCTTGTTGTCATTCTCTTTTTCTGGGCCAAATCTGCTTCTCTTCTCAATAGGTAATTTTCTCATCTTCTTTATTTGTATCTGATTCATTCTCTTGTTGTTTTTGGTAATTTCTGTTTTCTTGGTAATATTTTGTGATTCTGTTTTGCTATAATGGAAGATGGTGTTAGTGGGATAATTTTCCTTAAGAAATTGACAAATCTTGATCATGAGGAAATGGGTATTTAATATTGGTGCAATTGGATAAGTTGTTGCAAAACAGTGTTTTGGGTTTAAAATGAACGTTTGTAAAAAAGCTATGAGGAGTTGCTATTGTGAAATAGAGTTTTGGGTTTTAAAAACGAGCTTTTAGGCTTCCAAAACGCCTAACCAAACAAACCCTTTGTGAAACACATTTTGCCATGAAGATATTAGTATCTTGTTTATTAGGAATTATGCTGAGGGATAACTTGTGGAAATTAACCACTAAGAAGACAATATGGAGCATTGGAGAGAAAATGGAATTTAGGTTTTCAGTTAGGGCCCATTTGGATTGAAGGGAGAGGAAGGGGGAGTAGAATAGAGTTAGCTGAAAATAGGCTAATTTTGGGTCAACTCTACTCTACTCCTCCTCTCTCCCCCTCAATTCAAATAGACCATTAAGGATTTGATTGTGATGTGTGCTGTCCTGGGCTTTGTGTTTCTGAGAATTAAAATTTAAGGGTCACATGTGTTTTTGTTATGATTAGTGAATTTTTTTTTTAATTTTTTTTTTTTTTATGCTATGTGATTCAGGCCTCTGCCTCCCATTCCTGATCTGGAAATTTCTGATGAGTCTGTTGTGAAGGCTGCTGATGCAATGCAAATATGGATCAACTCAGCATTGTCAATTGCGCATGACATTGCACTTGGGCGAAATTTGAAACTTTTCCTTAAGGTTTGGTGCTATTGCTGTGATTCCGTGATATCTTTTTTTCCCCTCAAGAAATTAGAACTATTTACTTTTATTGGATAAAATGGTTTTGCATTTTTTAAAACTGGGTTTGGGGTTTCAGGTTGCTGTTGGTTTGTGGGTTATATCTTATATTGGTAGCCTCATCAACTTCCTCACTCTGGTCTATATTGGTTAGTTGCTTTGCTACCCATTATTTCTTTATAAATGCATAAATCTTAAAAGATTTTCTAAACTGTTGATTTGACTTCTGCAGGGGTTATTCTTAGTCTTTCAGTTCCTGTAGTGTATGACAAATTCCAGGACCACATTGATGAGAAGCTGTGCGTAATTCATAGAATTTTACAGGCACAGTACAGGAAAATTGATGATAACATTCTAAAAAAGATTCCTTTTCCTTCAAACAAGCAAAAGAAGATACAGTAGGTAAGTAAAATCTGTGTGTGTGTATGTGTGTGAGACATGGTTAGACTTGTGTAAACATCGCATTCTGCACTATAATCTGCATAACCATAATCTGAGCAGTTACTTCATGGTTTCCTGACAAACCTAATTTTAATCTATTTGTGCACTTCATTAATTTGGTCATACTAATTTTAGAAAGTTGCTGCTAACATAGAGTTTCAGTAGTGTGGATTGAAATACCTTGAAATGTTTTATGCTGTCTCTTTCAAGCCATACAATAGTTGCTAAGATCTTACTAGGTATAAAATAGCCTGTAAGGGGATGGTGATACTCAATCAAAATATTATTATTGGTTTTGAACAGCCTATCACTAAGATCAAGACATCAATTGGGTTCCATTATGCATATTCATTCTATCGTCTTCCTAGAACCTAGTAGTGTAGTTTTTATGTAATGTATTAAGAAGAAATATTCAACACTCTTTTTTAATATCCGCTAACTGAATGTGTTTCTAGACTTGGGTTTGATTATTGCACTTCATGTGAACTGTCATGCTGTTGGAGTCTTCAATGCACTCAATATCCCAAACTATTATAAGATTACAGATTATCTAATGACTAATTCAAGTTTAATATTATTTTAGAGCATTGGACATGGTAGGTAACTCTGTGTTGTAAGAGTTGATCAACAGCTTCAGAATGGGCATGCAATTTTTTTTATCCTGTCTATAACAGTACAACTTTGGTTTCTTATAATGCACTAGTTATTTTCTTGTAATGTTACTTATAACTAGCAGTTTATATATATATATATATATATATATAAAGCCATACTTGAATAAAGCATTCCTTAGAATCTTGATGGAAATAACTGCTGTTGGAAGCCAATGGCCATGAGCTTGTCGCAGAAGATTTTGAAGCGAAACAAAACTGTTAACAACTTTATTCTGTCTCAATTATGATTTGATGCATTTAAGAAACTTAAATAAGGCCACTAAAGATAGATTTTTGAATACCACTCTGGCAGTTTCTTTTCGTCCAAATTATACCTTGTTTCGTCCTATATCAATCAAGAGAAGCAAAGAAGGGAAACCTTCATAAAGACAACAACAATTGTGGCTTTCAAATTGAGTAGTGAATTTTCTTTCTACTTGAATTTTGTAATTGAAACTCCAATTAAAAGTAGACTCAATCCTCACCCTTTACATGTGTGAATTCTCCAAACCTAGTCAAAAGCATTTCCCCCCTCCCCCCTCTTTCTGTTAGTGTTTCTTCTAGTGGGAGCATTTTGCAAACGTATCTAGTGGTGTGTGATCTTGCTTTTCTTCCTTATATAGTCACTGCCTTGAGAAAGTCACAGGCTGCTGGTAGATCTACCGGTGACTGTTTTGGAACCTGGGGATGGCACTTTGTGTTCTATCTAGGTCCCAATCTTAAGTATGCCACACCTCACATGGATGGGGCCCATGTGGTTGGGAGGGGATTAAATCATTCATTCATTTGTTACATACATCTGTTAACTTAAAAGAAAGATTTACAATGGTGGTCTTCTTGTCAATCTTTGGGTTTGAGCTACGCCCTGGCTACAGCCTACAGGCAACCAACAAATTCTCTCTCTCTCTCATTGCTTTGTAAATGAAAAAGTACATCAGTGATAGCAAATTGTGCTGCACACGATGTTTATGATTCTTATTTTTACTAAGGAATATTGCATAGTAATTAGCAAAATGCCCATCAGTTTTGAGTGTTCCCTTCTTTGATTAAAACTCTGCATTAGAAGGCCTTTCTTTGGCGCATAATTAAGTGTTCTTTGATTCTAATTTTGCATAAGGGGGAAAAAGAAGGGGAGTGGGGGAAATGGATTTATTCTCAGGGACACTGGTAGGATATTTTATTGACTTGATTGTTGTACATAATTATTGTTCTTCTGAGAATCTGAGTTGACTGCCTAGCACTGAAAGTAAAGTAAGTGAAATGTTTTATGCAGTATAATGACAAGCTTACTGCGATACTGCCATGTCTCGGTGTCTTTCTTGTTTTGCATTTATTTATGTCTCTGTTTGACTGAAAATAAATGAACATATCTAGATATCTCTATTCTTTGACCCAATTGCAAGTTACCAGTTGTTTCAAATTGGTACTTCAAGCTTCATCTTTTGTATTTAATACAAATTTTATGTAACTTGGGTTAATGTGTTTGGTTATATTTTCTGCTCTATTAAAGAAATACTAAAGAATGTGTACATTTGGTGCAGGGTATCAAGTAGCGCAGCAAACTTTGATTAGGAGATTAGAGATGGGTTTTCAATGTATGAAGTTTTTTAGACTTTCTGTTTGCTGGGATGCTGTCAGTTCATCTTAACTGCCACTTAGCATGGATCAAGGGGAAAAACAACCTCTCAGTTAGCACGATAATCAATCAGGAGTACGTCTGACACTAATAGATACCACATTGGGGAGAATGTTCAAAAATTTTCTTTCTTTCTTCCATATATATATATATATTTTTAATTTGGGTTTTTTCCTGGGGATTCGTATTCTTAAAATTTTTGGTGTATGGTTGTTTGTCCTTATGATTGTTTGAAAATTTGGTTCTGCCCTTTGTGTTCATCTCCTCTGGATGAAATTATTTCCCTATGGTGAGGGGGAAACTTGTGCTTGGCAATGAAATGTTGAATTTTTAGATTCCCTAATGTGCCTTATGCCTTTTTCCCATAGTTTTTCAAATGTCGTTTATTTTTCAAATGATGTTTCAGTGACTAGTTGCGCCTATGACCTCTAACTCAAATGATCCTCTTCGTATAGTTATGGAATGAAGGGTAGGGTCTTGGGCGTTAGACCTATTGGGTGTGTCTGATTTGAATTATAAGAAATTGTTATGAGAAAAGTTGAGAGTCTGCACATTGCAAATGTGTTTGATGAATCTATGTGACTTTGTCAAGAAGATGATTGGGCATTAGACCTATTGGGTGTTTCTAATTTGAATTATAAGAAATTGTTATGAGAAAAGTTGAGAGTCTGCACATTGCAAATGTGATTGATGAATCTATGTGACTTTGTCAAGAAGATGACAGCATAAGAGCTCTCTCTAGAGCTATGGTCATTATTCATCAGTGAAATGAAAAAGGTAATGGTTATCAGTTGTCAGTAAACTTGTAAGGGAGGGGAATGTTTGCCAGGCAGAATTTTATAGATTAGGGTACTTAAAAAGTTTTAAAACCAAAATATGGCATTTTTGGGAATTACTAGCATCTTTTAGTGGTTATCAACCATAAGTAAGACAGATGACATTGCGTGGTCCTTTAATAAATATAATTTCATGTAGTTACATGGATCATCCCTCTTGACTCTTTCAGAATGATGCTCCATGTAGTTGTCTGTGAGACAGTGAGAGGGACTCACCAATGATCATGGTAGTAAGTGTATAGTTCATCAATGATCTTATAATATAGTGTGATACTGTTTATTTCAAAATATTGAATAGCGGAGCAAGGATAAATGTGTGTTTGAGAGACTGAGACACAGAAGGTGCTATTCTACTCCAGATTGATTACAGTTTGGCATTTGATGGCCTCATAGAGCGTAGACGCAAGCTAAATCAAGTTAAACCTTTTCTCCTGCAACATTTTAGGAATGTTAGTAATATTCTTGTGATTTTATAACAAGCACATAAAGTTGCATTTCCTAGGATGCTCAAGCCTATCATGTGCCTTTCTCCCTGTATTTTCTCCAAATTTATCGAATTTAACAATCTAAATTATATAGCTGTGGCCTATTGTCATGGTTGTGCTGTTAATCTTGTATTTTGCATTAGAATAATTACATGGATTGGTATTGCGGTGGATACGGAAGGTTTTGCACACTATAGATGCCTTTTTTTTTTTTTTTTTTTTTTTTTTGTGAAGGCACCCTGTAGATGGTTTCTTTTTGTATTTAAGCTGTTTATGTAATCACCACAAAGAGGAGCTCGCAACCAACAAAGTAAGAAATCTTATTCACAATCATAAGTACAATAATACTAGAAACAAATGATGCTGAAATAACTAGAATGTAAAGCACTCAAATAGAGAACCAAGATAGATTCCAATATGTTCGAAAAACAATACAAGTAGTAATGCAAAGAATCATCCAAGCCAAGCTAGATGGAAGAATGGAAATGCAGCATCTCAAGGACTAGTGCTTCAATTTGATGGGGGTGGGGAGAAGAAAGGAATTGTTGGAATTGTGGTTGGAATGTTGGGAATTGAAGGGATTGTGGTTGGAATGGTGGGCAATGGAGTAGCTGGCAGAGGAGGCAGCGTAACCTTGGGAACTGTGGGCATGGTTGGCAGCGTCGGAACTTGGGTGCTTGGCAATGGCGGCAATGTGGACTTTGGAAGAGTTGGTTGAGTTGGCAGTGTTGGCAATGGTGGCAATGTGGTAGTTGGTAGTGTTGGCACTGATGGTAGAGGAGGCAATGTAGCCTTGGGCAAAGATGGGATTGTAGGCAATCCCAATGCTGGAGGTGGAGCAGCTGGTGTGTCCAAAAGATAGCGAGCTGCTATGCACACGTCGAGTGACAGCATGATGATCATAGAGAGAAGGAAACAATACTTGGAAAAAGCCATGGTTTCAAGTGATAGAAGCAGCAAGTTCTCTCCAAAGCGGTTTGCTTGTAGTCTTGGCAAGTGGTCTTAGACTCTTAATTGAACACAACATGTAGCCGATGGTATTTATAGAGTTCTATTGTTGATGGATTTTGAGCTCTAGGAAGAATTATTGGGAGTTTGATGAAATATGGTTGTAGGAAGCATGAAAGAAACATTAGTTAGTTCACCTTCCTAACAAATAACAATATAAATTAGAAGTTCTAGACTACTATCTAATCTATGGATTGACACATAAGAAGGCTTTAGGAAATCAAACCTACCAGGTTATCAACTTATGACCCATCAAAATATGTAACAAGTATTTTAGAGGAGTAATGCTAGAACCACAAAAACTTACACAATTGTTGCCACAACTTGCCATGTGACGAGTTGAGAGTAGTAAAAAAGTGGTGGGTCTATGTGGGTGCACAACTCCACCACTCACCCCTCACAACTTGCAATGTAATGAGTTGTAACAAAAATTGTGTAAGTTTTTATGGTCCTAGCATTTTTAATGGTTCTCCCTCGCCTCTCTCTCATTCTTTTTGGGCCAAAGTTTGAACAAACCACTCCAACAATTAGCCACAGGCCTTTAAACAAAGTAGTGCGAATAAAATCCAAAAACAAACCCCCAAATAAATGGACATCCATTATTAGCCCCACAAGGTTGTGAACCCATATATGCATAGGTTCACAAACAATACCAAAAAATGGTGCACCAACCAAGCCCACACCAAAGTATTTGATAGCTTCCTCAAATCAAAAATATACTCGCAACTCTCTCTCTCTCTCTCTCAGTAGGCAGTACTCAGCGAGCAAAGACAAAGCCATCACAGGTGAGTCGACAGCAAAGCAGATCACTTCACCTCCTTGAAGAAACAATGCAAACGCTTCTGTTGCCATCGACGGCGGTGGCAGCGGGACCCTCATCCTCTACTTCTCACTTCCCCTCTCGTCGACCAATCCCAGCCCGCCACGTCTCCAATTTCACTCTCTCCCTTCCTCATACTAGTAACTCTAAAACCCTCCGATCCCTTAGTTTTCCTTGGCCCTCTTATGCTGCTCCCGCCCACAGAGGACCCAAGCTCTCCTTCACTGTTAGGGCTTCTCAAATTTCCACACCCAACGATGACACTGAGAAGGCAAAGCTCACCCAGGTTGCTTCTCTTTCTCATCTTCAAACTTCAATTTGGTTGCTCTGAAAGACGCTGGTTTTACTCAAAATTCAATTTATGTCAATTGGGTTGTTTTGCTTTCTTTATTTTTAGTCTTTGGATAATGTGTAGTTGTAATTAGAGCAACAAATACAATGCTGAGTTTGAGTAATTTTTGGGTTTTGGAAATGTTTGTAAAATCATAGGTAATGACTTTTATTTATCAAGAATTTTATATAATTGAATTTTTTTTTTTTTTGACAACCCTCAAGGTGATTAGAGATTAAAATCTATAAAGTATTCAACTTTTACTTTACTTTTATCTTAAAGAAAAATGTACAATATCTATAGACTAGATGGTGTGTTGCATTGAATTGATAAGAAATTTGATGATGTAATTATCAAAGCTTATAAAATTGAATTATAAGTTAATGAATTGAGAGTTACATCGGTTTAACATTAACAAAGAGTTACACTGAGTGTAATTATATATGTACACGTTTGTTTTGAATTAACACACATTGCAAAATTTATATTAATGGCATTTCATTTGCTAAAATTTTGGTAAAATCATGTGCTTTTTGCATAAAAACCTAAGATTTTCACATTTTATAGATAAGATAGTTATTAATATCTGATTATCTCGATATGTTGTGAGCATGAAGAGAAAATACGATCTAATTGTGCATTTGTGTAAGATATTCATCAAATAAAAGTTATTGAATTTTGTAACATTGCAAAGAATTACACTATTTTTAACTTGAACACCCCCCCCCCCCCCCCAAAAAAAACAAAACACACAGGCACACATACACACACACACGCATAAGTTGCTTTAAATTCTGCATTAGGGTTTTCCTCATCATATTTAAACTGTGTCTACAATTTGAAGTTGATTAATACTAAATGAGGTAAGCGATTTGGATGGTGTAGGTGGCGAAAAGATTAGAGAACACTTCGAGGAGTTTCAAGAGGTATGGTACCATGGGGTTTTGGGGACAGCTTGTATGCACTGTTGTGGCTGCCGTGATTCTTTCGTTTTCAGTTGTTATTACTGGGAAGGTCTCATCGCCTGCTACTTTTTATGCTACTGCTGGTGGTATTGCAGCAGCGTTCATTTCGGTGTTTTGGTCATTTGGGTATATTCGGCTTTCAGATAAGCTTCGACGAACTGCCAATGATCCTTCAAAGGTATTGGCATTGCTAAAAAAGGCTTAATATTTTAGTTTTAGTATGGTCTAATTGACCTACATATTGTGTTTTACTATGATAATTGAAGTTAGTGAATGTATATGAAATCAAATGTGAAAATGACTGCATATTCCAACTGAATTGTATAAGCCTTCTTGAACTTTGTCTGATTGGTGATAGTACTGTTTTTAGTTGAATGCCACTTTACATTGTAATAAATTGACTAGATATGTATGTGTTTGATAATGTCGTTTCATAAGTGAATGTACCCTTGGAGTGGGCAGAATGTGTATTTTAGTATTATATTCATAAAACCTACTAAGTTTCTGTGTTCTATTACTTGCTTGTGGTGTTCAGGCTCCTCCCCGTGCTGATGTTGTGAAAAGCTTAAAAAATGGCATAGTAGTAAACCTACTTGGACTGGGTGCTGCCATTCTTGGCATGCAAGCTACAGTGGGATTGTTGGTTGCCAAGGCTCTTACTTCCTCTGCGAATCCTTACTACCAGGGAATCGCTCCTGGATACAGTCCTGTTCTCGCTTTGGATGTATTCTTGGTGCAGGTACTCATTTGACATAGTATAACTTTCCAATTGAAAAATTAACGAAGTTTTGAATTGGAACACATCAGAATACTAAGCAGTCTTATAGCATGACAAATTTTCAACCTGGCCCTTGTGAGTGTCTAATATTTTCTATTATCAGCAAAACCATACATGTATAAAAGTTTCTTAAATTTCAAAGTGAGTGATTGTTTCAGGGCCCATTCTAGAAATTACTAGCTTTCAGTGGCTTGGTTTCTATTCATGTCATTTTTTGCCAGCCATAATTGTTCTTTCTGCTATTGCTGGCTCGTCTTGTCACTGTTCTTCCCAAATTTCAGAAAGAATTAGAAACAGACTTTTTAACACTGTAGAGCATAGAGAAGGTGAATCATTTGAAGTTGAAGTCAAATTAAAGGAGCTCCAAGGGACCTGGAGCCCTTTATAAGCATCATATTGTGTGAGCTAAAAACCATAAAAACTTGCTTTGCCTTAGAAAAAGAAAAGAATCGAGATGAACCCTGAAGGAAAACAAAAGAACAAAAAAGAATATAGATATACCTAAATTGGTTACATTTTTGCTTTGTAATGAGTTGAAAGAGTTTTGAATCCTGGAAGTGCATTTTTCTTCTCAAGTCAAGTTTAATATTCAACTATGCCAAGACAAACTTTCATTGGATATGTCCCAAAAGCTTTGGATCAGTAAAATTAGTGGATTTTTATTTTTTAATCAACTGAGTTGGGGATAAAACTAGCTACCAACCACTTCCTAAATCCTGCAGAAGCAAGAGTGTTTTGCACTAGATACGACTTTCTGAGCTGGTGGGTTCCAAAAGAGTTAATTGAAGATCAAGTTTTAAGCTAATCGTTAATTTAAATTAACACGTGTAGTTTAGTTCTTCCCTATTAAAATAATACCATTGTCATCCATTTATTTCTTTTTGCAGGCATCAGCAAACACCATCCTTTCTCATTTCCTGGGGCTTGTTTTCTCATTAGAGTTGTTGCGATCAGTGACATTACCACCTTCAGAAAGTATTCCTGTTCCTAGGGTTGCATAAACTCTTCCTTTGGGTAGTTGACATAATGTATTTCTAAGGTGAGATCATGTTCTTGGAGCCCTGGTTACTCATGACAAGAAAATTCATTTTTCTGTGTGAGAACTTGAAGTTGTGTGCATTCCTTTTTCCAAAATCTTGCAGCCGATGTTTCCTAATGTAATATATCAATACTTGTACTTGAAACCCTGAGGAAGAAGTTAATGCTTCCAAATGAGGGAGGTATGAGGTTGCATTAAGTTGCAGAGATAATGGCTAAAGTTGAGGGTGGATGGCTTTATCCTGTATGCCTGAGAGCCTTGATAATGTTTGAATGTGAGGCCTCCCTCACCCAATAATCTTTATTTGCCTGTTTATGCTTTATTGTTTTCTATTTTTTTATGGGATTAGTTCAAAAAAAAAAAAATCTTAGATATTATAAATTTATTCTATTTATTTGTATTATTAAAAAACTACTAATTATATTATTTAGAACCCCACCATTTCGACCATTGGTTAGACCACAACAATCGAGGACCATCTTTTTTGGTTCTTTGTCCAGTCTAGGTTTTTAAAGAACGGTATTTGTATGAATGTGTACCCACAAACTACAATTTATTTTACTGTCAACTCTTTAATTTGATATTAATTTGCCATTAATATTTTAATCTAGATGCTACTTTGATCAGTGTGGTATTAACCTTAAATTAGGGTATTTAATTTAGAATTTTGTTGTTTATTGTGCACATTATAAATATAGGATTACTGTAATTAACCTAAAGTTAGAAGTGATGAAGGTTAGAGCTCGTGAGTTAAGCTCATAGGCTGCTCTCATTAGTCATTACCCTATCTACAGGTTAAAGGTATGATGAATTGAGATTTTGTAGACGAAAAATTTTAGAATCACAACCAATTCTACACCAATTTTCACAACCATACGATGAGACTGACAGTGAAAAAAAAAAAAAAAAAAAAAAAAAAGTAGTGAGTTTATGTGAAAGTGACAATGCACTAATGGAAGATGAATCAGTCTCTACTTTTAAGTACTTTCTACTGGGCCAGGAGGCCCAGTGGATACACATAGGGAGCTGTTTACTGATTGTCAATGCGCCAGGGCTTAACTACCAAACATAACTCTAACCTTTAAATATAATTTCTTTTTGGAAAATTAGTTGAGGCATGGTTCCCATTGAGGTGGCAAAGTTGTGATTAGTGTATTATCATTCATTTCATATAGGACATTCTATTTTTATTGTATACCAGTTATAACTTATAACATAACAACTTGAGCATTATTGGGAAAAAAATTTGTGTTACACCATAAGTAGACTTATTGAATCTTTCACTTTAGAAAAGGGTCCCCCTCTCCAAAAATTTTAAAAAGGTCTCTAGGCCCTCTATTGCATAAACAAAATGTCATTAAAATTGTGCAAAAATATCCAAAAAAAATTGTAGAATAATTATTAATTTTTTAAAAAGAAAAAATATAGGTGCATTTTGCATGCTTTCCCCACCTCTAACTCCGAGAAGGCACTTAATTTAATCCAATTAAAACTTAATTTAATCAAATTGAAACTCTGACTGTTTCATCAAGGGAAAAAAGAAATTCATAGTATAAAAAGTTAAATAAATAGTATTTAAGTGATATTTAAATACTAAGAAATCACACTTAGATTTATGCCTTTAGCCTGAAATTGTATTGAGATGACTCTTAGCAAAGAATAACATATCTCTAAGAAATAATATTATAAATTGAGAGTATATATTAATCATCGAATTTAGAAAATTGTTTATGGGAAGTTGAAAAAGTTATCAAAACAGTTAACTACTTTTTTATTTTTTCATAAAATGTTTCTTAAAATTGTTTATTAATATATGCCATTATTAGGACACATATTAGTAAAACCTTTAAATTTATAACTCACCTATAGATACAGTACAATATGTAAAATTGCATTGACAGGTAAAACTTTAATCCTGAATCATTATGTGTCAGTGTGATATAATTGCAACAGTTAGCCATCAATTTTATTAAACAGCAGTTGGCATCTAAATTAACATAATTGTTTTCACCTATGCAATGAATGAAAAGAACACGGTTATGGAAACTTCTCAACTCTGGAGATTAAAGTGATTTGCATTATGGACTTTAAATTATATGTGTCCTTTTAAACATTATAGTTGGGTACGATAATGCATGCGAGGTTGTGTCATAGGCAGGAAAACCTTGAATAAGATGAGTTTTAAAGGAGAGGTTGAAGTGTGCATTACTATATGGTCATGAAGGGATTTCCTTTTACTGGATGAGAAATGATATTTATAGCCTGTGGAGATCATAAAATATTACTATTAGTATAGTGGGTGAGGTCGTTCAAGAAACTACAATTGCAATGCCTTCATTCTGTTTCTCTCGTGCACACTCGCTTCAAACTTCATACAAGTTTTTTTTTTTTTTCAAATAATTCTCCCAAGAAAAAATAAAAGGTAAAGTGGTCGAAAACTGTAATGGGATAATACATCAAATGCGGGTCAGTCAAAAAACAAACTCACCCTATACTGAAGTCCATATTGTCTAAGAAGATCAAGCTATGTAGATGGTCATGGTCACCACCTATGGATCCATCCATTCTTCATGCTCAATCGGCCACAATAGTAACCCACAAAAATAGTGCCTACTAACATTCAAAAGTTGTAGAATTTATCCAATCTCCTTATATATTGGACTACTACCTTTACACACGTCCCCTCAACTGACCTGAGTGAACGACTAATTAACAATCTACTCCTAATTTTAAAACAATCTCTCACCAAATACGGCATTCCCATGCTCTATAGATACGCCTCCTTTTTGCTAAATTAGGTATAGAACCACACTTGTTGAGACTCAACCATTTTGATTTTTCTTCTTCTCCCATAAGTCTACTAAGTTAACCATAGAGCCTTCTTGGCTAACCTTTAGGTTGACTAGGGCCAAACTAAGGTTTCTCTTTCTTAACAGATTATAAGGATTTATCACTATTTGAACCTGAAGTTCTTATTGCAATTTTGTTTCTTCTATGAATTTTTTTTTTCCACCCATAACTATGCTAAGAGTGTACTAATCACTTCTTCTATATGGGGTAAGGGAGGCAATTGCCTCCAGTCCCACTAAAAATTTCGCAGCGCGTGTGTTTTTTTTCCCATCCCATCTATCCATCTTCAAAAATGATTTTTTTTTTTTGGGATTTCTTAATGTATTTATTTTTAATTAATGTCAAATTTTATTTAAAAGGAAAATATTTCCTATTATAAGTTGAAATTTCAAAACCTATCCTTTCAAAAAATAAAAATAGAATTAAAATCAAAGCCTATAAAAGTGAAACAAAGATTGAAGAAAAAGGAAATGAGGTAAGAGTTTTGATTGAAAAGAGAAAAGAAGAACATTATTTTTATCTTCTAAAAGTGATAATTTTTTTTTTTTAAAAGAACTCAAATTATTAATCTAATGATTTATTTATATAATAATTTATTCTTGTTCATAAAAATTTGTATACGAATCATAAAATATAAGGATGTCTAGTTTAGCTAATAAACTCTAAAATTTTAGGTGCATGAGTATAGTTTTAAAAATGTTACATTTTCATCATACATGAGTTTATATTAACTAGAATATTGAAATTCACTAGTTGTACTAGATGCTTGTTTAACTACTAAAATTATTTTCATGTAAATTGTAAATGAAATTTTGAAATAAATAAAAACCACATAATAACCTATTTATGTGTAAAAAAGAAAAAGAAATTTAACACAATATAATTAATGCTATTTAAAAAAAAAAAGATTTTCTTGCATTAAAAAAAAATGTATTCATGTTAATGGTTTTGATTTATTTATGTGCGTATCGTGTACAAATTTTATTCTTATGAAATCAAATTCTGACTGTTGTCAAAGATTATTCATGCATTCTCTCAATTATTTTATTTGTTTCTTTTGCATTACTTTATACACCTACTCAAAGCTCTGTAAACTTTCTACATGTGATAACAAAAAACACAAACCCACCAAATTCTTTCCACATCTCAATCTACATAATATTTTTCACTCGAAAAATGTTACATCAAATAATTTGTGCTAGGAAGGATTCGTTTAGGATCTGCTTATCTTATTGAAATTGAAAATTTTTTGCTGAAAGTACTATAAATAAAAATAAAAGTTAATTGAAATAACACAATAGGACCCATAAATAGTATCAAAAAATATAATGAGACTCATCAATAATAGTAAAAATAAATTGAGAAACATATACTAAAATCCAAAAAAAAAAAAAAAATTAAAATAAAATAAAATTGCTGGCCCAATATCTGAAAAGTAAACTTACAAGGATGGCTATCGACCCGCTTGTTACGTCCGTGACACTCAAAAAAGTTAAGTGTAAGGATGAAAAGAAGTTGAAAATTATTGGCCCTCTTTCACGGGTCTTGTCTTGTTTACTGATTACTACAGCTTGTAGTACCAAAATTCAGTTCAAACTCAAATTGATGACTCTGTTTGCCAATCAAGAAAAGAAAAATATGTACAAACCGCCGTGCCAAAACAACCTAACTTGAAGCAATTTTGAAAAGAATATTATTACAAATCATTGTCATAATTTGAACTGGCATAAATCATTATCAAACAAACTGGTCTTACTTGGTCTCTTACGCTCATGATAGACTCTGATAAGTTTTTTATGACTTTTATAGAAACATGCCACATTTCAAATCACAATTAGGGTTCATTTGAAAATGGTTTATTTTGTTAAAATTAAAATTTTTTGATGAAAATGTGTAGAAAAAAAACTAAAAGTTGAACTTTTGGAGTAATAGGACCCACTTTAGGGAGAAGGTATTTGATATCAAATAATATTATATCAGCAATATTAAAATCCAATAAGTTTAAGACATGTTAGCAAAAAAATAACTAACCCACTAACAATTGAAATACATTTGTTAGTGAGTAGTTACTTTTGCATATATATCTCTCGTTTATTTGATTTTTATACAGATGATGTGGTATCATTTGATACAAAATACTTTTTTCACTTTAAGAACAAAAATAAGTTAACTTTTTTCTCAAATTCCAAATGCAACCTTAGTCACACGAAGAATTGTGGCAAAAAATTGCACATTTTTTTGGTGGTACTAAATTTTTTTGTTTACTAATAGTAACAACTATAAGACAAAGAGGTAATCATATAGAAATACATAATTTAAAAAAGTATATTGTTTTGTCTTAATTATATGTGCTTTTTGAGAACTAATATAGAGTATTGTCCTTTCTCAAAACACAAAAAAAAACAAAAACAAAAACAAAAAAAAAAAAAAACAAAAACAAAATATATAGTATTGTCCACAGCATCACAGGGTCGACTCCATTTACCAAAGTAATAACTTCCAAACTTGCCCGTTTGGTAGAGAAGTTTGAGTAATGTTGTTTATAGTTTTTTGAAATACTTGTGAATAAAAAAGTATATGAAAATGTGTATGAAAATATGTGTAATATTGTTTAAAAATTGAAAATGAAATGTTTATAACAACTCGGTACAGTTGTTAAACATCTCATTTTAATAACTCCCATTTGTTGAATTTTCGCTTTGGATCATTGTGACACTACCACAACATATGTCCGGTGTACGCTAGAACTCAAATAAATTTAAGAAGATGATCTAGATTCTAGTGCCCAAGTCCCAAGTCCCAAGTCCTAATTTATATTATACCAAAATAAGTCTAAAGTACATAAACTTACTATAGTTTTTTTTTTTTTTGGTTATATTTATTAGAGCCCAAGCTTTAGTTTATAAAGGGGAAAATATATCCTTACTTTTTTTTTTTTTTGAAACAAAAATATATCCTTACTAAATTTACTATTAGTTATTTATTTTGTTAGATTATTAGAGCCCAAGGTTAGTGTAAGGCTCATGGCTGTACTTGCATGACAAGTAACCTTGTCCTAGTATAATTTGAATAGAGTTAGTCCATAATTTTTTTATAAGAGAAATTACAATATTCTCTCTTAAGCTTTGGGAAAATATTAGATACCCTTCTTATTTTTAAAAAGACAAATAACCGCTTAATATTAATTTCCATTACAAATTAAGTCAAATTACATATTTCTTAAATAAAATTCTTATCCAGATTAATCTCAAAACAGTGATTGCTAAGAAGATTTGGTTTTATGATACAATTTTTTTTTTTAAAAAAAAGATAAGATTAGAAGAAAAACATAAGACAATAAGTGTCATTTTTAAAAATTTGAAAAAATTTAAGTGGTAAAAATTGTGATACCTCACATTGTGTGGATTTAATTGAATTAGATGCATGAGCATGAGTTGAGCAAACGTGCGCTAAGCCCCACATTCTAACTTGACTAGTCATTTTGGCTTTTTTAAAATATAAGTGCATATGCGACTAGTGCTTCACTCGGGTCATTACAAAGCCAATCAAAATTTGATGGTGATTAAAAAGACCCCAATAACCTCATCTTTCATCCTACCGAAGTTGCGTTTCTTCAAAAGCTCCATTCTATTAAGTTTTGTCTCTTTTCTAAAATATTTAAGCATATATAAAAAGTTTGGACATTACGTATGCATTTTTTTAATATCCAAAAATATGAACTCATGACCATGACCAAAAGTATCAATGGCGCTGGATTTTTTTATATCCTTGTTGATGGAGTTGTGTGACTTTTTTCTTAATTTCAAATACGCATGGATGAAAAGTAAATGGCCCACCAATCAATAAAAGCATCACAAAATGGTATAATGCTGTTTAATATTAGGATTACCCATGACTTGCTATCTCAAGTATGAATATATATAATTACAATCATAGGATATGATCAGCTGCCAGTATTATAAAAAGAGGAAGGTAGAGAAAGAGAAGAGGATTAGCTTGGGATGTTAAAATTTTCAGGTGTGTCCAAGGGTGGTTGCTGCTTGCTGTGGCTTGATAAAAGGTAGAGTAGTTACTATAATAGATTAGTAGGTGATGGCCCATTTCCAATAGTGAAGTTGGGTGGAGTCCTTTTAATTCTTGACTATTTTCATGTCACTGTGTGAGACAGTTTAATCTCTTTTGCCCCACTTTCCTCTTCTTTTTAACTTGACTCTTCTGATGTGGGGTACATATTAACATACATGTCCTTGCAAAATTGCCCCCACTATTGTTTGACAGTTCATTTGAGTTAAATAAATACAAAAACAAAATGTGGTACAAAACATAAATACACAAAACAGGACCAAGGAATTTACCAAAAAAAAAAAAAACAGGACCAAGGAAGAGCTAGATGCTAAAAGAAATGCTGATATCTCTGCTTTTCCATATGATGTTCATATAAAGTTTGAAAGCAATGTGTCTTTCAAAAAAAAAAAAAAAATTACGGAAGAAATGTTTGCTAAAGCCAATGGTTCAGCCAAATTGCGTTTAGCCACTTGTAATCCACCACATGCTTCATCTGCTGAAAAATTGAAAATCCATCAAAACTGTCTCAGTTAATCTTGTCATTACAAAGATCAGAATTAGTGCTTCTACATCCCCTGTTATTCAATTTTCATGAAAAATTTCTTAAAATGGTTGATTAATGTATGCCCTAAGTACATATATTAACCAAACCCCTAAAACATTAATTTTTTTTTAACCCATAAAACATTAGTTAGAAGTGGAATTAGTGGGGTCTACAGCTTTGCTACCTAAAATCAGTAATAAAATGGTGGTTGAGAGACCCCCTTGCAAGTTGGGTGTAGTTAACAAGCATAGGCTTTACTGACTAATTTGACTTGCAGGCATTACAATGGGACGGTGGCCGTTCATTTGTCACTATATTTAACCAAATGTGACTTAAATATAGAAGGTATTATATAAAAGAACTTAACAATTTCTTTTTAAGAATTGTAGTTCTATGTCTTATACATGCATCATTTATATTCTTTTATCTTGAGTTAAAACTCATGGCAATTGAAAATCTTAAAGTTCATTTTAATAATACGGGTAAGAAAGTAGTAAAAACAACTAATTGTTATATGAATTAAACTGATAACCATGATTCAAACCAAGTGTTTATATTAATAACCATAAGATGATCTAACTAAGCAAGGGGGTCAACAAAAGTAGGAAGCACTAAAAAGCTCAATATAACCCCTAATCTTTTTCTTTAAAAATAAATTTTTGCTAATGAAGACATCCAAAAAGTAGGTTCGTTAAGATCATTTTGTGTTGTCTAAACTTTCACTCAGTAAAAATTGGAAACCATTTTAACAAAATCAAAAAATAAAATTTTGAGTCAGTCACTCAATTGCAGGTTGGACTTGGTTCCTCTGCAACATGATATGGGCTCCAACTGACTTGGGTGTCCTATAGCATAAAAGAGATTCCTCTCTGCTTTCCCTAGACGCCCAAGTTTACTAAAGAGTAATTCAGAAAGAGCTGGAATTGGCAGAGGCAGTACAAGAGGGAGCCCATTTTCATTTTTTCCATGTTCAGCTAAAGTACCATTTACTACTACTCAACTGCAGAGAGTTAGACCATCCCTCTGCTTTCTCTTCTACTTTCACTGCTTCTCTCTGTAAACTCACACCAACTTGTCTTCCATTTTCTTAATATCAATCTTTTATTACCTCTCATTTTGCTCACTGCTCTCCACAGTCACTTACTTGTTGCATCTCACACCAAAGTTTATAGATTTGGTCACCAAAACAACCATACCTGTAGTTGTTCACCCTCTCATTCCTAGACTACTACTATTGCTCTTATTTCTTCACAATGAACTTGTAGCAAACATGCACAACCAGTTCAAGAAACCATGATGGCCAAATCCAACACCAAGAGCCTCCATTTCTGGTGCAGAATCACTTCCTTTGTTCTGCTTCTACTTCCTTCACTTTCTCTCAACTCAGATGGGGTCTCTTTGCTTAACTTCAAGTACTTAATCCTGAGCGACCCACTTTCAGTCCTAAACAACTGGAACTACAACGACCAAACACCATGCTCATGGACCGGAGTCACTTGCACAGAAATGGGAAACCCTGGCACACCAGACATGTTCAGAGTCACCAGCTTAGTCCTCCCCAACAGTCAGCTTCTGGGTTCAATCACTTCCGACCTTGGAATGATCACACACCTTCGCCATCTTGATCTCTCCAACAACTTCTTCAATGGGTCTTTGCCTATTTCAATCTTCAATGCCTCGGAGCTTCAGGTTTTTTCACTTTCAAACAATGTCATCTCTGGTGAGCTACCTGAGTTTATAGGTAAGTTAGTTAGCTTACAGTTACTCAATCTTTCTGATAATGCATTGGCTGGGAAAGTACCAGAAAATCTCACTGCTTTACAGAATCTTACTGTTGTTTCTTTGAGGGGTAATTATTTTTCTGGTTTTGTTCCAAGTGGGTTTGATTCTGTTGAAGTATTAGATCTGTCTTCGAATCTGTTTAATGGGTCTTTGCCTTTGGATTTTGGTGGAGATAGTTTGCGTTACATGAACCTATCTTACAATAAGATTTCAGGAGATATACCACCAGAGTTTGCAAAGCAAATACCTCAAAATGCTACTATTGATCTCTCATTCAACAGCCTTAGTGGACCTATTCCTGAGTCTCTAGCTTTGCTCAACCAAAAAAAAGAACTCTTTGCTGGAAATGCGGACCTATGTGGCAAACCTTTGACAAATCTTTGTTCGATTCCTTCCACTATGTCTACTCCACCTAATGACACAACCGAATCTTCTCCAGCAATTGCAGCTATTCCCAAAACCATTGACTCAACCCCAGTAACAAGTTCTAATGGGACTCAGGACCAAGCACAAGGTGGTCTAAAACCTGGTACAATAGCTGCAATAGCTGTGGGAGACTTGGCTGGTCTAAGCCTCCTTGTCATGGTCATTGTGTATCTCTACCACTTGAGAAAGAGAAAGAATACTCTCAATCAAACCAATGCAGCAAATACTTCGGAAAAGAAACCAGAAGTGAGTGTGAAACAAGACCCAGCTGTTGCTAAAAAGCCAATGGCGTGGTCTTGCTTAGGGGAAGAGATTTCAGAAGCAACAAGTTCTGATGGTGACCAAGACGATAATAAAATCGAAGTTGCAGATGAAGTGAACCCAAATGAGGATCAACTTGATCAGAAAGGTAAGCTTGTGACTGTGGACGGAGAGACAGAGCTAGAGCTAGAAACATTGCTGAAAGCTTCAGCTTATATATTGGAAGCAAGTGGACCTAGCATTTTGTACAGAGCAGTGCTTGATGATGGGACAGCATTGGCAGTGAGGAGGATAGGAGAGAGTGGAGTTGAGAGGATGAGGGATTTTGAGAACCAGGTCAGGGTTATGGCAAAGCTCCGCCACCCCAATTTGGTTCGGGTTCGTGGGTTTTACTGGGGAGAGGATGAGAAGCTTGTTATCTATGACTTTGTCAGCAATGGCAGCCTTGCTAGCACCACTCACAGTAAGCTCTCTCTTCATTTCTCTAGCGCATTTTAGCAAAATCCCTTGTATTATTCTTTTTTACCCATCCAATTTTACACTTCATTTCACACATTATTGGTGGCTTTGATTAGGAGTTGTGACACTTTTTGCCAACTTCTATTTACATGCACTTACTATTTTTGATGGACCACTCACAACAACACTCTTTGCCAACTCATGTTTACACGTATGACACTTTTGGGTGACTACTCGCAATTAATCACATTAGCATTATGTAAAATTTGAGGTAAAATTAGGTGGGTTGGTAGTATTGTTAGTTTTAAACTAAAATGGGTCCTCCCTCTTGCGCATGTTAGCAATATTTTTTTTAACTTTTTCACTAATATGTGCATTTATCCACCATGAGTAAATCTATATATCTTTGAGATTTGAGATGGAAGAAATATCCATGGACACCGACACACAGGTTCAGCTCAGTCAGTCCCAAAAATATGTATACCATGCATGAAACTGACACATAGCCATAGGCTCACCTCATTGCATAAAGTGAATTACATGCATTAACATAGCATTGTGTGTGTTTGGTATTCGATTTGAATAATCTTGTTGTACATGAAGATCCTGATATTTAGAGTTGTTCCACATTGTAAAATTACAGAAAATGGTGTAGACATAGTTAATAATCTCACCTAATATATTACCTCCAACATAAATAGGATTTGATTGACATGAATTATAGAGAATAGTCTACAAATAATGGAAGAGGATCCTCTACTTTTATCCTGACTTGTTAACCTAACCCATGCCAATGCATGTGTCATTTTCGAAAAAAGACGATAGCTAACTGTGAACTGTCTCAATCTCTTTCTTTCATTCTTTGTAATTTTAGGCAAATCTAACTGGTGCTAGTGGTGACATTGAGTCACTGAACAGTGAGAGACCACGCATTAATGTGTTTGTTTGTGCATTTTTTATTGTTTGTGTAAGTTAATGATTGAAAACTTAGGAATATTATGATTCCCTCCTCGATCCTTGTGTGGCTTTGGTGAGAGAAAAACAGTGAAGACCCAGAATGTAATGTAAATACCCCACTATCTGGACCCGATGTTATTGATGGTTTACTAATCATATATAGCTGTTATCTCTTTTTTATTTATGTATTTATTTTATATACCATGGTTGTTAATTGTTATCAAACATCAATCATGACAATTAAAACTTTTTATAATAAAATTAATAAATAATTTTACCATTTTCCTTTTGGTTCGGTACATTATGATTTAGACATTAGATGAATAGAGCTAACTGTTCTAGGCTATTGTTACTTTTCAAATTTGTATTCCCCCTTCGAAATTATGATGGGTTCCAGTTAATAACTTTTGCGTAAACAACTTTCCAATTGTTTTTAATTTTTTAATTTTTTTTAATGTGGATGTATTATAGGATATAAATAGTTTAGCAAAACATAGTACTTTGCTAATTGCTACACGAATTTCAAAACATATATGGTCTGGAGCTAATATTTTTATATACTTTGCTCAAGGCATGTGGAATCCATTTAATAATAGGTTTTTTTTTAGATAGCATTTAATAATAGGTTTAAATGCCAACCGTAGTAACTAATATATTCAACTACATAGTGCCTTCCAAAATAAAAATTACATTGTGTAATTTACTGAAATTCATGGTTTGTTCGAAATAAAAATTTGGGTTTACAAAGGCCCCACACAAATTTGACAGTTGAGACCCTTATCAAACTTTTGTTGTTATATTAATTATACACTCACTTTTTATCTATATCTATATAGTTTCTTTAACAAACGAACTATTTAATTTAGCAAAATGTTAATGAATGCCTTAAAAGCGTTGGTTTATGAATTATTTTTAAAAATGTTTTTGAGAAATGCTATGTCTACAACATTTCTACAACATTTTTACAACAAATCCTAAGTGGCAAATTGTTACTGGTTGTTTTTGTTGGGGCAAAAAAGTAATCTTAGTGTTAGTTTTAAATTTGAACCAATAACAACTAACCACCCATGATTTGTTGTAAAAATGTTGTAAAAATGTTGTAGACGTAGCATCTCTCTTTTTGAGAAATATAGCAAAATGATAAAACAATTAATATTGTTGACAGTTTTTTATATTTCTCATAAAAATTATATCAAAATTTTTCTAATATGGTTAATTAACAATTGCCCCAACTCACTAAGACCCTATTTATATGAACCTTTAATTTATGATTATCAATGTTTTTGTTGAATCCAGAAAAAGCAGGCTCATTACCAAGTCATCTTCCTCTTGAGGTCCGGGTCAAGATAGCAAAAGGAGTAGCTCGTGGACTAGCTTACATCCATGACAAGAAACACGTGCATGGCAGCATTAAACCAAGCAACATTCTCTTAAACTCTGATATGGAACCCATAATCAGTGATTTTGGTCTGGACCGGCTTGTCTTAGGCAATACTAGCCAAAAAACAAACACTTCAGCCCGGTTCTTGGGAATTCAAAGATCCACAACCACTCGTGAAGAATTGTCTAATCCTGGTCCCAATTCTTATGCACAAGTTGGCTCCTCGATGGGAAATGCATCATCACCATATCAAGCACCTGAGTCCTTAAAGAACATCAAGACCAACCCCAAGTATGATGTGTACTCTTATGGGATAGTTTTACTTGAACTTTTAACTGGGAAAGTGTTTTCAGACAGGGAATTGAGCCAATGGACCGGGGGTTCAGCGGCCGAGGAAAAGAACCGGGTTTTGAGGTTGGTTGATGTGTCAATCAAAGCTGAAGTGGAAGGCAAAGAGGATGCATTGCTGGCTTGCTTTAAAGTAGGACTAAGTTGTGCTTCTTTTTTACCACAAAAGAGACCGTCCATGAAAGAAGTCCTTCAAGCCCTAGAGAAGATCTCAAATTCCTTGTGCCAATGATGTGTTTGGGTCCCACTTTGTGTTCTTTTTCATCTTTTTTTGACTTTAATGTTGCATAAAGTGCATTAGGAATGTGAATAACCGACGTGATAAAAAGAAAAGTGAAGTATGTTTGACTGATTAATCAAATTTTTAGTATGTATAAGATACTTTTGGTGGTGATTGTAGTTGATGACAATTTGCAAGAAAAAGAGGTTCTATAAAAAAGAGTGAGTATTGGCTAGCTAGAGAACCTGTTTTAATTGTGGGGTTGGGTATGTCATGTGTAATCTGCATCTCTGCCTTTGATGTTATCATGCATGGCCCTAATTAATTAAGCACCCTGCAGGTTCTTTAATTTACAGTGTGATCATTGATGAGTTTGGTGTCTTGTTGGATCATAATGGATTAGTTGGTTCTTTATTAATATTGACCTGCTCCAACGGGTAACCATAAATAAAGTGGAGTAGGAGATCAATTATTAAATGATAATTTAATTGACTTAAAATTATTAAAAATACTAAAAAATTGATTGTAATCTTAGATTATAACCTTACTCAATATCTTTTTATTGGAAGTGAATTTTGACAAATCCACCATTGGATTAAATTTTTTTTTTTTTATATCCTCCATACTTATAAAATTTTTAGAAAATAAAATATCAATAGCTATATTATCAATAATTATTTAAATTGCAAGTTTTTGTAGTTTAAAATTATGTATAAAATATAATCTTATAAATTATATAGAAAATAGTATCCGATTGACACAAAATTTGACATATGTGTTAAGAGTGTAAAAAACATGCAATCCAATGGTTAGATTTTCAAAATTTGTAGTAATGTTAATGATATTGAGTAGGGTTGTAACCTTAGGTTGCAACCAATTTTATAGCCAAATTTTATCTTTATTAAAAAAAAAAAAAAAAAAAAAAAAAAAAAAAAAAAAAGACCTTCCAATCTGCTGATCATATTTATAAAATGTTAGGTAGAATTCTAAAAATGTTAGACTCTAGTTGAGCAACAAGACTCATAAAAAAATCATTTCAATTTGAAATGATTGTACATTTCTATTATTCTAAACAATAACAGAACAAAGAAAAGCCAAAAATTATTGATTGAACTTTTATGTTTTATTTATAATTTACTTATAAAAAAATTTGGCATAATAAAGTGAATAGAGAGAGGAAGCTCAAAATTGGTTACTTGGGTAGCCAAACACAAATTTTTATTAATGGTTTCTCATTTTCTTTATTTCATGACTATCCTGAATGTTGAAAAATGAATAATGGAGATGAACAATGGATTCAAAATATTGAAACAATTTCATAAATTTATTATGATTTTAATTAACAAAATAAAATAAAATAACGTTTTTATTTATTTTGTTTATGCTTATTTTAATTAAGGGAAAAACATTTCTTTAGACCTTTTTTATTATTCAATAAATCTATCCGACCTACTCTGAAACCGTGCTTAACGTTACCAATGAGCCTTTTATATATTTAATTTCCCAATACTACTTTGTTTAATATTATTATTAAACATAACAAATTCTTCTTGGGTCTGTTTCCAGCACAATGATACCCCTCCTGACTTATGAAACACCTTTATTGGAGTTCTCTTTCAAATTTCAATAGACATTTTTGTTTTTAGAAGAAAAATATATATTATTCTTAGAATGTGAGTTGGACAAGTATGTTCGAAAAAGACATAACTAGTCATATAGAATTATGTGCTTCAACATTGACAGCTTTTTTTTACAAGTCATATAGAATTTTATGATCATTCACATTGGGTGACTTGAGAATGCAAAATGCATAAAAAAACCAGCTCCAATAGATGATGCATTTTGCATCTGAATTTGTATGCTTGCTATAGTATTATGTATGTTTGCATAATTCTGTAGCATCATTCTTTACCCAATTTATTGTTTTTAATTTTATTTTCCCTCTTATCTTTTTACCCTTCTCTCTCTTTGTGGTGTAGGATTATGGGTGGAAAATATAATTAATATGATAGAATGCAAAATAAAAAATGAGATGCAGCATATATTGTAAGTATAATAAATAAAGCAGCTTTTGGTGATGCAAAATGAAAATTGTTTTTTATTTTATAACTAGATGAGAATGCTCTACTATTGTCCGCTCTATAAGAGCATTCATATTGGTGGAGCTATTTTTTTTAGCTATTTAGCACCACAAAAAACTGTTTTAACTATTTTACTTTTTCACTTTACAAAACATCCAACATCAGTGGTTTTATTTTTTATTTTTTGCCTCTTCATTTAAATATTATTTCTTTATTAATTTTTTATTATTTCTTTTACAACTCACTTTATTTGTCTCTCACTCTCTCACATCTGAAGATTTTTAAGAACTAGCAAACCCAAAAACCCAGCCACCTCCATTGCCACCCACAACCCACAGCCACCTCCACTGCCCATAAGCCATCATTACCACACTGCCACCCACAACCCACAGCTACCTCTACTGCCCATATCCACCAAATTTGCAACAAAATCATCTCAAAACCAACCAAAATCACACATAAAAACAAACAAAATTCAACAAACCCACAAATCCTCCAACAAAAAAACCCAGTGAGACAATTGAAAGAGAAAGATTTAAAAAATCATCAGCCTCACAACCCAATCACAAAACACAGACCCATGAACACAAACACAACCACGAACACAAACACACCTCAACATCATCCCAATCCTAACCTCGACCACAAACACAGACCCACGAACACAACCCAATCAACAACCCACCACCACCACCACAAACCCACCTCAACAACCACCACCCACACTCTGATTAAAAAAAAAAAAAAAAAAAAAAAAAAAAAAAAAAAAAAAAAAAAAAAAAAAAACCACCACCACCAAGCTTGGGTCGGCGGTGGCTTGGCGAGCAGAGGCTAATGTGTGGTGAGGAATTGGAGGAAGAAAGAAATAAAAAATGAAGGGGAGAAGAGAAGGGCTGGATTCGTTGAAGAAGAAAGAAGAAAGGTGAAGTAGAAAGATAAAATGGCTAGAGGAAAAAAAAAAAAAAGAAGGGAGAGAGAGAGAGAGAGAGAGCAAAACTACTATTTACTATTAGGTCAATATACTGATTAATTTTTGGTGTAAGTGAAGTTTGAATTCCAAATCTAATTGAACTAATTGGAATCCACTAACATTGACAAAATTGAGATTCATGGCTTATGTTTGGATTCAAGTTAAAAGAAATTCAAAGATTGTAATTTTTGTTTTCTTGAAATGTCAAGATTGCAAGAATTAATTGCTTAATTATTAGAAAATTCTCATCTAATTATACAAAATTCATTTATTTTGCATCACCAAAAAGTTATTTTCTACTTTACATTATTACTTAACAATACATCCTAAATCTCATTCTTCATTTTATTATAATCAAAAGTGAAAGAGCATAGAGGAGAGAGAATGGCAAGAGAAACAAGAGAAGAAGAATAAAATACTCAAAAATAAGTTTTACATAACAGTACAGTGCTTTATGTATATTCACATAAATATTATAGCAAAGTTGTAAAAATTTTGCAAAATGTCTAACCAAATGTAGGGATATTTTTTGTGAACAGTGGAAATGCTGAAGATATAACACTTGCTAGCCTATGTATACTTTCAAGAGCACACATTTGTGTATTATCTATTATGTTCTGCAACATTATTCCTTCATTGGTGTACCAAAAATCATTAAATCACATATGTCAAACTTTTTGCTTCCAACAAGATACTCACTCTATTTTAGAGGGAACCAATTGATATCAATTCACCGGCTCTGAACTCTTAATACAACAAGCTTAAAAAGACAAAAGGAAAAAAACTTTATAATGTTGTAGCCCAATGGATCTTAAGTTTTTCATCAGAAACCCAATTCTCACCAGGCCTAAATCTTTCCCATAATCTCCATTGGTACAAACAGGCCTCTAGTCTAGACTCTAGAGTGCTTAGCCCAAACACCAAAGTTTAAGAAGCAAAAGCTTAGGACCACTCTGATTCAATAGTCAAGACTCATGACTCTCATGACACGCCCATGTACATGTGCCCCTTTTTATGAACTAAAAAGGCTACCTACCTTGTATTCATTCCTTTTTTAGTTTTAACGTTGCTTGAAGTTGAAGCTCTTTGAAACAAACTTGACTGCCTGTCTGCCAGACCCAAATTGTGATAATACTGAATTGTGAATCCATGGAAATGGAAACTCCAATTCCCAGTTCAAAACAAAACCCAGAAATGGAATCATCACAAACCAAACAGATCTTCATCCTGTCAGGTCAGAGCAACATGGCCGGCCGCGGCGGCGTAACCAAACACCACAAATGGGACGGCGTCGTTCCACAAGAGTGCCAACCCAACCCCACCACAATCCTCCGATTCAGCGCCACGCGCCACTGGGAGCCGGCGCGTGAGCCGCTCCACTCCGACATCGACACCAAGAAGGTCTGCGGGGTGGGGCCCGGGATGTCGTTCGCCAACGCTGTGAGGGAGCGCGTGGGGGTCGTGGGGCTGGTCCCTTGCGCTGTGGGTGGGACCGCCATAAAGGAGTGGGCGCGTGGGAAGCACTTGTACGAGAGCATGGTGATGAGAGGTAAAGAGAGCGTGAAAGGTGGTGGAGAAATCATGGGTTTGCTTTGGTACCAAGGAGAGAGTGACACGTCGCATCAGCATGATGCTGAGGCGTATCAGGGGAACATGGAGAAGCTCATCAGCAATGTACGTGAGGATCTTGGTTTGCCTTCTCTTCCAATTATCCAGGTTAGCCTTACATGTTTTAAGATTTACTTTGACCTCAATTCAAAGCTAATTGACTCTTTTCTTTATTGACATGTTAATGTTCCCATAGACTTTTAACTCAATTGACACCAAGTGTTATGGAGTTTAGGAAGGAGGGATTCGAGTAGAAGGATTAGCAGCGTATTGGCATTTGGTTAGTTCAATGTGAAAATAATAAATTCATTTCACACTCAAAGTTTAATATGAAAAACAATAAATTGACACAGACAATTTCACACTTACTTAACTAATGTGTCAAGTTTTGATTGATGCATGATAAAAATATTATACACTTATTGCAAATGTGTATAACATTGTACATATTTTGTGTGTCTATAATATTAATTTACATTGTTAGTATAATGTAAACTAAGAATTTTTCGTGGAAATATATACCAACATCATTAACTTCTCTTCTTTAGAGGCTTGTAACTTTTTATGAGACTTGTAACTAAGTGACATTGATTGCTCCTCCATACTTGGAAAACCAAGATTCAAAATTTCCCAAATTTTAAAAGCAGTCCAATGTTCCAGAAGTGTATATACTTACAGACTAAGACAAGGAAAAAAAAAAGGATGGAATAAGTTAGCTTTTGTGGCACCCACGGTTGCTAGCCTGGGATCATTATGGACCTGTTTAGGTCGCACCTAAAATTTCATTATTAGGGGATAGTAAATTTGGTTCATCATATTTTGCACTGATTGCAATGGAATGGAATATGTTATACAGGTTGCAATTGCATCAGGGGATGGAAAGTACATGGAGAAAGTTAGGGAAGCACAGTTCAAAATCAGTCTCCCAAATGTTGTATGCATTGATGCCAAGGGTCTTCCACTCAAGGAAGATAATCTTCATCTTACCACAGAGGCCCAGGTTAAGTTGGGCCACATGCTGGCTGACGCATATCTCACCAATTTTGCTCCACCACAAATTCTTTCTCCTCATCCTTGACTTCAAACAATTGGGAATCCATCCTCTCCTCTCCTTTCAGGTTTTGCAATTGGTTTGGCCTTTGATGAGCTTTTAAGTGTCATGACCATCGGCTTGTTTTGTTTGCATAATCTGCTTCTCTAAAAATTTCACAATATTGTTCACAACAATTGAGAGGTAAATTGTGATTGGCATACAATAGAAGTGATGTTGTATTGATCCCAATCTACCATTTTAACAAATTGTGAAGTTTATTGTGTTTGTATCATTATGGTACTTATTCTTAAAAAAAGTTATCATTATTGTACTAAATATGTCGAATTTTGGATTTTTTGAGCTTTGTGCGGGTATATTGGGCCTAACAATGTAGCATTTATTTTGGTTTGGTGGGCACTTGCCCAAAAACAAAGTGATTGATGGGCCTTGGTGTTTACATCAGAAAGAAGTGAAAATTTTCCAGCATTCTATGGACTTTAGAAACACACACACACCAAAGAAGTCTTCTAGTATAACATCGTAGTCCTTGTATATGGCAATTCATATTGGTTGAAAAGGCTATAAGTTGGGATCGCTAATTTATATGGGTTGTTGGGAGCTGAAAAGGATTCATATTATAAGGCCAAAACATAGTAAACCAAAGAACACTCCCTTACAAACTGGTACAAATCGCATGAAAGGGAAAGGAAGACCTGCTCTAATAGACTAATACCAAACCAAGGTAAAAGACTGCAGCATATGCATCATCCAGTACATTGAGTAGAGAATGCACATCTCCATAAACCCATTCAGAAAATCCTAAAATGTTGCACGGCAAAGAATTAAAAAAAAGTATGTTGGGGAATAATCCCTGACCATCTAAGTGAAAAGCCTAGACTAGAGCTACAACAATGGAATGCAATAACAGAATAACTCGCAGGACAGGGACGGAGGCATTAATTGACCGAAAAGTAAGGGGGGGGGGGGGGGGGGGGGGGTGGTGGGGTGCCAATTTAAAAAAAGTATATATACTAGTGTGTGTATATATATATATATGCATTAATTTTAACAATTTTGTTCTATAAAATTACATTTTGTCCCCTTAATAATATTATTTATTCTTTTTAGAGTAACGTTATAGTTACAAACTTATCTACAATATTTTTATAAATTGTTGAGGTACAAATTTTTATTGGTTCGTATCTGGGTCTATCACTTACATCACTTTTTTACTTACCAATAATCACTCACTATATTAGCAATATACCTCTGGCACTTTCCTCATTTGAAAGACCGTTAAAATAATTTATAGATCTAAAATCTAAAATAACATATACTAGCCCAAAAACATTTGTGCAACAACAAAAATTACCAATAGTAAAGCTAAAAAAATTAAGTCCAATTAGCCAATTTTACTCAAACAAACAACTAGACCTTTAAAAAGTTTTGAATAGAATAATTTTTTCTTTACCTAGCAAACACACATCAAAAACTCAAAAAAAAAAAAAAAAAAACATCTTCGGCTAAGAAGCTGTCGAACTAGAGGTCAAAGTCGCCCCCCTTAACTCAAAGTTCTAGCTCCGTCCCTGTTGCAGGACCAAACTCCAATATGTTTAAAGAACTTTGAACAAGTAACAATCTTTTCTACCATTGCGCACCCTTGACACAATAGTCACTCCACAAGTATAAGTATTTGTGGAGTGTGGAGAACAAAGGCTGGGGTTCAAGGCTCTAAGAGAAAGCTTCACATACATATACACTTAAATTTAGCTAGAGTAGAATTCTATCTCATAAACAAAAAAAAAAAACTTTTTTTTTTTTTTTTTTTTTTGGTATAGCAACTACCATAATAGAAGATCTCATAAAAGGAGCAGGGTCGACTCTACACATTCTGAGGGCTAAGAGAACAACTAAATTGAAGCATTTTTTTGTATTTAAATGTTAAAAAAGTATTTATTTAATATTTAATAAAATTATATATTATAAAGTATAATTTTGAGTTTGAAGAATAAAATCTTCTTGATAGTTTGATTGATCCATTAACTAAATCAAGTAGTGAGTACAGTGAGTACAATCTGAACAATAATGCATAAATATTAGATTAAACACAAATATTATATATTATTTCTAAGTGTCAAGAGTCTTGTAACTTAATTAGTAGACACCTCCTAGTATTTCCAAAAGAACTAAAAAATAGTTGATTAAAGGTTTTGAAGTCGGTCTCTATCAAATCGTGATAATGTTATAATTATTTAATAATTAACTAAATATTTCATTTGTAAAAATTAGCAAAATAGACTAAAAAATATCTAAAGAAATTTAAACAACTTTCAAATGAATTTTTTCAACTTTTTTTTTTATAAAATAGAAGATTATAAAATCATGGACAGACATTAAAAAAAAAAAAAGGTTGTATTTAGTAATCCTTCAAGTACAAAGTATTTTAAGTTATAATAAACCAATTTTCAAAATAGATTCATAAATAGCATATTCACATGCAAAAGCATAATTCTTAAATCACAAATAAATTTAGCAAACATTTTTTCCATTCAATTCAAACAATTTTTAATTTCTATCAACTTTGGATTGTTCAAAGCGGTTTTACCAAATTAAAAAAATTTGGCTAATATTTGATCATTTAGGGTCTAGATCTCTAGATTTGGCCAAAGCATGCTAAAAGGCCGAAGCAAGTATCTTAGTATAGACCATGTGTTATGTGCTAGACTTATTAGTTGGATTATTGATTCACTTATTTTATTTTGGGAGAGAATTTGCTGCAATCTTGTATGTAGAAATTGTTGCATATAGGTAAGGTGGCAGCCTAAGAGAAGTAACTAGTGTCTAAGGGTCATGTGCATTGCACATGACTAGCTTAAACCATGATTTAGTGTCACTTCTCTTGAGCTGCCACTTTACCCCGTATGCAGCATTTGCAACAAATCCTCTCCCTTTTATTTTTTATTCACTCTACCTTGCATTTTATAATAAGTCTAAAGAAAGTTTTTTTTTTTTTTTTTTTTTTTTTTTTAGTTTATTTGGCCAAAATACATAATTGATTTGTAATGTTTTCTTCTTCTAAAAAAGAAAGAAAAAAAAAAAAGAAAAAAAAGAAAATGATTTGTAAAGTTTTCTTACTAAAATGTCTTTGAAGGTTGAAATGAATGTTGTTGGTCTGATTGGGAACAAACTAATCAGGGGTAATTACAGTAAACCCACCTGTGCTTAGACTCAAATTCACTTTGCCTACCCGTGGTTTGAAAAGTATCACTTTACCCACTTAGGATTTACTCCGTTTGTTTTCCGTAGCCCACCTCCGTTAAAAATAAGGGTGAATATGTATTTTTGCACTCCTTTTATGTCTCTCTTCTTCCAACAAAAAAAAATAGAAACTTGACTCAAGAACTCTAATACATCACAAAATGTCATTGCAACACTAAGAAGAAAACAGCACAAAAGGAAAAAAAATACTAAATCTTAACTCTATCCATCGTTTCTTCTTACTTGATTTTATTTATTTCTCAGGCTCTCTCTGTTTCTTCTCTCCTTCTCTTTGTCTCTTTATCTCTTTGTTTTGTCTTTGTCTCTCTCATATCTAACTTTGGTTCATATTGGTGGTAGCTTTGGGTCACAGTGGGGACAATGGAGGAGCACAAGAGTGGCTGTATGGGTTTGGGTTTTGATTTGTAGAGGAGGAGCATAGTTGCCTTGGGTCTGGATTTGAAGGAGAAGTGTGACATAGGGGTTGTTGTGGTCGATCTGAGATTTTGGGTTGTTGGGATGGTCACATCTTGGTTGCAGTGTTGTCGTGGCTGTGGTGAGTCATTGGTGTTACTGTTGGTGGCTCTCTTTCTTCGCTCAAAAACCAAACCCCAGACCCCCTGTCTAAGTCGTTGTTTGTTTGATTTGGGGATTGGGTTTCTTTTAGTTGTTAGGATTTGAAAAAATGGAGTTTAGGGCATGGCTCCTAAATGGATCATGGTTTTGGATGTGTGTGGTTGTGTTGGTTTTTGTATGTTTGAGCTCCTACATCAAATAGAGTAGGAATGACTTTTGTACAAAAGACAAAGGAGACGAAAATGACTTGCTTCAAGCTGTTTAATTAACATCCTTTTTGTAGTAGAAGAGACATCTATTCACAATCTTAAATGAGTTATCAAATACAGTTCAGATTAACAATTTAAACCCTCTTCCTAAAAAGCTGTTGGTCAAAATACTTATGGCGATAAATTAGAAACCAAGATCAGTACAAAACTTTAGAAGAAAAACAATACCATTTATTAGGTTCGAAATTGTAGCAACACTTGTATTAAACATTGGTTGTATGTAAGAGAGGACCAACCACACAATAGGTTGGTTGCTCTAAGCTTTTAATGTCCTGTGAGTAAATGGGTTTGATGGGTTTGAAAAGTATTGGGGGAGGAGATTGGAGCTTGTTTTTTGGTTTCTTTGATGGTGGATTTTTTATTTCAGACAATGAGTTTCTTTTTTATTGGATTTTGATGGTAGGTTTCCCTGTTTTGATGGTGAGTTTCTTTGATAGTGGATTTCAGACAGTGGGTTTTGATGTTGGGTTTCTTTGTTTGAAGAGTTTTTATTGGGTTAGAATTGGTTGGATGTTTTTGATTTTTGCAAAACCCTTATTTTTTTATATCTTATTTTCTCTTGGTTTTGTATGTTTTTTGTTTTGTTTTGGGAGGAGAGAAACATAAAAGAGGAGGAATATATATATATATATATATATATATTTATTTATTTATTTATTTATTTCTGTTTTTTAATAGAGGTGGGTTATAAAAAACAAATTGAGCAAATCTTAGGTGGGTAAAGTGATACTTTTCAAATCACGAGTAGGTAAAATGAATTCAAACCTAATCATAAGTAGGTTTATAGTTTACTGTAATTACCCCAACTAATTAATTAATATTTTTTAGTGCAAAAAATAATTAATTAATCAAATAACAATTTTGTCCCTAAAGATTCTACACTTCTAGTAATGTAATTTTTTTTTGGTAAATTGCAAATTACACCCCTAAAGTTTGGAGGTGATTGAATTTTACACTTTAAAATTTCAACATTTGGATTTTATCCTCCTGAAATTTGAGGTGTTTGGATTTTACACCTTAACGTTTCAGAACTTGGATTTTACCCCCTAAAATTTAGAGTTGTTTGGATTTTATGCCCTTAAATTCTGAAACTTTAGGGTGCAAAATTCAACACCCCAAAATTTCAGGGAGTAAAATTCAAACACTTCTAAAATATATGAGGTAAAATCCAATTTCTAAAATGTTAAGGTGCAAAATCCAAACATTACCAAATTCTAGAAGGTAAAATATAAATTCTGAAATTTCAGGGTGTAAAATCTAATCATCTTAAATTTTAAGGATGTAATTTGTAATTTACTTTTTTTTTTTTTTTTTTGAGGGCCATAATGTAATAAAATAAATGGGTAAAGCCAAACTAATTAATTATCATTAATTCGTAAAAAAAGAAAATTAATTATCATTAGATGTCGGCTCTCATAGTCAAAATAAATTTTCTTCATAATTTGAAAGTGAACAAATAGTATACGAATCCAATTACTCATCTCCTTTTATTAGTCCAATCGAAAATGATTTTTATTTTTTTTAAAAATCCTCTCACCAACCCAAAGCATATGCCATGCCATATGGGTCCCACAAAGTACTAACACTTGATTAGTCATACTATGCGGTACCAGTGCTGAAATTTATGTTGTTGTTGGAACGATTTCCTGCCACGCGACTTGAAGGGCGTGAACGATGATGCATCCCAAATATTCCTCACCAACCCTAAAGGGCCTAAACCAGTTTTATGACTGATTTTTTTGTTTGTTTGTTTTTTTTTTTTTTTCAATATATATAATTTTATAATAATTATAAAAAAATATTATAATAAATTATATATTAGAAGGATTTGATTAATGTGTATCCTTAGAATTTTACCAATATTAAGAAACTTTTTATATATAAAAAAGACTAACTGTTTTTTACAACTTTTTCAAATTTTTATAGAAGATTTCTTAAAATGGAAGTTCAATATAGTGTGTTGAGTAAGTCCAATATACACGCAAAAAAAGTTTACTACTGGAAGTTCCTAAAATAGCAAAAGTAACTACATTTGTTTGCTTCCACATAGATGTACTAAAACGTCAGAAACGAGTCTACGAGTAACCACAACAAAAGGAGGCTGGTCAGTTGTGAGGTGTCCACAAATTAAGCTGATCTGGCCATCGGCTAAGCTGGTAATTAGCTCAGCTTCCTTAAATTAGAAATTCTGAACCAAAACTATATTTGTGCTTAACTTGATTAACCCTTCTAGTCTCGAATTAATTCGTAAGTACTTTTAGAATATAGATAATGATGCTTTATTTTGAATTCTCTCACATTTATAATGGGGTCTATTTATTAAATTCATGATGAATTTATCATAACTGTAAATGGAGAAAATATCATTTATTCATGTTTGGAAAGTACTTAAAATTTTTTTCCAATAAAACCAGTATGGAGCAATAAAATTAGGAATAATATTTATCCCAAATAATAGTGATCTTTAAATCGAAGATATGAAACACCACCAACCAGGAGTTGATAAGGAATTAATAAGGTTTTTGAGTTTTGACATGTTAAACACTTAAACCCGAACTGATTGGTGCAAAAAAACCACCACAATTAGTGGCGGCTCCAAAAATTTTGTTTAGGAGGGTCACTACAAAATTTTAATAAAAAGAAAACTTGAATGTATTAAATTATCGAAAAAAATAATAATAATACATAAAGTTTTACAATTTTATTCTACAAGTTTTCAAATTTTGAATATTACATGATAGTTCATTATGAATATCTAATGCTAATGTGGGTAGCTATGAGTCTATGATCATTTTATTTTGTTAAGTTTGTCTAACATTTTTATCTTTATACAGTTGTTATTATCTATTTGACTTTGTTTTCATAAAAATATTTTAGACTAAATGACTAATTTCAACTCATTGGCTCCGTATTAATTATTAATGCACACAATCACACTTATTTATACATAAATTATACTATGTGCGAAACTCTCTCCTAGAAACTTGAACCCCGGCCCTTACCCCCTACACCTCACAAACACTTATAGTTACGGAGTGACCATCGCACCAAGGGTGTGCAGTGGTAATGCTTGAACAATAATTAACTTTACAATTGTTTTCTTGAATTTTACTACTTTATTACAAAAAGTTATTATAATATGATAACAATACAACACATATAAAAAAAAATTTAAAAATCTCTATTTCTTAATTATTAAATTATATAAAGTTATATTATATTTATACTGTACAAACAAACATCCACACATATCATAATTTACACAAATACGTAACATTATAACAAAAAGTAAGGTACACAATTAATATTAAACATACTCACACACATATAATATGAATTTATTAAAAAAAAATTACACTTACAAAAAAAAATATTTTTAAAAATAAATTAAAGTATTAAGCTAAAAAAATATATTTTATATATAGAGATTTTTATTTTGAATTCAGGGGGTTCATTTGAACCCCCTGAATTATGAACCCCCTGAAATTGCTTTAGCGCAGCCCCTTACCACAGTGTGATTGGCCAGATTTTGTTTTTTAATGAGCGAGACTTCAACCTCAACATCCTAGGGAAAAGAGAAAGATTTGAATATGTGCAAGTGTGCAACTTGTATTTTGTTACTTATAACGGGTCCAAAATAGGGCAACTAGAGATATAATGTATTTGTACTCTTACTTCTTTGTTCTCACAAGTCACAAGTGATAAACCAAACAAGACAAAGGGTCAATTATATTTGAAAACTTGAATTTGTCATCAGTAGGACTACTACGCAATTTTGCTCTATTTATGCATTCTCTTTTCTATGTCATTGAATTTAGTGTGCTCTGACAATCAATTGGCTAGCTTTTTTTGTTTAAACTATCTATTATTTGTGGGTTCTTTTTTTATTTTTTTATTTTATAGAGTTTTAATCTATGAAATCTGTTTTTGATAATTGTGCTATTTATTATCATATCAAGATACTAATTATCAACAAATCAAGATATCAATTGATTTTTGGTATAGGTGGAGATTAAATTATAGATCTCTTATTCAACCATTAAAAATTTTACCAATTAAGCTAATTAGGACCCTATTTGTGAGTACTTTATTACTTTTTATATCAATTTTGTAGGTTCTTGTCAGCTTAATTGGTAAAATATCCTATCATCAAATAAGATATTTAAGGTTTAATATTCATCTACACCAAAATCAATTGGTGTTTTAGCAGGGGCGAGGGGGGGGGGGGGGCATTTGCCCCCCTCTGAACTTTGAATTTTTTTTACTAATAATATTATAAGGACCTAAAATGCCTTATTTGCCCCCCTTGACACAAAAGACAAAAAAAAAAAAAAAAATTATCAATTCACCGTACCTTTGCTCAAGAGACTTCTCCTCCTACTACCATTCTAATATATAATAAAACCAATGGGTCCCACTTAGTAATGATTAAAAAAAAAAATCTCAACATTGAATAGGATAGGAATCTAAACACATTACACAGTAGCTTGATAGACTTAAAAAAAAAAAAAAAAAAAAAAAAAAAAAAAAACATATAACTATAATATAAAACCATGGGGTCTCACTTGGTAGTGATTAAAAAAAAAAATAAGATGTTTCATATCCATTAGTGACTTTGACAATGATCTTACTAGTTACAATAGCTATTGTTGAAAGAGTTTTTTCGGCAATGAACATAATTAAAAATCGATTACGCAATTGAATAGGAGATCAGTGGATGAATGATTATTTAGTCACATATGTTGAGAAAGATATATTCAAGACTATTGAGTGTGAAGAAATCATGTAGTGGTTTCAAAATATGAAAAATCGTCGAAGGCGATTGAGTAAAATAAGCTAGGTGTAAAAAAATAAATTAAAGTTTACATTTTATGTTAAATTCTGTATGACAATTACATTATCATATAGTAGTTCATTTATTTTGTTATTAATATTGATTAATTTTTTACTTTCAATCTTGTCTTTTAATTTTGCCCCTCCTGACCTAAATTCCTGGCTCCGTCACTATGTTTTAGTCTGATAATAAAAAGCAATTATAAAAAATAAACACCATAGATTGAAATGATTAATAAACATAATTATTTCAAATATTTTAACTTTTATCTTTTTCAAAATACGCTAGTTTTTAGGTTTTTGTCTTGTAACATACAAATAAACTAGAAATTGAAATAAGCAATTCTCAATCCGGGACTATAGCACTCCCTTCATACATGATCCAGGTACATATTATCGGAACTTTCGTGAACAATGAACAGTAAAAGGCAGCAATTATTTTGGAAACCAAAAAGAATAATGAATGTGAATGCTATGGATGAATTGTTTTAATCGAGATTATGTTTTATTATTTTAATATGCAGCAAGTCAATTGGCGCACGTACATCTCCCTAGAATAACAGATTTGTTAAATTTTGATAAAAAAAAAAAAAAAAAAAAAAAAAAAAAAAAAAAAAAAAACATCTGTTAAAAGTAGGTCAAGGTATAATTGTATTTAAATAAAGGTTAGGTTAACGAATACTCTTAAAACAATTGTTAATAAACCATAATAAGAAATTTTCAATACCACTTTCATGGAAAATATAAAAAACAGTTAACAACATTTATTATTTTATCATTTTTCCAATAAAATATTTCTAAAAATAGCTCCTAAACATTTCCCTTAAAGGAAATAAGATTTTAAAAAATTATACATGTAGGGTCAAGGGCCCAGCCCACATATTGGGCCTTGGGCTCTAGCCGAGAGCATGGTGATCCGAAAACAAATAAATGGAGGTAGCAGAGTTAAGTTTAGAATCTAATAAGTGAAATACGAAAGGGAGGGTAGTTCGAGGAGGAATGTCTCCTTGGATAGACTAAGCACAACTCAAATATGTCTCCTAAAAATTCAAGCTGACCTTCGAGGAAGCTCCAGTGATAGGGACATGCCTCATGAACGTACAAGTAGGATAGGAGTTAGGAAATATCTAAAGGAAAGCTGTTGCCACCACATTTAATGCCCTGTAGCTAACTTTCTGGCCTCATTTATGTAGAGAAGACCTCTGAACAGTATTATCTTGGCTACCACAACTAACAGAAGGCCAGAGGGGGTATTTAATAGGACAGACACTCGAGTAGTTGCTCAAATAATTAACAGATGTAGGATCGAGATCATCCTGAGAGACCTATATAATGTAAGAGGTCCTCCATTAATAGTAGGGGGGAAATAGAGAAAATGCACTGTAGCAATCTAAATTGCACTTGTACTCTATTTAATTGATTTATATAAAAACTTACCTCCTCGGACGGTGAATTCATTCAGCTCTATGTTCTTTGTTCTTACTTAATCATCTTTTACATCCATACTAGCCGTTGTCAAATTCATTAGGGTCTAGTTCTTTAATCCACTATCTACAAATTCATTGTTTTGGGCTTTTTAGGCCTAAGTCCATTCATCCTTGACTGAGTCTGAAATCTAGTCCTTACAATTGGCGTCGTTTGTGGGGAGAACTTGTATAATAGTGAGTGCAACGGTGAAGCATGGTAGGATCAGGTCCTCTTCAGCCAGAGCCTGTGGGGTCCCAACGACAGGACAATTTCCTTAATCTTGAATGTGGGAGAGATTGAAAGGGCAGCGTGCATACTATGCACACAAGCAGAAGCCACTCTTGAATTGGAATTCACGTCTCTCAAGAGCAACATAATAGAGCCATGCAATTGGAGATTGACCGGTTAAAGAGGAAGTTGCGCTACGCATGGCGAGAACGAACCCCCTCCAACTCTGATGTTTCTTCTAAGGGTAAAGCGAATGCAAGTTACAGGCGAAGGTCAAGAACTCCATCCAGCGAGTCATTTTCCTACGATGAAGAACACCATCACAGGCATAGATATAAGAGCCCGTTGCGCACAGGTTTGGGAAATGACGCTATGAGCAAAGCTTTGAACTAGATTTCTAGGTCACCCTTCATGCGCAAGATTGAAGTGGCAATACTTCCTCGGCGTTTCCATCAGCCAACGTTCACCATCTACAATGGTCGAACGGATCCCGTGGAACATGTGAGCCACTTTAATCAAAGAATGGTTGTCCATTCCAAGGATGAAGCCTTGATGTGTAAGATGTTCTCATCCAATCTGGGACCTGTGGCAATGAGGTGGTTCGACTGCTTAAGGGCAGATTCTATAGATTCCTTCAATGGGTTCACCCGGGCGTTTGGCTCTCGTTTTATTATATGCAGCAGGGTTCCTCAGCCCTTGGATTCCTTACTGTCCTTATCCATGTGAGAAGGAGAGACCCTGAAGACATACTCAGACAGATATTGGGAGATGTTCAACGAAATAGATGGTGACTTTGATGATGTGGCCATCAGTACTTTCAAGGTTGGCCTCCCAACCGAGCATGGTTTAAGAAAATCTCTGACCGACAAACCCGTCACCAATGTGCGGCAACTTATGAACCGAATTGATAAGTTTAAGAGAGTGGAGGAAGACCAACAACAAGGGGCTGAACTTAAGACCCGGAGACTTAACCACCTACGATTCTCCTCTGGTAAGTTTTGATGGGAAGGTCGTCATTCCAAGGGGTCAGATTAGACTACCTGTGCAGACTGGTTCAGAGGTGGTGGACGTTTATTCCCCCTACACGGCTATTGTAGCCAGACCCTGGGAGCTGTCTCTTCTGCTCTGCACCAAAAGGTGAAATACCCGTCTGAGGGCTAGGTTAAAGAGATCCTTAGAAGTCAGTCCACGGCTAGGCAATGCATGGTGGCTACCATATTGCATTGGCCTGAGATTAAGTTGCCGGCCTCTACTGAAAGGGGCTTATAACAAAAAAAAACTCCGATGTTGCCTATTGACGGACGAACCGAGGAGGCAAAATGTGAAGATTTAGAAAATGTATTATTATTAATGAAAGTTTCCTTTGTCAATATGTTCTTTTATTGTATAAAGGCATTGTACTTCCCATTAGTTATCTTTATAAGTGATTAAATAGAACCTTAGTCATGCCTGGGTCCTCGGACCAGGTGCTTTGGGGAAATTAACACTCTATAACATCTTTATAAGTGTTTAAACAGAACTTTAGTCATGCCTGGGTCCTTGGACCAGATGTTTTGGAAAAATTAACACTCTATAACATCTTTATAAGTGTTTAAACAGAACCTTAGTCATGCTTGGGTCCTCGGACCGGATGTTTTGGGAAAATTAACACTCTATGACATCTTTATAAGTGTTTAAATAGAACCTTAATCATGCCTGGGTCCTCGGGCCAAATGCTTTGGGGAAATTAACTCTCTATGACATCTTTATAAGTATTTAAACAGGACCTTAGTCATGCTTGGATCCTTGGACCAGATACTTTGGGAAAATTAACACTCTATGACATCTTTATAAGAATCTTAGTCATGCCTGGGTTCTCAGACCAGATGCTTTGGAGAAATTAACACTCTATGACATCTTTATAAGTATTTAAATAGAACCTTAGCCATACTTGGGTCCTCGAACCAGATACTTTGGGGAAATTAACACTCTATGACATATTTCTAAGTATTTAAACAGAACCTTAGTCATGTCTGGGTCCTCGAACCAGATGCTTTGGGGAAATTAACACTCTATGACATCTTTATAAGTGTTTAAATAGAATCTTAGTCATGCCTGGGTTCTCGGATTAGATGTTTTGGGAAAATTAACACTTTATGACATCTTTATAAGTGTTTAAACAGAACCTTAGTCATGCCTAGGTCCTCGAACCAGATGCTTTGAGGAAATTAACACTTTATGACATCTTTATAAGTGTTTAAACAGAGTCTTAGTCATGCCTGGGTCTTTGAACTAGATGCTTTGGGGAAATTAACACTTTATGACATCTTTATAAGTGTTTAAACAGAACCTTAGTCATGCCTGAGTCCTCGGACTAGATGCTTTGGGGAAATTAACACTCTGTGACATCTTTCTAAGCGATTAAATAGAACCTTAGACATCTCTTCGGACCACATACTTTGGGGAAGTTAACACTCTGTGACATCTAAGTGTCAAATCTTAAAGAATCAAAACCCCACTTTTCTTTTCGAATGAAAGGGGAAAACCGGAGTTTTAAGGGGCTATTGTAGGGTCAAGGACCCAGCCCACATATTGGGCTTTGGGCTTTAGCCGAGAGCATGGTGATTTGAAGACAAATAAATGGAGGTGGCAGAGTCAAGCTTAGAATCTAATAAGTGAAATACGAATGAGAGGGTAGTCTAAGGAAGAATGTCTCATCGGATAGACTAAGCACAACTCAAATATGTTTCCTAAAAAGTCAAGGTGACCTTAGAGGAAGCTCCAGTGATAGGGACGTGCCTCATGAACGTACAAGTAGGATGAGATTTAGGAAATATCTAAAGGAAAGCTGCTGCCATCGCATTTAATGCCTTGTAACTAACTTTCTGGCTACGTTTATGTGGAGAAGACCCCTGAATAGTGTTGTCTTGCCTACAACAACTAACAGAAGGCCAAACGGGGTGTCAAATAATCAACAGATGTAGGATCGAGATCATCTTGAAGGACCTATATAATGTAAGATGTCCTCCATTGATAGTTGGGGGGGGGGGGGGGGAATAGAGAAAAGGCATTGTAGCAATTTAAATTGCACTTGTACTCTTTTTAATTGATTTATATGAAAACTTACCTCCTTGGATGGTGAATTCATTTAGCTCTATGTTCTTTGTTCTTGCTTAATCATCTTCTACATCTATACTAGCCGTTGTCAAATTCATTAGAGTCTAGTTCTTTAATCCACTCTCTACAAATTCATTAATTTGGGCTTTTTGGGCATAAGTCCATTCATCCTGGACTGAGTCTCGAATCTGGTCTGTACAATACATTAATAAACTAAAAAGTTAAACCAAGCATAATATTAAAAGGGCAAAACTTAAATACAGTACCTTAGGTTTTCTATTTAAAATTTTGACATATATCCAATTTAACAATCCAAACAAACGGCGTTAAAACTATTTTTTTTTCCTTCTTCCTTTTTTTTCCTGTACTGCAACTACAAGGGAACCACGACTTTCAAATATCCAATTGCCTCTAATTGATGAAGCTAAAATGAAGATAATAAAGGGAATTTCGAATTCCAATCCAAAACTCAAAAGCTAAAATGTAGAAGCAAAGCTAAAATGAAGCTAAAATGCAAAACCAAACAGGAAAGATCAAAAAATCAAAAAATAAAAGGTAGATCTACTGGATTTCAAACCAAAAAAGGGACCCTTCTTCCTCATTCTCTTAGTAACCAAACAGGAAAGATCAAAAAAATAAAGCCAAATCTACTGGGTTTCAAACCAAAAAACGGACCTTTTTCAGCTATACCTGAAAGTTCCACACTCTTAACATCAACAAAGCCATTATCACAACCTCTTTCATTATTTTGGAGAGAGAGAGAGAGAGAGAGAGAGAGAATCGTAGATCAAAAAAGAAGAAAGGAAATAGATACACACACCGAGAGAGAAAGAAAGAATCATAGATCAGAAAAGAAGAAAGGAAACAGATTCGAGAGAGAAAGAAGAATCATTGATCAGAAAAGAAGAAAGGAAACATACACACACCGAGAGTGAAAGAGAGGGAGATATGAGATATTCTTTTTATGGGTTTTGGGTTTCGAAGAGAAGGGTCATGGGTGGTTTGGAAGAGAAAGGATTTGGGTTTGGAAGAGAAGTTGTTTGTAGTATAGGAAAAAGAAGGAAGAAGGAAAAAAAAAATAGTTTTAATGCCGTTTGCTTGAGGTGTTAAATTGGACAGATGTCAAAATTTTAAGTAAGGAACTTAAAGTACTGTACCTAAGTTTTGCCCATATTAAAAATATATTGAAATTAAATTAAATAACTACTATCAATTTTCCATGATACACTTCTCTCAAAACAAAAAAAAAAAAAAAAAAAAACTCATGACACACATAAAAAAAGAATTTATTTGAAGTTATTTTTTTTTAACTCTCAAAAAGCTCATTACATTTTCATTTATAAAATTATATGTATTATTTAATATTTAAACAAATTACTTTACAAATATCACATAAAGGGTCGAAGAAAGATAGTTCTAGCTTCCAAATTTGGTTTGAACCCAAACTTTATTAATATATATATATATAATAAAAATTTGGAAAAAGTTAAAGACGTCTTAAAAATATTTGTTTAAAAATTACTTTTAGAAACTAAAAAAAAAAAAAAAAAAAAACAGTTGATGTGTTTCACAGTTTTTTATATTTCCATAAAAATTATGTTAAATTAAAAAAAAAAAAGATTCATTAACAAAAAGTCTTAATGCACTTACTATAATATAAATAAATATATATATTTTTAATGGTAGAGAAGATCATGTCTGGGGTAGGTCAATCTTCACTTACCAGACCTAATATTAAAATCTCAGTCTCACTCTCACCACCTCTAGCGCGTCGCCTAAAACATTGGTGATTGGTTTCCATATTTTCAGGGTAAGTAAAAAAAAAAAAAACTTATATTTAGATTAGATTTCCTACCAAGTACCAACACATTTAAAAAAAAACAAAAAAACAAAAAACCCTGAGATTCGGATCTCTACCAACCAAACCCAAGGTGACACCATATATAAATACCACACCGCATACATCTCTCCCACCACTTCACTTCATATAATACTTCTATAATCACCAACTTCATACATTCATATAATCCGCCGCCACCGTAAAATGGCCACGTCAGCATCGCAAACTCTCCGAACAGCTCCATTTCTCAAAACGCCGTCGTTGTCGCTGTCTTCCAGCCAGTCACTCAGCTCGGCTTTCTCCGTAGCTCTCCGTCCGAGCCGGCGATTCTCGAAGCCCTTGGTGGTGATCGTTAAGGCTTCTGGCTCTTTGGACGCGAAGCCGACGGTTTTGGTGGCGGAGAAGCTCGGCGAGGCTGGGCTGAAGCTTCTCAAAGAGTTTGCTAACGTGGATTGCTCTTACAATCTCAGTCCCGAAGAGCTCTGCACCAAGATCTCGCTCTGCGATGCGATTATCGTTCGGAGCGGAACGAAGGTTAGCCGCGAGGTGTTTGAATCGTCCGCTGGGAGGCTCAAGGTGGTTGGAAGAGCCGGCGTCGGGATTGACAATGTGGATCTGGCGGCGGCCACCGAGCACGGTTGCTTGGTAGTCAACGCGCCCACGGCTAACACCGTCGCCGCCGCCGAGCACGGTATTGCTCTCTTGGCTGCCATGGCTAGGAACGTTGCTCAAGCCGATGCTTCTGTGAAAGCTGGTCAGTGAATAATAATAATGTTTAAGATTGTTTTTCTTTGTGGCATTTCGTCGAATAGTTATTTTGATAGAGTATGGATCCGTGTTTGGTTTAAGTGCTTTTTTGCTTTGAAATGCAGGAAAAAAAGTACTTTTTGAAAATAGTTTCTTATGCAGATCTGCTTTCTTTCCTTTTATTTTAGATTCTGGAATTATTTTTTTATAGGTTTGATTTTATTGATGGTACCAAAAAGTTCAAAGATTTTAGGCGAATTTTCTCTCTCTTAATTGATATGCTTTTAAAAATGTTGATTTTGCATGCTGGTTATCACTCTCTTATTGTTTCTTACATGCATACTCTTTGGATTAAAGATTTCATCTTTGCTGGATTTATTTTTTTTGGTTGAAAATTTTAAATTAAAGGGTTTTTATATATATATATATAAAAGGAATAACCTTTCTTAAGAAAACCGGTTCCGGGTATATACAGGGTATTTACCCCTGACGGGCTAAGCTGTTTATGCACATGCCCATGGGGGAGAATTCCTTATACTTTGTTTTTTGTTCTTGGAAATTATTTTCTTGTTTGGGGTTTAGAGAAATTTCCATCCTATGCTTAGTTCCACATGTGGCTAATGTATCTTGATTCTCTACTCTTGAGCCACCTAGTGGGCAACTTTTAATTTAGTGTTACTTGTGGATGAAATTCCACCCATTTATGAAGAATCTGATTTAAAAAAAAAGTGTGTGATTGTTTCCTAGTTGGTCTCTGGCGTTTTTCTGTATAAGCTATATTTCTATATTAATTTGTCATATCATAGTTTAGTAATTGTGAATATTCTGAAGCTATTAGCTTCAAATAGTAGTGAAGACACATCGAGACTTATTTAACACAATTTGGTTAATCCAGGAAAATGGCAGAGGAATAAATATGTAGGTGTTTCCCTTGTGGGGAAAACACTTGCAGTGATGGGGTTCGGAAAGGTTGGATCAGAAGTTGCCAGGCGTGCCAAGGGGCTTGGAATGCATGTGATTTCACACGATCCATACGCCCCGGCAGATCGTGCCCGTGCAATAGGTGTGGAGCTTGTGAGTTTCGATCAAGCTATAACAACTGCAGATTTCATCTCTCTACACATGCCTCTTACACCTACTACATCAAAGATCCTCAATGACGATACTTTTGCAAAGATGAAGAAAGGAGTTCGAATTGTCAATGTTGCTCGTGGAGGAGTAATCGATGAAGATGCACTAGTGAGGGCACTAGATGCTGGAATTGTTGCTCAGGTTCTTATATTCTCATACTTGATTCACATATATCTTACGGTTGAAGAAAGTCAATGACATGGTCTCTTTGTTTTAGGCTGCACTTGATGTTTTCACAAAGGAGCCACCGCCAGCAGACAATAAGTTGGTTCTGCACGAGAATGTTACTGCAACTCCTCATCTTGGTGCCAGTACAATGGAAGCTCAGGTGTGTCTAATGAACAGGATTTACAGTTTTACTAGCGCTATTTTTTCTCTTACCAAGTAAACTGATAATATTTGGGTTTGATGCTCAGGAAGGGGTGGCCATTGAAATAGCTGAAGCTGTTGTGGGAGCCCTTAGAGGGGAGCTTGCTGCTACTGCAGTCAATGCACCAATGGTTCCTGCAGAGGTATCATTGTATCTTTATTTACTTATCAAAAAAAAAAAAAAAAAATTATTGTATCTTTATTTTGCTTACAGGTCCTCTGGTATTTTATATCAATTGTATTTTAGACTTTTAGTATATAATGTGGTCCCACCATCATTTACCTATTAGTTTATGTAGCACAATCTAAATTCCTTTCTGCTTTTTGTGATAAGTAGTAAATAGCTTTATTAAAGATAGAAGAATCACTGATACAAGTGGAGAAACAAAAGAGTTTTTTGGGGAAAAATAAGAATGCAAAAAATGGATTCTCTCCCCACCAAATAAAGCTTGGACTTTTCAGCTCATTTAATAGTAATTATGATTTTGAAGTAGTTTCTCTCAGCCTATGTTTCCGGTTCAGGGTTAAATGCTGGAAACTGTTCATTTAACTGTCTTCCTTATCTCAAAATATGGTTAGGAATTGATCGCTTTATTTTTTTTTTTCATTAGATTGGAAATTCATGGTAACTAGATTGACAGGCTAATACAGGCAGTATCAGGAACATACCCATTGTGGTGCATGTAAATTATATGCCTAACTTCTAAATTTATTGTTAATGGTAACTACAAGAATAAAAAACTAGCCATATGCCTTGTCTGCCAAATAATGGCTGATGGCTATTAATTATGCATTGTGTTTGTACTATTAAGAAAGCGGCATCTCGGTTGTTTTCTTTCAACTTTGAAGTGAATTTTAGCTATAAGGAGCACAAAAACCTCATGTTTTGTCATTCCTTTTCTATGTTCAGGTGTTATCGGAGCTGAAGCCATATGTTGTACTTGCTGAGAAGCTGGGGAGACTTGCTGTGCAATTAGTAGCAGGAGGAAGTGGTGTGAAAACCGTTAAAGTGACATATGCTTCTGCTAGAGCTCCTGATGATCTTGACACCAGGCTCCTTCGTGCCATGATCACCAAGGGTATCATTGAGCCCATATCTAGTGTGTTTGTGAATTTGGTTAATGCTGATTTTACTGCCAAGCAGAGAGGTCTGAGGATATCAGAGGAGAGAATTGTTCTAGATGGTTCACCGGAGAGCCCACTTGATTTCGTCCAAGTCCAGATTGCAAATGTGGAATCCAAATTCGCCTCCGCAATATCAGATTCTGGGGAGATTAAGGTCGAGGGACGGGTGAAGGATGGGATTCCCCATCTGACAAGGGTAGGATCTTTCGAAGTTGATGTCAGCTTGGAAGGTAATATTTTACTCTGCAGACAGGTCGATCAGCCAGGTATGATTGGAACAGTTGGGAGCATTTTGGGTGAGGAGAATGTGAATGTCAGCTTTATGAGCGTGGGAAGGATTGCCCCTAGAAAGCATGCTGTAATGGCAATTGGTGTTGATGACCAACCAAGCAAGCAAGCTTTGAAGAAGATTGGTGAAGTTTCAGCCATTGAAGAGTTTGTTTTTCTCAAGTTGTAGTGTGGATCACAATTACTACATCTTTCTTTTTCCTTTTTGGATGCGTGGTATTAGTCATAACCACATCCTAGTTCGATTTTGATAGTTTCTTTGAGTGTTGTAGCTTGATGGAAAGGAAGAACAATAAATTAGCTTTGCGATGAAAGGTTTGTACTGCATTGAGTTGCCAAGTTGCCAAATTCAATTTTCTGTTTTAATCTGCCTAGTTGTAAACGTATTGCTTAATGGATGCATGTTTGGTTCTGTCTTGGTGTAGTGTTGCAGTCGTTTTCCAGGAAAATTTTACTTTTGTTTTCGCATGGAGAGATTTTAAGTATTCAACCATGATGGCTGATTGATGAGTGTTTTCTTGGAATTTCCCTACTGATAATACTGATTTCTTTAGGAGTTGTAAAGAATGCAAGGAGGGCTCCCTGAAATGCAAGCTGTCTTAACTATATTTAATTTTCTTTACTGCTTCAAAACTACATCTTAAAAGTAAGTCGAGTTAAACTTCTTGCAAATACATCACTATAGTATATTCAGAGATGTGTACTTTGCAATTGTTTATTGTTATAAAGGAGTGGAAACTACCACCGAGCCTTGTAGTCTGGTGGTATCCGGTACCATGTGTATCTTTGAGCTCGGGTTCTATCCCTCATAATTACCTAGCCAAAAAAAAAAAAAAAAAAAAGAGTGGAAACTGAAACATTGATATTACCCCAATCATTCTAACCTTGAAAGTAAGACTTGTTGGATATAAAGCATATTATTTACATTTCTCACAGAATTCATCATATTGTAAATCTGATTGACATGACGTCAAAATGATCTCAACCTATCTTTTCCACTGGTCTTCCTTTGACTTTCTATATCTCAAAAAACCATGTCCACATTCCGAACAAGAAGGTTGTCACAATCTTCACTACACTCGTGCGAATTGGCACAATTTTTTACTGCCTTGTTTGAAGCCAGGGAAAAAACCAAGCAAAAGTTCTCTATAATTTATGAACCTGAGCTACAGTTGTAGGTAGGGAGATGGGGAGGTTATGTATCGCTAGATAGGCGGCAATACCAGCAGCATAACCAGCAAAAGCAAAACCACTCACCTGCACAAAGAAGAATGACCTCTTTTACTAAAAAGAAAAAGAAAAGTTTAGTCAATAAAATGTCATTACACAGCAGTCCATACCTTCCGTAAGTACCAAAAGAAGTCCACCTTTTCCATTCCCATGAATGCTACTCCAGCTGCTGAGCCAATAACTAACATGGATCCACCGGTGCCAGCACAATATGCAATCAACTGCCAAAACTCAGAATCCTGGGGGAAGGAGGTGAGGTCATACATCCCCATCGTTGCTGCAACCAGTGGAACATTATCTATAATTGCTGATACGACTCCTATTGCACCGGCAATCACTTCACTACTAGGAATGTGAGCGTCAAGGTAATTCGCCAATTCCCGAAGAATCCCCGCAGCCTCAAGGCTGGGGGAAGAAAAAAAAAGTTTGTTATAATGCAAAAATAATAACTTAGCACGTGTATATGTATCCAAGTATGTTTTTTAGGAAATCAGATTAATATATCATAAACATCTTGATGATAATTCTTCCAGAGACACATAAATACAGCTACTATATCTAAAAATATATTATGTAGCATAAGAGTACATGAAACACAGAAGTTCAAAATGTGTTCCGTATTCACCTGCTAACGGACAAAAGTATTCCAAGGAAGAAAAGAACTCCTTGAGTGTCAATCCGTGATAAAGCTTGTGGTACTTTTAACTTCTGCCTTTCAGATTCACCATAGTGGATAGCATCAGTTAGAATCCAAAGAACTCCAAGTCCAAGCAGGATACCCATAAAAGGAGGCAAACCGGTTAGGGCCTTGAACACTGGAACAAAAATCAAAGCTCCAATACCTACAAAAAAAACAAGCTGTCCTCGGGGAGCCATCTGTTCAGATGCCATAACACTGGAAGAATCCTGTCCCTTTCCATTAACTTCACTGGACGGAAGAAGAGAAACTCATATCACATCATCCATAATCCAAAAACTTAAACCTAACCTTTCTAAACTAAAATTCACTGGCTTCGCTTTGACATTACAAGAAGCAAGACTGTTTAAACCTAGATCCTAAGATCACTGAATGGTCTACAAGATCGGATCGTAAAATTGGATTGGGGAATTGTAAAATTTGACACACTATGTTTAATAACTATAAAAAATTATCATCTCATATTAACAAATTTTAGAGTAGAATAGTTTGGAATGTAGCTCAAAAGGTAAAACTTTTTGTTTACAAGTTATAGATAATTTGTTAAGGTTCAAATCCTTGCATCCTTGCAATTAAAATTCGATACAAAGTATATAGAGTAATATGTAAGCATATTCTTATTAACAATATCAATATTTTAGATAAGCACATAAATCACAGCTCACAAGATGATAGAAGTTTTCTATTAAATTGAAAAATACATAAGATCTTAATTAAAAAATAGATTTTTTACAATTTAAATCTAAGATTCTACCATGGTTTGGGACTAAGGCATGGTTATTATTCCACCAGATTCTACAAACATGGTGTTTTTTAAAGTGTTTTGGATTGTCTGATGGAGTTGGGATTATAAAATCATATGGTTTTACAATTTAAATCTAGATTTTAACAACCATAGCAAGAAGAGTACCTAGTCAGGGACATAAGAGCCAGTGGGACAGCTAGAGAAACAGCTGAAGGTACAAATAAGCCCTGTAACAAAAGAAAATGCTATAATGGGAACTCTTTATTTAATTTCAGCACTGTGCTTCTGTAATTAAACATTCCCAGTCACTGCATTTGAACAAGTATATCTCAAGTGATTTAAGGACTTGGCATTGAAAGAGCCCCAGCTGGGGAGTGCTAAACTTTAACCAAATGCTTTATAAGCTTTTCTTATCACTAACTAAAAACAGGTTTCCTTCCCCATATATATATATATATATAAAGGTGTTTAAAATTTCATAATTGCAGTGTAGATTTTATGAGTGAAGTGATTGACACTCAACTTTGCTGTAGTTTAAAATCGTAATCAATAAAATTAACTTTATTAAAAAAGTGAATTCCATAAATTTACAGGAGAAATTTCAACTCCGAGAGTTACAAAAGCTTAACATTCCTGAAGTTTAAAGTTTGAACAAAAATGTGTTTTTCACCACCACAGTTAACTCACATTATACAGCATTTACACCCCCAGTTTTTTTCAACATAGATTCATTTGGAGCGTTTCATGATAGGATCCTGTTTAGCTCTCTTTCTCAGACACTTATGCAGCAGATAAAGAGAGAGCAAGTATGAATTGATTACATTAAACACCAAAATCTTGCAAGCTTCACCTTTTACATGATGTATATTTAGCTACTTGGAACACGCAAGCACACATGCGCATCCAACCACACACATATCCAGTCTGTGAACCAAACTCCTAGTACTGCAGTCAGATCATAAAATTCAAAAGTTTTATATTCTATCACGTTTTAGTGACATTAGGGGAACACAGTCAGCTAATGCAGATGTTTTGGTTGGATCTCATTGGATTAAACATGCAACAGCAGCATGAAATGTATTGTATAAAGACAGTATAATGAATACCTTGGTGAGAATAAATCACATGCATCATGCATAAGTCCCATATATGGACAATGTAACACATAAATGCATGCATATTCTGTACATGTGATGATTTAGTTAGAATGATGTTAAAAGACCTTCATTGTCTGCAAAGTTGATATCTGACCATGTATCCACAGCATAGTAGTGGTAACATCACCTATGGGAGTCCATGCACCACCTGCATTTGCTGCTATCACAACAACAGCTCCCAGAAGCCTGTCAATTAAATCTGAATCAGAAAATGGAGACTTATCAATAAAATCAATAATTGAAAAAGAAAAATTTGATTAGCAAGGACTTGATCTAAATTTTTCGAGAAGAGATAACATAGCAAGCACACAGCCAGTTTCAATGTAGCAGAGATCTCCTTAAAGCCATTAAGGTCAAGCTATTTGGACATGGCAGCAGATAAAAGTGTCTGAGAAACACAATTATCCTGTTATGATATCGTTATCTGCACTTCAACAGCATCCCCTTAAACATTTTTAGTTAAGATAAGGTTCATGACTATGAAGGCATTAAATTCTCTAAATTTTTGCACATTTTATTGTCCTTGATTCTGGAAAGAAATAAAAAGATGATATACATTTCATAAGTATTTACTTTCAAAGAGCCTTCTACCAGTCATGTCTTCTAAGATTGTGGCTCAGATAAGGAAAGTACACGGTTGGAATATGCAGTGACAAATAGAAAACCTATCTATCATATTAGAGAACCCCTAGTAGATAAAGATCGAGAATAGGATCTTTAATTCTTTATCTTCCTTGCTGATGTGACAGCAAACTCCACATTCTTCATGATAACCATCTTGTACTTTGGTAAGTATTAAGAGTGTTGGAGCATATCAATATATAAATCATACCCATGCCCATCATTTTAAGCTTTTAGATTAACTATTTGGTTACTATGGTATCAAAGCTAAATTTCCTGGTTGAAGCCTCCTTGCTTTCTGATAATATAAGTAAGATACACAAACAAAACAACCCCCCTAGGAAATGTGCTGAGTTAAGAGATCCACCATTAACATATATTCCTGAAATGCATTCTCAAGAAAATAATTACAAAAAAGCTACATTTGAGAACCAGAGCTCTAAGTTAAACACCCTAATTTCATATAGTTTTTGAGGATGGTACAGGAGAACTGAAACTTGTAATACTGCAGTGAATATTTTTGTTTGAATGAACTGTTGAAATTCAATACATGACAAGAGACTAATCAAATGCAAAAACTCATGAAGATTTAAATCACATGAGATAAAATAGAGTAATAGTCAGCTCATACTTGCGAAATTCTGATGGAGGTACTAGTTTCCTCAATAAAGAAACCATGACAATGGTAGACGTCAGGTTATCAAGGACTGAACTAAGGAAAAAAGTCACCAAACCAATCTGCAATTTTCATGACTGTGTCAAACTTCATTAACTGATAAGGAAATAAAGTGTAGAAGGAAAAGGCTGATACAGGAAGATTTAGAATCAAATAGACCACTAAGGTCCCTGCAGAGAAATGCATTGGTGGAATAAGACAAGTTATAGCTAATTTCTATAAAAATTAAAATTAGAAAATTCAATATTTAGGAATTTCTTACTGAAAGAGGGACTAAGCATCATAATTACCATAGAAAATTAGCTAATAGTTTCTCTGTATCATTTAACTTAAAGAGAAGAATAGCAATTCCATTTTTTGATGAATCAGCAGGGGAAACAGTTCAGCATCAAGGAACGATGCTGACAAACAATGTTCACTAAGGGACATGGATAACCTACCCCTATATACCAACTAATCCAAGTTATTCGATTGATGTACAATAGATACTGAAGTTTGGACTACAGTGAACAGACAACTTGGTTTGCCCAAGGTTTTTATCAATCTATCCTTTCTTTTTGTAATTTTCCAAGGCTTTTGTTGACCACCAAACCAAATACCAATACCGTGAGTGATCAAAACCTTGGACCATAGGGAAAAAATGTAGTTTAGATGTCAAGATTAAATTTGATATATTAAAACTTCAACATTAGTTAATATGGTTATGTCAGCAAAAATAGAGCACTCACCACCCAGAGGAGAGTCCGCGGCTTTCGGGTGGTTATATTGTCGGTAACCAGCTTAAAACCTTGATGAGCATCAATTATCTCCACAATGGTCATTGCACCAAACAAGAAAAATACTATTTCACTGACTTCTGCAGATGCATTCGTTAGCTCTGAAACAGCTATATCAGTTGAAGGAGCCTACACAAGTCAAACACCCAAACAAAGTAATTAAGATAAAAAAAAAACACCCCACATTGCAACCAATACGTTTTTAACAGATATAGCCACATCACTGTAGTAAGAGGCATCAAGACCTTGAAGTTTGTATAAAAGGATAAAGAAAGTAGATTGCACTAAAAACATTAGCAGTAACATTAAATACATACAATAAGTTTATTTCAGATGACAACTTACGAGAAAAAGCTATTATTTCACAATACCAAACATATAAAAAGTTTAAAAGAATCATCAGACATAAATATCCTCATCTGTCTTGCTCATGGGGGCTGTTGTTTTGGGGGGGGGGGGGGGGGAATTTTTTTCCATATAGATGATTCTATCTAGAGATAAACAATAATACTAAAAATTGTTCCTTATACATATCTATGAATAAAGCATAGACAAGATGGTCCCAATACACACAAAGTAACTACGAAAGAAGAAGAAATAGAACTGGTATAGGGCCTAGCCAATGCATCCAGCTAGCAAGGTTGGTCTGAATGAAAACTATTTATGAATTAGATTTCCCAAACTAGCATCAATGTATAGATATTCTTAAATGATTTGAATTTGACTGGTAAGAGTAGAAATAATACTTGACTTTAAGGAAGCCTTACCCTAATCTCTATTACATTAAAAAAAATAAATAAATAAAAAAGAAGAAGAAGAAGAAGCCCAAAATGCCTTCAGGATTATCGGAGTGTAAACTAGATCAAAAAAAGGAAAAAAACAAAACACTTTGAACTCACAAAGGAGCAACACTTTGAATGTACTGTTTTAGGGAGAGGGGGGGGGGGGGGGGGAATTCAATTCAGCACCTGTCATATCTAAAGCTAAAAATTAACAGAAGCAACTTTGATATCTTAATCTCAACACCGAACGAAGTAACAAACTCATCAATTAAACCGATGTTAATGGTGGTCCTAGTGAAATTGATGTTGCACTAATCACAATTTGTCACCTCCACATGCAGTGAAATTTGTAATATTGTTATGTCTATAGCAATGTTGAATTTGCATTACTATGCCGAGGAATTCGGCATTAGAAAAGGATATATCAACTGAAAACAGCCCATAAATGCCTACTTGGATATATGAAGCCTTCCTTGCCACTAAAACTTATATCATAGAAGGAATCATCAACGGGTCATGGCTAGATAATATGTCATTAATTTCAAGTAGTGAGAAAGAATCTTACCCCAATGCTACGCACTGCCCATAAGCTCACGGCCATCAGTAATCCTACTCCACTTTTATTGAAAGCTAAAGATTCTTCAAAAATGATGCCTGCATATCCTATTCCAAATAGCAATGCCATCGCAACATCCTATATCACAAGACACGATAAAAACAACCAAGGTTATAACTCAAGATCAATTAGTTCACTTATTCCTGAAAGGCAGGTATTTATCACAGGAAACCCACAAAACAAAAGATAGCTCAAAAAAACAAAATGGACCTGATTTGCAGCAACCCATGATTGGTTAATTGCCACTGCCCCTGTTGCAGCTGCTGCAATTACTGCAAGAGCTTTCAGCAAATCAGTCTTGGGCTGGTAAGTGGCTTCAAAATCACTTGAACTTATTTCATCTAGTGAACATAAAGGATCACATGATCCAGATTTTTGCGTCAGCTCCTGATAACATGCTAAAGGGTCAATTTTGAAGTATTGGCAAAAAATATATAAGCTCTATATTAATGATAACAATATTGAAACACATGAAGTTGAAATCTTCACATTATAATTTGAAGATTTTTTCTTTTCTTAGATTTTCATGATTCGCAACAGCAACTCATGTGCTATCTTGGAAAGCAGCACATCTAACTTAAGCAAAACGAAACCCCATTGCCATGAAGACATGACATTAAATTGCCAAAATAACAAATGCATATACTAGTACTACTACTACCAAATATGCAATTTAAATCCCACCATCCAGGGTTTTAACCAAATATTAGTTTAATTAAAAGGGGAAAACTTAGGTACAATTCTTTTAAGTGTTGTACCTTAAGTCATCCATTAAAGTCAAACAGCGCAAACAGTGTTATCTTCTCTACAATTAAATTCAAACATGTGACTTATTAGACTATGCAGCCATGTGGTTAAATTTAATTGAAGAACCTAAGTACCACACCAAAGTAACTGTAACTATGTATATAGGCAAAATCCTAAAAAAACTACAAAACAAAAATAAAATTTTCATCACTTTCCCGAAGCCCATTAATTCAATGCACCAAACTTCACCAAAATAACTCACTCAAACTCATAATCTAGGAAAACCACCAAATGGGTACTCTAAAAAAGTGAAAATTTTGTAGTAAGAATGAACAAGAATAACCTCTAGCTGGTTCTCAGAGTTAGAGTTTGGTCGAGGCTGAGACGAAGAAGAAGAAGAAGACGTAGAGCCTCTGGCCTTATCTTCAGCTCTAGCAAGAACCCCATTGCCAAGCAATCTTGGACCTCTGGTTCTACACAGAGATGAGCCAAAGCAATGATGGGAAGGAACTGAGTTTTGGGTTTGAGGAAGTGAATAGTTCTTGAAATGGCAGGTTGAAGATAAGTGGGTCCCAATTGAGATTGAGAGGGAAGCCATTGGAGCAAAGCTGAGTTTTCAAGGAGAGCTGTTAAGGATTGAAGAAGAAGAGGGGGGGTTTTGGGTCAGTGACTCAGTAGTACTGTTGTTCTTGTCTTGTTATTCCAAGTTGCATGGAATGGGATTCGGTGGAAGGAGTGGAAATGGGAGTGGAAGCAGTGATTTTTTATTGGTCTTGGGTTTGTGGGTCAACTTAGATATGGTCATGGCCTCATGGCCTCATGGGACATGGGATTTGCTATTTTGCTTTGGTTATGTCTCTGGGTGACTGAGAAACTCTTTGCAGAAGGGAACGGTCACTGATTGGGAGTAAGGCTATATCATCCACCCCTAATCAATTTTATAACTAAGCTTTACTCATTGTTCATAATTATAACAGTAAGTAAACAATTTAGTAACTAAAATAATTTAATAATAATTTACACAATTAATTAATGTTTTAATTTGATAATGAAGAACAATCATCAAAAGCAGACATCATAAATTGAAATTATCTTTCAACAAATTGGAAACTATTTCTCAACAAAACATAAACCGTAATGATTCTCATGAAATAATTCTCAAAAACTTACAAACATGTATCGATATTAGAGAGTTATTACACTTGGATAGATGAAAAAACTGAAGCTATTACAAATGAAAAGAGTTACAACTCACAATTGAATGATTTCGGAACATTGTATAGTTTAGTTACAAAAGGATTTTTTTCATATGGAGAATTGGATGCTAGGAAACATCACGTCTTGTATTCTGGGAAAGACTCCTTTAAATAAGCTTAGAAAGAAGCCTCTTGAGTCTTTGAAGAATGAAGTGTCTTCTTCCATTTAGTTATTTTATGATATGAATTATGATGGCACATATTTCGTATTAACTAGTAATATTCCCATGTGATGCACAGCTTGATAAAGATGTTCAAAAATTATAAAATAATTAAAACTAAATTATTAAATAAATAGTGATAATAAATTATAAAATAAGTAAATAATTTTAATAAAAAGTTACTTTTAAGTTTTGATTGTTTAGAGTTTAGATGTTATCTGTGTTTATCTATTTTTATAAACATAGATGATAAGACTTTATTTAAATTAAATTTTATACAATCTTATCATTTAGTCACTAGCTTTGTAGCTTAATATTCTAATAAAATATTAATTTAAAAAGATGCAATGTGAGGAAGAAAAAACAAAAAACAAAAGCGTGGGTTGTATGAGATTTAAGTTTAAATTTTTTTTATTTTTATTTTTATAATAGACATTTAGTTTGAATTGAATTCAAATTTGTTTTAAATCAATATATATATATATATATATATATATAAGTAGAGACCTCATACCGGAGAGCATGAGGTTATGCCATGTGGCACACTCTATGAAAAAAATTGAAATACTCTTAAGCAACATAAATAAATAATTTTAATAAAAAGTTACTTTTAAGTTCTGATTGTTTAGAGTTTAGATGTTATCTGTGTTTATCTATTTTTATAAACATAGATGATAAGACTTTATTTAAATTAAATTTTATACAATCTTATCATTTAGTCACTAGCTTTGTAGCTTAATATTCTAATAAAATATTAATTTAATAAGATGCAACGTGAGGAAGAAAAAACAAAAAACAAAAGCGTGGGTTGTGTGAGATTTAAGTTTAATTTTTTTTTATAATAGACTTTTAGTTTGAATTGAATTCAAATTTGTTTTAAATCAATATATATATATATATATATATATATAAAAGTAGAGACCTCATACCGGAGAGCATGAGGTTATGCCATGTGGCGCACTCTATGAAGAAAATTGAAATACTCTTAAGCAACATAAGAGATAAGAACAAATTAATTATTGACCTTTTGTTTTATTTGGTTTAATGTTTTAAGACTTTTCTAGTTAAAAAATAAATATTTTTTGTACATTTGGTTCAATATTTCAAAACTTTTCATTTCTCACACATAAACACAAAACTCTTTACATTTTAATTCACCATTTTCACCTCTTACACTTCTACCCTTTTATATATACCTACCCATGACCCTTTATGTCATCCCATGTCAAATACACATAGTCAAAAAATGATGTCATTTACCTTCAACCTTTTAGCGACACCTACCTAACTCTAACATTGTTGTTTTATTTAATCCTACTCCGTCTGAGTTTGTTACAACCAAGGAAGGAGGGTTTACATTTTATATTGAGTGACAATGACGATTACGATTTTGATGTCAAGGTCAGACGTTGTAAATTTGTCGGTTTTATAAATGATGTGATTAACTGTGGGTGTTTGGGATATGTATTTTGTTTTAGAATTAAGGAGAAAGAGAAAGATACATTCTATATCAACTTTTATTCTATAATTTTCTCCAATTTTTTTTCTTACTACTTCAATTGAATAATTATAATGGATATGTGTATGCAATTTATAATTGTTTTCTTTTTATTATGAACTCATTACTAATAAAGTTCTATAACAATTATGCTATAATACATATACAATATTCTCCAAAATCATCTTACATAAAACATTACAATATTATTCATGCATTGCATGGGTAACTTACCAGTTATTGTTAAATCTTACCCCTTAGTCAAAACATAGGTTTTTTGTTTTTAAAAAGAAAACGTAGGTTATTGTGTGAAATTTCAGTTTAGAAATTTTTATAATAACTTTTAATTTGAATAGAATTTGAATTCATTGAAATTTAAAGGATAAAGTTTTACATAAATTAAACAATGGACAAAAAGTTTGGCTACAAAATTAGTTATAATTTAGGTTATAATTTTACTCAATATCTTTTTATTAAAGGTGAATTTTGACAAATCCACTATTGGATTACATTTTCTTCTTATATCCTCCATACTTGTAAAATTTCAAAATATCAAAGATCAATAGCTAGTCATCAATTAAATATTTAAATTGCAAGTTTTTGTAGTATAAAATTATGCATACAAAATAAGTTTATAGATTATATAGTAAATAACCTTTGATTGATACAAAATTTGACATACATATTAAAAGCATAAAAAACACACAATTCAACGGTTAGATTTTCCAAATACGTAGCAATATTAAAGTTGTAGCCTTAGGCTACAACCAATTTTGTAGTCAAACTTTTCCTTAAACAATTATTAAATATTATTCCTTAATTAGTGAGAGTAGTCACTTAATGCAACCACACTTCTAAGCCCAACTTGACATTGTAGATTTGTGGATTTTGTAAATGATGTGATTAACTGTGGGTATTTGAGATATGTATTTTGTTTTAGAATTAAGGAAAAAGAGAAAGACACATTCTATATCAACTTTTATTCTAAAATTTTCTCCAAATTTTTTTTTCTCATTACTTCAATTGAATAATTATAATGGATATGTGTATGCAATTTATAATTGTTACTTTTTATGATGAACTCATTACTAATAAAGTTCTATAACAATTATGCTATAATACATATACAACATTCTCCAAAATCATTTTACATAAAACATTAAAATATTATTCGTGCTATGCATGGGTAACTTACTAGTTATTGTTAAATCTTACCCCTTAGTCAAAACATAGGTTTTTTGTTTTTAAAAAGAAAACGTGGGTTGTGGTGGAATTTTTTATAATAACTTTTAATTTGAATAGAATTTAAATTCATTGAAATTTAAAGGAAAACATTTTACATAAATTAAACAATAGATAAAAAGTTTGGCTACAAAATTGGTTATAGCCTAGGTTATAACTTTACTCAGTATCTTTTTATTAAAGGTGAATTTTGACAAATCTACTATTGGATTATATTTTCTTCTTATATCCTCCATACTTGTAAAATTTTTAAAAAATCAAAAATCAATAGCTATCTCATCAATTAAATATTTAAATTACAAGTTTTTGTAGTATAAAATTATGGATACAAAATAAGTTTATAGATCATATAGTAAATAACTTTTGATTGACACAAAATTTGACATGCGTGTTAAGACCATAAAGAACACACCATCCAACGGTTAAATTTTCAAAATACGTAGTAATATTAAAGTTGTAGCGTTAGACTATAACCAATTTTGTAGCCAAACTTTTCCTTAAAAAATTATTAAATATTATTCCTTAATTAGTGAGAGTAGTCACTTGGTGCAACCACAACTTCTAAGTTCAACTTTTATTATATATGATATAATATAATATGATAGTAAATGATAAGTTTTACCTAAATTAAATAGTTGTTATATATTATCCCTTAATTGAGGAAATATATCATAACAAAAAATATATAATTAATTTACTAATTAGTGAGAGTAGCCATTTAGTGCAACAATGACTTTTATGCTGAATTTGTTGAATTTAAATAATAAAGTTTAAATGGAATAGAGGACAAACAAACTGGAACGGAGGGAGTAAATAATAAAGTTTTACCTAAATTAAACAGTTATTACATATTATCCCTTAATTGAGAAAATATATTATAACAAAAAAATATATAATTAATTTACTAATTAGTGAGAGTAGTTATTTAGCGCAACTATGACTTCTATGCTGAATTTGTTGAAATTTAAATAATAAAATTTTAACTAAATTAAAGAATTTTTAAATATTATACTTTAATTGAAGAAATATATCATAACAAAAAACATATAATTAATTTACTAATTAGTGAGAGTAGTTACTTGGTGTAACCTCAGTATAAAATACTTGCTTAGAGGCTTCATTGAAAGCTTCTCCTTCTTCCTTTTTTTTATTTTTTATTTTTTTTTATTTTTTATTTTTTTAATTTATATATATATATATATATATTTATATAAATTTTTTCCTTTTGATATTCATAGATAGATAAATAGTGGGGGGAGAGAGAGGAGGATGTGGAATTTTAATCATAGGCGATAGTTGGTAGGGCACCACCAATATGAGTGAAGTATCACTTGAGCCCACATCTAAACCCAAATTTAAATTGTGTTAAGTGTGCGTTTGTGATTTGTTCCATAAGTTTTGCTTTTTGTCTTTTGTCTCAATTTATTTACAAATAATATAATTTTTATTTTTTTTAACACATTTAACATGAAAGTTACCAAAAATTATATCTTTTGATAAACACTATAAATTACAGAAAATAAACAATTCCTAGATGGACATTAAGCTAACCAAAAATGATATCTTATGACAATCAATTATAAGCTAACTTTTTGCCTAAATTATCCAATGTTTGTAATTCCCACACTATTTTTTATTTTAAAGTTTATTTGAAATAATATAATTGGAGGGTCCTCTCTTCATCCATCATGCCAAGTAAGGGTGAGTTTGGTTCAGCTTTTTGAAAAAGTGCATAATGAAAAAGTGGAGTTTTGTAAAAGTGCATAATGAAAAAGTGGAGTTTCAAAAAGCTGAGTGTTTGGTAAAAGCTGTTAAAAAGTGCATAATGAAAAAGCTGAGTGTTTGGCTAGCACTTATAAAAGTAGTTTTTTGAGGAGTAAATGACCAAAAAGGACAATGTATATATAAGGGAATTTATTTCATACTTTTTTTTTTTTTTTTTTTTTTTTTTTTTTTTATGTGAGTTTGTTTCATACTTAAATCAATTACTTCATCATACTTAAATCAATTTTTCTCTTTCTAAAAAAATTATTTTTTCTTACCAATATTAGCTAATAATAACCTACCACTTAAGATTTATTGTGAAAGTATTGTAAAAATATTGTAATAAAAATTGATAGTAATTTTAATTTTAACATACTATTAAAATTATTTTTTTCTCTTTCTAAAAAAATTATTTTTTTCTCACTAATATTAGCTAATAATAGCCTACCTTAAAATTTATTGTAAAAATATTGTGAAAATATTATGATATAATTTCTTTTTTCTCCCTTTTTTTTTCTCTCCACACACTTGGCTCAACTTCCTTTTTTTTTTTTTTTTTTTTTTTTCTCCTCTTTTTTTCTCATCCACCCACGTAACCACACTCTTTTCACACTCTTTTCTTTTCCTTTTTCCTTCTTTTCTCTATCAGTCCAGAACATTCTTTCCCATCTCTCTTTCTTTTCTTTTTTTTCTTTTGCCTCTTAGCAGTTCGGTCCAGAGCTGCTCTGCTTCTTCTTCTTTTTTTCATTTTTTTTTCCTCTTAGCAGTTCGATCCAGGACACAGCTCTGCTTCTTCTTCTTCTTTTTTTTTTTTTTTTTTTTCCTCTTAGCAGTTCGGTCCAGAACACAGCTCTGCTTCTTCTTCTTTTTTTTTTTTTTTTTTTTTTCCTCTTAGCAGTTCGGTCTAGAACACAGCTTTGCTTCTTCTTCTTTTTTTTTTTTTTTTTTTTTTTTCCTCTTAGCACTTCAAATCGGAACACATTGGAACCATTGCCAGAACTCATCCTTTATTCTTTTTTTTTTCACACTCCAGAGAAGAAGATGATGATGATGATGATGATGAAGATGAAGATGAAGATGATTGAAACATAAGGATTTTGGGATTTTGGGTTTTTTTTTTCTATGGATTTTGGGTTGATTTTGAGTTGGGTTTGGGATGGGTTTTCCGGATTTGAGTTGATTTTCAGTTGTTTTTGTGTTGATTTTGAGTTATTTTTGGTTTGGTTTTGTTCATTCTGTGTTCGGAATATCAAAGGTTGGGTTTGTTCATTTTGAGTTATTATTGTTGATTGCGAAGAGATGGAGGCGTAGGGAGAGCAGAGATCAGAGATGAGGGGCGTCAAACGTGTGGGTATTTCGGTCTTTTAATGGTTTGCAACGGTAATATAACAAAATGCGCATAGCGCGTTTTGATTTATGGACCACTGAAGGTCCATTTTCTATGTGCGTTTTGTCTTCAGTTTTTCTAAAAGTTCAAAACGCAACTTTTATAAAAAAGTTGCGTTTTGAACTTACCAAACGCAGAAACAGACCTGGCTTTTTTGAAAACGCCCGTTTTGGGCTGAAAAAGTGGAACCAAACGGGCACTAATTCATTACTGTAAATTTCAACTTTTAAAAATAAGCTAATTTTTAGCTTTTTTGACTCACATTATACAAATAAACTACTAAAAATATGCAATTTTCAAATGGACACGAATTTATTTTGTTTTAAAAAAATAAGTTGAATCAATTAAAAAAACCAAGGTAGGAAAAAAAGCATGTTTACTATAACAATCAAACCTTATATCATTAATGAGTCATGCTAATGGGTACTCTTAGGGTACTGATTAACAATCCATTTTAGAAAAGTATTGACATCACTTTTATGGAAAATGGAAAAAGCTGTTAAAATATTAATTGTTTTTTTTTATTAATAAAAACTTTCTTTAAATGGATTATTAACCATTACCCTAAGGACATCCGTTAGCATTTCCCACCATTAATTTATTAGGACAAAGTTTACTAGTTTAGTTACAAAATTGGTTGGAGCCTAAGACTACAATCTTACTCTATATTTTTTTATTGGATTTGAATTTTGATAAATCTATGATTGGATTATGTGTTATTCTTATATTCTTCATGCTTGCAAAATTTCTAGAAATTAAAGATCAATAGCTATATTATCAATAAATTGTTTAAATTGCAAGTTTTTGTAGTTTAAAATTATGTATAAAATATAAACTTATAGATCATATAATAAATAATATTTGATAGATACAAAATTTGACATGTATATTAAGAGTGTAAAGAATATGCATTTCAAAAATTAAAATTTCAAAATATGTAGTAATATTTATTTTATTGAGTAAGGTTGTAACCTTAGACTACAATAAATTTTGTAACTAAACTTTGTCCAATTTATTATAGTTCAAAAAGCCACATAGTATATGTAGGGTTTCGATTTACAATCCAAGCCCAAAACGTATGGGGTATTGGCCCAATGAGCCCAATACAATAAATTTGTAGAGAGTGGGTCAAAGAACTAGGCCTTAATGAATTGAACAACGGCTAATACTGAATTAAATGGCAATCAGACACTAAATAAGAGATTCTGATCTTAATGGACTTTAAGTTTGAGGAGGTCACACTTGTATATATTGATTACAATTGAATACAAAAATAATTTAGATTGCTACAGTCTTCTTTCTTTGCTTTTTTTCTCCTCCTCTTTCTTAGTGAGGGTCTCTCACATTATATAGCTCCTTCTGGAACATCTTGATTCTACACTTGTTAATCATCTGAGCTTCCACTTGAGTACCTATCCCATCAGACACTCTCTCTGACTTTCTGTGAATTGTGGTAGCCAAGGTAACACTGTTCAGAAGTCTTCTCCACATAAATGCGGCCAGAAAAGTAGTTGTCATACATTTAATGCGGTGACAACAGCTTTCTCCTAGATATTTTTGGGTTTCCTGCCTTCTCGTTTGTTCATGAAGTATGTTCCTATCATCGTAGCTTCTTGGAGGGTCATTCTACTTGCTGGAATACATATTTAAGTTGCACACGCCACATCTAATTCCTCCTCGGATTACCTTTCATTCGTTCCTAACTCATGAGACTTTAAATTGGGACCTTAAATGACTATTTGCCCCTTCTCGGACTATTCAGCGTCCTCGGACAAAAGCCTAAGGCCCAACATATTATCTTGGGCCTTTATCCCTACATTAGCCCTTCAAAATTCCGGTTTTTCCTTCTCATCTGAGGAGAAAAAGTGAGGTTTTGATTTCTAAAAGATGAAATAAACTGATTCCTTGATTCACACGTGTAGGAATACGGTTTTACGTGCCTTATAATTGTTACTGACACTTTGTAGTCCACGAGGTGTCATTAATTGCTCCAGGCGGCGCCATGTTCCCCGCATTCGACGGTGAGGTACCAATCCAACGATTGATATCTTTCCTAGAATTTTGAACGGGAGTATTCCCACTCATTCCCTCCCTCTATTTAAAGCATCAAGGGAAATCACTTTCTCCTTATTTCATAAGTCTTCAAATTCTCCAAAGATTCCAAGCACTCAAACTCACAGAGCTTTCTAAGTTACTAGATTTCCTATACCTTTTCTTCGAGAAATCCTTGAAAATTTTTCTAAAAGTTTTCAGAGATTTAAGCAAATCTTAGTTCTTGTAAGTTTCTATCTTTTTGAATTTTTCTTTCTCTCCTCGGCCTGTCTTCTCGACTTACCATTTCTTAGTTATCCTTTTAACTTGTCCGGATGGGTAGATTCAAGCATTTAGTAAACTCTCCTACCAAAATAGAGGCCTTTAAGAAAAGATACCCCATCCTACAGGAGGTTGCTCAGCGATACCGTTCTCCAGAACAAATAGTGTCGCACAGAGAAATGGGGGAAGTCATCATCCCTATGATAGCTTTCATAGAAGGGGGGATGACTCTCCTCATGGGTAGGATAACGCGGGATTATCTCCTTAACCATAGGATATGCCCCCATCAATGTGCACCCAACCTCTTTAGGATCCTGGGTAGTGTTGATGCTCTCAACAAGCATATAAATTTAGGGCTCACCTGGCACGATGTGGTCCACATGTACGAGTGTCACTCCCTCAAGAACACGAGATATTATCTAAAGCCCCGATCGGACATTGTTAGATTAGTATAATGTCTACCTAAATCTAATAAGGGTATGAAAGACGACTATCTGATAGCTTCGGGAGCGTGGCATGATGGCCTTCCTTGTCTCATCCGAGAGGGAGAGCTGGGTAGGATACCTTAGAGTTAGGTTATATAGCAAGAAATCTAGATTCTTTGACCCCAACCATGTTGTTACTTCTCTTTCATCTTGCTTTCTTTTGATGATGAATTTTAGCTTTCTAACCATATTTTGTCTCTTGGTTACCTTTGCAGATAAGACGCACGTAGCGCCTAGGCTTAGCTTTACCAACATTGCCGCTCTTAATTATTTGTTGAGATTCGAAATTTTCATAAGTGAAAACAAGCAGCTTCGACTTAATTTTGGACTTCCAGCCGATCTTGGAGATATATAAAGATGTTGGCAACGCTATAAGAGCAGTGATGAGAATGCAAATTGTCATATTTTTCTCCCTTAATGTTTAGTCTTTTATATTTATTTGGTGCCTAAATGTACTCATTATTCTTATATTTTGATTTAGGAAGCAAATGGAGGTGTTAAGTGCAAAACGTAGCTAATTGGATGATTCTAGACAGCTTTGACATCACTTCGTAATCTAGGCATAACTCTCTAATCCAAGTTCCGATTGAGATGATTCAAGGTGCTATGGAACGCCAAGAAAAAGATCTACAAATTTCATATTTTGAGTTTTGAGAGATACGAGTTGCATCAAGGTCAAAATCGGGCTTGAAGTTGCTGCACCTGCACTGCTGACGTTCTGGAATGTTCCTTTGCCTGCAATTCTAATACGCAGATCTGATGGGGTTTATTTTCAGAAGCTTCCAGATTTGGTGCACGAAATTTCCAGTTGAAAAACACCACTTTCCTAGTTATATTAGGACTTTGTTTTATTTTTAATATTTTTCCTTAATTAGTTAGATTTGGATATTATTATTGAGAATATTTTTAGGAGATTTTGTAGGCTTGGGAAATGGGAAATTAACGTGTAAAAGGGGGAGGAGAAATCAGAATTGGACACACACACACACCTCTCTCTCCCCTCTTCTCTGATTTTTTCCTTTGAGTTTTCATCATGGCCCTACTTGGCTAAACTTTTATACTTGGTCGAAGGAAACTGAAGCCTCGGAATCAATAAAACTGTGTGATCTAATTTGTTTTTATTGTTCAATTTATGCTTTGAATATCGAATTTTCTTCTGTGCCTATTTTCATGATTGTCTCGTTTAATTACTAGGAGGCCTACTAGTTTTTATTGTTCGTTGCAATCTATTGCTAGGTTAGATATCAAGTCCATAATTGTTTGATCTCTCTAACTTGTGAAGCAACCAAGATTTAATGATTTGCTATGTTAGAATTATTAGATCTTAGGAAGAATGCTCGACTAAATTAAATGCAACCGCTTGTGTTTGTGTTATTTAGTTTCATCGATCTCTCTAATTCTTAAGACTGCTACTAGATCAAACCTTTGGCCCTTGTCTTGGGTTGTTTAGTAGTTAGGGTTTATTAGATCGCTTGTTTTCTAATTAACTACGACTAAGGAGAGATAGGAAAATTGTTCCGATGGTGAATATTCAAAGTGTGAATTGATATCTACTTGCATCGATGATCAGTTGTGAAATTCTGATGGTGGATGTTGACTTAGACCAAGGTTTGTTATTTTGTTTAATTTCGATACTTTAATTTGAATTGTTCCTTAGTTGTTTTTTTTTTCTTAAAATTGTTTTCATTATAGTCCACCCCCCCTCCTTGTTCACGTAGCATAAAACTGGGCTAGATACTCTCCGTGAGAACGATCCTTACTCGCACTACTACATTTATTTTTAGGAGTATAGGTTTTATTTTTGGTTGTCTGCGACAGCACACCAAGCGGATGATCCAAGGTTGGCTCGAATTGACATTTTACGGCCAAAATTTTTAGCACGAGACGATCTTCCACCAGTTGCACTTACAGATTCTTCCTGAAGCAGCAGCAGTACTCGAGGAAGAGATTTCCTCATCTCGTCTATCACTAGAGGAGGAGATAGATAAATTCCATTTTGTGGAAGAAGAGAATCCAATGGCTCCTTTAGTCACCATCTCGGACGCCGAGGGTGAAGCAGACAGGCATTCTAGTGTTCATACCCCAATTTTAGTGATTGCCCGCCTAGACAGCTCCTTCAAAGAAGAGGAAGATAGTATGGCATTGAACAAGGGCAACAAGAGTTTAAGAGAACTCATGGCTTCTAGGGGCAAAGGGTCAACTTCAAAAGAAGCCACCAAGTCCCAAGTTCCCTCCAATCTTCCCCCTCCTCCTCCTTAGATCCCCACTGACCTTGAATTGAAGCTAAATCTTGACTTGAAGAAGAAGAGGCCACTCGAGGCGCTTGAGGAAGGCGAGGTGGGTCCTTGAAAGGGGACGAAACAATAGAAGGTGGTCCCAGATGCTTAGGACAAGAGATCCCGATCCGTGGACAGTCAGGAAGAACAAAATAAGGCTGACGTGCGCATGACACAACACACATAAAGTCCTCGGTTGGAAGTGGATGGGACTCCCATCCCTTGGAACGCCTCAGTTCGAGAATTTCAAAGGGGTCGAACGAGGTATATAGCTGAAGCCCTGGAGCAGCCTTTACTCCTTCTCAAGGATATGGAAGCTTACAGGTGCTTTACGCAAAATGACCTTTTCTTGTCCCTGAAGAGAGACCTTGCTATGGTAAATAGTTCATCTACTTATGAACTTAGATGTTAAATCATGCTTTCATTTTTAACTCATTATTTTTCTATGGTCTTTGGGCAGATTACTCAACAAGTTTTCGTGGCCGAGGAGTAGTATCATGATGCTCGTAAACAGGCCGATGTTGAGGCCTTCAATCGTGCTGATGTTGAGAAATCATTAGGGGTTGTTAAGCAGGAGCAAATTGAGCTGACCGAGAAGCTTAAAGTGGCAGACCAAGCTCGTTTGAGTGCTGAGGCCAGTTTGAAAACCATTGAAAGGTAGGCTGAGGATCAGCGCCAAAAACTGCACTTGACCGAGATTAATCTAGTCACACAAAGGTAGTTGGTCATAGATCTTAAGGTTGAGTTGCAGAAGGCCAAGGAAGAAGCTCAACTGGCAAGGGAAGTAGCCGAGGCTGAAAAGAAGGCTTCATATCTGCTTGGTGTGGAGGAGATGTAGATAAGGCTCACTGAGGATTACCGTAACGTGACATGAGATAGGGCCTTTAGCGTTGCAGGAGTCCCTGTAGACTTTGTTTGGAGGCAGCCCGGGAATATATACTACCATCCGGATATCCATGAAGTCCTCGTTGCTATCTCTTCTCCTCCTGCCCCTGCTCTAGAATCTTCCGAGCAGCCTTTGGCTATCCCAGATGCCTTCCCTCTTCTTGAAGTTTCGAAGGGATCCAGCCAGGTTGGTGACCAAGGCCAGGGGGCTGAAGGGGAGAAAGACAAAGGCAAGGGCAAAGGGAAAAAGCCCTCCGCCGAGGCCAAGGATGCTGCCAAGGATAGGGAAGTTGCAGCCAAGACGAAGGAAGCAGAGGCCAAGACCTAGGAAGTTGACCCCAAGGCCAAGGATGCTCTTACTTCCCAGCCGAGCCAGAAGGAAAATCCTCCTGCCCCTAATGCCAAAGTTTAGCACTTAGGATTCTCTTTCTAATTCCTTTTGTAGTAGGTTTTTATTTTTATTTTTTTATTTTATATATATATATATATATAAATGACACTATGTTGATGTATACAATGTACTTTCTTTGTCATTCAATGAGAATGTTCTTCATTTCATCTCTTGTTCTTTTGCTTTATGTACTTTGAAGTTTATTATTTTTATACATAGTATTGAACTGTCGTTACTGTGCCTTCAATAAGACCCAACAATAATACGCTGCTTAATAGTCTAAGTAATTTGATTAAGTGCCAGGAGCAAAGTTGTGTATTAAGTGTTTGTATTGTGAATTGAATCTTATGTAATGAAGGTTGATATTGATAAACTTATGTCATGTGAGGGAAAATAAAAGAGGCAGAAAACCTGCATCTTGCTCATCACGTATGTAAATAAATATAAGTTTAAATTTGCTTAAAGATTTCAACTCGAGGATGTAAACATAGCCTTGGATCTGTTTTGACCTTTGGTGAAAAATAAAGGGGTGTTACAAAATGTTGATTTCCCAGAGTGTGTGGTCCGAGGGACTTGACACAACTTAGGTTCTATTTATACGCTAGTATAGATACCTTTGAGTGTTAATTTCACCTAAACATGTGGTCCGAGAGACCTGACATATTTTAGGATCTGTTTAAACACTTATGTAGATGCCTTTGAGTATTGATTTCCCTTTAGCCTGTGGTCTGAGGAGTCATGTAGGACTTAGGTTCTGTTTAATACTTGAACAGATGTTAAAAGTAATTAATTTCCTCTAAGCCTGTGGTCCGAGGAGTCATGCAGGACTTAGGTTCTGTTTAATACTTGAACAGATGTCAAAAGAAATTAATTTCCCCTAAGCCTGTGGTTCAAGGAGTTATGCAGGACTTAGGTTCTGTTTAATACTTGAATAGATGTCAAAAGAAATTAATTTTCCCTAAGCCTGTGGTCCGAGGAGCCATGCAGGACTTAGGCTCTGTTTGATACTTGAACAGATTGGATAACATGAAGCACGATGCCTTTACACAACAAAAGAATTTATTGATAAAGGAAATTTTCATTAATAATAATACATTTTCAGATTTTTCAAATTCCAAGGGCGCAGTATTACATGTTCATCTAAGTCTTCAAGGAAAAATGCCCCCACATCAGCCACAGAGGTGATACGATATGGTCCTTCCCAATTGGGTCCTAACTTTCTCCATGCTAGGTTTTTCGCAATGCCTATAACTTTTCTCAATACCAAGTCACTAGGGACTAGTGGCCTCACCTTTACCTTGGCATCATAACCTTGCTTGAGTTTGTGTTGGTAGTATGCCAATTGGACCATTGCACTTTCCCTTCTTTCTTCAATAAGATCTAAGCTTTTTTCTAGCAATTCATTGTTATTGCTCGGACTGAATGAGCTGGTCTTTAGTGTTGGGAAGCCCGTTTCTATAGGAATAATAGCCTCGACTCCATAAGTCATTGAAAAGGGGATCTCCCCTGTTGATCTGTGAGATGTGGTTCGATACATCTATAGGACATGTGGTAGTTTTTCTACCCATCTTCCCTTCGTATCATCTAACCTTTTCTTGAGTCTGTTTACTATGACTTTGTTAACAACCTCGACTTGTCCATTCCCCTAGGAATAGGCTAGGGTAGAATATCTATTTGTAATTCCCAATTCACAGCAATATCTCCTGAAAGACTTACTGTCAAATTGAAGACCATTGTTCGAGATAAGGGAATGAGGGACTCCGAACCAAGTAACAATGTTTTTCCAGAAAAACTTCTTAGCGTCCACATCTCTGATATTTGCTAAAGGTTCAGCTTCAACCCATTTAGTGAAATAGTCAGTGCAGACCAGCAGATACTTCTTATTCCCTGCTACTTTGGGGAAAGGGTCAATTATATCTAAGCCCCATTGTGCAAATAGCCAGGGACTGGACAGGGGGTTAAGAGCTTCTCTCAGCTGGTGTATGTTTGGTGCAAATCTCTGACATTGATCACACTTCTTCACATACTCTTGTGCTTCTTTCTGCATATTTGGCCACTAGTAGCCCTTAGTGATGGCCCTGTAAGACAAATACCTACCTCCTATATGGCTTCCACAAATCCCTTCATACAGCTCCTCAATGAGTAGTTCTATCGCTTCAGGGTGAACACAGAGTAGATATAGCCTAGAGAAAGAGCGCTTGTACAATTTTTGGTCCTCGGACAGCCAGAAACGAGGTGCCTTTCTCCTTATCTTATCAGCTTCTGATATGTCTTCCGACAAGATGTCCTCTCTCAGATATAGTACTATAGGATCCATCCAACTAGGCCCTACTTTGACTTGGTGAACATGAACTACTTGTCTTTGTACCTCCGTGGGTTTGTACAAGTCTTTTGTAAGGATAACCCGAGGTAGGCTCTGCACCAAGGAGGTCACAAGCGTGGCTAGGGAATCGGCGTGTATTTCCACTCCTGGGGACATGCAATAGGGTGAAGGATTCAAATCCTGATTGCAAATGCCTAACCTGACTTAAATATCTTTGCATTCTCTCATCTCTTGCTTCTAGTTTGCCCTTCACTTGGCCGATGACCAGCCTCAAGTCCGATAACATTTTTACTGCCTTTCCTCCCATTTTTTGAACCATGGACATTCCCTCTAGCAAGGCTTCGTATTCAACTTCATTGTTTGTGGCCGAGAAGTCCAATCTTAATGACTTCTCAATGGTGAGCTTCTCGGGTGAGATTGGAACTAACCCCACTCCAGAGCCCTTTTGATTTGCCGCACCATTGACATATACCTTCCAGAATAAATGTTCTTGTAGGGAGATTATGCCAACCGATTTTCTGTCCATGTTCTGTGTTGTTGATATTTCTTCTAATGGGGGTTTAGTGAACTTGGCCACGAGGCCTGCCAGTACCTGACCCTTGATAGAGGTACGAGGCATGTATTTGATGTCAAAAGCCCTTAGAACTGTGCCCCACTTTGCAATTCTCCCTATATAATCAGCACTTCGAAGTATGACCTTGAGTGGAAGTTGAGTTAGGACGATAACTGTATGTGCTTGGAAGTAATGGGGAAACTTTTGTATACTATGCACTACTGCCAGGATGGCCTTCTCCAGCGGTAGATAGCGAATCTCGGCCTCATGTAGTGATTTGCTCACATAGTAGACTGGTCGTTGTACTCCATTGTCAACTCGTATTAACACCAAACTTACAGCATGAGGGGCCACCACGAGATAAGAAAACAAGACCTCATCCATCCCAGGACTGGACATGATAGGTGGCCGAGATAGGCATTGTTTAAGTTGCTGAAATGCCAAAGCACACTCCTTAGTCCACTCAAATCCCTTCCATTTATTCATCAATAGAGAGAAAGGTCTGCATCTATCTGCAGATCGAGAAATAAACCGGTTTAGAGCAGCAATCATTCTGGTTAACTTTTGAACTTCTTTGGGATTCCGAGGTGGTTGCAAATTGTTTATCGTCTTAACCTGGTCGGGATTAACCTCAATTCCTCGGTGGGTCACCATATAGCCTAGGAATTTTCCTGATCCCACGCCAAAAGAACATTTGGAGGCGTTAAGGTGCAGCTTGTGTTTTCTCAGTATTTCAAAAATATTTCTGAGGTCTTCCACATGCTCGGACACCATCTTGCTCTTCACCACCATGTCATCTATATAGATTTCAATATTCTTGCCCAATTGAGGTTCAAACATCTTAGTCATCATCCTTTGATAGATAGATCCCGCATTTTTCAAGCCGAAGGGCATTACCTTATAGTGGTAGTTTCTTGTGGGAGTAACAAAAGCTGTCTTCTCTTGATCATCTGGAGCTAGTGGTAGTTGATGGTATCCTTGAAAGGCATCTAAAAAGCTCATCTGAGGATGGCCTACGGTAGCATCTACTAGCTGGTTTATCCGAGACATGGGAAAGGGATCTTTTGGGCAAGCCCTGTTTAAATCCGTGAAATTCACACATACTTGCCATTTTCCATTCTTTTTCTTTACCACCACAGTATTAGCTAGCCACTCAGGATAAAAAACTTATTTGATAGCCCCTACTTGCTTAAGCTTCGTCACCTCATCTTTGACAGCATTAAAATGATCTCTAGATGAGCGCCGAAGAGGTTGTTTTTTGGGGGTAACAGATGGATTTACATTCAAATGGTGGCAAATGAAATTTGGGTCCACCCACGCGAATACATCCACGTTTTTTCTCAAGAATTCGATTAGCTCTTCTCTTTCTTGGGGAGGTAGCTGGTAGCCGACCTGAAAGAATTTCTCCGGATCATCGCCAACAGCAACCTTTTCTAGATCTTCACACTTTGCTTCCTCGGTTGATCCATTTTTGGGCAATACCAGAGTTCTTGATTGCTATAAGTTCCTTTCAGTAGAGGACGAGGACTCTGCATTAGGCTTATGCAAGGTGGTAGCCACCATGCACTGCCTAGCCATGGATTGATTCCCTACAATCTCTTTGACTTGGCCGTTAGATGGATACTTCACCTTCTGGTGCAGGGTAGAAGATACAACTTCTAATGCATGAAGCCAAGGTTTAGCCACAATAGTTGTATAAGGTGAATAAGCATCTACCACAATGAAGTTCACTTCCACCACATCCGAACCGGTCTGTATGGGTAGTCTAATCTGACCTCTGGGAGTAACTGTCTTCCCCTCGAAACTTACCAGTGGGGAATCGTACGCTGTTAGGTCCTCGGGTTTCAAATTCAGCCTCTTGTATAGGTCGGGGTACATTATCTCAACAGCACTTCCCTGATCTACTAACACTTTTTTCACATTATACCCCCCTATCCTGAGTGTGACCACTAAAGTATCGTCATGGGGTTGGATAATTCCGATCTTATCGTCGGTCGAGAAGCCCAGAACCAGTGGAGACTCTATTTTGGCTCTTTTTGGCTTTGAATTGCTGTCTTCGATTGATAGCCGAGCCACAGACATCACTCTGAAGGGACAAGAACCTGTCCTACCAGGGGCAGCGAATATGACATTGATCGTTTCCAAAGGAGGTCTTGACGAAGTATCTCTCCGGGGATCCACACCTGTCTACCCCACTTGGCCACTAGAATGGTGCAGCAGCTGCTTCAACTTCCCTTCTCGAACCAACTGGTCCAAATGATTCCACAAGTTCCTGCAATCTTCCGGGACCCTGATTGTCTAGCAAAATCTCTCTGAGGTCGGTTGTTATTGAATCGGTCTGACCTGAAATCCTCAATTTCTTGAGGGATAACCTTAACCTTTCTTTTACCCAGTTGCTGGTCTTTCTCGACCCTTTTATACTTGTCAATTAGGTCCATGAGTTGGCGTAGGCTGGTGACAGATTTTCCCATTAGGGACTTCCTTAAACCATGCTCATTTGGGAGGCCGCTCTTGAAGGTACTGATGGCGACGTCTTCAAAGTTACCATCTATCTCATTGTACATCTTCCAATACCTATTTGAGTATGTTTTTAGGGTCTCCTCTTCTCGCATGGACAAAGACAATAGGGAGTGTAAGGGCCGAGGGACCTTGGTACATGTGATAAAACTGGAGCCAAATGCCCGAGTGAGCTCCTTAAAGGAATTTATAGAATCAGTCCTCAAGCTGTCGAACCATCTCATCGCCACAGGTCCCAAACTGGATGGGAACACCTTGCACATCAAGGTTTCGTCCTTAGAATAGACAACCATTCTATGATTGAAATGACTCACATGCTCCACTGGGTCTGTTCATCTATTGTAGATGGTGAATGTTGGTTGATGGAAACACCGAGGAAGAGCTGCCTTTTCGATCCTATGCGTGAAGGGCAACTTGGAAATTTGGTTCAAGGCTTTGTGCATCGCATCATTTCCCAATCCTCTGTGAGTTGGGCTTTTGCATCTGCATTCGCTATGGTGCTCCTCTTCATATGAGAAGGATTCGCTAGGAGGAGTCCTTGATCTACGTTGATAACCGCTATCCTTCTCATCGTCGGAAGAGGAATCAGATGGGGTGGGAGTTCGTTGTCGTTGTGCATGGCGTAGTTTCTTCTTTAGCTGGTTGATTTCCCTTTGCATGGCTTAATTGATCTACGTCGATAACTGCTATCCTTTTCATCGTCGGAAGAGGAATTAGATGGGGTGGGAGTTCGTTTTCGTTGTGCATGGCGTAGTTTCTTCTTTAACTGGTTGATTTCCCTTTGCATGGCTTAATTGTGTATGCGTAGTGTGCATGTTGCCCTCTTGATTTCTCTTGGTGAAAGGATTTTCACGTTGAGATGCTATGGATTATGTCTAGTGTGGGCCTGAATCTACCATAGTTGACCGTTGTTTTCACTATCACACAAGTTCTTCCCACAGACGGCACCAATTGTAGGGTCTCGATTTACAGTCCAAGCCCAAAACGTATGGGTATTGGCCCAATGAACCCAATACAATAAATTTGTAGAGAGTGAGTTGAAAAACTAGGCCTTAATGAATTGAACAACGGCTAATATTGAATTAAATGGCAATCAGACACTAAATAAGAGATTTTGATCTTAATGGACTTTCAGTCTGAAGAGGTCACACTTGTATATATTGATCACAATTGAATACAAAGACAATTTAGATTGCCACAGTCTTCTTTCTCTGCTTTTTTTCTCCTCCCCTTTCTTAGCGAGGGTTTCTCACATTATACAGCTCATTCTGGAATATCTTGATTCTACATTTGTTAATCATCTGAGTCTCCACTTGAGTACCTGTCCCATCAGACACCCTTTCTGGCTTTCTGTGAATTGTGGTAGCCAAGATAACACTGTTCAGAGGTCTTCTCCACATAAATGCGGCAAGAAAAGTAGCTGCCATTTAATGCGGTGGCAGCAGCTTTCCCCTAGATATTTTTGGGCTTCCTGCCTTCTTGTATGTTCATGAAGTATGTTCCTGTCATCGCTGTTTCTTGGAGGGTCATTCTACTTGCTGGAATACATATTTAAGCTACACACGCCACATCTGAGGAGTAATTCCTTCTTGGATTACCTTTCATTTGTTCCTAACTCATGAGACTTTAAATTGGGACCCTAAATGACTATTTGCCCCTCCTCGAACCATTCAACATCCTCGGACAGAATGCCAAGGCCCAACATATTATCTTGGGTCTTTATCTCTACAATATAAATAAAAGGACAAAATTTAGTTATAAATTGGTTGTAGCTCAAAATTACAACCTTAATTAATATTTTTTTATTGGAGGTAAATTTTGACAAATCTATCATTGGATTATATTTTCTTTTATATCCTCTATGCTTGCAAAATTTCTTGAAAATTAAAAATTAATAGTTATATCATCAATAAATTATTTGAATTACAAGTTTTTTTAAAATTATCATAAAATATAAAATTGTTTAAATTACAAGTTTTGATAGTTTAAAATTATATATAAAATATAAGTTTATAAATCATATAGTAAATAATATTTAATTAATATAAAATTTGACATATATATCAAGAGTGTAAAAAATACACTATTTAAGTAATATTGTTAACATAATACCTCCCTTATTTAATCGAGTAAAGTTGTTGCTTACTTCTTTTTTCATAAATAAAACAATTTTGGTAAACGAGTACACGTGGGCAGATCCCTAACTCCCAAAAATATAAGGTCATCTTCAACATCAACTGTCCCATACCAAAATTCCAGTTATCTACAGACTTTCCAGTACACTCCACACTACACAGCTCCTCTCAGTCTCCATGGCCTTGGCTCAAATTTCCTCGTCTCTCTCCCTTTCGGTCCGCGGTACCCTCTCTCTCTCTCTGTGTCCGTGTCAATGAGTTTTACTTTCATTAACCTCTTACTTTGTTTTTTCATTATAATAATGAAGATGATGACTATGTTGCAGATGTATATGCTTTTAGCTCACCCAAAACCTCTTCTGCAACTCCTCGCCTTCCACTTTCCAAGCTTTCACCATGTGGGTCCGTTTTCGCCACTGGTTCTCCGCTCTGTAAGCATTCTAATTATATTTTCTATGCTTCTTGTTTCTTTCTTGTAGAAACTGCTACACAAATATGCAATTTAAAATGGGGCTGAAAGTGTTTTTTTTTTTTTTTTTTTTTTAAGTAGAATGAATGCTACGATTTCCCATTATTCACGAAGTTGTATGCTACCAAGGCTGTGCTGTGTCTGTGTGTGCGAGTTGTTTTTGTTGGTACAATCTAGGAATCATGGACATTTCATTTGGGATGCCATACCCGTGTCATACTGGTGTCGTTCCCACCTTGTCATGTTATAAATTTTCAGAAATTGCTCATGTTGCTGTGTCATACTCTTATCCGTGTCCGTGGTTCCTAGAGTACAATTAGTTATTTGAAAAGAAGATTTTTTATTGCAATTTTTGTTACTACGAATTATGTAGTGAGCAGGTAACTGATTCCGATGTCTATATTTACCATCTTGAAAAGAAGTTGTAGTTAATGTTGGTGGTCTAGTAAACCATGGGAAGAAAGAATTGTTATAAAAGCATAATCAATAGTTCTCCTTGGATTAGGAGAAGTAATAGGCAACTGGGCTTTATTATAAAAAGCAGAATTTCTTAAATGGTTTGAAGAAGGGTGCCGTCTAGGAAAAAAAAAAATGAAAGAGAAGAGAAGAGTGCTGCAAGCCGGAGAGGAAAAGAAAAAAAGTTGCAGTATGCGTGTGTGTGTGTGAGAGAGAGAGCAAAGAAAAGCAACGTGTTTTTTCTTTAGTCGTTGCGACACATGAAGAAGAAAAATTTGGGGCTTTCTCTATGGCGAGGTTTTGAAATGTGGGGTTTTAGTGCTATGAAGAATTGTTTTATCCAGGGTGAGTGAAGGTCTTAAGGTTCTTATCATATCCTAGAAGAGCCTCTTGCTCTGACACATATGTAATAAGAAACTCCTGATTTTTTGAAGTAATTATAAATCATGTTGGTGCCCAATGTACCTCATTATTAACAAGTCTTGCTTAGCATATCTCCCAGCTTATTATTAGCTATACACCTAAATGCTTGGATGGCCAAACACACCTTCGCTTTGGGATTTTGTTTTTGCCTTGGTCTATTTTTCCTTTTCTCTATCTTTTGCCTGAGGTGGTTCATTCTTGTATACTTATTGTATGCTTGGGTTATGTCCCCTTTCCTTCATTTTCTTTTTCCCTTTTCAGTTAAATTTACTTATAAAAGGTGTCCAGATATCTGTCTCTCTCTTTTTTTTTTTTTTTTTTCTTTTTCTTTTTCTTTTATCATCTTAGCTAGATTGTGGTACTGATTTGTGGCTGTGATGGTACAGAGCATGTGCTCAATGATCAAAATCAAATTCTTTAGTGATTACCCTTATTGCTTTCACAACCATTTTAAAATAACCGTGTTAATGATGGTCTATTTATAGTTCTCACCTACCTATTTAGTATAACATGACTATAGGCATAACCTGTTTATTTAAACAATTTGTCTAAGTCATTTTCTTTCTTAAAGATTTCACTATTGTTAGAAAATTTCTTATAATTTTGGTGATCATCTCACATTTGAACATATAAATGCAACTGTTTTGCCAGTATCCTATCTAAGGTACTTGGGGTGTGATAATGTGTTGCCAATTTCGTTGCTTACTCAGGATATCAATTGCCATGTTTGCTGGCAAAAAATGCTGTGATTCAGATGTGAGCTCATAAGCTTTTAGTCTTGAATGCTTACCTGACATGCCATATACAGATGTTCTTTTTTCTTTTCTTTTCTTCTTCTTTTTATTTTTTAATTTAAAATCATTTTTTCATTGCTCTGAAGTTCAAACTACATATCTATCATCAAAATTCTTGTCTGGTCAATGTTCCCATTTTTCTTTTCTTTTTCTCTGCCTCAAATGGTCTGGCTTTTCTTTTCCTTATTTCTCTCTTATTTCTATTGGTCACTAAGAGAACATACTAAAAGAAAAGAGAATTTGAATTATTTGTAAAATGTAGTTTTAAATTTTCCTCAATATTCTTGGCAACCTAAGGATCATTTAATTGGTGAGAGCTGATGCTTGCTTTCATTTTTAGTGATACGGAGAACTTGTTACCAAAAGCAGCCTGCAGGCAAAGCAATGTCACTTTCCATAAGATGTGAACAAGGCACCCAGGACAACAGTTTGGATGTATGGCTAGGCCGATTTGCAATGATTGGCTTTGCAGTGGCTATTACTGTTGAGATAACAACCGGCAAGGGACTTTTGGAGGTATGTCACATGCTATGGGTTTTTAGATCCAAGCAAAAGCTATCTTTTAGTTTCAAGCATAGTTTTTTGTTTCAGCACTGGTTGCTGGATACAACTTGCAGTTTTTTGCAAACCACAAATAACAAAAAAAAAAAAAAAAGGCATTATATTCATCAGGAAATTAAAACAAGTAAAATGTTCTATGACTATCTTTAATGATATCTGTGTATTATACGTTAAATAAGGTTACTCTATTTGTGTCGCTTATTTCATAAACTCATACAATTTAATGTTGCTTTAAAGTGTCAATAACTAATGTGAGATACTAATGATGATCTTTAGCTCTATTGGAAGCATCATTTGTAAATTACTTGTTCAAATTTAAAGCTAGAGAAAATTATCTTGGTTTAATCAATTGAGTGAGGCCTCCTTAATCAAACAAACCTACCCCCCGGCCCTCTTCCCCTCCCATTCTATATTTATAAACACTCACAAACACCTCATCCCTCAAAAAGGAAGATATGTATGACATCACTGAAGGAAATCATCTCATTAATGAGGATTGCCTTGGACATTAGATGATGTCTGAGCCAACTGTCCTATAGTACAGTTTTCTACAGTCTTGGGAACATTCAAGCCAGGGGCTTTGGTGTGGAGATCCTGGAGAATCTTGGCTATTGATGTGTTTTAATACCTGTTGAAACATAAGATACCTTTTGGGTGATTAGTAGTTTATTGTTTCCTGTCGAGCTTTTGATGCCTGTTTCTAATGTTGGAAAGCCAAAAGTTGATGCGCACCAGGGTAATGCCACACACACACATACACATGTATATTCTTGCCAAAAAGGGAATGGTATTTCTAATCCATCATAAGGTTAAAAAATGCAAGCAATTATAAATTCCCTTGCCATTTTTGGTTTCCTCTTAGCTTGGAAGTTGGGGCATGTCAAATCATTTTCGTGGAAGTCAAGTTTATTGGTTTCAATAGTTTTTTCTTGTTGACATGGAAACCCTCTACTCTTCTCTCTCTGCACACACACACAAACAAAAGCGCATACAACCAAATATTGCAAGAGCAACATTGCACTCACGAACAATTATTAAAAAATGTTTGGTCATTTTAATTTTTGCAGAATTTTGGGCTCACAAGTCCCCTGCCTACAGTAGCCTTGGCAGTTACAGCATTGGTGGGCGTTTTAACAGCAATTTTTATCTTCCAGTCTGCTTCAAAAGATTGATCACATTTTAGGTCACTTCATGTTTGTAAAGTTTGTAATTCTGAAAAATCTACTAGATTTCTTTTTGTCCATTTGTTTGTAATTTTGTATCAATGCCAACATTAGCATCAAGATACCAAGAGCCTTGTAACTCAATTCCATTACCTGATTCTCCCATAAAGGAAAACATTGGTTCAAATCCCCCTCCCCCACTAGTTGTAACCAAAAAACATTGACATTAAGATTTGAGAATGTACCAGATATGGAAACTTCAATATATGTAAAGGCTTTTCTCTGTGGTGTTACTTTCACTTATTCTTCAGTGCTACACTGGAGCTTTTCCTTATCCTAATGCTATTTGTAAAAAATATTCTCAAAAAATAGTGCAGTTGTGATTTTTTTTTTTCCAAATGTAATACTGTTGATGTTATAAAAGCCTAGTTTGCGTTTATTATTTTCTTAAGGTTTGAGTGACAACTATAAATATACTATGTTAGGTTTGAAAGGAGGGATGCATTTTTCCTTGGCCATAGGATTGAAGGGTGTTGAGTCTGTTGACACTTGAAAGTTGACATATAGTTTGCATTTAGGAAATGGAAGTGAAAGTGCATCAGCTATTAGTATCTTGGAGTGGGATGGAAATGGAATTGTGTTTGTGGGCTATGGAGCAAAAGGGTATCCCCATATCACTGAAAAGCAGTTGTCGAGGCGACTTGAGCATTTTAAGGCGAGAGATTGTCCCTACATGTCATCTCTGAAAGAAGCTGCAAGGAAAACACTACAAAAATAATTTATCGAGCTGAACTTTATGTTTTAAGAGTGACCTGTGTCTCTTTAACAGCTTTCCAAATTAATAGTTTTCTTGCTTTTCACAAGTTGATTTTTGACAATTTTTATATGTCGGTGGTAATTTAGGCAATTCTAGGTTGTGACAGTCGAGGGGATGGACATCTCCGTTAGAAACACCAATTAAATTACAAAGCTCTTGATGCCTTCATAATTATATATATATTTTGAAATATATTGTTACGGAATCTATATGCTTGGCAGAACATAGCCATTTTAATCCTGACTCATTTAAATTTTGAGATGTACATGATATCAAATTGACCAAATGTGATTTATCTACTTTATCAACATCTTATTGGAAAGTATATTTCATATAAACATAATATTCAAACGTTTGCCTTAACCGAAAGCATTACAATGATACTTGAATTTAGTATATTTCAACAAAATAAAATAAAATATGGCACTATCTTAAGAAATATTTTTCCAAATAGTAGTATTATTTTAAGGACAATAAATGCATAAGAGTTTATTTAGCTCAATGATGATACTGGGAATATTTGCTTCAACGCTTTTGGACAGGCTTGCATGAAAAAAAAAAGAAGCTTATGATAAGCAGTGTGAAGAAAAAGATTGTATTATTAAGAGTTATGATTATTTGAAATAGATTGGATTCCAGGAAAGAACAATAACCTGGACCATCTGGAATCAATTAACTCTTATTGGGGCATCATTCTAAGTGCTTATTGAGAAGGACCTATTGTTTCAGCTTTGTTAGGCACAAAGACGTGTGTGTAGACTTTATAAAAAGTCCAATACACATTACACACTACTGTTTAACTTCAAAGCGACCAAAAGAATTTTGGCTATCTAGTACAACAACATTTTTTGTGAGGGTTCCCATATGATGGCAAGTACTAATGAAGTTGAACACTACAATTTAAGTATATAATTTGTGCCTCTCATCTAAAATCGAATTTATTCTTCTTTTACTTTCCACCCAACAATGTCCCATTTGGTGCTTGCTTTAAATACAAGAGATATCCTTTTTCCTATGTTTCTCCTTAAGTTTGTCTCTTACATAAGTTCTCATATTGATGAAACAATCCATTTTCTTTCTCTTCTAATATTTCTCTGTTGCTGAGGTTTTGTTTGAAAATTTTAATCCTAGTTGATCTGTTTTTGTTGGTAAAGTGGCATGGGTGCTATCATATGTAGACTAGCGAAGAGGTTTCTTACAAAATGTGAGATGAGGATTCTGATGGTGGGTCTTGATGCCTCTGGGAAGACCACCATCTTGTACAAGCTCAAACTGGGAGAGATTGTTACATCCATACCCACAATTGGTAACTACTACATTAGAAACTCTTACAATTTAAATAAGATTGGAACTACCTCCTTTTCTGTTGCTTAAGCACGAGATATTTCAAAGTTTAGGTAGAATTTATTTCATTTTATAGTTTTTTCATTGTATATATGTGATGGTTTTATAGATTGAGCTAGAAACTTTTTCAGATCTTTTATCTGTGATAATTCCTTGTTGTTTGATTTACTGGTTCATACATAATGATCTATTGCCTTCATTTTTAATGGAACAGGTTTTAATGTGGAGACTGTAGAGTACAAGAATATTAGCTTCACTGTCTGGGATGTAGGAGGACAAGATAAGGTACCAGCTTGATATCATTCTATGGCATAACTCTTTTGTTAGCGATTTGCACATAAATTTCTGCCTCCTCTCTTCTGGCCTCAAAAATGAAAAATGGATTTCTGCATGATGAGAAAGTGAAAATAACAAATATTTATCCATAATAAAATCAAGTGGTTGCAGTAACTCAACTGAGTTATGTAAGGGTTAAGTTTGATTATGAAGAAAGATGAATTAGTTAATCTAGCTCATCTTTCAACAAAGATCAAAGTATCCCAATCCATTAACCTAATCATAAGTACCTTATAATTTTCCAAGGTTATTTCTCTCAAATATTTCATACATTGATGAGACACATTTCATAGAATTAATCTCATGTACCTTCCATTGTCTCTAATACTGCTATATAATTAGTAATTGCCATTTCAATTTTGAACCATGGAAATTTTTGTTTTTGTTTTTGTTTTTGCTTACAACAAGGATTCAAACTCTGGCTCTACCGGTTATAATATAGTGAAAGACATTTTATTTTCTTTAAAGTAGAAAAGAAAGGTTGAAGGGTACCCCATTTGTAATTAATAAAAGAATTCATCTTTATTCTTGAAAAATATTAAAATAATAACGGTTTTGTCATTATGTTCTATGAAATTTAATAATGCTGCATATGCTTTGAATTTCATTATTAAACAGATTCGACCTTTATGGAGACATTACTTTCAAAATACTCAAGGACTAATCTTTGTCGTGGACAGCAATGATAGAGAAAGAGTTGCAGAAGCCAGGAATGAGCTACATCGTATTATTGTTGAGGTTAGTGAGGACAACGTGTTAGAACTTAGGAACTTGGAATTAGATTTTACCTTCTTAGCTTAGAATTTCATTGTTAAACAGATTCCAAATCAATGTTTCAGTATTGAAAATCTCCATTATGATTATATCTTGAATTTCTTTTAGTGCAATTAAACCTATGCTTAGAGAATTCTTCATCCCAATATAGAAAAACAAAAAAAATCTGTGCTTATAGAAGTATTGCATTGATGAGTAACTATAATCATATAAATAAAGATTCACTTTTTATCATTTTTTTTTGTGCGCAGTCTGAACTACGCAATGCCGTGCTTCTTGTCTTTGCCAATAAGCAAGACCTTCCAAATTCTATGAATGCTTCTGAGGTTGCTGATAAACTTGGCCTATACTCACTCAATCAGCGTCCCTGGTAAGCATTTGCTTTCCCTATACCCCATCAAAAAGAAAAAGAATGTCTTATCAGTCATGTTCTTCCCGTTTATTTGTTTGGCTGATTTATCAGTCATGTTTTCATTCAATGATCTGTACTATTTTATTTGTTTCTTCCCTTTAGCTCTCCTTTCTATAGTGTACATTTTCACTCTACAAGGCACCCCCTTTAGTTGACAGAAATACAAACAGAAGAAGAAACCACTCTTGATATAGTTTTCTCTTGAAAAAAAATTATCTAAATATAAATTAAGTAATGTTTTTTTATCACTTTTTTGCATAACTGCTAACATGGTCTATTGTGATTTATGCATATGATCTAAATTAAGTCTTATTATCTCAAATCAGTGTGCATTTGGTTTAGCCTTCTAAGCTTATTTGCTTATGTACAGTTTTTTAAAATCCCACTTTTCCTATGTATAAAGGTACTTTTTATCCACGTTCAAGATATAAGCAAATCAACTAATAAGACAATCCAAACACACAAATGGGATTGCCCAAAATACATGTAGTCTGAATCGTGGTATTGGTTGATTGACTTAATTCATTGTGCAGGTACGTCCAGAGTGCTTCTGCCACCTCTGGCCAAGGACTATATGAAGGTCTTGATTGGTTATCGAACAACATTTCTAACAAAACTACATGATGTGATCTCTTCCCCAATGTGATAAGTACTAAAGAGAGGAGTTTTTGTGAAAACCCAATCTAATTGGAGCATTAGTGGAGAATTCTCCTACGCCGGCCGGCAAACATGTATTTCAAATTTAAATTCTGATATCTCAAGCAGCAGTGGTACTTGGTAGTGAAACAACTCTTATATGCAAATATTATATGATAAATTATAACCACTGGTTGGATCATTATCCAATTGAGAATGTTTATTACAATCCTTTTTTTTTTTTTTTGCCTGATCGAGATAGTTGCTGTAATCAGTTGGGAATTGATCTATCTTAAGGAGTATTTATTAAGATCAGCTGCATGCACATTATTCCAATGTTAAAGTTATGAATGAACTGCTAGTATTGGTGTACAAGAAGATAACATCCATTCCAAACCATTTTCCGGCTTAGGAGGCGTTTAGCTTTAGCTGGTTGTTTCACACTTGAAAAGCAGATGGTTGCGCTCATAAAAAGAACATGCGCATGCAGATTCTTTTTCTTGAAAGGACTGACAAAATATCACAAGTATATCATTGATTATTAATCCAAATACCAATATATAGAATAACAGATGGGAAGAGAACTGAACTTCAAGACATGTATGAAATGAACCTTTCTTCACCTAAAAGGTTACATGGTAAAAGAACTAAATATGTGTGCTTAAAACCGTAATTCTGAACTCCAAGCAAGTCAGCTTCATTTTAGCTTGTAGGACTCAAATATAGATTGAGTTAAGTGAATATACAGCTTTATACTTCATCCTTCCAAAAAATGAATAATCACGGAAATCTATAATTGAAAGAAAATCCTTTTTTAGATCAAGTTCTAGAAAATAGAAAAGAAACAAATCCACATGGACTTGTTAACCAGGTGAACATATTTCGTATTCAAGACGTAAGCATAGGAATGTTTCAGGATCAGATACGAACAAATATGGATTATAGAAGCAGATTGATAAAGCTAATTATCAAAGGGAGAAAAAATTACATTGATCGGACTAAGAGCATCTCTCGGAAATTGAAACAAAATAAACCCAGATAGGGTTGTTAACCAGGTGAACATATTTCGTATTCAAAATGTAAGTATTGGAATGATTCAGGATCAGATCTGAACAAATATGGCTTATAGAAGTAGATTGACAAAAGTTTATTTCACATAACCATAGATTGAGGTCCATCTGAAGCCTTAGATTTCTTAGCTTTTTTCTTCCTCCCTCCATTTTTATTCTTCTTTTTCTTTGGTTTCTCATCTATAACAGGTTGTGTGCTCTGCAGGTGTTGATGAATGGCAGCCAAAGGATCCAACTGGAAAGCAGGATGATTAAGAACTATACTCAGCTGTTTTCCTTCCTTCAAGCTGATGAAAATGAACCCGATATTACATTGAGACAGATATCACAAGGAAAGAGCTTGCAACAGGAAGTAAATCATGGAATTCATATGCTCACATTAACTTTTTCATAGATTTACAATTTGGCTTCAACTCATCTCTAGGAGGAGTTGGTTGCCGTGGGGTCTTCAAATCAGGAAGGAAATCTGAGAGGGTCGAGAGATCATATACTTTCAATTTCTTCTGTCGGCTTCTAAGTTTCTTCTTCTGGCAGAACATAAATAGATATTTAACATAATAAAGATTATGAATATTACTCAAAAATAAGTTTTACAAGTGTTATCAAACATTTGCCACAACATATTAGTTCAAAAGGTTTAAACGGAACAAAAGAAAGGCATCACCTTAGATTCAGATATCAAATAAAGGTATACATTTTTTTTCTTCATATATTGGTAAATAGAGGTATACAGTTTTAATACACATTTGTAACAAACGATCTGGTACTTGTGGAACACAATAGAGTCCTAACATCATCATTAAAACAATTGGTCCGTATTGAATAATAGTTCTTTTTAAGGCTTAAACATTCCTTGTTTTGGAGATTAGAATTTAGAACCATGTCCCCATGCAAAGTCCTTAGGATGGACAACAAACTCAAGAAGAATGGAATGAGAAAATACTGAGGTTTACAAGGCTTTGGTAAGATTTATGGACTCCAATGGGTCCTTTTTAATTAAAAAAGAATCATGAGAATTTGGGCGAATTAACAATTTATCATATCTGAAATCCCCCAGTCATAATTTTGCTGCAATACAGTTTTCACTCCAAAAATCTTTGATCCAGGCTCATATTAACTTATCTTTTTGACATTTAAGAGATGAAGGTTCAAGATTCTGTTCAATTGTCCACCTTTCACATTTCTCACTTAATTCTAGCTAGGTTAAAAAGGGAAGGATTGACTGCTCTATGGAAGACCCTACATGAGCCTGACCATAGTAGCACCTATCTACAGAGGAACCAATGCTTTAAGGGCCTAAACAATAAAGGGGCCGTAGACACACCCTCATAAAGGTCAAAGCCTGACCTCAACTCATGGGGTTCAAGTAGCATCATCCAGTGGTTATCCTGCTTGAACCTACATCACTCCCTCAAACTCAAAATGTTGATCCCAATCGAACCACATTCTGTAAACCTTTGTCACTAACCCAAATTAAGTAGTGAATAAAATACTCAATTTTGTATCTTGCATCCTAGAGGTTGATTGAAGGTACTCACCTTTACATGTAAGTTGAACAATCTGGCTCTATCTATACATGGCATCATGTGTCATTTTTCAATGCTACTCCCTTAACTTGCCATACCATTATAGAACAGAGTTGCACGACACTAGCAGCCACAAAATGTATTTGTGGATCCTGCATACCACTTGATTAAAATTTGTCTACATCCTTGCAGTTTGGAAAAGGTTGCATTTTGCTAAATATTGTAAAATTTATTTTACAAGTACCACAAATTTATGCCAATTCATTTTCTAAATCACTTAAAAAAGTATGGAAACTCCAACACTCTTTTAACTTTTATGTACAAAATTCCCTTTTGGAGGTAATGTCTCAACTCTAAAAGATTAACCCAAAATCAATGCTATATTTTCTTGCAAGTGCAAGATTTACTTAAATTAAATCTATCTTGAAATAGATAGGCAAACAACATGTGTAAAGGAGCTGAAATTCAGTCCATCAAAAGGAAGACAAACTTTACAACTTGGCAATGCAAGTCCTGACTGGAACTTTCTTGCTGGTGACCAAAAAAAAAAAAATGATATAATCTTAACAACATACTAACCAATGCAATAACCAAACTGCCAATAAGCAAGTAAACACAGTTCAAACTACCCACCAACAGCACCAAAAATTAACTCTGGCAAGTGTATAACAATAAACAACGCGAATGTTAATTTAACAATCTCACCTTGCCAATAGCCTTCTGGGCACTCAGGGCAGCAACAGTATCTTTAACCTCTGCATATTATTAAAGCACGAATGAAAATCAATAATGATGATTTCTTTTTATCCTTAATAAAAAAAAAAAAAAAAAAAAAAAAAAACTATTTACAATCAATCCTTATGGGACCAAAAATTATCAAACTATAGAGGATAAAAAAGATTCCACATGACCAAAAGATGTAACAAATGAACACTAAACAGGAACTAACAATGTGGGAAAACATCAAATGTTCTAGAAATACTATTACTCCATGCTGGTGATGCATATCTAAAAGAGCATTAAAACCCCATAAATTTCCAAATACTGAAATGGGTATTCAGAATTTGCATAAATAATCTAAATGCGTCTGAATCTTTTGTAGGAGCAACTGTAAAAATTGTCATACTTGGACCAATTCATTAAAAACAAAAAAAGAAAGAAACTTACTTGTATAAAACTGGCGTTTCTTCTCGAATTTAAGGTCTGCTTTAGACGTCGATTCCTGTCTGCATAATTATTCATAAGTAGAAAATCAAATATTATATATATATTTTTTGGTTCTGATGATGAACCAGGCATGAATTGAATAAAAAAAAAAAGTTTGCCAATATGATAATGATAGTCTTGCCGTGAGCGTGACTTGCCCATCACTAAAGGTTTGGAGCTTCCAGCGAATCAAAAGTTGAAACCCGCAGATTAGAGGTTTTGGGCTTGGCTGATGAAACTGAGTGAGTAGGAGAGGAAAGAGAGGCGGAGCAAAGAAAACAGAGGATTTGGGTTTTATAGCTACTAGCAGTAGACCCGTGCGGTGCGTGGGAATATATAAAAACATGTTAAGGGTTGTAATATATAAAAAATAACAAATACTTTTAAGTATGGTATATTTAATTTTTTTTTTTTACTACAATATAGACACTATCTTAACCCATATCATAGATGTGGGAAAAATCTTGATTGAATTACTCCTAACAAAAAGATAATAAACTTGCTCTCTTTTTTTTTTTTTTTTTGCTAGGTAATTTGTTATTGCGGGGGATCGAACCCCCGAGTTAGCGGACACAAGGTATTGGGTACCACTCAAGCAACTAGGCCTGGTGGTGCTCTCTCAAACAAACAGAAAGTTGCTCGTATATGTGGACCAAATTGCCAGAATTTTTTTTTTCATATTATAGTAATTCTACATATATATGTCATATGCATAATGGTTTACTTGTATCATTCTGGGGAAGAGAAAACAAAGTTGTAGCAACATACAGAAAAGAAAAAAGAAAAAAGAAAAAAAAAAAACCTTTACATTTTTGTTTCTCGGTCTATTCATCAATAGTTTAAAATATTTGGTTTATTTGTTACATTATTTTCTAGGTTTTAAAGGGTTTTAAGTTAATGCCAGCTTCAGCTCGTCAATAAATCTTATAACCAAAAATTTATTCACAAGTCTTGCTTGATAATAAATCTTATGTCATTCTTCAATCAAAGTTAGAATTTGTTACTGTTCACTTTGGAAGGGATATGGATGGAGCAAGAGTGTACCAGTGCTCGAAGATTGGATATAGACCAACCTCGGTTTTTTATTTATTTATTTATTTTTATTTCCCTCTGTTTTTGCTATTTATAATTGATCACGTGGTTCTAAAGCATTTGGATTTATTTTTTGTATAAGATTTCCCCATTTTTTCATCTTGAAGGCTTGAATGGATTGTTCTTCACGTAGAGTTTAAATTTTGAGAAACTTGTTTGGGTTCTATATTCTTTCATACTGTGGGGATGTAATTCAGTAAAATTTCATATTGAAAAATAGACACTCTACATCCAAAATGGCCAGAACGTGTTCGTTCTCCTTGAACAAATCCAAGATGAAGAAAAAAAATAATATGATACTTCTTGTTGAACTTAGTCAAGGTAGCTAGGATAGGGATAAGTTTGTTTTCTTTATAACAGAATCCTTGACCTGCAAAATTTTAAGCAAATTTTGGAAGCCTAGATATCACTGCACCTTTTTAATCTTCACACTCTGATATTTGTAATTTATTAATGGTTATATCATTTCATCATTAAACAATATCTTCAAATTTATAATCGACAGGCAGCACTTGGCCATTCTTTGGAAGTCAAAACTGTTAAGAGTATGCTCCAGCAAAAATTTATAATCAACAGAGTTTATAGCATAATTTTAACAATTATGGCAGAAATATCAGCTACAGATCAAAACGTCAATCAAGAATATATATGTACATCTCAAAGTGGGTAGGATCAAAACATCAGCATATCTCTAATTTTAACAATGATTATATGGATTAAACAAACATAGTGAGGATAAAATATATATACACAAACACACTCACACTGAATCATTAAAATCACTATTATTTCCATGGACGTAATGCACTCGGCCATTAAACTCAAACCCAAAGGATGTTTAATGGGCCTTATGGACTTATGGTTATCTATAGGAATTGGTAACCATCACTGTGGAAAAAAAAAATCCAGAGTCTTCCAAACTTAAGAGAAAAAGGAAAAGAAAGGCATGATTGTATTTCTTTATCTCTATTTTAAAAACCTCATTGACAAATACCCAAGCTGGCAAGCTACATGATTGCATGTGAATCAATTAAGGGGCTTGGAATGCATGTGATTGCACACGATCCATATGCCCCGGCAGATCGTGCTCGTGCAATAGGTGTGGAGCTTGTGAGTTTCGATCGTGCTCTACACATGCCTCTTACACCTACTACATCAAAAATTCTCAATGATGATACTTTTGCAAAGATGAAGAAAGGAGTTCGAATTGTCAGTGTTGCTCGTGGAGGAGTAATTGATGAAGATGCACTAGATGCTGGAATTGTTGCTCAGGTTCTTACATTCTCATACTTGATTCACATATATCTTACGGTTGAAGAAAGTCAATGACATGGTCTCTTTGTTTTAGGGGCTGCACTTGATGTTTTCACAAAGGAGCCACCAGCAGCAGACAATAAGTTGATGTCATTCCATTTCTATGTTCAGGTGTTATCGGAGCTGAAGCCATATGTTGTACTTGCTGAGAAGCTGGGGAGACTTGCTGTGCAATTAGTAGCAGGAGGAAGTGGTGTGAAAACTGTTAAAGTGACGTATGCTTCTGCTAGAGCTCCTGATGATCTTGACACCAGGCTTCTTCGTGCCATGATCACCAAGGGTATCATTGAGCCCATTTCCAGTGTGTTTGTGAATTTGGTTAATGCTGATTTTACTGCTAAGCTGAGAGGTCTGAGGATATCGGAGGAGAGAATTGTTCTAGATGGTTCACCTGAGAGCCCATTTGATTTGCCTCTGCAATATCAGAGTCTGGGGAGATTAAGGTCGAGGGACGGGTGAAGGATGGGATTCCCCATCTGACAAGGATAGGATCTTTTGAAGTTGATGTCAGATTGGAAGGTAGTATTATACTCTGCAGACAGGTCGATCAGCCAGGTACGATTGGAACAACTGGGAGCATTTTGGGTGAGGAGAATGTGAATGTCAGCTTTATGAGTGTGGGAAGGATTGCCCCCAGAAAGCAAGCTGTAACGGCAATTGGTGTGGATGACCAACCAAGCAAGGAAGCTTTGAAGAAGATTGGTGAAGTTTCGGCCATTGAAGAGTTTGTTTTTCTCAAGTTGTAGTGTGGATCACAATTACAACATCTTTCTTTTTCCTTTTTGGATGGTTGGTATTAGTCATAACCGCATCCTAGTGCCAATTTTGATAGTTTCTATGAGTGTTGTTGTATCTTGATGGAAAGGAAGAATAATAAATTAGCTTTGCGATGAAAAGTTTGTACTGCATTGAGTTGCCATGTTCCCAAATTCAATTTTCTATTTTAATCTGCCCAGTTGTAATTGTATTACTTAATGTTTGGTTCTGTCTTGGTGTAGTGCTGCAGTCGTTTTCCATGAAAAATTTACATTTGTTGCAGTCATTTTCCAGGAAAATTTTACATTTGTTTTCGCATTGAGAGATTTAAGTATTCAACCATGATGACTGATTGATGAGTTTTTTCTTTTTAATAGGCGAGGCCCAACATGTGAGATTTTAAATAAGAGGTAGAGTAGAAGAAATAAGGATCAAACTCAGGATCTCATGCTCTGATATTATGTTAAATTACCGATTGTTTCAAAAGTTTAAGCTATTGGAATATGATAAATTTAATCATTTGAAATGCAAGCTATCTAACTATATTTAATTTTCTCTACTTCTTCAAAAATACATCTTAAAAGAAAGTCAAGTTAAACTCCTTGCAAATACATCACTATATTCAAAGATGTGTACTTCGCAATTGTCTATTGTTATAAAGGAGTGGAAACTGAAACATTGATATTACCCCAATCATTCTAACCTTGAAAGTAAGACTCGTTGGATATAAAGCATATTATTACATTTCGCACTGAATTCATCATATTGTGAATCTGACTGACCTGTGGTCAAAATAATCTCAACCTATCTTTTCCTCTGGTCTTCCTTTGACTTTCTATATCTCAAAAAACCATGTCCACATTCCGAACAACCAGGTGCTCTCAATCTTCACTAGACTAATGTGAATTGCAACATTTCTTCACTGCCTTGTTTGAAGCCTGGGAAACATCCAAGAAAAAGCTCTCTATAGTTTATGAACCAGAAAGGAAAGGAACCTGAGCTACAGTTGTAGATAGGGAGATGGGGAGATTATGTATCGCTAGATAGGCAGCAATACCAGCAACATAACCTGCAAAAGCAAAACCACTCACCTGCACAAAGAAGAATGACTTCTTTTACTAAAAAGAAAAATAAAAGTTTAGTCAATAAAAATGTCACTACACAGCAGTCCATACCTTCCGTAAGTACCAAAAGAAGTCCACCTTTTCCATTCCCATGAATGCTACTCCAGCTGCCGAGCCAATAACTAACATGGATCCACCAGTGCTAGCACAATATGCAATCAACTGCCAAAACTGAGAATCCTGGGGGAAGGAGGTGAGGTCATACATCCCCATCGTTGCTGCAACCAGTGGAACATTATCTATAATTGCTGATACGACTCCTATTACACAGGCAATCATTTCATTACTAGGAATGTGAGCGTCAAGGAAATTCGCCAATTCCCGAAGAATCCCTGCAGCCTCAAGGCTAGGGGAAGAAAAAAAAAACAAGTTTGTTATAATGCAGAAGTAATAACTTAGCATATCTCACGTGTATATGTATCCAAGTATGTTTTTTAGGAAATCAGATTAATATATCATAAATATCTTGATTATAATTCTTCCAGAGACACATAAATACAGCTACCATATCTAAAAATATATTATGTAGCATAAGAGTACATGAAACACAGAAGTTCAAAATGTGTTCTGTATTCACCTGCTAACGGACAAAAGTATTCCAAGGAAGAAAAGAACTGCTTGAGTGTCAATCCGTGATAAAGCTTGTGGCACTTTTAACTTCTGTTTTTCAGATTCACCATAGTGGATAGCATCAGTTAGAATCCAAAGAACGCCAAGTCCAAGCAGGATACCCATAAAAGGAGGCAAACCGGTTAGGGCCTTGAACACTGGAACAAAAATCAAAGCTCCAATACCTACAAAAAAAACAAGCAGTCCTTGGGGAGCCATCTGTTCGGATGCCATAACATTGGAAGAGTCCTGTCCCTTTCCATTAACTTCACTGGACGGAAGAAGAGAAACTCATATCGCATCATCCTTAAACCAAAAACTTAAACCTAGCCTTTCTAAACTAAAATTCACTGGCTTTGCTTTGACAATACAAGAAGCAAGACTGTTTAAACCTAGATCCTAAGATCACTGAATGGTCTACAAGATTGGATTGGGGAATTGTAAGATTTGACACACTATGTTTAATAACTATAAAAAATTATCGTCTTATATTAACAAATTCAAGAAGTAGAATAGTTTGGAATGTAGCTCAAAAGGTAAAACTTTTTGTTTACAAGTTATAGATAATTTGTTAAGGTTCAAATCCTTGCATCCTTGCAATTAAAATTTGATACAATGTATATAGAGTAATATGTAAGCATATTCTTATTAACAATATCAATATTTTAGATAAGCACATAAATCACAGTTCACAAGATGATGTTTTCTATTAAATTGAAAAATACATAAGATCTTAATTAAAATATAGATTTTTTACAATTTAAATCTAGATTCCACCATGGTTTGGGACTAAGGCATGGTTATTATTCCACCAGATACTACAACATGGTGTTTTTTAAAGCGTTTCGGATTGTTTGATGGAGTTGGGATTATAAAATCATAAGGTTTTACAATTTAAATCTAGATTTTAACAACCATAGCAAGAAGAGTACCTAGTCAGGGACATAAGAGCCAGTGGGACAGCTAGAGAAACAGCTGAAGGTACAAATAAGTCCTGTAACAAAAGAAAATGCTATAATGGGAACTCTTTATTTAATTTCAGCACTGTGCTTCTGTAATTAAACATTCCCAGTCACTGCAATTGAACAAGTATATCTCAAGTGATTTAAGGATCTGGCATTGAAAGAGCCACAGCCGGGGAGTGCCAAATTTTAACCAAATGCTTTATAAGCTTTTCTTATCACTAATTATAAACAGGTTTCCTTCCCCATATATATACAAAGGTGTTTAAAATTTCATCATTGCAGAGTAGATTTTATGAGTGAAGTGATTGACACGTTTTATATTCTATTCCGTTTTAGTGACATTAGGGGAAGACAGTCAGCTAATGCAGATGTTTTGGTTGGATCTCATTGGATTAAATATGCAACAGCATCATGAAATGTATTGTATCAAGACAGTATAATGAAAAAGACCTTCATTGTCTGCAAAGTTGATATCTGACCGTGTATCCACAGCATAGTAGTGGTAACATCACCTATGGGAGTCCATGCACCACCTGCATTTGCTGCTATCACAACAACAGCTCCCAGAAGCCTGTCAATTAAATCTGAATCAGAAAATGGAGATTTTTCAATAAAATCAATAATTGAAAAAGAAAAATATGATTAGCAAAGACTTGATCTAAAGTTTTCGAGAAGAGATAAGATAGCAAGCACACAGCCAGTTTCAATGTAGCAGAGATCTCCTTAAAGCTATTATAGTCAAGCTATTTGGACATGGCAGCAGATAAGAGTGTCTGAGAAACCCAATTATCCTGTTATGATATCGTTATCTGCACTTCAACAGCATCCCCTTTAACATTTTTAGTTAAGATAAGGTTCATGACTATGAAGGCATTAAATTCTCTGAAGTTTTGCACATTTTATTGTGCTTGATTCTGGAAAGAAATAAAAAGATGATATACATTTCATAAGTATTTACTTTCAAAAAGCCTTCTACCAGTCATGTCTTCTAAGATTGTGGCTCAGATAAGGTAAGTACATGGTCGGAATATGCAGTGACAAATAGAAAACCTATCTATCATATTAGAGAACCCCTAGTAGACAAAGATCGAGAATAGGATCTTTAATTCTTTGTCTTCGTTGCTGATGTGACAGCTAACTCCACAATCTTCATGATAACCATCTTGTACTTTAGTAAGTATTAAGAGTGTTGGAGCATAACCATATATAAATCATGCCCATGCCCATCATTTTATGCTTTTAGAGTAACTATTTGGTTAATATGGTATCAAAGCTAAATTTCCTGGTTTAAGCCTCCACGCTTTCTGATACTATAAGTAAAATACACAAACAAAACAGCCCCCCCCCCTTGGAAATGCACTGAATTAAGAGATCCACCATTAACATATATTCCTGAAATGCATTCTCAAGAAAATAATTATGAAAAAGCTACATTTGAGAACCAGAGCTCTAAGTTAAATACCCTCATTTCATATAGTTTTGAGGATTGTACAGCAGAACTCAAACTTGTAATACTGTAGTTAATATTTTTATTTGAATGAACTGTTGAAATTCAATACATGATAAGAGACTAATGAAATGCAAAACTCATGAAGATTTAAATCACATGAGATAAAATAGAGTAATAGTCAGCTCGTACTTGCGAAATTCTGATGGAGGTACTAGTTTCCTCAATAAAGAAACCATGGCAATGGTACACGTCAGGTTATCAAGGACCGAACTAAGGAAAAAAGTCACCAAACCAATCTGCAATTTTCATGACTGTGTCAAACTTCATTAACTGATAAGGAAATAAAGTGTAGAAGGAAAAGGCTGATACAGGAAGATTTAGAATCAAATAGACCACTAAGGTCCCTGCAGAGAAATGCATTGGTGGAATAAGACAAGTTATAGCTAATTTCTATAAAAATTAAAATTAGAAAATTCAATATTTTGGAATTTCTTACTGAAAGAGGGACTAAGCATCATAATTATGATAGAAAATTAGCTAATAATTTCTGTGTATCATTTAACTTAAAGAGAAGAATAGCAATTCCATTTTTTGATGAATCAGCAGGGGAAACACTTCAGCATCAAGGAATGATGCTGACAAGCAATGTTCGCTAAGGGACGTGGATGATGCTGACAAGCAATGTTCGCTAAGGGACGTGGATAACCTACCCCTATATACCAACTAATCCAAGTTATTCGATTGATGTACAATAGAAACTGAAGTTTGGACTAAAGTGAACAGACAGCTTGGTTTGCCCAAGGTTTTTATCAATCTATCCTTTCTTTTTGTAATTTTCCAAGGCTTTTGTTGACCACCAAACCAAATACCAATACTATGAGTGATCAAAACCTTGGACCATAGGGAAAAAAATGTAGTTTAGATGTCAAGATTAAATTTGATATATTAAAACTTCAACATTAGTTAAGATGGTTATGTCAGCAAAAATAGAGCACTCACTGCCCAGAGGAGTGTCCGCGGCTTTCGGGTGGTTATATTGTTGGTAACCAGATTAAAACCTTGATGAGCATCAATTATCTCCACAATGGTCATTGCACCAAGCAAGAAAAATACTATTTCACCGACTTCTGCAGATGCATTCGTTAGCTCTGAAACAGCTATATCAGTTGAAGGAGCCTACACAAGTCAAACACCCACACAAAGTAATTAAGATTAGAAAAAAAAAAAAAAACCCCCACATTGCAACCAATACGTTTTTAACAGATATAGCCACATCATTGTAGTAAGAGGCATCAAGACCTTGAAGTTTGTATAAAAGGATAAAGAAAGTAGATTGCACTAAAAACATACAATAAGTTTATTTCAGATGAAACTTACGAGAAAAAACTATTATTTCACAATACCAAACATATAAAAAGTTTATAAGAATCGTCAGACATAAATATCCTCATCTCTCTTGCTCATGGGGGGCTGTTGTTTTTTTGGGGGGGTGGGGATTCCATTTTTCCATATAATTATTCTATCTAGAGATAAACAATAATACTAAAAATTGTTTTTTATACATGTCTATGAATGGAACATAGACGAGATGGTCCCGATACACACAAAGTAACTAAGAAAGAAGAAGAAATAGAACTGGTATAGGGCCTAGCCAATGCATCCAGCTAGCAAGGTTGGTCTGAATGAAAAATACTTATGAATTAGATTTCCCAAAGTAGCATCAATGTATAGATATTCTTAAATGATTTGAATTTGACTGGTAAGGGTAGAAATAATACTTGACTTTAAGGAAGCGTTACCCTAATCTCTATTACATTTAAAAATAAATAAATAAATAAAAGGTCCAAAATGCCTTCAGGGTCATCTGAGTGTAAACTAGATTAAAAAAAGAAAAAAACCACTATAAACTCACAAAAGAGCAACACTTTGAATTTACTGTTTTAGGGAAGGGGGGGGGGGGGGGGGAATTCAATTCAGCACCTGTCATATCTAAAGCTAAAAATTAACAGAAGTGTTCAAAAGTTTGATCTCATTTCATATCATAAGTAATCATATATTATCAACATCTGGCAGAAGAATTAGTCAGTCCCATAAGCAACTTTGATGTCTTAATCTCAACGCCAAACAAAGTAACAAACTCATCAATTAAACCGATGTTAATGGTGGTCCCAGTGAAAGTAATGTTGCACTAATTACAATCTGTCACCTTCACAAGTAGTGAAATTTGTAATATTGTTATGTCTATAGCATTGTTGAATTTACATTACTATGCCGAGGAACTCAACATTAGAAAAGGATATATCAACAGAAAACAGCCCATAAATGCCTACTTGGATATATGAAGCCTTCCTTGCCAGCAAAACTCATATCATAGAAGGAATCATCAACGGGTCTTGGCTAGATAATATGTCATTAATTTCAAGTAGTGAGAAAGAATCTTACCCCAATGCTGCGCACTGCCCATAAGCTCACGGCCATCAGTAATCCTACTCCACTTTTATTGAAAGCTAAAGATTCTTCAAAAATGATGCCTGCATATCCTATTCCAAATATCAATGCCATCGCAACATCCTATATCACAAGGCACGATCAAAACAACCAACGTTATAATAGTTTCTCAAAAAAAAAAAAAAAAAACAATTTAGTAACTAAAGTAATTTAATAATAATTTAGCACAAGAAATTTAGTGTTGAATTTCCACCTCCACCAAAAGTCAATTAATGTTTTAATTTGTTAATGAAAAATAATCATCAAAAGCAAACAACATAAATTGAAACTATCTTTCAATAAATTAGAAACGGCTTGTTTGGTACATGTGTTTAAACACATGTTTTCAGTTTTTAAACAATAATACACATATTTCCACACACATTTTCACCCATACGTATTTTTAAAAAAACTGAAAATTATTGTTTAAACATAAATACCAAATGTGTCTCAACAAATCGTAAATTGTGATGATTCTCATGAAATAATTCTCAAAAACTTACAAACATGTATCGATATTAGAGAGTTATTACACTTGGATAGATGAAAAAAAGTGGCATATGGAGCTATTACAAATGAAAAGAGTTACTACTTACAATTGAAAAAATTCGGAACATTGGATAGTTTAGTTACAAAAGGATTTTTTTCATATAGAGAATTTTTTTTTTTTTTTTTGATGGGTTCATATAGAGAATTGGATGCTAGGAAACACCACATCTTGTATTATGGGAAAGACTCCTTTAAATAAGCTTAGAAAGAAGCCTCTTGAGTCTTGAAGGATGAAGTTTCTTCTTTGCGTTTGGATCACGTTTCAGCCCAATTATTGAATGCTTGATCAAAAAGATGAATGTGGAAAGACAACGATGAGAGGAAATGGAAAAAGAGAATGTGGGGGGTTAAAGAGTGAAAAAGGAAGCTATAATTCGTATATAAGTCATATATATACGAATTATACGAAATTTCTGGCTTGATTGTTTCTTTGTTTAAGTCATGTATTTTATCTTTGGCCTTTTGCTCCATATCTTGTATTTTGTTTTATCTTTGTACGTTATTACGTGCGTTTCACATTTTATTGTTGAGTCAATTGAAAACACTCTACCCCACTCTACATGTCTGCCACGCAAAAGACAATAGAAGTTTTCGTTTAACCCCACATCGTTATTTGGACTTATATGTGTGAAAAATTGTAACAAGAAAAATATCCAAGTGCGACGGCACAACCGTTGTATAATTATGATTACTTTTTGGCATGCACTTGATATGGATATTTTTACATTTACAATATCCTGATTCCTAAATCATCCACCTACCTGTAAAAATCTTAAAAAATCACCTATTACTCATTTGGACTAAGAAATTTAGAGAGAATAATTTAAATTTCAATCTTTAATTTAAATTTACTTGAATAGAGATATAAAATGACATGTCTTTTCTATTGATGAAATTTATGAAATGATATTAATAAACTAAAAATAAGGTGTCATTTCAAATCTACTGTAATATCTCAATATTTTTGTTTGAGCAAACTCCCTAAGGCCCACAAATTTATACTAGTAATTATTTTTCAAGTCCCTTAATTTTAAATTCTCAAATCCTAACTCAACCCAAAATTTATTTAAACCGACAATTTTTTGCCACCTCTGGCCAAGGACTATATGAAGGTCTTGATTGGTTATCCAACAACATTTCTAACAAAACTACATGATATGATCTCTTCCCTAATGCCTCTTACAACAACTAAGACGTGGAAAATTATACCAATTAAGTTTGACCTGGGTTTAATCACTAGAACCAAATGTGATAAGTACTAAAAATATAAGAGTTTTTGTGAAAACCCAACCTAATTGGAGCATTAGTGGAGAATTCTCCTAAGCAGGCCGGCAAACATGTATTTCAAATTTAAATTCTGATATCTCAAGCAGCAGTGGTACTTTGTAGTGAAACAACTCTTATATGCAAATATTATATGATAAATTATAACCACTGGTTGGATCATTATCCAATTGAGAATGTTTAGTACAATCTTTTTTTTTGCCTGATCGAGATAGTTGCTGTAATCAGTTGGGAATTGATCTATCTTAAGGAGTATTTATTAAGATCAGCTGCATGCACATTATTCCAATGTTAAAGTTATGAATGAACTGCTAGTATTGGTGTACAAGAAGATAACATCCATTGCAAAACATTTTCCAGCTTAGGAGGCGTTTAGCTTTACCTGGTTAATTCACACTTGAAAAGCAGATGGTTGCGCTCATAAAAAGAACATGCGCATGCAGATTCCTTTTCTTGAAAGGACTGACAAAATATCACAAGTATATCATTGATTATTAATCCAAATACCAATATATAGAATAACAGATGGGAAGAGAACTGAACTTAAAGACATGTATAAAATGAACCTTTCTTCAACTAGAAGATTACATGGTAAAAGAACTAAATATGCCTGCTTAAATAACCGTAATTATGCACTCCAGGCAAGTCAGCTTCATTTATAGCTTGTAGGACTCAAATATAGATTGAGTTAAGTGAATATACAGCTTTATACTTCATCCTTCCAAAAAATAAATAATCACGGAAATCTATAATTGAAAGAAAATCCTTTTTGAGACCAAGTTCTAGAAAATCCACATAGACTTGTTAACCAGGTGAACATATTTCGAATTCAAAATGTAAGCATAGGAATGTTTCAGGATCAGATACGAACATATATGGATTATAGAAGCAGATTGATAAAGCTAATTATCAAAGGGGGAAAAAATTACATTGATCGGACTATATTTCGTATTCAAAATGTAAGTATTGGAATGATTCAGGATCGGATCTGAACAAATATGGCTTATAGAAGTAGATTGACAAAAGTTTATTTCACATAACCATAGATTGAGGTCCATCTGAAGCCTTAGATTTCTTAGCTTTTTTCTTCCTCCCTCCATTTTTATTCTTCTTTTTCTTCGGTTTCTCATCTATAACAGTTTGTGTGCTCTGCAGGTGTTGATGAATGGCAGCCAAAGGATCCAACTGGAAAGCAGGATGATTAAGAACTGTACTCAGCTGTTTTCCTTCCTTCAAGCTGATGAAAATGAACCCGATATTACATTAAGACAGATATCACAATGAAAAAGCTTGCAACAGGAAGTAAATCATGGAACTCATATGCTCACTTTAACTTTTTCATAGATTTACAATTTGGCTTCAACTCATCTGTAGGAGGAGTTGGTTGCCGCGGGGTCTTCAAATCAGGAAGGAAATCTGAGTGTCGAGAGATCATATACTTTCAATTTCTTCTGTTGGCTTCTAAGTTTCTTCTTCTGGCAGAACATAAATAGATATTTAACATAATAAAGATTATGAATATTACTCAAAAATAAGTTTTATAAGTGTTATCAAACATTTGCCACAACATATTAGTTCAAAAGGTTTAAACGAAACAAAAGAAAGGCATCACCTTAGATTCAGATATCAAATAAAGGTATACAATTTTTTTCTTCATATATTGGTAAATAGAGGTATACAATTTTAATACACAATTGTAACAAACAATCTGGTACTTGTGGAATACAATAGAGTCCTAACATCATCCTTACTGAGGTTTACAAGGCTTTGGTAAGATTTATGGACTCCAATGGGTCCTTTTTAATTAAAAAAGAATCATGAGAATTTGGGCAAATTAGCAATTTATCATATCTGAAATCCCCAGGTCATAATTTTGCTGCAATACAGTTTTCACTCCAAAAATTTTTGATCCAGGTTCATATTAACTTATCTTTTTGACATTTAAGAGATGAAGGTTCAAGATTCTGTTCAATTGTCCACCTTTCACATTTCTCACTTAATTTTAACTAGGTTAAAAAGGGAAGGATTGACTGCTCTATGGAAGACCCTACATAAGCCTGATCCTATAGCACCTATCTACAGAGGAACCAATGCTTTAAGGGCCTAAACAATAAAGGGGCCGTAGACACACCCTCATAAAGGTCAAAGCCTGACCTCAACTCATGGGGTTCAAGTAGCATCATCCAGTGGGTATCCTGCTTGAACATACATCACTCCCTCAAACCCAAAACGTTGATCCCAACCGAACCACATTCTGTAAACCTTTGTCACTAACCCAAATTAAGTAGTGAATAAACTACTCAATTTTGTATCTTGCATCCTAGAGGTTGATTGAAGGTACTCACCTTTACATGTAAGTTGAACAATCTGGCTCTATCTATACATGGCATCATGTGTCATTTTTCAATGCTACTCCCTTAACTTGCCATACCATTATAGAACAGAGTTGCACCACACTAACAGCCACAAAATGTATTTGTGGATCCTGCATACCACTTGATTAAAATTTGTCTACATCCTTGCGGTTTTGGAAAAGGTTGCATTTTGCTAAATATTGTATAATTTATTTTACAAGTACTAAAAATTTATGCCAATTCATTTTCTAAATCACTTAAAAAAAGTATGGAAACTCCGACACTCTTTTAACTTTTATGTACAAAATTCCCTTTTGGAGGTAATGTCTCAACTCTAAAAGATTGACCAAAAATCAATGCTATATGTTCTTGCAAGTGCAAGATTTACTTAAATTAAATCTATCTTGAAATAGATAGGCAAACAACATGTGTAAAGGAGCTGAAATTCAGTCCATCAAAAGGAAGACAAACTTTACAACTTGGCAATGCAAGTCCTGACTGGAACTTTCTTGCTGGTGACAAAAAAAAAAAAATGATATAAATCTTAACAACATACTAACCAATGCAATAACCAAACTGCCTATAAGCAAGTAAACACAGTTCAAACTCCACCAACAGCACCAAAAATTAACTCTGGCAAGTGTATAACAATAAACAACGCGAATGTTAATTTAACAATCTCACCTTGCCAATAGCCTTCTGGGCACTCAGGGCAGCCACAGTATCCTTAACCTCTGCATATTATTAAAGCACGAATGAAAATCTATAATGATGATTTCTTTTTATCCTTCATAAAATAAAATAAAATAAAAAACTATTTACAATCAATCCTTATGGGACCAAAAATTATCAAACTATAGAGGATAAAAAAGATTCCACATGACCAAAAGATGTAACAAATGAACACTAAACAGGAACTAAAAATGTGGGAAAACATCAAATGTTCTAGAAATACTGTTACTCCATGCTGGTGATGCATATCTAAAAGAGCATTAAAACCCCATAAATTTCCAAATACTGAAATGGGTATACAGACTTTGCATAAATAATCTAAATGCGTCTGATTCTTTTGTAGAAGCAACTGTAAAAATTGTCATACTTGGACCAATTCATAAAATAAAATAAAAAAATTAAAAAACATAGAAACTTACTTGTATAAAACTGGCGTTTCTTCTTGAATTTAAGGTCTGCTTTAGATGTTGATTCCGGTTTGCATAATTAGTCATAAGTAGAAAATCATTTTTTTTTTCCTAATGATGAACCAGGCATGAATTGAATTTAAAAAAAAAAAAGTTTGCCAATATGATAATTGATGATGCCGAAAAATCAACAGTAAATCACATGGTTTTCATGTGCTCGAAATAGCACCTGCACAATAAAAAGAGAAGACCTTATAGAGAGCACCGGTGTGGTGCCGGCCAAGTGCCCTCCGAAGGTCAAATTAGAACTTCTCACAACTCTAGAGCGCCAGAGCGGTGTAAATTATGCGTACCTTGGTTAGTGAGGGTATTTGAGCTTTTATAGTAGAAAAATGTTGACATCTCTTTCCTTGGCTTAGAAGTCTTTTCCTTATAGGAATCCTCATGAACGTATTTTTAGCAATCCTTTCCTTGTAGGAGTCTTTTTGATCAACATTAGGCGTGGGGCACAAGAAATTTCCTTACATGTATGCGTGGAGACCAAATTAGGGTTATATCAGAATCGTCAGCCTAGTTCCTCCCTTCATCATGGTAGTGTTAGCTTTCAATTCCCATCCTAAGTTAATCCCGTCAGCTTTGTAGACTTACTATTTGTCATGTGTTGATAGACGCAAGGCTGACGGGTTGGTTTGGGGTGTCACTCTACGCCTTGCCATGGGTAAGTCTCAATATTACAAAATTATCCTTATTAGCGGCTCCCTACTCCATAACCTCGTCAACCAAAGTTGACGGGTTGTGGAGTTCAGTTTTTTGTGACTTCCATTTACTTAATTTCATTTATTCAGAAACAAGTAGAAAGAGGCATTTATGGGCGTTTCCTCGAGCATCCTGCATTAATTGCTTGAACATGTGTCGCATTCTAACTGGATCCGTTTCTTGATAAGGGTGTCGCTTCGTCTTCCGTGCACCCTTTGATTCTATATATACCTCAGTTTTGTTTTTTGTTTTTTTGTTTTTTTTTTTCATTCTCCCCATTTTATTGTTGATCCAGAGAGAGCTTACTGTTTGGAGAACCTTGCTCCCGTCGTCTTTTTATACTCTTCATCCGTTTGTTGAGACCGTCACTTCTTCCAGAGACCGTTTACTTGGTAAGTCTTCTCTTCTTTTCTCCTATCTATCATTTTATTGCGTTTTAGTTGATAGTGTAGCTTTTTAGTGAGGCCGTCAACTTAGTTACTTTGAATAACTCCGTCGCTTGTAGGTAAAAAATGTCTAGGGAAGCGATTAGTGAGTAGTCGTCAATCCGTGAAGGAGCGAGCTACGACGAAGTCTACCAAACAAGACAGGAGCCCGAGGAGGGCCATTCCTAGTCATCAGAAAGAGAGACGTCAGCTCATTCTCCTGACGAGGATGGGGAAAATTATATAGGAGAGGAAGATGAGGAAGAGATAAATGGGGGAGAAGTTGATGGTGAGGGAGAAATTGAAGATGACGGGGTAATGGAGGGTGACGAGGATGAAAATGATGCAAATGATAGAGCCCTCGAGGTTGGGAGTTCAGGAAACCTTGGAAGTGGGCACGCTTGTCCATTCATTCTTCCTCAAATGTGGACCGTCAATGACTTCCTACCAAAGATGACGTCCAAAATTTTCAAGAACTTAAGGGACCGTTTCCAAATCCTCGATCACATACCAATCCGTCTTCCTGGGAAGTTCGAGAAGTGCTACTCTAGAGAGATGGAGGACACTGGTATGTATTGAAAGTTCAATTAGTGTATAAAACACTATGAACGTTTAGATCCCCAATTTACAAATTACCAATTCAAACTTAATGTCAAACAATTAATGTGCGGAATATGAACATAAGCTTAATACATAATAGATAAACAATCTAAACCAAATAAAATCACATCCACAGCAGAAATTAAATGGAAAAGATTAAGGGAAGAGAGATATAAACATAAGGACAACACACGATGTGTTATCGAAGAGGAAACCAAAGCCCTCAGCGTAAAACCTCTCCACCGCCCTCCAAGCGGTAAATAATCCACTAAAGAATGTAGTTGGGATACATGAACAACAAAAGACCCTCCAAGCCTAATCTATTCAATGTACCTAAGCCCTCCAAGCTCCTACTCCAACGAGGTTACGCCAAACCTATTTCTTCTTTAACTTACCGGATTCCGTTACTTAACCATAGCATCAACCAATATGAAATTGGTCCCTTCTTAACTGCTTCCCAAATACCAAATGGCCTTCTCATAGATATGGGTATGGTGAGAAAAGGTTTTGGTAATGTACCTCTCAAGGATTTGACAATGGAGAGGAAGAGAGTAGAGGAATTTGAAGAGTCTATGTGAAGATTGGGGATGAATCAATCTTGTTTTTCTCTAGGGTTTTTCTCTCAAAATTCTCTCTGGAAACTCTCTATATATCATGGGTATAAGGGTCTATATATAGTGGGGTGAGAAAAGAATGCGAAGAGTCAGTTTTTCCCAAACAGGGTAATCTGGCGACTTGGCCTCGCGATTGGACTAAGTCGCAAGTTCAAGTCGTGAGTTAACGGCCTAGCCAGCTTGGGACTTTTGTCCTGTAGTACAACAGTTGGCATGAATCTTCAGCTCCCCTGCATGCTTCACACGTGTTCCAGCTTTGGCGGCTTGCCAGTTGCGAGTCCCAGCCGCGAGTCTTTGCATCTTTGCACAATCTTGAGCATTTCTTCACACTCTCTCACTCATTACCCTTACATGATTCCCACCTAAATACAAGGTTACTAATTGCTAAAATACAAGTAAATTTGGCACGGAATAAAGCCAACAAGATAGTTGATAAAATTCAACCTTACATATATGACACCACGCTAGTAGCAGGGTTAAGATTGCCATTGACGGCGTTACACCGTTAGCTAGCTAACTTCCTTGGTCTATCTGTCAGCCAGATCACTCCTAATGCCTGGAGGATCTTCATAGGGGCGAAGATCTTGTGGGGTCATCTAAGCGGAGGGAATCGTCAACTTACGCTAGACGAGTTCTGCTGGTGCTACCGACCCCAACACATCGTTTGTTCACAAGGAATTTATCATTTTGATGCTCGGAAGAAAGTACTGAGGCTTGTATCAAACATGCCCGACTCCAATAAGAATTGGAATGGCAGATACTTTTTTGTTAAAGAGACGGATTGGTTATGTCATCCGGAGGAGTGGGACACAATGCCCCACGACTTTGATAACACTTGGGGCATAGTTAAGGATTCAGGTTTAATGCCGTCATCTTTTCTTTTTAACCTTTTAGTTTTCTCGCAAGTGTTCTAATGTCATCATCATTTTTCTATTTCAGCTAGTGTCCGCCCATCCATTACCGGTGTGTAGGAGGCCTTCATCCAATGGGTTCTTGAAATTCCATTCGAAAAGTGCAAGTGCAGGGATTTGATTACCCTTGACACACTACACGCGTACTGTAGTGGTCCAGAGCCAACCCCGGCAGCTCGCAGGCTAAACTCTTATTCTCGTCGTCGTGAGTGTCTCTTATTTTCCTTCGTCGCTTTATTCTCCTTCTTCTTACTTCTTAGGCGTCACTTAATTTATGTCCATCACTTAATTTATGCAGAAATGGAGGATGCTAGGTTGAGGGCACAGGTGCGTGCATCCGTTGCTCAATAGAAAAAGAAAGAAGAAAATAAGTTGAAAGGGGATGGAGCGTCCTCGTCAGCTCCAAAAGCCGTCGGGAAGGGTGCGCACAAGAGAAAAGCCGACGGGAAGGATGATTGTCCACCTAAGAAACCTTTTGTTACCGTTGGGGATAAATCCTTAAAAAAAGCCGACGCCCCCCAAGACTGGCCATAGCGTAAGTAAGGGTCTAATGACGTCATCGGGCCCTATTGCTTAGGGATCGGACCATTGCCTTCTCACCCACAAAGACTATGCCATTAAGACGGTGGGATCCATCATCAGAGATAAGGATGTTGACCCTTGTGCTGAGCAGGGGACTGACAAGTTAGGGGCGTCAGGCCTCTTTGATCTTGCTCGGGTACGTTTTCCTTTGTGTTTAACTTTCTTACTCACTTGTCTAGTAGCTGACAGCTATTGTGCCTTGTAGGCGTTGGTGCGTATGAAAGCTTTGCAAGATAGGGACGTCGCTAAAGAAGGAGTGATTGCTCACTTGCATAAGCGCATAGAGCTTCTGACAGACGAGGAAGAACAATACAAGGGTGTCATTCACTCTCTTAAGGAGGTAAAAAATCTGAAGGGTAAGCTAGAGGAGGAGGGTCGTTAGAGAAAGAGTGAGCAAGAAGCGAAGGAGAAAGTAGAGAAAGAGCTGACGACCCTTCTTAAGCAGGTGGAGACGGCTAGAGCTGACGCCATAAATGAATACAAGACCTTTCAGCCGTTCATAGATTTTTGTGGTGGATATTATGGTGAAGGGTTTAAGGACTGCCTTAAGCAGGTTAAGTCCCTCTACCCTCACCTGGATTTTTCCAAGGTTACTATGGACAAGCCCCTGCCGTCAACTCCTGCTAACGACACTGTCCATGAGGAAACTGGCGACTCGACTGAGTCTAACCCAAAAGATGGTGATGTCGTCCTTGCCTAGCCAGCCACAGATGCCCCCGTCACCTCTTTGGTCCCGTCCACTAAGCCCATGAACGTTGAGGACCCTGTTGCCGAGGAGAAGATTGACGGGAACTCTCCAATCCCTCCAGCCTCATAGCTTTATGCATTTTTCTTTTTGATTTGCTCTGTTTTTAAGACACTGTAAAATGCCTTGCTGTTTTTTGGGCTTGATTTGTAAAGACTAAACCTTATGTTGATTTATATCCGTCGCTTTGGTCGTTTGTTTATTGGGGCATGTATGTACCATGGACCTATCTATTTTAAATTTTGATTCATCCGTCTTGAACTAATGCTTGAGAGTTAGTGGACCTTACAATGGACTCGTCCACTTCACGGACCTGTCTATAGGTTTATTCTATTGGTCTCGTCAACTTTATAATCTCGTCCACTTTATGGACTTGACCACCTTGCATACTTTATGGTTTTAAGCTCGTCTTTTTACGAACTATATTTTTCATCCTCTTGGGATAAATTCATTTGTCTTGTGGACTGAGCAATGAAGTCGTCCACTCTGTGGATTCGTCTACTTCATGGACTTGTCCACTTTATGTTTACTCCTTCGGAGATGAGGTCGTCCATTTTATGGACTAAACAATAAAGCCATCCATTTTATGGACCCGTCCACTCTTTGGATTTGATAGTTGTCCATTTTAGAGACTTTAACAAATGTTCATCCTTTTGGGATGAGGTTGCCCATTGTATGGGTTTGAATAATAAAGTCGTCCACTTATGGACTTAACAATGTCGTCCACTTTATGGACATTAATAAGCTTGTCCAATTTATAAACTTGGTAATTTTTCATCTTCTTAAGATGAGGTCGTCCATTTGATATACTGCATATTCAGGTCGTCTACTCGTCTACATCGTGGACTATTTTCCATAGATAAACACTTTAGCCATATCTGAATAAACTCCTCTTATTATAATGAACCATGCATTCATAGAAAAAGTAGTTCTTAAAAAAAAGAAAACCTGCCCTTTGAGCTTAAAAAGAGTTATTGTTGCAAAATCTAAAGTAAAATAGAAAAATTGAGGAGTGTAGCTAAATTTGACTAAGGTATATCAAAAATAAAGGGGTGCTGCTCTTCACACCATCCTCTTTACTGGTAGTACTTCTGTAGGTGCTTGGCGTTGCATGGGTGGTGTAGCTTCCATCCATCCATCGTCTCTAGGTGGTAGGTGCCATTCCTCTGCCATGACGTGACTTGGTAGGGTCCTTCCCAATTGGGGCCGAGCTTTCTTTGGGTAGGGTCTCTAGCAGCGCCTATGACATTTCTTAAAATGAGATCTCCGACCTGAAAGTCTCTGTGTCAAACTCGGGAGTTATAATGCCTAGCCATGCGGTTCTGGTACCGTGCGAGCCTTTATTCTGCTGTCGCCCTGACTTTGTCAACTAGATCAAGCTGTAGACGCATAGCCTTGTCGTTTTTTCTTTCATCATAGTTGTCCACCCTGTAGCTTGTGAGTCTGACCTCGACTGGAATGACTGCTTTGCTTCCATACGTTAGCCGAAATGGTGTTTCTCCTTTGGGCGTCCTTGCTGTTGTCCTATACGCCCATAGTATGCTTGCCAACTCTTCAGGCCATATACCCTTTACCCCCTCGAGCCGAGTCTTGAGAATTTTGAGCAAGGATCGGTTTGTGATTTCAACTTGTCCGTTTGCTTGAGGGTGGGCGAGGGAGGAGTAGTGATTTCTGATCCCTAACTACGAGCAAAAATCCCGAAAAAAGTCGTTGTCGAATTGTTTCCCGTTGTCTGAGACTAGGACTCTAGGGATCCCAAACCTGCATATGATGGACCTCCAGACGAAGCTTCTTATATTCTTCTCCATAATGGTGGCTAAGGCTTCAGCTTCCACCCATTTCGTGAAGTAGTCTATGCCCACTATCAGGAACTTCAGTTGCCGCAACGCTATCGGGAACGGCCCCATGATGTTTAACCCCCATTGAGCGAACGGCTATGGGGCTGTCATAGAGGTCAACTCTTCAGATGGCTGTTTGATGATATTGTTGAATCTTTAGCATTTGTCGTAGGTTTTGACATAAGTTTAAGTGTCTTTTTGCATGGTGGGCCAGTAGTACCTCGCTCAAATCAGTTTGTGTGCCAACGATTATGATCCTGAGTGGTTTCCGCAAATCCCTTCGTAGACTTCTCTCATGACATAGTCCACTTCCTCGGGACCTAAACACTTAGGTATGGGCGGGAGAAGCCTCTCTTAAACAAGATGTCCTTCATTAAGATAAACCGCGTTGCTTGGACCTTCAGCTTTCTTGCGACCTTCCTTCCATCTAGTAAGATGCAATTTTTCAAGTAAGAGATTAACGACGTGGTCCAATTGCTTTCGGAACCTATCTCCTGCACATCAACGGAATCTATTAGTGGAGAAAGTTGAATAAAAGAGAGTACGTTATCAAGGGTAGTCATATGTTCGGCTAAAGCGGCTTTGGCAAGGCGGTCGGCTTGCTCGTTCTCTCTTTTGGGGATTTGGATAATTTTGGCCTTCAGCTCGTCTACCTTTCTCCTTACTTGGTCCAGATATTTCTTCATCCTTTTGCCTTTACACTCATAATCCCCGTTTACTTGGTTAGAGACGACCTGAGAATCACAGTAAAGAACCACTCTTGCAGCTTTTGCTGCTTTGGCGAGATTAAGCCCTACCACTAAAGCTTCGTACTCCGTTTCATTGTTGGTGGTAGGGAAGTCGAGGCGAACCATACATTCGATCTGGTCTTCTTCAGTAGAGAGAAGCACGACACCTGCACCCTCGGCCTTCTTGTTGGACGACTCGTCTGTATGTATACTTCACTGTGGACATTCATCTGCCCCCTTGTCTTCCTCGTTGGTGAACTTTGCTATGAAGTCAACAATGACCTGCCCTTTGATGGTGGTGTGGGGACGGAACTGAATGTCAAACTCACTCAATTCTATTGCCCATAGTGCCAACCGGCCAGCAGCTTCGGGGTTGCTCATCGCCTGCCGTAAGGGCTTGTCGGTTAGAACGATAACCGTGTGGGCTTGGAAGTACAGCTTGAGCTTACGAGCTGCCGTAACTAAAGCGAAGGCGAGCTTTTCCATGGGTGGATACCTTTCCTCTACACCATGAAATGCTCGGTTGGCATAGTATACGGGCTTTTGAGCCTTATCTTCTTCTCTGACCAAGGCCGCACTGACGGCTGCCGGGGAGACAGCCAAATACAGGAAGAGCTCTTCCCCTAGTTGTGAAGGACTTAGCAGTGGTGGGGAAGAGAGGTAGGCCTTTAGCTCCTTGAATGCTTGCTGACACTCGGCAGTCCATTCAAAATATTTCTTCTATGTGTGAAAGAAGGGTAAACATTTATCCGTCGCTCTTGATACGAACCTGTTCAGGGCGGCTACTTTACTGTTTAAACTCTGCACTTCTTTCACGTTCTTCGGGGGGGGGGGGGGGCATCTTTACTATGGCTCTGATCTTGTTTGGGTTGGCCTCGATACTTCTTTGAGACACCATAAAGCCTAGGAATTTTCCTGCTGTCACTCCGAATAGGTTAAGCTTCATGTTGTAGGAGCGAAGGGTGCCGAATGTTTCCTCGAGATCCTTCAAATGGTCTTCTTCTCTTTGGCATTTTACTAACATGTCGTCGACGTAGACCTAAATGTTCCTTTCGATTTGGTTTGCAAACATCTTATTCATGAGCCTTTGATACGTCACACCCATGTTCTTATGGCCGAATGACATTACTTTGTAACAAAATAGACCTTGGCTAGTGACAAATGAAGTCTTCTCTTGATCTGCTTCATCCATCCAGATCTGATTGTACCCTGAAAAGGTGTCCATGAAGCTCAATAGCTGGTGCTGAGCTGTAGAGTCTACCAATACATCGACTCGAGGGAAAGGGTAGCTATCCTTGGGGCGTGCTTTGTTCAGATCCGTAAAGTCTATGCACATCCTCCATTTCCCATTGGCTTTCTTGACTATCACCACATTTGCTAGCCAATCGGGAGTATACTTCCCTGATAAAGCCTGCCTCTTGTAGCTTGCCGACTTCTTCTGCTATTGCTTGGCCTCGTTCTTACGTGAACACTCGCTTCTTCTATCAGACGAGTGGAAAGGAAAGCGACACATTCAGCCTGTGTACCATGACTGACGGGTCGATTCCTTGCATGTCTTTATGACTCAAAGCAAACACGTCCTGATTCTCCTTGAGGAAGGCTACGAGCGCTAGGTGAACTGTTGGGTTGGCGAGAGTGCCGATCCTCGTGGTATCTCCTCGAGCCTCTCTATGGGTTCCGCCTCCGTCTGCTGTTCCTCTACGCTCATGGTCTGTAGATGGTCGTCCATCTCTAGCATTGCAATATAGCATTCACGCGCAGCTACTTGATCTCCTCATGATTTCCCTACTCTATACTCCGTACTTCGTGGGGAATTTAATCATCAGATGGTAGGTTGAGGTTAAGGCCTTCCATGAGTTAAGGGTTGGTCGTCCTATGATGGCATTGTAGGCGGAGGAGCAATTGACAACAAGGAATGTAACATTCCTAGTGATTTGCTGAGGATAGTCCCCAATTGTTACAGGCAATGTGACCGTGCCAAGGTGGTATACTTTTGTTCCTCCAAACCCAACGAGTGGAGCGTTAGTTGGAACTAGACGTTCTGTGTCGATCCGCATCTGTCGAAACGCCGGGTAGTAGAGAATGTCTGCGGAACTTCCGTTGTCAACCAAGACTCGGTATGTGTTATAGTCTCCTACTCGGATACTAACGACGAGCGCGTCGTCATGCGGATGGTGAAGACATCAAGCATCTTCTTTCGAGAAACCAATAATTGGGTTATTGACCCGTGGCATTTTCGGGATAACGCCCATTAGCTGAACGTTCTGAACCATTCTGAAGTAAGTCTTTCGGGCCTTTTTGGATGAGCCGGTGGTTGTCATGCCTCCCACAATCATCCTTATGTCTCTTAGGGGTGGTTTGGGACGCTCATTGTCCTGTCGAGGGGCTTGCTCTTAAAGAGGCGAATCTGTTCTCTCCCTGCTGATGAACTTCTGTAACTTCCCTTGCCTGATAAGGGCTTCGATTTGCTGTTTTAAGTCGTAGCAGTCGGTCGTGTCATGACCGTGATCACGGTGGAAACAGCAGTATCTATCTCTAGGCCGTTTGTTGGGATCCCCCTTCAGCTTTCCGGGGAAGGTTAAGGCTCATTCGTCCTTGATTTGCATTAGGACTTGGTCGATTGGGGCGGTCAGCAGGGTGAAGCTCGTGAACCTCCTCGCAGGGGGCTTAGAGAGCCTGTCATCCCTTCGCTCTCCAGTTCTTGCCATCTTTCACCCTTTGTCCTGTCTCGTGTCTTCCTGGCTCTCTCTTCTTAGGCTTTTCCTCTTGAGCTAGCAGTGTGTCTTCAGCATTTATGTACTTGATGGCCCTGTAAAGCATATCCGACATGGTTTTCGGGTCGTTTTTGTATAAAGAAAACAGAAACTTACCTTTTCGCAACCCATTTGTGAAGGCTGCTACAAGTATTTTGTCGTTAGCTTCATCGATCAAGAGTGCTTCCTTGTTAAAGCGAGCTATGTAAGATCTCAACGTCTCGTCCTCTCGCTACTTGTTACTCATCAAGCACGCAGTAGACTTCTTATACCTATGCCCCCCAATAAAGTGCGAAGTGAACTGGGCACTTAGTTCCTTGAAAGTGCTGATGGAGTTAGGCGTCAGCTGGCTGAACCAAATTCTCACAGGACCCTTCAACGTTGTAAGGAAGGCCCTATACAAGATCTCGTCTGCTACTCCTTGAAGGTGCATCAAGGTCTTGAAAGTCTCTAAGTGATCAAGAGGGTCCTTGGCTCTATCGTAGCTTTCAATATGTAGCATGTGAAACTTTTGCGATAGAGGGAAGGAGTTGACGGATGTGGTGATAGGCGAATCGGTTCGGTGGACCAGATCATCGAGGTCGTTGGACACCCATCCTTAAGGGTGCTCATCATAAGATCCATCCATTCCTTTATCATCTGCATCTCTACGACAATGTGAGGGGGAGCCATGTTTGTGATGGAAGGACGGCTTATGTATTATCGCTCCGATTTGCTTGGGGCGTTACTACCTTCCGGCCCCTCTCGGTCTCTTCTCTCAGCATTGGTACCTTCTTGGTCTTCCTCTTTGGTACCCATAGCGGCATTCTTTTGTCGTAGCTGTTCTTTAAGGTCCACATTTTGTTTGGTGAGACGTTCCACTGCTGTTGTAAGGGTTTGGACCTGCCTCTCTAGGGCAGTGGGTCGCGGCTCGTCTCCCTGAACGTTATTGGTGGTTGCCATCGAGCGAGTAAATACCATGCAACTCTTTGTTTGGGAAGCGATAGTATGGCTTATAAGTTGCTAAAGTGCGTTTCCCACATATAGTGCCAACTGATGATGTCGAAAAATCAACAGTAAATCACACAGTCCTCACGTGCTCGAAACAGCACCTATATAACAAAAAGAGAAGACCTTATAGAGAGCACCAGTATGGTGTCGGTCAAGTACCCTTCGAAGGTCAAGTTAGAACTTTTCACAACTCTAGAGCGCCAGAGTGGGGTAAATTATGCGTACCTTGGTTAGTGAGGGTATTGGGGCTTTTATAGTAGAAAAAGGTTGACATCTCTTTCCTTGGCTTAGAAGTCTTTTCCTTATAGGAATCCTCATGAGTGTATTTTTTGGAATCCTTTCCTTGTAGGAGTCTTTTCGATCAACATTGGGTGTGAGGCACAAGAAATTTCCTTACATGTATGCGTGGAGACCAAGTTAGGGTTACGTTAGAACCGTCAGCCTAGTTCCTCCCTTCATCATGGCGGTGTTAGCTTTCAATCCCCATCCTAAGTTAATCCCGTCAGCTTTGTAGACTTATTGTTTGTCATGTGTTGATAGACGCAAGGCTGACGGGTTGGTTTGGGGCGTCACTCTACGCCTTACCATGGGTAAGTCCCAATATTACAAAATTATCCTTATCAATAATGATAGTCTTACCATGAGCGTGACTTGCCCATCACTGAAGGTTTGGAGCTTCCAGCGAATCAAAAGTTGAAACCCACAGATTAGAGGTTTTGGGTTTGGCTGATGAAACTGAGTGAGTAGGAGAGGAAAGAGTTATGCGAGAGACAAGGCAATTAGTATTTTAATTTGGAAGCAACTTTTTTTTTTTTTTTTTTAAACAAGGCAATTAGGGTTTTCTAGCTGATTAGAATTAGGGTTTAACAATCCTTTATAAGCAACCTATTGTACTCCTTGAGGAGATAGTTGATATTTTGACGAATGAAAAAAATGGTCTTTTGGTCTAGTACTGACTCCAGGTCCACCCTAGGTGTTGACTCCTAGTGGTTTCCCCGCTTGGTGCTGACTCCAAGCAAGGCCTAGGTATTAACTCCTAGTTCATATCCATTTATTTTATTATTGTTTCAATTTTGTTATGGTTGTCATGCGTCAGTTTTGGTATCATAGCAAACACCGATCTGTTTGAAGCCTCACCGCAGAACTAGAAAAGTATTTTTTAAAAAAAAATCATTGCCGTGTTTTTCATCCCATCAAATCACAATTTAGATCCACAAGAAGTTAGCACTGCCACTAGCCTCCATCACCAGCAGCATCCCCATCACACCGGCGACTTCCAATTTCATTGTCCAGCGCCACCACGACGACTATCCAGCCTTCAGACCGCCATCTACTCACCTACTCCAATTGACGCCATACCATCTCCGTCGACTTGCAAGCTCAATCCTGATCCTTGTCAGTTTTGCACCGCTAGAAGCCCTGCATCTCGTGTGCCACTACAAGACCAAACTTCAAAACAGATTTGACTAAAGCTTACCGTTGTTCTCACGCGAACCTCACCTGGGTCTACACAACCTATATTGCGTTTTGAAGTTTTGTTGTTTGTGTTTATTAGTCACCTCAGGACAAGTAGACACATGAGTTCACTTACAAAGCCAGCCCATCAGCCCTAAGTGGGCCACGCCACTTTGGGTTTGAAGTTTCTTTCTTTTGGTTTAATTTGCTAGTTTGAAATATTGTCAATATATTCTTTATGTGTATACAAAAAAAAAAAAAAAAAAAAAAAAAAAAAAAAAAAAAAAAGACTTCCTTTCATAGTGAACTTGAGAAGTAGCTTAAGGAGGCTGGGAATAGACTCCTTAACTCTCCTTCCTCCATTGATGACCTCCTTACTCTTCTTGATGAAGTTGAAAATTTGTTAGCATGCGTGGAGCAAGTACCATCGAAATCAGTGCGAGGTGCACTTTTTCCCTCAGTAAAGGCTCTGATCAATAATAAACTTTTGAGACATGCTAAAATGGATGTGAAGTTTTCAGTTGTATCTTGTATTATTGAGATTACAAGAATAACAGCACCAGATGCCCCATATAAGGATGAGCAAATGAAGGAAATATTTTACTTGATTGTGGCAGCATTTGAAAATATGTCTCATGTGTCTACTCACTCTTATAAGAAGGTGACTTCAATTCTTGATATCATTGCAAAGGTCAGGTTATGCTTGGTGATGTTGGATCTTGAGTGTGATGCATTGGTTGTAATCTCAATAATACAAGATACAGTGAAGAAGAGTGCTACAAGCTGGAAAGGAAAGGAAAAAAAGTTGCAATGCGTGTGTGTGTGAGAGAGAGAGCAGAGAAAAGCAATGTGTTTTTTCTTTAGTCGTTGAGACACATGAAGAAGAAAAATTTGGGGCTTTCTCTATGGCGAGATTTTGAAATATGGGGTTTTAGTGCTATGAAGAGTTGTTTTATCAAGGGTGAGTGAAGGTCTTAAGGTTCTTATCATATCCTAGAGAGTGATATTATTGTATTTGATGCGAAAGCAGCAAGCAACTCCATTGCAAAAAAAGCGTTGAAGTGTGTTTCATGTTACCGTTGAAAGTTGCGCAAATTTCTCAAATTGCCCACTAGTTATTCTTAAAAAGCCAATTTTATCCCTTTACTTATAACACAATTTTACACGGAGAGAGTGAGGACCACAAATCAAAGATTGCAGCAGCAGCCCCAGAGAACCAGAGCAGATCACAAATTCACAAACAAGCTTGATCAACGATGCAGCCCCAGGTTCCTTTTCTCTGTGAAAATTGATAAACTGAGGAGGTGAATGAAACAAACGATGAAGAAGATCTGAAGATGACAAGGGAGAAACAAGAACTTGAGAGCTCTAGCGCACAGCAAGGGAAAAGATTAAAAAAAAAGAAGAGGCAGATGAAGATGAAGAGAAAAGACAACGATGAGAGGAAATGAAGAAAAGAGAATGTGGTCAGATATATGTGGTGGGGGGTTAAAGAGTGAAAAAGGAAGCTTCCTTGCAAAATAATTTTTTTTTTTTTTTTGGCATCCAAAATAATACTATTAAAATAATATCAATAATATATATTTTTTATTTTTTTTTTATTATAGTTATTATTAATTTATTATTAAGTATTTTTTTTTGAGTAAGTATTATGAAGTAGTTGATTTAAGTATGAAATAAATTCATTTATATATACATTGTCATTTTTGATAATTTACCACTCAAACCACCACTTTCATAAATGCTAGTCAAACATTCAGCTTTTTTTAAAAACATTTTTTAATAGCTTTCATCAAACACTCAGCTTCTTTAAAAAGCCTAGTTTCATATCGCACTTTTTAAAACCCTCACTTTTTCAAAAAGCACAATATCAAAAAGCTGAACCAAACTCACCCAAAGCCTACAGCAGTAGTGGGTTTATGTTGGGATTGAAGAAGAAGCTGTAGCAGTAGAAGAAGAATCACGGTATTTTTTTTTTTTTTTTTAGAGATCTTGGTAAAATTGGGATTTCAAAATAAAAATAAGGGTAGTTTAGGGATAATGCTAAAAATGACCAACGGTAACATTTCAAACTTATTTGCATTTTCGATAAAGCAGCTCCAAGGTTCGTTTTCAAAACGCGATACTCCTTCATATTTGGAAAAGTAGCTTTTTGATAACGCGTGGTGGCAATAATTTACCAAACACGCATTTTAGATTTTGGGCTTAGAAACGCGTGTTTTGGGCTAAGGGTTTGTTTGGATACTGCTTATTTAGATACCGCTTAATTACTGAAAATTGAAAACTTATTGTTGAAAACAATGTAGTAAAATAAATTTTAAAGGTATGAATAGTGCCGTGAAACCCAAGAAATGCATTAATATGCACGTTTTTACATTTTTGGCTGGGTCATGAACAGTGCCGTGGGACCCAGCCAAAAACGCAAATGCTGAAACGTGATCCAAACGCAAAGAAGAAACTTCATCCTTCAAGACTCAAGAGGCTTCTTTCTAAGCTTATTTAGAGGAGTCTTTCCCATAATACAAGATGTGGTGTTTATCTACATGAAAAAAATCCTTTTGTAACTAAACTATCCAATGTTCCGAATTCCTTCAATTGTAAGTTGTAAGTCTTTTCATTTGTAATGGCTTCATATGCCACTTTTTTTCATCTATCCAAAAAGTGTAATAACTCTCTAATATCGATACATGTTTGTAAATTTTTGAGAATTATTTCATGAGAATCATTACAATTTACGATTTGTTGAGACATAGTTTCAAATTTGTTGAGAGATAGTTTCAATTTATACCATCTGCTTTTGATGATTGTTCTTCATTATCAAATTAAAACATTAATTGATTTTTAGTGTTGGTGGAGATTGAACACTAAATTTCTTGTGCTAAATTATTATTAAATTACTTTTGTAGGGATAAGAGCCCAGAATTATATATTGGGCCTTGGGCTTGGCTGATGACGTTGGTTGATCCGAGGAAGAATAACCAATTGTGAGGGTATTAAGTTCAGAGTCCCATAAGTAAAATGCAAGCGAAAAGGTTGGGAAATGTGATCCGAGGAGAAGTATCTCCTCGGATAGACAAAGCACAGATTAAATGTATACCCTATCGTTCAAGGTGACCTTCCAGGAAACTCCACTAATAAGAATGTGCACTATGAATGTACCAGAGGGATGGAAGTTTAGAAATATCTAAGGAAAGGCGGCTGTCGCTACATTAAATGCTCTGCAGCTAACTTTCTAGTTGCATTAATGTGGAGAAGACCCCTAAACAGTGCTGCTTTGGCTACCCCAACTCACAGAGGGTCTGGGAGGATGTCCGATGGGACAAGCACTCAAGTAGCGGCTTAGATGATCAACAAGTGTAGGGCCAAGATTGTTCAAAGGGAACTATATAATGTAAGAGACCCTTTATGAGAAAAGGGGGGAGAAAGGGAGAGAGAAACACTGTAGCTACTTAGAACTGACTTTGTAATCACACTTGAAAGTAATATATATATATATATATATATATATATATAAAGATTGATCTCCTTGGATTGTGCCGAGGATGATTTTCTTTAGCTTGGGCCAGTTTATTTTCCTTTTCTTGTCTTTTGAATCCACTATACTGGTTGTCCAAGTCGTTGAAGCCCAGTTTTTCAACTCACTCTCTACAAATTCATTATTTTGGGCTTTTTAGGTTTGAGTCCATCCACTTTTTGGGCTTAGGCGCATAATCTGGTCCTTACAACTTTAGTTACTAAATTGTTAACTTACTATTATAATTAGGCATAAATGCACTTTTAATTCCTACATTTTGCATTTTTTCCATTTTGGTCCTTACATTTTCATTTCACTACATTGTCTTCTAAATCCACTATATTGATTATCCAACTCATTAAAGCCTAGTTTTCCAACCCACTCTCTACAAATTCATTGTTTTGGACTTTTTGGGTTTGAGTCCATCCACTTTTTGGGCTTAGGCGCAAAATCTGGTCCTTACAACTTTAGTAACTAAATTGTTAACTTACTATTATAATTAGGCGTAAATGCACTTTTAGTTCCTACATTTTGCATTTTTTCCATTTTGGTTCTTACATTTTCATTTCACTACATTGTCTTCTGAATCCACTATACTGGTTGTCTAACTTGTTAAAGCCCAGTTTTCCAACTCACTCTCTAAAATTCATTATTTTGGGCTTTTTAGGTTTGAGTCCATCCCCTTTTTGGGCTTAGACACAAAATCTAGTCCTTACAACTTTAGTTACTAAATTGTTAACTTACTATTATAACTAGTCGCAAACCTGCGCATTGTGCAAGATAAATTTTTTTTTTTCTTTTTTTAAGGTTAATCTTATTAAATATATTTGGGGTAATAAGTAATAACACTCTCCCATTTTGTTTATATTAATAACAGAATATTATAAATTTATTTAAGAATCTGTTTATAAATGTTTAACCATGGTTAGTAAAGACATTACTCATAATTTTAGAATTAAAATACAAATTTATAAAATACCAAAACATTTGAAATGACAAATCTCTCCATAACTCATTGGGAAAAGAAAAGGGGAAAAAAAAAGCAAAAGACATTACTTAATATTTTGAAATACACTTTAATTTAAAATTTTAAAATAAGAGAATTTAATTTTAAAATTAAGGATAATTTTGGAACCTACCTTAAGCACAGGCAAGTTAGTCCACAATATTTTAATATTAATTTAACTAAGTTTGGTCAAACAAATGTAAAGGGTGAAATATTTTTTCCTTTCAAGTTTGGGGTAGTGTGTCATTTTTTCAAACATTAAGGAAGGAGAATGTAATTACCCTTATATTATTATTATTATTATTATTATTATTATTCTTGTTGTTGTTATTGTTGTTGTTAATAATTGATTTTTCATTTTCTTTTAAGTTAATAAAAACCTTACATATACCTTTTTATTTATTTATAAAATATACATTTTTTTGACCTTTACATATCTTTTTTTTAATGTGAATCTTTACATATACCTTAAGTAAACTCTATATATTCCACTTCTTTAGATGTGTAAAATCATAGACTACTACTTCATAATGATAGTAGCTAATTAGTTTTATTACTTTTTTTCATAATTTCATTTATAACGTTTTTTACTATTATTATATATTTACTGGCTAATGATTTTCATAACAGAGGTGTTAAATGAGATGTAGCATTGTTTATTAGATTTTTAAATGTAATTGTGTATGAAGATTACACACACACACACACACACACACACACACACACACACACACACATATATATATATATATATATATAAAGTTAAATGAAATGTCAAAAAAGGGATTTTAAAATTTTCTAACTTTATTTCTTATGTAATTTCTATTATTACATGAGGACATCTCCTTTTAGTTATGAATTAGAGTTTGATTAGTTTTAAGTTTAAATATATTGCTATGATTTGTCTATAATTATTGATTCAATTTTTTATGTGAATGTAACAGTTGATTTTATTGCACTGTAAAGAATTTGATTGTTGAAGCTCCATATGGATCATATTTATTTTTTATTTTTTCTTCTCCTTACAACCTTTTTGTTTTCAAATTAATAGTTACTAATTGACATTTGATTTTTTTTTCTTTACCATCTCTCTCTCTCTCTCTCCATAGGCAAGCTACTATTTTCCAAAATTTAATGATGATTTTATTGCATTAAATATGCATTGTAGTTTTTTTTTTTTTTTTTTTTTTTTTTTTTAATTTTGCTACCCTTAAGTTAGTATATCTATAACTTAGGTATAGGTTTGTACAGAATTCAATTGTTTTCAATTTTTTCTTTTCTCTGTAAGAATACACCGTCAACCTTAACTAACCAAAAAAAAAGAAAAAAAGAACCATCAACATTAATTAGAGTTATAAGAAAGAACAAAAAAAGGGTAACATTTAACAATTAAAGAGAAAAAAAAAATTAAAAACAAATCTAAATGGCATTAACCAATGTGGAAGTTTAAAGAACTCTTGGTTTACCTAGAATATAATAGAGAAAATAAAAATGAGACTACTACTAATTCTAGGAAACATATATAGAGAAATAGAAATAAGGATGCTAATTAAAGAACATTGGAAATACCATCAATCCCATTTGAAGCTTAATCATAGCTCCACTAATTTGCTGACTTTCAACTTTTGGCTGGTATATATTGTATAGGCATTCTCCAATGCCGTAAAATTCCTTATTGTCTAGTTTTACTTGAATTCTCACAAACTACCCGATTAAATTAAGTGAGAAAATGAGCATAATGATTCTAGTGTAGAAAAAAAAAATTCCCAAAGATTAGTAATTTGGCATAAATAGAAGAATGTATAAAAAATTCATCGAAAAATTGAGAGAGAAAGAGAGAGAGAACCTTTTTTTGATTTCCGGCAAACTACCCGATTAAATTAAGTGAGAAAATGAGCATAATGATTCTAGAGTAGAAAAAAAAAAAAAAAAAAAAAAAGAAGAAGAAGAAGAAGAAAGGATTCCCAAAGATTAGTAATTTGGCATAAATAGAAGAATGTATAAAAAAATTCATCGAAAAATTGAGAGAGAGAAAGAGAGAGAGAACCTTTTTTTGTGAAAGAAAACCATGCATAGAATGGAATAGATAGTTACAAATTTATAGTAAGAGAGTGTGAATGAGAAGAGACAAACTAAAGGAAGATGAAGAGAAAGAAGAAGAATAATATTTATGTAGAGGGTAGTGGGAAGTTGAAAAGGTAAGGGTGGAGAAAGGTTGGAAAAAGTGTAAATATTAAAATAAAATAAAAAGTAAATGTTAAAAACAATTATAGGAAAATTGGAAAAAAAATGATAATGAGGTGGACGTTGATGTGGTTTAACTGGAGCGTAGCAACAATAAATGCTACGCTTCAGCTTTTAGATATATATAGATATAGATTAGGCATAAATGCATTTTTAGTTCCTACATTTTGCATTTTTTCCATTTTGGTTCCTACATTTTAATTTCACTACTTTTAGTCCCTAAATCAATTAATGTGTTTCATTTTGGTCTCTACTATTACTTACTTAACAGGAAATTGCTTATGTGGCAAACGGAATACACAGTTAGCACTCATTATGCTTACATGGCTATTAAAATAATAAAAAAATTTAATTTTGCATTTAAATAATGCCACATCAACATTTTAATATTTAAAAAAGCCATATCATTAAAAAAAATTATTTATTAATTTTAACTAAATAAAAAAATTAAAAACAGATTATTTAAAAAGAAAAACAAAAAAAAATCCAGATCTTTCTCTCTTAGCTTCTCAAAAAAGCCTAGATAAAATCTAAAATATGAATTTTGAAAATAAAAATTTTAATATCAAGATCACAATTTCTTTACTTTTCTACGAACCAAACACATCAACAATGTTTACGGAGAAATCTATAACAATCTGTAAGCAACCAAAGTACCATACACATCTCCAGAAGCAATTTGCCCGCCCTCTACACAGAATAAATCACGTTTTCAAGCCAAATCTCTCGGTTTCTCGTAAAAACCACAACAAGAACACTGCTTCAACCATACCAACAAGAACACCAAAATACACCCACTCCAACAACAAACCCACCCTTCAACCCACCGCCGGATCCAACAGACTGCTATTTCAAAACCACCGATCGGACCCAACAGACCAAGGCAGAACCACCAATCTGAATTTTGTTAAGCTAGATTGGACCCACCAAGGGAGCGTTGATTTGAGCTAGAGAGAAAGAAAAGCACCGTATTGAGCCAAAGAGAGAAACCCATTGATTTGAGAGAGGAGCTTGAGGCATATGGGTTTAGGTTTGAGCAAAATCAAGAGATAAAGAGAGTTCAAGAAGGCTAAGCACCAAGATAGAGGGAGAAAGAAGAAAAAAAGAAGAAAAGGAAAGAATGGAGGTAGCGAAACTAAGAGATCGATCTGGGGAAGAAAAAGAAAATGAAAGAAGAAAATAAAAAAGAAAAAGAAACAAGTACAAACAAAATCACACACAAATCTTTTTTTTTTTTTTTTTTTTGGGTCTAAATCACAAATCTAAATTTCACTATTTTTTTTAATTATGTTTTTTTAATAATAATTTTGTAATTTTTAAAATTGATAAAATTTATTTTTTAAAGTTAGAGGTTGACATGAATTCTAATGTGGGTTTTTTTAATATTATTTTAATGGATACATCAGCATTTACTGTGTCAACAGTGTATTTTGTTTGCCACATAGGATATTTTCGTTAAGTAAGTGACGGTAAGGACTAAAATGAAACGCGTTTTTTATTTTAGGGACTAAAAGTGGTAAATAAAAATGTAAGAACTAAAATATAAATGACCCCAAAATATAGGAACTAAAATGCCTTTACGTCTTATAATTATGGACAAAATTTAGTTAAACATATCATAAAATAACTAAAAGGAAGAAGAAACTTCATCCTTCAAGACTCAAGAGGCTTCTTTCTAAGCTTATTTAAAGGAGTCTTTCCCAGAATATAGGACGTGGTGTTTCCTAGCATCCAATTCTCTATATGAAAAAAATCCTTTTGTAACTAAACTATCCAATGTTCCGAATTCCTTCAATTGTAAGTTGTAACTCTTTTCATTTATAATAGCTTCATATGCCACTTTTTTTCATCTATCCAAGTGTCATAACTCTCTAATATCGATACATGTTTGTAAGTTTTTGGGAATTATTTCATGAGAATCATTACAATTTACAATTTGTTGAGACACGTTTAGTACATGTATTTAAATAACAGTTTTCAATTTTTTTTAGAAATACGTGTGGATGTAAAAGTATATGGAAATATATGTAATGTTGTTTAAATACTAAAAACATGCGTTTAAACACATGTACCAAACGGGCCGTTCTAATTTGTTGAGAGATAGTTTCAATTTATGCTGTATGCTTTCGATGATTATTCTTCATTATCAAATTAAAATATTAATTGTTTTTTGGTGTAGGTGGAAATTCAACTCTAAATTTCTTGTGCTAAATTATTATTAAATTACTTTAGTTACTAAATTGTTTTTTTTTTTTTTTTTTTTTTTGAGATACGTTGGTTGTTTTGATCGTGCCTTGTGATATAGGATGTTGCGATGGCATTGATATTTGGAATAGGATATGCAGGCATCATTTTTGAAGAATCTTTTGCTTTCAATAAAAGTGGAGTAGGATTACTGATGGCCGTGAGCTTATGGGCAGTGCGCAGCATTGGGGTAAGATTCTTTCTCACTAATTGAAATTAATGACATATTATCTAGCCAAGACCCGTTGACGATTCCTTCTATGATATGAGTTTTGCTGGCAAGGAAGGCTTCATATATCCAAGTAGGCATTTATGGGCTGTTTTCAGTTCATATATTCTTTTCTAATGCTGAGTTCCTCGGCATAGTAATGTAAATTCAACAATGCTATAGACATAACAATATTACAAATTTCACTACTTGTGGAGGTGACAGATTGTAATTAGTGCAACATCACTTTCACTGGGACCACCATTAACATCGGTTTAATTGATGAGTTTGTTACTTTGTTTGGCGTTGAGATTAAGACATCAAAGTTGCTTATGGGACTGACTAATTCTTCTGCCAGATGTTGATAATATATTGTTACTTATGATATGAAATGAGATCAAACTTTTGAACACTTCTGTTAATTTTTAGCTTTAGATGACAGGTGCTGCATTGAATCCCCCCCCCCCCCCCTCTTCCCAAAACAGTATATTCAAAGCGTTGCTCTATTGTGAGTTTACACTCAGATGACCCTGAAGGCATTTTGGACCTTTTATTTATTTATTTATTTTTAAATGTAATAGAGATTAGGGTAACGCTTCCTTAAAGTCAAGTATTATTTCTACCCTTACCAGTCAAATTCAAATCATTTAAGAATATCTATACATTGATGCTACTTTGGGAAATCTAATTCATAAGTATTTTTCATTCAGACCAACCTTGCTAGCTGGATGCATTGGCTAGGCCCTATACCAGTTCTATTTCTTCTTCTTTCTTAGTTACTTTGTGTGTATCGGGACCATCTCGTCTATGTTCCATTCATAGACATGTATAAAAAACAGTTTATAATATTATTGTTTATCTCTAGATAGAATCATTTATATGGAAAAAAGGAATCCCCCCCCCCCCCCCCCAAAACAACAGCCCCCATGAGCAAGAGAGATGAGGATATTTATGTTTGACGATTCTTATAAACTTTTTATATGTTTGGTATTGTGAAATAATAGCTCTCTCGTAAGTTTCATCTGAAATAAACTTATTGTATGTTTTTAGTGCAATCTACTTTCTTTATCCTTCTATACAAACTTCAAGGTCTTAATGCCTGTGTATACAAACTTATTGTATGTTAAAAACGTATTGATTGCAATGCGGGGTTTTTTTTTTTTTTTTTCAATCTTAATTACTTTGTGTGGGTGTTTGACTTGTGTAGGCTCCTTCAACTGATATAGCTGTTTCAGAGCTAACGAATGCATCTGCAGAAGTCAGTGAAATAGTATTTTTCTTGTTTGGTGCAATGACCATTGTGGAGATAGTTGATGCTCATCAAGGTTTTAAGCTGGTTACTGACAATATAACCACCCGAAAGCCGAGAACTCTCCTCTGGGTGGTGAGTGCTCTATTTTTGCTGACATAACCATATTAACTAAGGTGGAAGTTTTAATATATCAAATTTAATCTTGACATCTAAACTAACATTTTTTCCCTATGGTCCAAGGTTTTGATCACTCATGGTATTGGTATTCGGTTTGGTGGTCAACAAAAGCCTTGGAAAATTACAAAAAGAAAGGATATATTGATAAAAACCTTGGGCAAACCAAGTTGTCTGTTCACTGTAGTCCGAACTTCAGTTTCTCTTGTACATCAATCAAATAACTTGGATTAGTTGGTATATAGGGATAGCTTATCCATGTCCCTTAGCGAACATTGCTTGTCAGCATCATTCCTTGATGCTGAAGTGTTTCCCCTGCTGATTCATCAAAAATGGAATTGCTATTCTTCTCTTTAGGTTAAATGCTATACAGAAATTATTAGCTAATTTTCTATCATAACTATGATGTCTAGTCCCTCTTTCAGTAAGAAATTCCAAAATATTGAATTTTTTAATTTTTATTTTTATATAAATTAGCTATAACTTGTCTTATTTCACCAATGCATTTCTCTGCAGGGACCTTAGTGGTCTATTTGATTCTAAATCTTCCTGTATCAGCCTTTTCCTTCTACACTACATTTCCTTAACAGTTAATGAAGTTTGACACAGCCATGAAAATTGCAGATTGGTTTGGTGACTTTTTTCCTTAGTTCGGTCTTTGATAACCTGGCGTCTACCATTGTCATGGTTTCTTTATTGAGGAAACTAGTACCTCCATCAGAATTTCGCAAGTATGAGCTGACTATTACTCTATTTTATCTCATGTGATTTAAATCTTCATGAGTTTTGCATTTCATTAGTCTCTTATCATGTATTGAATTTCAACAGTTCATTCAAATAAAAATATTTACTACAGTATTACAAGTTTGAGTTCTGCTGTACAATCCTCAAAAACTATATGAAATTAGGGTGTTTAACTTAGAGCTGGGGTTCTTAAATGTAGCTTTTTCATAATTATTTTCTTGAGAATGCATTTCAGGAATATATGTTAATGGTGGATCTCTTAATTCAGTGCATTTCCAAGGGGGGTTGTTTAGTTTGTGTATTTTACTTATAGTATCAGAAAGCGTGGAGGCTTGAACTAGGAAATTTAGCTTTGATACCAGATTAACCAAATAGTTTCTCTAAAAGCTTAAAATGATGGGCATGGGTATGATTTATATATTGATATGCTCCAACACTCTTAATACTTACTAAAGTACAAGATGGTTATCATTAAGAATGTGGAGTTAGCTGTCACATCAGCAAGGAAGATAAAGAATTAAAGATCCTATTCTCGATCTTTATCTACTAGGGGTTCTCTAATATGATAGATAGGTTTTCTATTTGTCACTGCATATTCTGACCATGTACTTACCTTATCTGAGCCACAATCTTAGAAGACATGACTGGTATGTCATCTTTTTATTTCTTTCCAGAATCAAGGACAATAAAATGTGCAAAACTTCAGAAAATTTAATGCCTTCATAGTCATGAACCTTATCTTAACTAAAAATGTTTAAGGGGATGCTGTTGAAGTGCAGATAACGATATCATAACAGGATAATTGTGTTTCTCAGACACTTTTATCTGCTGCCATGTCCAAATGGCTTGACTTTAATGGCTTTAAGGAGATCTCTGCTACATTGAAACTCGCTGTGTGCTTGCTATCTTATCTCTTCTCGAAAAATTTAGATCAAGTCCTTGCTAATCGTATTTTTCTTTTTCAATTATTGATTTTATTGATAAATCTCCATTTTCTGATTCAGATTTAATTGACAGGCTTCTGGGAGCTGTTGTTGTGATAGCCGCAAATGCAGGTGGTGCATGGACTCCCATAGGTGATGTTACCACTACTATGCTGTGGATACATGGTCAGATATCAACTTTGCAGACAATGAAGGTCTTTTAACATCATTCTAACTAAATCATCACATGTACGGAATATGCCTGCATTTATGTGTTACATTGTCCATATATGGGACTTATGCATGATGCGTGTGATTTATTCTCACCAAGGTATTCATTATATTGTCTTGATACAATACATTTCATGCTGCTGTTGCGTATTTAATCCAATGACATCCAACCAAAACATCTGCGTTAGCTGACTGTCTTCCCCTAATGTCACTAAAACGTAATAGAATATAAAACTTTTGAATTTTATGACCCTAGGAGTTCGGTTCACAGACTGGATATGTGTGTGGTTGGATGCGCATGTGTGCTTGCGTGTTCCAAGTAGCTAAATATACATTATGTAAAAGGTGAAGCTTGCAAGATTTTAGTGTTTAATGTAATCAACTCATACTTGCTCTCTCTTTATCTGCTGCATATGTGTCTGAGAAAGACAGTTAAGCAGGATCCTATTGTGAGCTGGTCCAAATGAATCTATGTTGAAAAAAACTGGGGGTGTAAATGCTGTATAATGTGAGTTAACTGTAGTGGTGAAAAACACTTTTCTGTTCAAACTTTAGACTTCAGGTATGTTAAACTTTTGTAACTCTCGGAGTTGAAATTTCTCCTGTAAATTTATGGAATTCACTTTTTTAATAAAAATTAATTTTATTGATGATGATTTTAACTGCAGCAAAGTTGAGTGTCAACCACTTCACTCATAAAATCTACTCTGCAATGATGAAATTTTAAACCCCTTTATATATATATTTTTTGATAATGTTTAAACACCTTTATATATATATTTTTTGATAATGTTTAAACACCTTTATATATATATGGGGAAGGAAACCTGTTTATAATTAGTGATAAGAAAAGCTTATAAAGCATTTGGTTAAAGTTTAGCACTCCCCAGCTGTGGCTCTTTCAATGCCAGGTCCTTAAATCACTTGAGATATACTTGTTCAATTGCAGGGACTGGGAATGTTTAATTACAGAAGCACAGTGCTGAAATTAATAAAGAGTTCCCATTATAGCATTTTCTTTTGTTACAGGACTTATTTGTACCTTCAGCTGTTTCTCTAGCTGTCCCACTGGCTCTTATGTCCCTGACTAGGTACTCTTCTTGCTATGGTTGTTAAAATATAGATTTAAATTGTAAAACCTTATGATTTTATAATCCCAACTCCATCAAACAATCCGAAATGCTTTAAAAAACACCATGTTGTAGAATCTGGTGGAATAATAACCATGCCTTAGTCTCAAACCATGGTGGAATCTAGATTTAAATTGTAAAAAATCTATATTTTAAGTAAGATCTTATTTACTTTTCAATTTAATAGAAAACTTTTATCATCTTGTGAGCTGTGATTTTATGTGTTTATCTAAAATATTGATATTATTAATAAGAACATGCTTACATATTACTCTATATACATTGTATCAAATTTTAATTGCAAGGATGCAGGATTTGAACCTTAACAAATTATCTATAACTTGTAAACAAAAAGTTTTACCTTTTGAGCTACATTCCAAACTATTCTACTTCTTGAATTTGTTAATATAAGATGATAATTTTTTATAGTTATTAAACATAGTGTGTCAAATCTTACAATTCCCCAATCCGATTTTACAATCCAATCTTGTAGACCATTCAGTGATCCTAGGATCTAGGTTTAAACAGTCTTGCTCCTTGTATTGTCAAAGCAAAGCCAGTGAATTTTAGTTTAGAAAGGCTAGGTTTAAGTTTTTGGATTATGGATGATGTGATATGAGTTTCTCTTCTTCCGTCCAGTGAAGTTAATGGATACAGACAGGACTCTTCCAATGTTATGGCATCCGAACAGATGGCTCCCCGAGGACAGCTTGTTTTTTTTGTAGGTATTGGAGCTTTGATTTTTGTTCCAGTGTTCAAGGCCCTAACCGGTTTGCCTCCTTTTATGGGTATCCTGCTTGGACTTGGAGTTCTTTGGATTCTAACTGATGCTATACACTATGGTGAATCTGAAAGGCAGAAGTTAAAAGTGCCACAAGCTTTATCACGGATTGACACTCAAGGAGTTCTTTTCTTCCTTGGAATACTTTTGTCCGTTAGCAGGTGAATACAGAACACATTTTGAACTTCTGTGTTTCATGTACTCTTATGCTACATAATATATTGTTAGATATAGTAGTTGTATTTATGTGTCTCTGGAAGAATTATAATCAAGATATTTGTGATATATTAATCTGATTTCCTAAAAAACATACTTGGATACATATACACGTGAGATATGCTAAGTTATTACTTCTGCAATATAACAAACTTGTTTTTTTTTTCTTCCCCTAGCCTTGAGGCTGCAGGGATTCTTCGGGAATTGGCGAATTACCTTGACGCTCACATTCCTAGTAGTGAAGTGATTGCCAGTGCAATAGGAGTCATATCAGCAATTGTAGATAATGTTCCACTGGTTGCAGCAACGATGGGGATGTATGACCTCACCTCCTTCCCCCAGGATTCTCAGTTTTGGCAGTTGATTGCATATTGTGCTGGCACTGGTGGATCCATGTTAGTTATTGGCTCGGCAGCTGGAGTAGCATTCATGGGAATGGAAAAGGTGGACTTCTTTTGGTACTTACGGAAGGTATGGACTGCTGTGTAGTGACATTTTATTGACTAAACTTTTATTTTTCTTTTTAGTAAAAGAAGTCATTCTTCTTTGTGCAGGTGAGTGGTTATGCTTTTGCAGGTTATGTTGCTGGTATTGCCGCCTATCTAGCGATACATAATCTCCCCATCTCCCTATCTACAACTGTAGCTCAGGGTCCTTTCCTTTCTGGTTCATAAACTATAGAGAGCTTTTGCTTGGATGTTTCCCTGGCTTCAAACAAGGCAGTAAAGAAATGTTGCAATTCACATTAGTCTAGTGAAGATTGAGAGCACCTGGTTATTCGGAATGCGGACATGGTTTTTTGAGATATAGAAAGTCAAAGGAAGACCAGTGGAAAAGATAGGTTGAGATTATTCTGACCACAGGTCAGTCAGATTCACAATATGATGAATTCAGTGAGAAATGTAATGATATGCTTTATATCCAACGAGTCTTACTTTCAAGGTTAGAATGATTGGGGTAATATCAATTGCGAAGTACACATCTTTGAACCCTAAGTGAAGAATAGTCCATTCAAGCCTTCAAGATGAAAAAATGGGGAAATTTTATATAAAAAATAAATCCAAATGCTTTAGAACCACATGATCAATTGTAAATAGCAAAAACAGAGGGAGATAAAAAATAAAAATAAAAATAAAAAACCGAGGTTGGTCTATATCCAATCTTCTAGCAATGGTACACTCTTGCTCCACCCATATCCCTCAATCTTCTAGCAATGGTACACTCTTGCTCCACCCATATCCCTTCCAAAGTGAACAGTAACAAATTCTAACTTTGATTGTAGAATGACATAAGATTTATTATTAGGCAAGACTTGTGAATAAATTTTTGGTCATAAGATTTATTGATGGCATTAAGTTAAAACCCTTCAAAACCTAGAAAATAATGTAACAAATTAACCAAATATTTACCCCAATCATTGGTTCAAATCCCCCTCCCCCACTTGTTGTAACCAAAAAACATTGACATTAAGATTTGAGAATGTGCCAGATATGGAAACTTCAATATATGTAAAGGCTTTTCTCTGTGGTGTTACTTTCACTTATTCTTTAGTGCTACACTGGAGCTTTTCCTTATCCTAATGCTATTTGTAAAAAATATTCTCAAAAAATAATGCAGTTGTGATTTTTTTTTTCTAAATATAATACTGTTGACGTTATAAAAGCCTAGTTTGCATTTATTATTTTCTTAAGGTTTGAGTGACAACCACAAATATACTTTGTTAGGTTTGAAAGGAGGGATGCATTTTTCCTTGGCCATAGGTTTGAAGGGTGTTGAGTCTGTTGACACTTGAAAGTTGACATATAGTTTGCATTTAGGAAATGGAAGTGAAAGTGCATCAGCCATTAGTGTCTTGGAGTGGGATGGAAATGGAATTGTGGTTGTGGGTTATGGCACAAAAGGGTTTCCCCATATCACTGAAAAGCAGTTGTGGTGGATACTTTAGCATTTTAAGGCGAGAGATTGTCCCTACATTTCAACTCTGAAAGAAGCTGCAAGGAAAACACTACAAAAATAATTTATCGAGCTGAACTTTATGTTTTAAGAGCGACCTGTGTCTCTTTAACAGCTCTCCAAATTAATAGTTTTCTTGCTTTTCACAAGTTGATTTTTGACAATTTTTATATGTCAGTGGTACTTTAGGCAATTCTAGGTTGTAACAGTCGAGGGGGATGGACATCTCCGTCAGAAACTCCAATTAAACTACAAAGATCTTGATACTTTCATAATTATAATATTTTGAAATATTGTTACAGAATCCATATGCTTGGCCAAACATAGCCGTTTTAACCCCAAATCATTTAAATTTTGAGATGTACATGATATCAAATTGACCAAATGTGATTTATCTACTTTATCAACATCTTATTGGAAAGCATATTTCATATAAACATAATATTTAAACGTTTGCCTTAACTGAAAGCATCACAATGATACTTGAATTTAGTATATTTCAACAAAATAAAATAAAATATGGCACTATCTTAAGAAATATTTTTCCAAATAGTAGTATTATTTTAAGGATAATAAGTGCATAAGAGTTTATTTAGCTCAATGATGATACTGGGAATATTTGCTTCTACACTTTTGGACAGGCTTGCATGAAAAAAAAGCTTATGATAAGCAGTGTGAAGAAAAAGATTGTATTATTAAGAGTTAAGATTATTTAAAATAGATTGGATTCCAGGAAAGAACAATAACCTGGACCATCTGGAATCAATTAGCTCTTGTTGGGGCATCATTCTAAGTGCTTATTGAGAAGGATCTATTGTTTCAGCTTTGTTAGGCACAAAGACGTGTGTAGGCTTTATAAAATGTCCAATACACATTACACACCACTGTTTAACTACAAAGCAACCAAAAGAATTTTGGCTATCTATTACACCAACATTTTTTGTGAGGATTCCCATATGATGGCAAGTACTAATGAAGTTGAACAATACAATATAAGTATATAATTCGTGCCTCTCCTCTAAAATCAGAATTTATTCTCCTTTCCCTTTCCACCCAACAATGTCCCATTTGGTGCTTGCTTTAAATACAAGAGATATCCTTTTTCCCATGTTTCTCCTTAAGTTTGTCTCTTGCATAAGTTCTCATATTGATGAAACAATCCATTTTCTTTCTCTTCCAATATTTCTCTGTTGCTGAGGTTTTGTTTGAAAATTTTAATCCTAGTTGATCTGTTTTTTTTGGTAAAGTGGCATGGGTGCTATCATATCTAGACTAGCAAAGAGGTTTCTTACAAAATGTGAGATGAGGATTCTGATGGTGGGTCTTGATGCTTCTGGGAAGACCACCATCTTGTACAAGCTCAAACTGGGAGAGATTGTTACATCCATACCTACAATTGGTAACTACTACATTAGAAACTCTTACAATTTAAATAAGATGATTATGTTTAATGCATAATGTCACAATGGAACTACCTCCTTTTCTGTTGCTTAAGCACAAGATATTTCAAAGTTTAGGTAGAATTTATTTCTTTTTATAGTTTTTTCGTTGTATATATGTGATGGTTTTATAGATTGAGCTAGAAACTTTTTCAGCTCTTTTATCTGTGATAATTCCTTGTTGTTTGATTTACTGTTCATACATAATGATCTATTGCCTTCATTTTTAATGGAACAGGTTTTAATGTGGAGACTGTAGAGTACAAGAATATTAACTTCACTGTCTGGGATGTAGGAGGACAAGATAAGGTACCAGCTTGATATCATTCTATGGCATAACTCTTTTGTTAGTGATTTGCACATAAATTTCTGCCTCCTCTCTTCTGGCCACAAAAATGAAAAATGGATTTCTGCATAATGAGAAAGTGAAAATAACAAATATTTATCCATAATAAAATCAAGTGGTTGCAGTAACTCAACTGAGTTATGTAAGGGTTAAGTTTGATTATGAAGAAAGATGAATTAGTTAATCTAGCTCATCTTTCAACTTTCAACAAAGATCAAAGTATCCCAATCCATTAACCAAATCATGAGTGCCTTATAATTTTCCAAGGTTATTTCTCTCAAATATTTCATTCATTGATGAGACACATTTCATAGAATTAATCTCATGTACCTTCCATTGTCTCTAATACTGCTATATAATTAGTAATTGCCATTTCAATTTTGAACCATGGAAATTTTTGTTTTTTGTTTTTGTTTTTGCTTACAACAAGGATTCGAACTCTGGCTCTACCAGTTATAATATAGTGAAAGACATTTTATTTTCTTTAAAGTAGAAAAGAAAGGTTGAAGGGTACCCCATTTGTAATTAATAAAAGAATTCATCTTTATTCTTGAAAAATATTAAAATAATAACGGTTTTGTCATTATGTTCTATGAAATTTAATAATGCTGCATATGCTTTGAATTTCATTATTAAACAGATTCGACCTTTATGGAGACATTACTTTCAAAATACTCAAGGACTAATCTTTGTCGTGGACAGCAATGATAGAGAAAGAGTTGCAGAAGCCAGGAATGAGCTACATCGTATTATTGTTGAGGTTAGTGAGGACAACGTGTTAGAACTTAGGAACTTGGAATTAGATTTTACCTTCTTAACTGAGAATTTCATTGTTAAACAGATTCCAAATCAATGTTTCAGTATTGAAAATCTCCATTATGATTATATCTTGAATTTCTTTTAGTGCAATTAAACCTATGCTTAGAGAATTCTTCATCCCAATATAGAAAGAAAAAAAAAAATCTGTGCTTATAGAAGTATTGCATTGATGAGTAACTATAATCATATAAATAAATATTCACTTTTTATCATTTTTTTTTTGTGCGCAGTTTGAATTAGGCAATGCCGTCCTTCTTGTCTTTGCCAATAAGCAGGACCTTCCAAATTCTATGAGTGCTTCTGAGGTTGCTGATAAACTTGGCCTATACTCACTCAATCAGCGTCCCTGGTAAGCATTTGCTTTCCCTATACCCCATCAAAAAGAAAAAGAATGTCTTATCAGTCATGTTCTTCCCGTTTATTTGTTTGGCTGATTTATCAGTCATGTTTTCATTCAATGATCTGTACTATTTTATTTGTTTCTTCCCTTTAGCTCTCCTTTCTATAGTGTGCATTTTCACTCTACCAGGCAAACCCTTTAGTTGAAAGAAATACAAACAGAAGAAGAAACCACTCTTAATATAGTTTTCTCTTGAAAAAAAATATCTAAATATAAATTAAGTTATGTTTTTTTATCACTTTTTTGCATAACTGCTAACATGGTCTATTGTGATTTATGCATATGATCTAAATTAAAAGTCTTATTATCTCAAATCAGTGTGCTTTTGGTTTAGCCTTCTAAGCTTGTTTGCTTATGTACAACTTTTTAAAATCCCACTTTCCCTATGTATAAAGGTACTTTTTATCCATGTTCAAGATATAAGCAAATCAACTAATAAGACAATCCAAACACACAAATGAGATTGCGCAAAATACATGTAGCCTGAATCGTGGTATTGGTTGATTGACTTAATTCATTGTGCAGGTACGTCCAGAGTGCTTCTACCACCTCTGGCCAAGGACTATATGAAGGTATTGACTGGTTATAGAACAACATTTCTAACAAAACTACATGATATGATCTCTTCCCAATGCCTCTTACAACAACTAAGATGTGGAAAATTATACCAATTAAGTTTGACCTGGGTTTAATCACTAGAACCAAATGTGATAAGTACTAAAAAGAGGAGTTTTTGTGAAAACCCAACCTAATTGGAGCATTAGTGGAGAACTCTCCTAAGCAGGCCGGCAAACATGTATTTCAAATTTAAATTGTGATATCTCAAGCAGCAGTTGGTACTTGGTAGTGAAACAACTCTTATCTGCAAATATTATATGATAAATTATAACCACTGGTTGGATCATTATCGAATTGAGAATGTTCAGTACAATCTTTTTTTTCGCCTGATCGAGATAGTTGCTGTAATCAGTTGGGAATTGATCTATCTTAAGAGTATTTATTAAGATCAGCTGCATGCAGATTATTCCAATGTTAATGTTATGAATGAACTGCTAGTATTGGTGTACAAGAAGATAACATCCATTGCAAAACATTTTCCGGCTTAGGAGGCGTTTAGCTTTAGTTGGTTGTTTCACACTTGAAAAGCAGATGGTTGCGCTCATAAAAATAACATGCGCATGCAGATTCCTTTTCTTGAGAGGACTGACAAAATATCACAAGTATATCATTGATTATTAATCCAAATACCAATATATAGAATAACAGATGGGAAGAGAACTGAACTTAAAGACATGTATAAAATGAACCTTTCTTCACCTAGAAGGTTACATGGTAAAAGAACTAGATATGTGTGCTGAAATAACCGTAATTCTGCACTCCAAGCAAGTCAGCTTCATTTATAGCTTGTAGGACTCAAATATAGATTGGGTTAAGTGAATATACAGCTTTATACTTCATCCTTCCAAAAAAATGAATAATCACGGAAATCTATAATTGAAAGAAAATCGTTTTTGAGACCAAGTTCTAGAAAATAGAAAAGAAACAAATCCACATAGACTTGTTAACAAGGTGAACATATTTCGAATTCAAAATGTAAGCATAGGAATGTTTCAGGATCAGATACGCACAAATATGGATTATAGAAGCAGATTGATAAAGCTAATTATCTAAGGGGAAAAAAATTACATTGATCAGACTATATTTCTTATTCAAAATGTAAGTATTGGAATGATTCAGGATCGGATCTGAACAAATATGGCTTATAGAAGTAGATTGACAAAACTTTATTTCACATAACCATAGATTGAGGTCCATCTGAAGCCTTAGATTTCTTAGCTTTTTTCTTCCTCCCTCCATTTTTATTCTTCTTTTTCTTTGGTTTCTCATCTATAACAGGTTGTGTGCTCTGCAGGTGTTGATGAATGGCAGCCAAAGGATCCAACTGGAAAGCAGGATGATTAAGAACTGTACTCAGCTGTTTTCCTTCCTTCAAGCTGATGAAAATGAACCCGATATTACATTAAGACAGATATCACAATGAAAAAGCTTGCAACAGAAAGTAAATCATGGAATTCATATGCTCACATTAACTTTTTCATAGATTTACAATTTGGCTTCAACTCATCTGTAGGAGGAGTTGGTTGCCCCGGGGTCTTCAAATCAGGAAGGAAATCTGAGAGGGTCGAGAGATCATATACTTTCAATTTCTTCTGTCGGCTTCTAAGTTTCTTCTTCTGGCAGAACATAAATACATATTTAACATAATAAAGATTATGAATATTACTCAAAATAAGTTTTACAAGTGTTATCAAACATTTGCCACAACATATTAGTTCAAAAGTTTTAAACGAAACAAAAGAAAGGCATCACCTTAGATTCAGATATCAAATAAAGGCATACATTTTTTTTCTTCATATATTGGTAAATAGAGGTATACAATTTTAATACACAATTGTAACAAACAATCTGGTACCTGTGGAACACAATAGAGTCCTAACCATAGTAGCACCTATCTACAGAGGAACCAATGCTTTAAGGGCCTAAACAATAAAGGGGCTGTAGAGACACACCCTCATAAAGGTCAAAGCCTGACCTCAACTCATGGGGTTCAAGTAGCATCATCCAGTGGGTACCCTGCTTGAACCTACATCACTCCCTCAAACTCAAAACGTTGATCCCAATCAAACCACATTCCGTAAACCTTTGTCACTAACCCAAATTAAGTAGTGAATAAACTACTCAATTTTGTATCTTGCATCCTAGAGGTTGATTGAAGGTACTCACCTTTACATGTAAGTTGAACAATCTGGCTCTATCTATACCTGGCACCATGTGTCATTTTTCAATGCTACTCCCTTAACTTGCCATACCATTATAGAACAGAGTTGCACCACACTAGCAGCCACAAAATGTATTTGTGGATCCTGCATACCACTTGATTAAAATTTGTCTACATCCTTGCGGTTTTGGAAAAGGTTGCATTTTGCTAAATATTGTATAATTTATTTTACAAGTACCAAAAATTTATGCCAATTCATTTTCTAAATCACTTAAAAAAGTATGGAAACTCCGACACTCTTTTAACTTTTATGTACAAAATTCCCTTTTGGAGGTAATGTCTCGACTCTAAAAGATTGACCCAAAATCAATGCTATATTTTATTGCAAGTGCAAGATTTACTTAAATTAAATCTATCTTGAAATAGATAGGCAAACAACATGTGTAATGGAGCTGAAATTCAGTCCATCAAAAGGAAGACAAACTTTACAATTTGGCAATGCAAGTCCTGACTGGAACTTTCTTGCTAGTGACAAAAACAAAACAAAAAATTATATAAATCTTAACAACATACTAACCAATGCAATAACCAAACTGCCAATAAGCAAGTAAACACAGTTCAAACTACCCAACAACAGCACCAAAAATTAACTCTGGCAAATGTATAACAATAAACAACGCGAATGTTAATTTATGAATCTCACCTTGCCAATAGCCTTCTGGGCACTCAGGGCAGCAACAGTATCTTTAACCTCTGCATATTATTAAAGCACAAATGAAGATCTATAATGATGATTTCTTTTTATCCTTTATAAAATAAAAAAGAAAACTATTTACAATCAATCCTTATGGGACCAAAAATTATCAAACTATAGAGGATAAAAAAGATTCCACATGACCAAAAGATGTAACAAATGAACACTAAACAGGAACAAACAATGTGGGAAAACATCAAATGTTCTAGAAATACTATTACTCCATGCTGGTGATGCATATCTAAAAGAGCATTAAAACCCCATAAATTTCCAAATACTGAAATGGGTATTCAGAATTTACATAAATAAATTAAATGCATCTGATTCTTTTGTAGGAGCAACTTTAAAAATTGTTATACTTGGACCAATTCATTAAAAAAAAAAAGAAAAAAAAAAAGAAAGAAACTTACTTGTATAAAACTGGCGTTTCTTCTCAAATTTAAGGTCTGCTTTAGACGTCAATTCCAGCCTGCATAATTATTCATAAGTAGAATTTTTTTTTTTTTTGGTTCTAATGATGAACCAGGCATGAATTGAATAAAAAAAAAGTTTGCCAATATGATAATGATAGTCTTACAGTGAGCGTGACTTGCCCATCACTGAAGATTTGGAGCTTCCAGAGAATCAAAAGTTGAAACCCACAGATTAGAGGTTTTGGGTTTGGCTGATGAAACTGAGTAAGTAGGAGAGGAAAGAGAGGCGGAGCAAAGAAAACAGAGGATTTGGGTTTTATAGCTACTAGCTGTAGACCCATGCGATGCGTGGGAATATATCAATAATATGTAATGAGGTGTAATATATAAAAAGTAACAAATACTTTAAGTATTGTCCATTTAATTAAAAAAAAAAAAAAAAAAAAAGAAAAGAAAAGAAAAAAATTTCTACAATATAGACACTATCTTATCCCATATCATAGATGTGAGAAAAAGCTTGATTGAATTACTCCTAACAAAAAGATAATAAACTTGGTCTCTCAAATAAACAGAAAGTTGCTCATATATGTGGACCGAACTGCCAGAATTTTTTTCATATTATAGTAATTCTACCTATATATGTCATATGCATAACGGTTTACTCGAATCATTCTTGGGAAGAGAAAACAAAGTTGTAGCAACATACAGGGGAAAAAAAAAAAAAAAAACCTTTACATTTTTGTTTCCCAGTCAGTTCATCAATAGAGTTTAAAATATTTAGTTTATTTGTTACGTTATTTTCTAGGTTTTGAAGGGTTTTAACTTAATGCCAACTTCAGCTCGTCAATAAATCTTATGACCAAAAATTTATTCACAAGTCTTGCTTAATGATAAATCTTATGTCATTCTACAATCAAAGTTAGAATTTGTTACTGTTCACTTTGGAGGGGATATGGATGGAGGAAGGGTGTACCAGTGCTAGAAGATTAGATATAGACCAACCTCAGTTTTTTATTTTATTTTATTTTTTTTATCTCCCTCTGTTTTTGCCATTTACAATTGATCATGTGGTCCTAAAGCATTTGGATTTATTTTTTGTACAATATTTCCCCAATTTTTCATCTTGAAGGCTTGAATGGCCTGTTCTTCACTTAGGGTTCAAATTTTGAGAAACTTGTCTGGGTTCTATATTCTTTCATGCTGTGGGGATGTAATTCAGTAAAATTTCATATTGAAAAATAGACAATCTACATCCAAAATGGCCAGAACGTGTTTGTTCTCCTTGAACAAATCCAAGACGAAGAAAAAAAATAATATGATACTTCTTGCTGAACTTAGTCAAGGTAGCTAGGATAGGGAAAAGTTTGTTTTCTTTATAACAGAATCCTTGACCTGCAAAATTTTAAGCAAATTTTGGAAGCCTAGATATCACTGCACCTTTTTAATCTTCACACTCTGATATATGTAATTTATAAATGGTTATATCATTTCATCATTAAACAATATCTTCAAATTTATAATCGACAGGTAGCACTTGGCCATTCTTTGGAAGTCAAAACTGTTAAGAGTATGCTCAAGCAGAAATTTATAATTGACAGAGTTTACAGCATAATTTTTACAATTAAGGCAGAAATATCACCTACAGATCAAAACGTCAATCAAGAATATACATGTACATCTCAAAGTGGGTAGGATCAAAACATCAGCATATCTCTAATTTTAACAATGATTACATGGATTAAACAAACACAGTGAGGATAAAATATATATATATATATATACACACACAAACACACTCACACTGAATCATTAAAATCACTATTATTTCCATGGACGTAATGCACTCTGCCATTAAACTCAAACCCAGAGGATGTTTAATGGGCCTTATGGTTATCTATAGGAATTGGTAACCATCACTGTGGAAAAAAAGAATCCAGAGTCTTCCAAACATAAGAGAAAAAGGAAAAGAAAGGCATGATTATGATTGTGTTTCTTTTTCTCTATTTTAAAAACCTCATTGACAAATACCCAAAACCAATTAAACCCAAATACCCAAGTAGAAAGAAAAATCAACGTAACAACCCCCACACCACACAACACCACACCACAGCATGAAAGAGGTACTAGCAAAATTGAAAAAGGATTAAAAAAAAAAACATCAATCAAAAGAAACTTAAATTAAATTATTATATATGCGGGGCAGACAGAAGAATAAAGCTCAAGAGAAACTGGGATTTAGAGATAACTGACCTGAATTATCTAGCTTCTGTCAGTCTTAATATACAGTGAGCCAGTGAGGAGAGGAAAAGACAAAGGAGGGAAGAGAAAGCCGAAATATGAAGATTTGAAACTGTCAAATCTTTGGAAGGAAGAGAGGCCGGCATTAGCAAGCTGAAGGGTTTCCGAAACCGTGAAACATATATATAGTAAACCAAAAGGTTGGGAGACAGATACACAGGGTTGGGGTTGGGGTTGGGGTTTACTGTGCAATTAAAGCAATAAAGATAGGGGTTTACGGTGGAGACAGGGTTAGGAATTATTTTCTTTTTATTAGAATTTTAAAATTTAGGAAAAGTATTTTAAAATTATAGGAAAAATTTAGAAAAATTGGTGGTAATGACATAGTTACTAATGTGACTCAACATAAATGTAGTAATATTAAATACTATACTTCAGCTTTTAAATTAAATATAGATATAGATATGGCGGGTCGGGTCACGGGTGTGTTTGGAAGAAAAAAAAATGTGAGTTGAAAGTTGAAGATTGAAAATCGGATTTTGGGCCTTATTTTTTAGGTCTAAGGATCCGTTTGGATATAACTTATTTTGCTGAAAACTAAAAATTAAAAATACTATATCAAAATAATTTTTAAATGTGTAAATAGTACCGTGAGTTCCATTTTTAATGAAAAAGTTATTGAAAAGTGAAGTTTGTAGGTCTCATGAATAATGCACGGGATCCACTTATGTTGCTGAAATGTGCACTGTACACCGAAAAAAAGTCAACAACTGCAACTAAAAAAAAAAAAAAAGGAAAAAGCAATACATGAACGCGCAAAAGGTGAATCCAAACCAGCTAACCGAGCTGAAAAAGCTAGTCCAATTTCACATGTTGGATTTGTTTATGGTGGCTTCGTTTAACGCAGCACAGATTGAGGCTTTTAATGGGCCAAACCATGAAATTATTTTGTTTTTATCTTCATTTCAAAAAAAAATATTTATGAAATTATTTTGTTGAGTTGTCATTTCGTTTGTGGGGATGAATATGATCATGTTGCCATGACTAAAATATTATTTTTGAATTTTTTTTTTAACTTTTAAAAGTGATAAGAGTATTCGCATCAAGTCATGCAACAATTTATATTATTTTAGCATAAGAATCTATCTTTTATTTATTTATTTTAAATATTCACTTTTCAAAACATTCTACATTAGATTATTTATTTTACACTATATTTAAAATAAAAAAATTTCTTGATTTTTTTAATTGTTTTTATTTTTTCACACACAACAACCACCATTTACTCTCTTTCTTTATACTCGACATATGTAAAGAAAGAATAAATTAAAAAAAAAAAAAAAAAAAAAAACTAAATGCAAAATGAATAACGTCAGTGTAAATTTATATGGTTAACATAACAACTATATATTTTTACATAATTTTAAATGGTCTGATATGAGTGAATTTTGAACTTAGTTGGCTAAAATGCGATAACTATTTACGATGTTTTTGGCAGTCTGTTTGAGTACTTTTTGTTTTAGACTAATTTTTCAAGACTTGAATGATGAAGAATATGGTTTGTCCCACTATCAACCTCATATTAGAATATGCTAAGATAATGCATAAAATAACATCTAAAGTTTTTGTAAGGACTGAAATAGGATTAGGCCCAAAATAGGATTGGGTTCTAGCCCAAGCGGTCCAAACAATAAATTTGTAAAGTGTAGATGAAAGAACTAGATCTACTTTAGAAGAAAAACGATTAAATTTGGTAATTTAAGATTGTTAGACACACGTAAGATGAGAAAATCTGTCATCGAAGTGACTCGATGGGTTTATATTATATTGTACTTGTTAAACAAATAAGATCATACAAGAGTTCGCAGTCTTCTTCTCAAATTACTTGATTTTCTCTCCTGCTTTTTTGGTACATCTTCCTATGTTATATACTACAATCTTAGTATCATCCCTACCACACATGTGTAGGTTAGATTCGAGAAATTCCTTTCTGTCCCATCCAGCACCTCTCAGAACCATCAACTAGTAGCTGTAAGGCTACTTAATCACTGTTCAGACATCACTTTCACATTAATGCGGCCAGAGAGTTGGTTGGGAGGTATTTAATGTGGAGGTAGCAGCCTTTGAAGATATTTGCTTGCCCTTTTCCTTTTTCTACCTCTTGTCCAACGTCCAACTCTTATTTGTGATGTAACTCTGAAGAAGGTCCATGATGATATGGCACTCTTACTGACCTCGGACACTAGATACCGAGATGGCTTTTCTTCTCGGACATTCGTTGGACTTATCTCTTATTATCTCTACTCTTCTCTTTATTCTGTTCCCTTTATAATTTCATCTGAATATCCTTTGGATGGTCCAATGTCCTGGGATTGGGTCATAGGCTCAATTAGTACAGCCTTAACAGTACCTCATAATTAAATGGCCCCCACAGTTTTATTTTAAAATAAATTATATACTGATATGAATTGACATGTTGAATAAGATGCAAAATACAAAGGTTAAATAGTTAAATTGGTTGTAAAACTTATCCACCCTAGCATTAGAAAGCCGACAACAGCTATCAATCTTGAACAGGGATTTATATTGGTCCAGTCCACTGTAAATTGTTGAAAACTAGTTAAAATCAATCTACCATTGGTTGAACTACTAGGATCAAGAATTGGACAGTTTTTCATTCTCAAAAAAGAATTGGACAGTTTTTACTTAAAAAAAGATTCACATGGAAATTTTGTGATATATATTCAAAAACAATACCAAAAAAGGTTAAGTATTACACTCAAAATTTTAGGAAAGTTCAATATTTTACAGAGAAATCACATGAAATTTGTATAGTTTTTCCAACAAAATTTGACTTATCCAATAAAAAGTAAGTTACATATGATGATGCCAAAAATTGTTAGTAAGTTACACGGTCCTCACGTACTCGAGACAACACCTGCAAAAACAAAGAAGACTTTACGAAGAGTACCAATGTGATACAGGTTAAATACCCTCCGAAGGTCAAGTTAGAGAACTCTTCACAACTCTAAAGTGTCAGAGTTAGGGTAAATTATGTGTATCTTGGTTTGTGAGGGTCTTAGGGTTTTTATAGTAATATGGGGTTGACATCCATTCCTTGGCTTAGAAGATCTTTCCTTGTGGGAGAGATCTTCTTTAATTCGCGTATCTTACGAGATCCTTTCCTTATAGGACTCCCTTAATTAGAGTTAAAGGTGGGGCACAAAATATTTCCTTATATACTCATGCGCGGAGGCCAAGTAAGGCCATGTCAGACTCGTCCAAGGTTCACTTTTCCTCTTCAGCTTCCTTCCGTTAACTTATTATCCCGTCTATATATTCTAGTTGTCTCATTCAGGTGTTTGTTGACCTCAAGGTGCAGCTGTCAGTTTTGAGGTTGAACCATCGACCTTATCCTATCGTTATTAGGCTATGAAGGCGCAAGTGAGGCCAACAAGTTCATTCGGACCGTCGCATTTGCTGAATATGGACAAGTTTATCAATACCATAAAATTACCCTTATCAACTGCCCTCTACTCCATAGCCTCGTTGGCTTCAGCCCACGGGTTATGGAGTTCAATTTGTAGCTCTTTTATTATTATTATTATTATTATTATTATTATTATTATTATTATTATTATTATTATTATTATTATTCGTTTATTCAAAAAAAAGAGGGCATTTATGGGTGATTCCTTGAGCAGCCTTTATTAAATGCTTGAACACGTGGCATAAGCGGGTTGGCCCTATTTCTAGACAAGGGTGTCGCTTCGTCTTCCGTGCATTTTTCACCCTATATATATCGCACTTCCTTCCTCATTTCTCCTATTTCATCATTGTTGGTCTTCAGAGAGAGAGAGCTCATCACTTCGAGAACTTCACTCTCGTCATCTTGCTAACCTCATTGCCTTTGTTGTCATTCTTTTGCTGAGGCCGTCACCTCTCAAGGAACTGTCTACTAACTTGGTAAGTCACCTTTTCTTTTATTTCATTTTTTCTTTTATCTTTGTTTTACTAGTTGATCATTTAACTCTTTTAGAGAGGTCGTCAACTTAGGTTCTTAGAATACCTCCATTGCTTATAAGTAAATAGACGTCTAGAGAAGCGACAAGTGAGCAGTCATCAGTCCGTGAGAGAGCGGGCTACGACGAGGTCTTCTAGACAAGTCATGAGCCCAAGGAGGGCCTTTCCTGGTCGTCAGAGAGGGAAACGTCAACCCATTCTCCTAATGAGAAAGTGGAAAGTTGTGATGGAGAGGAAGGTGAGGAAGAGGAGGTAGATAAGGGTGAGGATGAAGGTGATGAGGGAGGAGAGGAGGGGAGGATGACGGGGACAAGGGTGAAGTTGACGAGAGAACCCTCGAAGGTGGAAGTTCAGGAAGCCCTAGGGATGGGCATACCTGTCCATTTATCCTCCCCAAAATATGGACCGTCAATGACTTCAAGCGAACGATGACGGCTAACATTTTTAAGAATCTGAGGGATCATTACCAAATTCTTGATCATATCCCAATCCGTCTCCCTGGGAAATTTAAGAAGTGCTACTCGAGGAAGACAGCAGATGTCGGCATGTATGATGCCATGTTCGCAGCAAGACGGAGATTGCGACTGATGGCATTGCATTGTCAGTTGGCCAATTTTCTTGAATTGTCCATCAGCCAAATTGCTCCAAATGCTTGAAGGATTTTTATTAGAGTTGAGATTTTGTGGGGTCGTTTTAGTGGTGGGAACTGTCAGCTGTTGTTGGACAAGTTCTTCTGGTGCTATAGACCCTAGCACATCATCTCGTCCCAAGGGATATATCACTTTGCGGTCAAGAAGAAGGGGCTTAAGCTGGTGTCAGACATGCCTAATTCCAAGAGGAATTGGAAGGGCATATATTTTTTTGTCCAAGGGACGAATTAGGTGTGTCGTCCAGAAGAATGGGCGACGATGCCTCATGGTTTTTACAACACTTGGGGCATCATCAAGGATTCAAGTTTAGTATCGTCTGCCTCTTCCCTTTTCTTCACTTATTTGTTTCAAGTTTTTAACATCGTCTACTTTTCTCATTTTCAGCTAGCGTTCGTCCATGTATTACAGACGAGCAAAAAGCTTTCATCCGTTGGGTCATAGAGATCCCTTTGGACGAGTGGAAGTACCGGGACCTAATTACCCTCGACACTATACACGCTTATTGTGGGGGTCCGGAGCCAATGCCTGCAGCATGTAGATTAAACACTTACTCTCGTCACCACAATTTATTATCTATTTGTTTCCCTCGTCTTCTTTTTGTCGTCTCTATGTCTAACACTCGTCACTTGTCCTTTGTAGAAATGGAGGTAGCCAGACAAAGGGCATTGGTGAGGGCAGATGCGGCGCACAGGAAGAAGGAAGAAAAGAAAGGGAAAGGGAAGGAAGGGGTGTCCTTGTCAGCCCTAAAGGTTGTCGGAAAGGGGGCACCAAAAAGGAAGGCTGACGGGAAGGACGACCGCCATTCCAAGAAAGTATTAGTCACCCCTAAGGAGAAGCATCCCAAGAAGCCGTTGCCTCTTAAGCCAAGCCATAGGGCAGGCAAAGGCTTGATGACAGTTGCATTCCTTTTTCAGGCACTGGTGCTCATGAAAGCACTCCAAGACAGGTGTGTCGCTAAGGAGGGGGTTATCAGCAGTCTGGGCAAGCGCAACAAGACCCTAACCAACGAGCAGGCGCAGTACAAGGACGCTGTCCATGCCCTAAATAAGGAGGTGATGGAGTTGAAAAGAAAGTTGAAGGAGGAGGCCAGTCAGAGGTAAAAAGAGCAGGAAGCAAAGGCAATGGTGGAGGAGCTATCAGTCCTTCTTGGGCAGATGGAGACAGCTAGGGCTGACGCCGTGAAAGAATTTAAGACTTCACAGCCTTTTATTGATTCTTGCGCCATCTACTATGGTGACGGGTTTGAGGATTGTCTTAAATAGGTCAAGTCCGTCTACCCACATTTGGACTTATCCAAGGTCACCATGGACGACCCCTTGCCGTCAACTCCTACCGGCAACACTATCTTTGTGGAAACCGACGACTCCACAGAGTCGGAACCTAATCCAAAAGATGATGGTGTCGTCCTTGCTTAACCTGCTGTGAATCCTTCTGTCACCCCTTTGGTCCTGTCCACTGAGCCTCTGAATGTTAAAGGCCCCCTGCCCAGGATGTTCAAGATCTTCCTCTTAGAGGCGACGAGAACCCTCAGGACACCCGGCCCCCCTTAACTTAGCTTTTTATTTTTAATGATTATTCTATTGTATATTTAGTCTAATTTCCAAACAATGTTAAATGCCCCTTTGTTCTTTTAGGCCTCATTGTAAAGACCTTACTTTATGTATGGTATACTTTTTACATCCGTCGCTCTTTATCATGTGTTGATCTTTATGTATTGATATATGTTTGCCCATCCATTCTTTGTGCCTATATGTAAAAGGACTTAGGATGAATCTGTCTGCTTTGTTGGACTCGTCCATCTTTAGTCATGACAAAGAACTCGTCCTGTTTGAGGACCAAATAAAAAACTAGTCCTCTTGGACTTCAATAAATTGAGGCATCAGACTTAATAATCTTAACAATGAACTCGTCCACTTTTGGACTTAATAATGAACTTGTCTATTTGTGGACATGTTAGTTTTAAGGCATCCTCATGGGATGAATTCGTCCACTTGTAGACCTAATAATGAACTTGTCCACTTGTGGACTTAATAATTTTGGGGCATCCTTATAGGATGAACTCGTCCACTTGTAGACCTAATAATGAACTCGTCCACTTGTGGACTTAATAATTTTGGGGCATCCTTATAAGATGAACTCGTCCACTGTGGACTTAATCATGAACTCGTCCACTTGTAGACCTAATAATGAAATCGTCTACTTGTGGACTTAATAATTTTAGGGCATCCTTATAAGATGAACTCGTCTACTTGTGGACTTAATCATGAACTCATCCAATTGTGAACTTAATCATAAATTTTTCCACTTGTGGACTTGATATTTTTAAGATATCCTCATAGAATGAACTCATCCACTTGTTGACTTAATAATGAACTCGTCCACTTGTGGACTTAATAACTTTAAAGCATCCTTATAGGATGAACTCGTCCACTTGTGGACTTAATAATGAACTTATCCACTTATGGATTAAATGATTCAAAAGCATCCTCATAGGATGAACTCATTCACTTGTGGGCTTAATAATGAACTTGTCCACTTGTGGACTTGATCAAAAAAGCAGTTTAGTAGAGATGAGTACACAGGTCATATCTGAATAACTCCTCTTATTATGATAAATGCGTGCATAAGTAAAAAATTGTTCTAAAATAGGATAAAAAATCTGCGTTTTAGGCTTAAAAAGTATTGTAAGCAAAATTTAACCAAAAAAAATAAATTGGAAATGAGGAGTGTTGCTTCTCTTGCTGTCCTTTACTAGTAATATCTCCTGAGATGCTCGGTGTTCCATGGATGGTGCAATTTCTGTCTGTCTAGTGTCTCTAGGTGATAGGTGTCTTTCCTCTGCCATGACGTGATTCTGTAGGGTCCCTCCCAATTAGGGCCGAGCTTTCCTTGGGTGGGGTCTCTAGTGGCACCCATTACCTTCCTTAAGATGAGATCTCCAACCTTGAAGTCTCTGTGCTTGACTTTGGAATTACAATGTTTGGCCATGAGGTCCTGGTATCGTGCGATTCTTTGTTCAGCTGCCGCCCTAACTTCGTCCACTAGATCGAGCTATAGACGCATGGCCTCGTTGTTCCTCCCTGCATTATAATTGTCCACCCTGTAGCTTACAAGTTCGACCTTCGCCGGGGTAACTGCCTCGCTCTCGTAAGCTAGCCAAAACGATGTCTCTTTTGTGGGTGTTCTAGTTGTTGTTCTATACTCCTATAGTACGCTTGGCAGCTCTTCGGGCCATATACCCTTTGCTCGCTTAAGCCAAGTCTTGATGATTTTAAGTAAGGATCAGTTCGTGACCTCAACCTGCCCATTGGCTTGAGGGTGGATGGGGGAGAAGTAGTGGTTCTTGATTCCTAACTATGAGCAAAAATCCCTGAAGGAGTCGTTGTTGAATTATTTCCCGTTATCTGAGACCAAGACTCTAGGGATCCCATACCTGCAGACAAAACTTCTCATGTTCTTTTCTACTATGGTGGCCAAGGCTTTAGCTTTTACCCATTTAGTGAAATAATCTATGCTGATTATGAGGAACTTTAGTTGTCGCATTGCTATTGAGAATGGGCCTATGATGTCTAGTCCCTATTGAGCAAATGGCCATGGAGCTGTCATGGGGGTGAGTTCTTCCGTCGGTTGTCTGATGACGTTGCTGAACCTTTAGCATTTGTCGCAGGCTTTGACGTAAGTCTAGGCATCTTTCTGCATGGTAGGCCAGTAGTATCTAGCTTTAATCAGTTTGTGCACCAACGACTGCGACCTTGAGTGGTTTCCACAGATCCTTTCATGGACTTCTTTCATGACATAGTCTGCTTCTTCGGGGATCAAGCACCTCAGGTACGGGCGGGAGAAGCCTCTTTTGTACAAGACGTCCTTTATCAAGACGAATCGTGCTACTTAGATCTTCAACTTCCTTGCGGCTCCCTTTCCATTACGTAATGCATCCCTTTTCAGGCAGGAGACTAATGGTGTGGTCCAATTGTTTTCAGAACCTATCTCCTGCACATCGATGGGATCTATTAACAGTGAACACTGAATAAAGGAAAGTATCTTGTCGGGGATGATCATGTGTTCTGTTGATGTGCTTGGCAAGACGGTCAGCTTGCTTATTCTTTCCTCTAGGGATTTGAACAATCTTGGCCAATAGGTCTTCCACTTTTCTCTTTACTAGCTCTAGGTACTTCTTCATCCTCTCGCCCTTACATTCGTAATTACCGTTTACTTGGTTTGTGACGACCTGGGAGTTGCAATGAATAACCACTCTTGCGGCCCCTGCTGCTTTAGCGAGATCTAGTCACACTATGAGAGCTTTGTACTCTGCTTCATTGTTGGTCATTGGGAAGTCGAGACGAACCATGCATTTGATCTCGTCCCCTTCTAGAGAACGAATTACAATGCCCACTCCACCAGCCTGTCTGTTGGACGACCCGTCTGTGTGTATACTCCACTGAGGATATTCTTCTGCCCCCTGGCCTTCCACGTTAATGAACTCTGCAAAAAAGTCAGCAACCACCTGCCCTTTAATGGTAGTACGCAAGTGGTACTGTATGTCGAACTCGCTCAACTCTATTGCCCATAGCGCCATTCGTCTGGCAGCTTTAGGATTGCATATTGCTCACCCTAAGGGCTTGTCAATCAGGACAATCACCGTGTGGGCTTGGAAGCATGGCTTGAGCTTATGGGCTGCTGTAACGAAAGTGAAGGTGAGCTTCTCCATTGGTGGGTACCTCTCTTCTGCACCACGAAGTGCTTGGCTAGCGTAGTACACAGGTTTTTACACCTAGTCTTCTTCTCTGATCAAGGCTGCATTAACGGCGATCGGGGATACAACCAAGTAGAGGAACAATTCTTCCCCTGGTTTTAAGGGACTCAGCAATGGTAGGGAAGAGAGGTAGGCCTTCAGATCCTTGAATGCCTGCTGACACTCGGCCATCCACTCAAAAGATTTCTTCAGCGTGCGGAAGAAAGGTAGACACTTATCCGTCGCCCTTGACATGAACCTGTTTAGCGCAGCTACCTTGCTGTTGAGGCTTTGTACTCCTTTCACGTTCTTTAGGGGTGCCATCTCTATTATAGCTTGGATCTTGTCTGGGTTAGCCTTGATACCTCTCTAAGACACCATGAATCCTAGGAACTTTACTACCATCACCCCGAATACACACTTGCCTAGATTGAGCTTCATGTTGTAAGAGCGAAGGATGTCGAAGGCTTCCCTGAGATCATCCAAATGATCGTCCTCCCTTCGGTTTTTTACTAGCATGTTCTCAACGTAGACTTGGACATATCTTTCAATCTGTTGTGTGAACATCTTGTTCATAAACCTCTGATATGTCACACCCGTGTTTTGAGGTTGAACGACATTACTTTATAGCAAAAAAGGCCCTGACTGGTAACGAACGAAGTCTTCTCTTGATCCGCTTAGTCCATTTTGATCTGGTTATAACTTGAAAAAGCGTCCATGAAGCTCAGTAACTAGTGTTGAGCCGCGGAAGGGGGTAACTATCTTTGGGGCATGCTTTGTTTAGGTCTGTGAAGTCTATGCACATTCTCCATTTCCCATTGGCTTTCTTGACCATTACGATATTTGCCAGCCAGTCGGGGTAGTAAACTTCCCTAATGAGCCTTCCTCTTGTAACTTGCGGACTTCTTCTGTTATAGCTTGGTCTCGTTCTTGGGCGAACACCCATTTTTTCTAACGGATGGGTGGAGAAGAGGATGACACATTCAACCTATGTACCATGACCGAAGGGTTGATTCCTGGCATATCTTCATGGCTCCAAGCAAATACATCCTGGTTTTCTTTGAGAAAAGTCACGAGTGCTTGGCGGACCATCGGGCTGGTGAGGGTGCTAATCCTTATTGTTTGATCTAGCCTGGAGTTTTCGAGAAGTATCTCTTTAAGTCTTTCAACTGACTCTACCACCGTCCGCGGCTTTTCTATGTTCATTGTTTGCACATGATCGTCCATTTCCAACATTGATATGTAACATTCTCGTGCAGTGACCTGATCTCCGCATACTTCTCCTACTCCGTAATCAGTGAGGAACTTGATCATCAGGTGGTAGGTTAAAGTTACGACCTTCCACGAGTTGAGGGTAGGTTGTTCGAGGATGGCATTATAGGCAGATGAGCAGTCGACAATAAGGAATGTAACATCTTTAGTGATTTGCTGAGGATAATCACCAATTGCAATGGGCAGCGTGACTGCGCCGAGGGGGTATACTTTAGTCCCTCCGAACCCAACGAGTGGGGCGTTGGTTGGGATCAGCCGTTCTCTATCAATCCTCATTTGCTAGAATGCCGCGTAGTAGAGGATGTCAATAGAGCTTCCGTTGTTGACCAGGACCCAGTGTGTGTTGTAGTCTCCTACCCATATGCTAATGACGAGTGCATCGTCATTGCAGGTGGTGGATACATCGAGCAACTTATTCTGAGAATTCGATGATGGGGTTGTGGATCCATGCCATCTTTGGGACGAAGCCCGTTAGTTGGACGTTCTGAACCATCTTGAGGTAAGTCTTTTGAACCTTTTTGGACGAACCAGAGGCCGCAGTGCCTCCCACAATCATTTTTATATCTCCTATGGGCGGCCTTGGATGCTCGTTCTCCCGTCGAGGAACCTGTTCTTGTTGCGGGTCCACTTTTTCTTTGCTGATGAATCTTTGCAACTTTCTTGTCTAATAAGAGCTTCTATTTGCTGTTTCAGGTCATAGCAGTCGGTTGTGTCATGACCGTGGTCACAGTGGAAGTGGCAGTACTTGTCTCTGGACCTTTTATTGGCATTTCCCTTCAACTTGCCGGGAAATTTCAGGGCTCCTTTGTTTTTGATTTGCATCAAGACTTGGTTGATCGGGGCAGTCAGCAGGGTGAAGCTTGTGAGCCTCTCTGTGGGGGGCTTGGAGTGCTTGTCATTTCGTCGTTCTCCGGTCCTAGCCATCTTCCACCCCTTATCCTGCCGTATGTCTTCTTGTCTTTCCCTCTTCTTGGACTTCTCTTCTCGGGCCAGTCGTGCGTCTTTCGCGTTCATGTACTTATTCACCCTGTAAAGCATATCCGACATAGTCTTTGGGTCATTCTTACATAGAGAAAATAGGAACTTACCCTTCCGTAGCCCATTTGTGAATGCAGTCACAAGTATCTTGTCGTTAGCTTCATTGATTGAGAGGGCCTCTTTGTTAAAACAGGTTATGTAAGATCTCAACATCTCATCCTCCCGTTGCTTAATGTTTATTAGGCATGCAGTGGACTTCTTATACCTATGTCCCTCGATAAAGTGTGAGACAAATTAGGTGCTTAACTCCTTAAAGATACTAATGGAGTTGGGTGTCAACCTGCTAAACCAAACCCTTGTGGGTCCCTTCAGCGTAGTGGGGAAGGCCCTGCACATGATCTCGTTCGCCATTCCTTGCAGGTGCATCAGGGTGTTGAAAGTCTTTAGGTGGTCTAGGAGATCCTTAGATTCGTCATAGGTCTCCAACTGGGGCATACGAAACTTTGGTGGAAGGAGGAATGAAGTGACGGACGCCGTGTATGGCGAGTCAGTTCAATGGACAAAGTCATCGAGGTCGTTAAACACCCGTCCTCTGAGGGCATTCATCATGAAGTCCATCATTTTCTTCATCATCTACATCTCCGCGACTATGTGAGGTGGAGCCGTATCTGTGATGGATGGACAACTTGTGTCCAGTCGCTCTAGTCTGCTTGGGGCGTTGCTACCTTTCGGCCCTTTTTGTTCCCTTCTCTCAACGCTAGTGCCTTCTTGGTCCTCCTCCTGATTGTTAAGCCCTGCATTCTTTTGGCGCAACTGCTCTTCCAAATCATGGTTTTGCTTGGTGAGACGTTCCATGGTAGCGACGAAAGTTTGAACCTGTCTCTCGAGGGCATTTATGCGTGGTTTGTCTCCTTAAACATTATTGGTGGTCGCCATCGAATGAGTAAGTACCATGCAACTCTTTGTTTGGGAAGCGATAGTATGGTTTACAAGTCGCAATTTTTCCCACAGACAGCACCAACTGATGATGCCGAAAATCATCAGTAAGTTACACGGTTCTCACGTGCTCGAGACAACACCTGCAAAAACAAAGAAGACCTTGTGAAGAGTACCGGTGTGGTACCGGCCAAATATCCTCCGAAGGTCAAGTTAGAGAACTCTTCACAACTCTAGAGTGCTAGAACAGGGGTAAATTATGCGTATCTTGATTTGTGAGGGTCTTGGGGTTTTTATAATAGCATGGGGTTGACATCCATTCCTTGGCTTAAAAGGTCTTTCCTTGTGGGAGAGATCTTCTTTAATTCGCGTATCTTACGAGATCCTTTCCTTATAGGACTCCCTTGATTAGAGTTAAATGTGGGGCATAAAATATTTCCTTATATACCCAAGTAAGGCCATGTCAGACTCGTCAAAAGTTCGCTTATTCTCTTTAGCTTCCTTCCGTCAACTTCTTATCCCGTTTATATATTCTAATCGTCTCGTTTAGGTGTTTGTTAACCCTAATGTGCAGCCGTCAGCTTTGAGGTGGAACCGTCGACCTTATCCTATCGTTGTTGGGCTATGAGCGCGCAAGTGAGGCTGACGAGTCCATTAGGACCGTCGCCTTTGCCTAATATGGACGAGTTTATCAATACCACAAAATTACCCTTATCAACATACATTATTATTTTTAACTAGTATGTAGCCCCATGCTACCGCACAGGAATGAATATATTATTAATCATGAGTTTATTCATGTTTAAAAGACTTAGTTAAGTCTAAATTCATATTATTAACCAGAAAATTTCATTAACAAAACTTAGCAGTATATAGATTTTACACAAAAAGATGAACCTTGGTGACAATGTTTATCCAAAAGATCCATTCACGCTTTTGAATCTTCAATCTCTATTGGTGATTGAAATTTTCGCAGCTTAAAAAATTTAAAAATATATATATATATATATATATATCCTCAGAGTTGTACTCATTTTGTAGTTTTATGATGAGTCATTTTGTAACATGATGGGCGTTTGTGTGAAAAAAAAAACCTCTGAAGTTCCATGGCTGATAAAAGAAATTCTCTCCAATCTCTTTTTATAGAGAGATGGGTGTGTGCGTGTTTTTATACATCCTTCATAGTTGTATTATCACGAAGCAGGTCCAATGGATTTAGATTGGTACTACCGATTCCCAAAGCATGAGTGTTTAATGTGTTATTAATTTCATCTCATTGGCTTCTGCACATGATAGCAAAATTAAAAATAATTAGATTGTACACGTGTATAGTAAAATTGGAATGAAAAATTGGAATGATAATATATGATAGTAACAACAATAGGAAAATTCAAATAAAATTTCGAATTAAATTGCAACATTCTAAATAAAAAATTCCAGTAGAAAGACAGGGTGGAGTGATCCACTCCAAGAAGGCGACCAAACTTGCGTAAATATAGAATAATAAATCTCTCTCTGGAAAATTTACATTGTTCATAATCTTTACCTTCATTGAACATTTTAAAAACATAGTGACTCACATCTGCCATCCAGACATCTACAGTCGGGTCCTCTCCAATTCACGTGAGATTCCATTGATCACTAAGTTCCTTTGCAGCCTACAAAAAGTATCATCCATCGGTCCACAGCAGTGCTTTCTTCATTGTTATAGGTGCCCAACCTGAACAAAAAGCCAAATATAAGGATAGTGAATTTTAGGCATAATGTGCATCTAATCACATATTAGCAATTTATAACAATGTAAAGATGCAAACTTTGTAAGTAAATAGTAAACAAAACTCAGTGTCAGAACCAAGAAGAAAGCACTTTAATCCGAAACTCAGTGCAAATGTAAAGATGCAAACTTTGTAAGCAATTTATAACAAAGATGCAAACTCTGGCTTTGCTATCTTTTTGGAAATTATGCAATGTACCCAAACCAAGTTCTTATCACCGATATTAATTTCTTTGGTTTTCATGTTTGACTACAAAATCAAGAAAAATCTTAATTAGCACAGTAATCCACTTGACCCGATACATAGAAGTGGTTTTAATGAGAATGAGCCCACATACATTTAGCCACATGATGCAAAATTCAACTTCAATTTCAGATTCTAGACACATGACACAAAATTAGAGTTCTAATTTGGAATTCAATTTCACACTCTCTCTGCTTCACCTATTATTTTATATATAGATTAGGGGAGTAAATGAATCTCATAGCAAACCAATTTTTATTGAACTAAAGAATATAAGCGCCACATAAAAGTCAGATCATACATTCCATTTCATGTTTAAAATATTTGATGAAGCTCTTATAAAATTAAAATTAAAAAAAAAAAATTGATGAAGCGTGTGTAATATTTACATAAATGAATCTTTTTTTTTAGAAGATAAATAAATGAATCTCATAACAAACAAAAACAAAAACAAAAAAAGAACTTTAAACCTTACCATTTATTGTATGCATGTTTCAAAGAGTAAGAACGTAATTAAACCGATTTAATGTTATACTTCTAAAAAAAAAATGTTATTTTTGGATATTTTTTGTAACTATTATTAATTATTATAAATTTATTATATTTATTTATATTTTTAAATCATTATTAATCAAATTTTTCATGACATCACTTGTTCAACCAACGGTATAGTCGTCCAATCTTGATCGAACCAGAAACTAGAAAAGATACATAAATGAATCTCATAACAAACAAACAAAAAAAAAACAAAAAAGAACTTTAAACCTTACCATTTATTGTATGCATGTTTCAAAGAGTAAGAACGTAAACCAATTTAATGTTATACTTCTCAAAAAAAAAATGTTATTTTTGGATATTTTTTGTTCTATTATTAATTATTATAAATTTATTGTATTTATTTATATTTTTAAATCATTATTAATCAAATTTTCCATGACATCACTTGTTCAACCAATTAATATTAATGGTCCAATCTTGATCGAACCAAAAAATAGAAACCACAATTTTTTTCCAGTCCACAATTTATTGTATTTACTTTCATTTCTCTTACTAAGGTATCACCTCTGTGGCATACTCTTAAAAGATGGGTCATCGTGTGGCTAATTTTGTGTTAATTACTTCTTTTGTAGGTAGTTTCCTGAGGTATCAGTGTTTACTTTAACGAAATTGGATGAATCTGACAAGTACTAAAACCATTTACTTAAAAAAAGAATAAAAATATTGAGCAAGCCATTAGCGAAATTTTGAATGTATGTACATTTATTTATTTATTATTTATTTTTTATTATGAGAGAGAGAGTTTGAAAAACCAAATCCCCTTTCTCCTGGTGAAAATAATTTTCTTATGCCTCCCTCTCATATTGTGTGGGCGGCGCCGCACAATATAAAATGAAGAATGCATATATTTGATGCATAAGATATATACCTTATTCTCCGCCCGCACAATATAAAATGAAGAATGCATATATTTAATGCATAAGATATATACCTTATTCTTCTTGTGAACCCTCTATCACAAATTCACAATTTGAAACCAATCAGCAATGGCTAAGTTGACAGAACCATGTGCCATGTTATGCGGCACAATTGTGATATATCATGTATTTTTTTTAAATAAAAAATTTAAACTTTGATTATTTCATAAGAAAAGTAAAAAGAATATATGACAGGTTGTGATTGACAAAATATAGAGTAAAAAAGAAAAAGAAAAAAGAAGAAGAGGGTCTTCTCTTGGTATTTCAATTTTCAAGTTCCTCACCAAACAAACTAATGATTTGGTGCTCATCCTTCCAATTATTTGGTACTTATCTAACCAAATGGAAAACATCATTGTCAAACATCAATTAATCTGTTAGCAACAGCATATTTGAAACTTTTTCTTTGGGCATAATTAGTTATTTATGTTTGCATTTTTTAATTCGTTAAACAATGTCTCTTGCATGACTTTAAAGAGAGAGGAGGAATTGACAAGCTGGATAAATTTAACTACTATTTAGCAACCAATACTTAAGACTTTGATACTAATTTGAGGTGGGTTGCAATAATACTTTAAAAAACCTAATCCACACCTAACCTATCCTTCAACGAATACTTTAGAAGAAATAATGGAATTACCTAACTGGTTGCTTTTGTGGTCTAAGGTCTTATATAGACCTGAACATAGCAATACCTATCCTTTGAAGACTCATTGCCTTAAAACCCTATATATATGGAGATGAGGGGCTTTAAGCATTTTTTTTCTCATCTAAGTTCAACCATAGCTTAACATTAGTCCCATATTGAGGTCCTAGTAACAATTGATGGGTGTCCTGAGTAAACCAGCACCACCCCTTTGAGATGGTATACCATTAGGCCCATTTGTTGTTAGCCAACAAATCACAATTCAAAATCAATTTGCAAGTTTATAAATTTAAAACCAAGTTCCTATGCAATATATAAGCATGTGTCATGAGAATTGTGAACATGATAGGTGTCAATTAGGTTACAAGTCTGCGAAAATTTCATTAGTTTGGAGCATTGACAAGTGCCTCTCTATGGTTGATATATTTTTATATTTTATTTTTACTTACATGATGTGGGTGATTGATATATTATTAGTTGTTATCCTCGTAATACCTCTAAGCACAAGACAAATCTCTCGGCCCCTTTGTTGATATTTTTCTATATCCATATTAGAAATTAGAGTAGATTAATTATTGGGGAATGTTAAAGACAAAGCATCTTGCCAACTGGTATTTTTCATATAAAGAATTGGTTGAACGACGTGTGCTATACTTTGAAGTATATATAAAACAAACCCTTTATGGATATCTTTGCCTCCTGTTCTTAACATAAAATAAGTTCTAGCCGCTGCAACTACATTAACGATTCCTGTGTTTACTGTAAAGAATTGGAAAGCAGTTGATTCTTAGAGAAATTAATCATTATAATAATACGAGTCAAAAATAAATTGTCAAAGTATTTTAAAATAGCCAAACTGTGATTCTGCAGTCCCTTTTTTGGTTTTTTTTTTCAAGAATCTAAGTTATATAATTGTAGTAGAAAATTTTGCCAGCTTGCTCTATGATAATTAAGAAATGAAACTTTACAGTAGTAGCTCGAGCTGAATCCGGGATTCAAAGTATTATTTTATTTTTTTGACGGTTCTTTGAAATAAAACAGAGTGGGAAAGTCGAAGCTATGAAAATACTATTATTTTCACAACAAAAATTCATTTATACACTTATCTTTCTTCTTGGAACATCCTGTGCTTCACTGGTGGTAGAGACTGTCATGATTTTATTCGCAAAAATGACACATACATGCACACATGTGCATACGGGTATTTAAGACCAGTTAATTTGAATAATAGGTAGAATATTGTTTTCGTTTTAAAATTTTGCATGAATTTAGTTTTGGTCTCTAAACATTAAAAACTTTTTTTTTTTTCGTTCCTATACTTTTTAAAGAGTTTTTTTTTTTTTTTTTTTAAATATTTTAGGGATGGTTTAAAAAAAATTAAAAATTTTAGGAACAAAAAGTGTAGCATTTTCAATAGTTTTGGAACACAAAACCGACTTTTTTAATTTTAGAGATAAAAAATGAAATTCATCCAAACTTTAGGGATGAAAAAAATGTTTTAGCTTTGGATGATAAGAGCCCATTCATTTGTATACTTAATGATATTTTAATAGTCTATTAGTTATTATATAAATGAAAAAAAAAATGAAACACATAAAACAAATCCATGAATATAAAAAGAGAAAATAATTTTAAAATTTTAAATGGAACAATGGGAGTGGCAAAATTGATTAAGAAACCAATGACCTTAATATTTTTGGGTGGGCTAAGGATTAAAAAATCATAAATTTTTTAAAATTTATATATAATAATTTTTTTTTCAGGTTAGGGTGGTCTGTGATCATCCTGGCTTTAATATGGAGCTGCCCTTGCCTTTGACCAACAATCTTTTCATAAGTATCTCTAGGGCATATTGATGACATTAATTTCCTTATTCAAGAAAAATTTCTATAACCCACTAATTAATTAAAATAGTCATTTACATGTATTTTTTTTTTAATTATATGACCTATTTGATAGGCATATGACTTATTAGATGATTTAATAAATCATGTGATTGCAAAATATATATAAAAGTAGTTATTTAAATCATTATGTAATAAATTGATGGAGGAAATCCCCCAAAACTAGTTAGTAAAAAACTTTATTCAACTTATTTAAGTTCATAAATATGTTTAAATTCGTTTTGAACTAATCAATCTTGAACATTATGTAAAGCTTAATCTTAAGTTCAACTTTGGCCTAAACTCTCCAATAATCCAAATGAATAAAACTTGAACATCTTACTGTTTGATTAAGTTTTGTAGGGTTATAAATTGACCCCAATTAAATTAACCAATTATCCAAGTTGATTAATTAGTCCAACTATATACAAGATTCAATTAAGATACAACCAAATCGCCAATCTAGAGTTAAGTGCAACAAAAAATAAATTTTGACATGGTGATATAGTTATGATGGAAAAAAAAATTTGTAGGGAAAACTCCAACGGGTAATTATTTAGGTCACCACTCCAAAAAATTTACTAACAAGAATTGAGGCTGCAAATTTAAGAATCTTACCCTGCACCTAGCTACCGTAGAAGTTATTGATTAATAAGACAACTCATCTCCAATCCAATTGGACTCCTTGTAGAAGATTTCTTTTGTGCAGAAATCTCCTATCTATGTCTAACCCCACAACAATTAGTGATTGTTGTAGTTTGAGTGCAAAGTTCTTCTATGAACCAGTAGCAACTCAGTATGGAACACTAGATGCACAAATGTCGCAACAACTCTAGTGCACAAATCCAAATACAAGTCATGTCATCTTGGGCTAGAATGGAATTTATTGTTCTAAATTTCTATAGCTTGATAAATCGAGAGGTATTGAACCAGATATCAAGCTTTAGTAAATCTCGATAGAGTCACGGGTATTTAGGGACATGTACAACAATTTTTCTTGAGCAGTTTCTTAAATTGATTTATTGTGTCTTCATTGAATCCATACCACTTAAATACAATTACAAAAACTCAACCTAAGACTCAAGTATACAAAAAGTACATTTTAACTTTGGATATGCTAATCTAAAAATATCACCCTAACAAGTAACAATTTTTTTAAATAATGATGAGTAGCATTTGATAACCCCAAAATATTTCTTTGGCTTCTGGTCCATCACTATATACCTAAGAAAAATTTAACAGTTGACATCACTTAGGTTAGGTATATGGTGGTGGATTGAGCTTTTGCTTGGTCCCCCACGGCCATATCATGGGTCCTTGTGCTTTTTGTCATGACACACAGCTGGTTGAAAGAAAATAACCATCCTCACCTATCTTGTACACATCAATCATTTGATTCATTTCTCTAAGAATAAGGAAAACTTATACGGGATATCAAAAAAAAAAAAAAAAAAAAAAAAAAAAAAAAAAGAGGAAAACTTATACGGATACCCTGTTACGTGAAAGAGAAAAAAGATCATAAAAGAAAAAGAAGACTTGAAAGATGTTCAATTTGGCATAAAGGAAAATGTAATTATTGTGGGGGAACAGGGAACCATGTAAAGCTGAAAGTAGTATCCAATCTACTTTTGCATACTAGTGGGTAATTATGAACCTTAAAATATAAGTGAAATCCTACGGAGCTAGTTAGTCAATTTTTTTGAAGCTTGAGTATTCAAAATTGAGCAAATATATTGTGGCAATCATTTTTATAATTTTGGCCACAACTTACCTAATGGTAAGTTATAAGTGGTAAAAAAATGATAAATTTACAATTTTACGGACAAATTGTAGCAAAATAATAAAAATGATTGTTGTATGGGACTTACTTATTTAGAACTATATAACAGGATAAGGCAAGTGGCAAGCACAAATGTAGGTCCCCATACTTATTCTTTGTAATTAATATCCTACATCATGCCAGCACTTTTGACATTTAAGCCTTTCGCAAGCAAATTTTAATTCATGTACAAAATAAACTGTGTTACTACAAAAGGGTCAGGAAACCAGGTAGACTTTAGAACTTAGGTCATGAAAGCTAGTATTCATAGTTGCCTCGGACTCATTATAGAAGGGCTACAGTATTTGGTCTTAACTTTTGGCAATCAAAATTGAAAATTCTCCTTTTCCTTTTCTGTTTTGACTCCAATTTAACTGTCAAACACTTTCCTTCATTGCAAGGTAATTAAGGGAAAAGCAAACTTTAGAATAAGTAGTAATTAATAACTTAAAACATAACTAGAAACACGGGAGTAACTTTGCTATAATAATTGATGATCTTTAATGGTAGCTTTGTTTTGAAGGTTCAATTTAAGATTGGACATTATGTACAAAGTAATGTAATTTTTTATCGACTTTCGCTCTGTTTGTTTCAACATTCACATTTTCTGGAAAATAGTTCATTTTCCAAAGAGTATTTTCTAGAAAACTATCTCATTTTCCGATGTTTGGTAATGACCTTGAGAATGTTTTCTAGTGTTTGGTATACAATTTTTTTATATATTTATTATATAATTTAAAACATGTGTATTATGTAAATCAACTAATGTAATCAATATAAATAAATAAAAAACCAAGAATGAATTTGGTTTTCATACTAAAATTTTGACAACAGATACAATCAAAATTAGTTGTCAAATTTTCATGATCTCTACCACTCATCTTACTCATATATATGGACAATAACGTACGTACGTACATACATACATACACACACACACACGCATATATATATATATATATATCAACCATTTGTCTCTCTCTCTCTCTATATATATATATATATATAATTGATAGGGAAATACATCTTTAATAAGTACAAATAATAATAAATTTTAATTGTCTACTCTTTTTGCTAGTACACTAATTGTCTACTATGGTCAACCACAAGTCTTCAATATTACTTTAAATTATGTATTTACATAATGTATCTGCATAATATATCATCACTACATAGTATCTGTATAATGTATCTGCCAACAAATGCAATTTTCCTAAACAATTATCATTCATTATATAAAAATATTATTAATTTACAGTAAAGATTGTCCTATGTAAAAGCAATTTAGAGCCATATAGGCACCATGTTTAAAATTTTCGTATTTTACTTCATTCATTCTTTCTTCTTCTTATTTTTTTTTATATTATTATTATTATTTTTTCTTTTGCACTTTTATGTGCGAAAAAGAAGCAACTTCTACCTGGAATCCATCAAACCGAAAATTTCTTAGAGAAAAAAGAAAATCAAGCTTGAAATTCAAAGCAAAGAATTGGGATTTTGGTAGAGAGGAATGAAATAATTACCACTACAAATTTGTTCTCTTTTGCAAGTTAGAGCTATTGACAGATCAGTGAGTGGAAAAAAAAAATCAAAGAACTGTGTTATAAAGGGGAAGAGAGAGAGAGAGAGAGAGAGAGAGATCTATGGAAGAGGAGAGACCAGAATTAATTACAGGGAAGATGTGAGGAGAGAAAAAGTAAAGGGGAGAGATAAAAAGCGAGAGAGCTTACCGTGAGAGAGAGCTTGTTTTCCAAAAAAAATATTTGGAAAACAACCTATAGAAAATAAGTCTTATTTTTATTAAGATTTTCCATTGACTAAAAATAGTTTTCCGTTGACCAGTTTTTTGTGTGCTACCAAACACTGAAAAATGTGGAAAACTATTTTTACAGAAAGTTTTCCAGTGAAACAAACAGAGCGTTTATAAGATGTGGAGTCATTAGCGCTAATTTTTTAAAACTTTGCTTATCATTTCAACCGTATTTTCAGTCTCTCTCTCTAAAATTTAGTTAGATCCTTTCAATAATTCATCTTAAATTGACACCATACACTGCTCATTAATATTTTCCATTAATAACTTAGCATAACTAGAAACACGGGTGTAATTTTGGTATAATAATTGACGGTCTTTAATGGTAGCTTTGTTTCGAAGGTTCAATTCAAGATTGGACGTTTATGCACAAAGCAATGTCATAAAAATTAGTGAAAAATATGACATTTTTGATAGATAGTCGTCGGTAGCACCGACACGGTACAGCCACAGCATACGTCAAATAATAAGAAAGTGCATCATCATCAACGATACATGTCAAAATCAACTGCATTTAACGACTTTGCTTTATGAGTTTATTGTGGTTTTCCATACAAAGACACACACAGTCAGTACTCAGTAGCAGTAAAAATAAAAAACAAAAGGCGAATTTTACATTCAGGTTATCCACATTTATGCAGAGAGAGAGAGATGCTTTCACTATAAAAGTTAACACGTGGAAATTTCTCCGAACTCAAAGTGAAAAAAATGCCAAACATTTCTGTCACGGTCAGTTTACATTTCTGCCAAATTGTAACGAAAGATCCAAGACACATTTTTTTTTGTACTGGACAGCCTGCTCACACTTTTTTCACAATTTCTCTTACAATATATATATATTTTTTTAAAAGAAATCATTAGTGAGATGTTTCTAGAAATTTAATGGTTAAAATTGTTTATGAATTAAAATTCAAGGACTAATAGAATGTTTAAGGTTTTTTTTTTTTTTTAACCCATTCATGAATTGCAAATCAAGGCTAGAGGTAAAGTAAAGCTAACCAAAGATACAAACTTGATCAGAAAATATATGTAAAAAACTACCATATTCTATGTACAAGCATCCCTATGATTTTAATAATATGTGTACCTGCCTATATCAATATTTATCTTATTCAATTTTTTGGTACAGCTTGCTTCTATGTTAAGCATTTCAAATCGATACATTTTCTTATTCATTCTCTAAGAAGGAACAAAAATAAAAATAAAAATATATGACTGACAATTATCTGACCATTTAGGACCTTGGTTTTTCATCACCATGATGACCATAGGCATGTTTGCACATAGCATTGGGTTTCTGAGAAGGCACACACAGTTGTGAAGAAGCAGGGCAGCCCTGTAGACAATTGTACCCCAAGCTACCGGAAACTGACGTGCCGCCGGCGAAGAACTCCGCCGGAGGCTTTCCGATCAAGAAATTTCCGTCCAAATACAACCTCCTTAAAAACTTGTTCTTGCTGTACTCCAATGGGATTTTGCCACGTATTCGGTTGTAACGAAGTGTTAGAGACGCTAACACAGGATAACTAGCGAAATTCACAGGCAAGTACCCATTAATGCCGTTGAATCCCAAATCAACGGCCACGAGGTTGCTGTTGCCACCGGCGGGCTTCCAAACCTCGACACGTGTGAAGCTGTTATTGGCTAAGTCAACCTGTTGAAGTGAGGGCAAGAGAAAAAACCAAGGTTGTAGTGTGCCCGTGAAAGAGTTTTCACTGAGTTCCACCACTTCCAGCTGAGTCAGCCCGTCAAAAGACGAGTTTGAGAGATACCCAGATAAAGAATTGTGCTTTAGAGCGAGTTCAAGCAAGTTTGGTGGGAGTTTAGGGAGCGACCCAGTGAGTTTGTTGTAACTCAGATCGAGTCTTCTCAAGTTTGAGAGCGAGTTGAATGAATTTGGAAGAAACCCAGTTAGAGAATTGTGAGAAAGGTCCAACGAGTCAAGAGATTTAAGGCTGGCAAAGGATACAGGGACTGAGCCAGAGAATGAGTTGGATCGGAGACTAAGGGTTTGGAGGTTTGAAAGAGAGGAAATGGAAGAAGGTATAGGGCCAAAGAAAGAGTTATCAGAGAGGTCAAGGTAAGTGAGTTGGGAGAGTTGAGAAATGAGTGGGGTGAGTGTACCTGAGTAACCTGCTGGGTCGAGAACGAGCTGGATGACTCGGGTCGAGTCAGGGTTGCAGGTGAGGCCGCAAGTGAAGGAGGTGCGGTGAGGGACGGTACATGGGTCGGTGGTGAAGTTCCAAGAGGCTAAGCAAGACGAAGGTGGAATAGAGGAGGGTTTGATTGAGGCTTTGAAGGATTTGAGGGCTGAGATATCTGTGGGTGAAGTGAGGGCTTGGACTCGGAGAGTTTTGGTGTGGAAGAGACAGAGGTGGAGAAGGAGGAAGAGTAGGAAGTCGGGGATAGTTGGTGCTGACATTTTTGGAAGTTTGGGTTTTTCCTTGGGGTTGCAGAGACTTTTGAGAGAGAGAGAGAGAGAGAGAGAGTTTCATATACAGAGATTGTGAAAATTGAGAGGGTAAATGTAGCGTAAGCTTATGTTATGTACTGTGTATAGGTGTGAAACTGTATAATGGAAGTGGGGTAATGTGTATACTGTCACACACTAATGTTTTGTTTGTGGAATTCGAAGGGTTATCTGATTCTCTGTCTAGTTGGAAAGCACTCATTTGAGGTAATGATACTTCACGCACGTTGATGCTTAACTAAGTTTTTTTTTGGGAAGAAGAAGAAGAAAACTAAGAGTGAGTTTGGTAAGAGTATTTAAACATAATTTTTTGTTTTTGTAAGATATCCATAAAATGATAGGTTCCACACTTGAATTTATTGTTTAGCTAATATTTCTAAATACAGTTTTCAAAAAACTATATCCTATTTTTCTGATTTAAAATAAAATTTTGAAAATAGCTAAAGAGGTGTTTTTAGAATTCAGAAATTGTTTTTAATGACATAGTTGTAATAACTTGAAAATGGTGGACCCCACATATTTGTCTAAACTATTTTATCTTTTAAATTAAGGAGATTATCTTTATCACAAAAAAATTCTCACACTTCAAATTTGAAACTTATCATTTAAAAAAAAAAATTTGATAAGCTCTATTCCCTTATCTATATTACTATTTAATAGGCTTTCCCTGTTTTGACCGGATTTTTTTGTTCTAAAATACCCCTACAGCCTACATTTAAGTATGACCAAAACTTGAGGATAATACTGAAAAAATATATCTCTAACTCTCGCTTAAAACATTTCCTACAAAATAGGATCACTTTCCCATTAACCCGCTTCTTCTATTCCCTATTTATATTACTATTTAAGAGGCTTCCCCTGTTTGAACTGGATTTTTTTGTTCTAAAATACCCCTACAGCCTACGTTTAAGTATGGCCAAAACTTGATGATAACACTAAAAAAATATATCTCTAACTCTCACCTAAAACATTTCCTACAAAATAGAATCACTCTTCCTCTAACCCACTTCTTCTATTCCCTTATCTATACTACTATTTAAAGGGCTTCCACTGTTTGAACCAGATTTTTTTGTTCTAAAATAACAGCCTATGTTTAAGTATGGCCAAAACTTGAGGATAACACTGAAAAAATATATCTCTAACTCTCACCTAAAATATTTCCTACAAAATAGGATCACTCTCCCACTAACCCACTTCTTCTATTCCCTTATCTATACTACTATTTAAGGGGCTTCTCCTGTTTGGACTAGATTTTTTTTGTTCTAAAATACTACTACAGCCTACGTTTAAGTATGGCCAAAACTTGAGGATAACACTGAAAAACATATCTCTAAATCTCACCTAAAACATTTCCTACAAAATAGGATCACTCTCTCACTAACCCACTTCTTCTATTCTCTTATCTATACTACTATTTAAGGGGCTTCTCCTGTTGGGCTCAGATTTTTTTGTTCTAAAATACCTCTACAACCTACGTTTAAGTATGGCCAAAACTTGAGGATAACACTGAAAAAATATATCTTTAACTCTCACCTAAAACATTTCCTACAAAATAGGATCATTCTCCCACTAACCCACTTCTTCAATGCAACTATACATTTGTTGTTGTTGCCTTTTTTTTTTCCCCTTAAAAAAAAAAAAAAAAAAATCAACCCCACGTTTATCTTCAAAGAAAAAAAAAATTTAAACATCCTCAAGTTTATCCAAAAAAAAATAATAATAATAAATAGATATATACAAGTTTAATTACAATTTAAACTGCTTTTAACTTCATTTTAAAAATTAAAAATAAGAAGCCATCTCATTGAAAAAAAAAAAAGAAAAAGAAAAAGAAACCTAATGAAAAAAAAAATCCCCACGTTCTATCAAATAAGTTATCCACCCCATTACAACCAAAAAAAAAAAAAAAAAAAAAAAATTTATCTACCCACGTTCTTAACTTAAAAAAAAAAAAAAAAAAAATTCTATCCAAAAAAGCCTACCTAGCCACTTTTTTTTTTTTTAATTTTTTTTTAATTTGTGGATAACTACATGTTTAAAAAATATTCAATCCAAAAAAAAAAAAAAAAAATACTTAAGTAAATATATTAATGTTCAAATGCTAAAATTTCAAATAAAACTACCACTCTCCCACAATCACAGATTATCTGTATATATTAAGAGGATTCCCTAAAAATAGTCAATAGCTTAAAAAACACCCCACATATTTACCTTCCCCACGTTTTCTGAATAAAACTTCTCACAAACAAAAGCACTTCCCATTACTCTATTATGAATATAACTTCTCACAAACAAAAACTCTTCCTATTCCTATTATTTCTAATAATAATAATAATAATAATAATAATAATAATAATAATAGGCAAAACTAAGAGAAAATCCAATTAGATTTCAAATTGAAATTCAATTAGAGTCTAATTTTGTGCCACGTGTCCCAACTAATCTAAATTTTTTAATTTTTGTGCCAAGTGAGTTAATTTAATGTAAAAATTAGATTTCAATTTGAGTTTAATTTAGCGACATGTGTCCCATCTAATCTAAGTTTTTTTAATTTTTGTGCTAAATGAGTTAATTTAGTGTAAAAAAACGAGAAGTCCAATATAAGTAAACCATAAAAAACATAATTTTTGAATGATTTTATATTTATGAGCCTTTTTTTTGGTAGAACTAAAAACAATTCAAGTTTATAAGTCATATATATATATATATTAATAGGTAAAACTAAGAAAAAATTCAATTAGGTTTCAAATTGGATTTCAATTAAAACTTAATTTTACGTCACGTGTCCCATCTAATTGAAATTTTTAAATTTTTGTGTCAAATGAGTTAATTTAGTGTAGAGAACGAGGAATTCAATATAAATAAATCATAAAAAATATAATCATATATTTAACACTATATATAAAATTAGAGGAAGAGAGAGTTTGAATGATTTTATATTTATGAGCCTTTTTTTTTTTTGTATAACTAAAAACAATTCAAATTTTATAAGTCATTATATACATATATATATATATATATATATATTAATAGGTAAAAATTAGAGAAAATCTAATTAAATTCTACAATTGAAGTCTAATTTTGCACCATGTGTCTTAAATATTTATATTTAGAGAGAGTCTTATTTCTTAATTTTGGAATCAAATGGAACCATATTATAAATATCTATTCAAGTGAATTATTTTGTATAAAAATCAAAAACTCTAGAATTATTGAACATAAAAATATTTTTTTAAAAAATAAACAATTTACATTTTTTGCGTTATAACATTCTTACAAGACTTTTTAAAGAGTTAAAAAAAAACTATAAGAATGACTATAATAATATTTAAATTATATATGTAATAATTATACTATGTACCTTTTAAGTATATCCGTGCATATGCATGTGATTATAAGCTAGTTTAAATAAAATTTTTGTCAATTGCACATCTACAAAAACTCTTCTCAATCGTTTATCAAAGATTAATATTCCTATTCCTAATTGAAATACAATTTCTATGAAACGGCTAATTATTCTTTGTATAAAAGTAGCGTACGTGTGGTTTAATTGAATAGAAGAGAGAAACACGCCAAAAACTAGAAGAGAAAAACACGTTCTTTGAGTGCTACATCCGTTGAAGTGTGCTACAACTGAAGTGAAAAAAATTGTCCTACAAACTTTGCTTTATTTCATTAAAAGGTATGTAACTTTTCTTCAAGGTATCGTTATTTATTTATTTATTTTTTTGGAATATTGCAAATGGGACTACAGCTTGTAATTCAAGCTGTACTCTTAGAAATCTCTCTTAATCGGTTACTCCTTAACTAAACTTAATAAATCTTAAAAATTTTAAGTTTTAACTTATCTAAAATTTCTTTCTCCCAAAAAAAAAAAAAAAACACTTATCTGAAATTTAAGACTTTTAACTATTCATAAACACCAACACTTAAAAGTACAAACTTAAGTCTTAATAAAAATTGAATAGGATAATCAATTATCACTTTAAAAAATAAATAAATAAATAAAATTCTCTCCTAATTTTTTCCTACTCTCTCCCCTTCTTTCTCCTAAATAAGGTTATTTTATATTTTTCAGGATAAAATTTTGCTATCAATGGGTAGGGGACATGACACCAAAGAAATCATATATTTGGGTGTGAATTTGTTTTGGTCGTATTAGTGGTTCTAAAAATAGGGATTTTTATCCCACATTGATTGTGTGTCCAGTGTCTGCTGTTTATAACTCTAGTTTACAACTACAAATGTTAGGCCCTTTTGTAGTTGTACTCTGGTTAGTAATGTATTATAAACCCGGTTTAAAACACTAATATTACTATTTTCGTGTGTGTTCTAATAAGTATTACTATTTACTAAAAAAAAATGTGCAGTTTTTTTTTTTTTTTAATGGAATAAATGTGCAATTATTGATCTATCAAAAAGTGTAAACCTCACATTGAAAAAAGTGAAAAATTATAACACTAATCCCAAAAAATAAGCTAATTAAAGAATGTAAGTGTTACACATATCAATAAACTTAGACATAATAAAGCAATTATTTATTTTACAAAACAAAGAATTACTAAGGAGTTGTGCATGATTGAATGCAAGTTTTAACTTCTTCTCTCTTCCAAACTCAACTAACACCAAACTGCGATGCTTTGGCCTTTATGCAATCCACTAAAAAAGTCATCCCGCGTTAAAAAAAAAAAAACAAAACAAAACAAATACATGGTTGTTGTGTTTTTTATTTTTATTTTTTTGATCATGTTAGAAATTATTGTAGAGAAAAGTCTATAATAAAAAGGAAAAAAAAAATACAATGTAGAGAGATGTGAGGTAAAAAAAAGGTTCAAACACCAAAATAACACAATAAATAAAAATATTGAAAGTAAAAATGATGCACCGATTCTTAAATATAGCATGTGTAAATTTGTAATGGTTAGTGGATTTAGCAACCATAAACAAATTCTCCAAAAAAAAAAAATAATAATAATAACGATACCTTGAAGAAAAGTTACATACCTTTTAATGAAATAAAGCAAAGGATGTAGAACAATTTTTTTCACTTCAGCTGTAGCACACTTCAACGGATGTAGCACTCAAATAATGTGTTTTTCTCTTCTAGTTTCTGGCATGTTTCTCTCTTTTATTCAATTAAATCACACGCATGCTACTTTTATACAAAGAATTAGCCGCCAGACAAAAATTGTATTTCAATTAGGAATAGGAATAGTAATCTTTGATAAACGATTGAGAAGAGTTTTTGTAGATGTGTAACTGACAAAAATTCTATTTCAATTAGGAATAATAGGAATAGGAAGAGTTTTTGTTTGTGAGAAGTTATATTGAGAACTTTTATTGTACACGTAACAGAGTAATGGGAAAAGTTCTACTGAGAACTTTTATTGTACACATAAAAGAGTAATGGGAAGTTTTTTTTTTTTTTTTTTTTTTGTGAGAAGTTCAATTTAGAAAACGTGGGGAAGGTAAATACGTGGGGTGTTTTTTAAGCTATCGAGTATTTTTAGGAAATCCTCTTAATATATACAGATAATCTGTGATTGTGGGGGAGTGGTAGTTTTATTCGAAATTAATGTTAGCATTTGAACATTAGAATTTTACTTGAGTTTTTTTTTTTTTTTTTTTTTTGATTGAAGAGTTTTTAAACGTGTAGTTATCCACAAATTTGGGGAAAAAAAAAAAAAGTGGCTAGGGTAGGCTTTTTTGGATAGAACGTGGGATAGTTTGTTTTGTTTTGTTTTTTTTTTTTTTTTTTTTTTTTTTTGTTTTTTTGTTTTTTTGTTTTTTTTTTGTAATTTTTGTAATAGGGTAGATAACTTATTTGATAAAATGTGGGGATTTTTTTTTTTTCAATTAGGTTTCTTGGTTTTTTTTTTTTTTTTTTTTTTTTTTATGAGATGGTTTCTTGTTTTTAATTTTTAGAAAGAAGTTAAAAGCAGTTTAAATTGTAATCAAAATTGTATATATCTGTTCAGTTTTTTTTTTTTGGATAAACTTGAGGATGTTTTAATTTTTTTTTCTTTGAAGATAAACCGGTGTCAATTCGGGTTAGTATGTCGGGTTCATGTCATGTCGAAGTAGGAGTATTCGACTAAATGGCTCAACCCTAATCCAACCCATTTAATAATCGTGTCATGATCCTTTAACCCTAACCCGACTTGTTAATAAGGCGGGTTGACCTGACCCAACCCATTTAGCATACTTAATAAACGAGTCATGTTGAGTTGACACGAATATAACACAACCCATTTCAACCTACATAATATTAAATATAACTTCCATGTAGAAATAAAATTTTTTTACATCCCAAAAACAATGCATACACTTCAAATCTTCAACTCACACTCAAAGTAATATAGTTCAATAAAAATATAACATTCATCTAGAAATAAGTTCTTTACACACTAAAAGAAGTGCATACACTTCAACCCAAATTCAAAATAACATAGTTCAACAAAAATGAAACAACAAAGTTTAACAAAAATATAATATCCTTGGAACTCGCCAAATGCTAAGTATCGATATTGAAAGAATTGGAGTAAACAATAGACTAATCTTGACTATGACTACGATTATCATCCATAGACTCTTTGTTAATGGCCAAATTCATAACATCTTCTACAAGCTCATCCAATTTCATTTGTGCAAGTTCTATGCCAAATATATATATATATATATATATAAAGTATTTGTAGTTACAAAATGTGATCATGCCTCAATGGTTTTAAAAGCAATACCCATCAAATCTAGTTTATAAACTATCTCAATAAACCCACTTGCAAGATATGCTGACGGTGTCCAACACTAATACACACACCAAAAAAAAAAAAAAAACACATGGCATAAGATAAAAGCTACAACTATGGCCTTAACCAACAATTAATATATCTCATATATTAATAACGGCACATGGGTTCAAAGTTTATAGAACAAAAACATTATGCAAAAAAAATTACTACAAAATTTTGAAACACCAAAAAAAACGATTTCTTTAATTCTAAAAGTCACTAAACACATTAGAGAAAGAAAGAGAGAGCAATAACCAGTTTGAGACTTTTAGTTTGAGAATTCGGCGTGAGTCTATAAGATAGTAGAGTGAGTAGTATAGCTAAAATATATATATATATATATATATATTTATTTATAAGAAAGTTTAGAGATTTAGGGTTTGTAGGGTTTAGAGATCTAGGATTTGTAAAGTTTCAATTTTCATTTATATCCCTCATAAGTTTTTGTAATTACTCATTTTTCTTTTAAAAAAATATATGTTGGATATAAAAGGTATTTAACAAATCTAAAATAAAATGAATATTTATTTGTTATACGAATTAAGTGGGTTGTGTTATGTAGGTCATTTCGGGTTGACACAAATAAATTGGCGTGTCAAACATGTCTATTGCGGATTACGCAGGTTGACTCACTTATGACACGTTTCTTATCGTGCCGCTTTCAGGTCGACCCGTTTATGACCAAAACTCATTAAAACCCAACCCTAACCCACAAAAACCCGTGTTGGGTTTGTGTCGTGTTCATGGGTTGGGTCGAACATTGACACCCCTAAATAAACGTGGGGTTGACTTTTTTTTTTTTTTTAAGGAAAAAAAAAAAAACAACAACAACAACAACAAATGTATAGTTGCATTGAAGAAGTGGGTTAGTGGGAGAGTGATCCTATTTTGTAGGAAATGTTTTAGGTGAGAGTTATAGATATATTTTTTCAATGTTGCTTATCCTCAAGTTTTGGCCATACTTAAACATAGGCTGTAAGGGTATTTTAGAACAAAATAATCCGGTCCAAACAGGGGAGGCCCATTAAATAGTAGTATAGATAATAGTTAAGCTCCTTTGTGTTTTATTAATTATTATCAATAAAGTCCCACATTACTTAAGAGAGTGTGTTGTGTGTAGTATAACTTGCCTCATCCTTTCTTAAAAGTTACCATAGCTTTTGAGTGGAGTTGTGGTGTGCTTTTGTGTTATAACCCTTTTCCCTCTCCCTTGTGTGTGTGTGTGTGTTTGTTTCTCAAAAAAAAATTATTATCAATAAATCATAATAATCATTCAAATAATAGTTACATTTTTTCTCACCTCTCTCTCTCTCTCTCTCTCTCTCTCTCTCTCTCTCTCTCTCTCTCTCTCTCTCTCTCTCTCTCTCTCTCTCTCTCTCTCTCTCTCTCTATATATATATATATATATATATATGAACAAACCATAACATGAAGTCCACAAGTATAAGAGTAATATTCAACTACACAAAAATTTATAGCTGTGCACCGATTACAAAGTTTAGCCAACCGAGAGCTTGAATTTGCTTAAAGAAAGTGAGTGTTGCACCTTAGTCCAAATAGTGTTGTATAATCTCTTCCAAATAAATAATATTTACAAATATATATATATATATATATATATAAATATAATTTTTTTTTAATTATATTTCTCTTGTGCTATATCTATTATTATTATGTTTGCACTAACAGAAAATAAACAAATTAAACATAGGCTTGTAAACAAACAACATCACATGATTCATATGGATCATATTAAGCAAAGTAGTAGATCATGGGATGGATGCCATACATTGCTTAAGGATCGTAGATTTGAGGTTATTTAACAAACTCCCTTAGTGCCTACAACATAGATTTGGATTAAGAGAACAAAAGAAATTAAAGAACCCAACAATACTAAAATAATTACAACTCAAGAACAAAATATTTTGAAAAAAAAGTTTCGAGAACAAAGTTAAAAACTAGTTTCTACCTTAGTCACTGTTAGAGAAAGAAGTTTTGAAGACTTAGAAAACGTGAAAAGTTGCTATGTGTGAGATTAGAAAATAGAAAATTGGGTTTTAGAACATATGGAGGCAAAAATTAACTCTCTCTAGATAGGTTTTTGGATGGAGGCATAAGGTGAGTATATATCTAAGTAAACTAGAGTTTTCTGGGTCTTTTAGAGGCTTTTGGATGTTCCCAAGGGTCTGGAGGGTTGTCCAACCCGAAAAGTCAAACTTTGGGGCCCTAAATTTGAAAACATGGTGTTCTAGAAATGAGGCTGTGTTCATAGCCTCGTGACGGTGAATAATTAGAACCCTAATCCGATTGCACTGATGACCCAAAATTCAAATGGCTATAATTCAATCATTTTAAATCTGAATCAGGAAATTTATTTTGTCCAAGTTGAAGCTTAAGATGTCCAATTTCCAACTAAAAAAGCCACATTTACAAATTATTTATGATTAAAAAGTTTTAGTCAAAATAGTGAGAAAATGTCATTTTTCAGCATCGTTTTCAAAAGAATTTGAACACTTTTGAGTTATAATTACATTTGAACCATTGAGAACACTTTAATTAACCTTAGTTGAAATATGCCAAGCTCATCATTGGGACCAGGGACTAAAGGTTATTAATGGTTATAAAATAAGGTGTCTACAAAATGTATTTATATCTTGTATTGTATAATTATTTAATTTTTGAATTTACATATTGTATAATATTAAAAGGTAACTTTTTAAGAGTGTTTTTTTTTTTTTTTTTTTTGAGAAACAAGAGCAAATATTAAAAGGTAGATTGGAGTCATTAAACTAAACGTAAATTAAAAAAAAAAATGTAAGTCCATCATTTAAAAAAAAACAAAAAACAAAAAATGTAAGTTTAAAAGACGTTTAACTCCACTAGAATTTCAGATGGGGATGTCAAAAATTGAAACTTTATAAAAAAAAAAATTAAAAAAAAAAAACTCTACTAAAATTCATCATATAGAGAACTTCATGAGGGGGAACAAATAACAAAACACAAAAAAGTGAAAAAAAATTCCTTAGAAGGCTAGAAGTGCACGGCTTCCTCTAGACTGCAGAAAATGCTTTAAAAAAAAAAAAAAAAAACAACAACAACAACAAATCTTGGCTCTGCATGAAGTTGTGATCAATTGTCTAATTATATTATGTGAGAGAGAGAGAGAGAGAAAATACCAATGAGTGAAGCTCTGAAGGGCAATCCAAAGTTGGGGTTTTGTTTTCAGTTTTATTTTTATATTTTTGTGCTTCTCTTTTAGTTCTTCAGAAATCAGACACTCCCTCTTTCTCTTTCTCTCTCATCTCAAATTACGTTTTTAGTTTTTCTTTTTTAAGAATTAAAATCTGATTGGTTTGGCTAATAATAGGCTTTTTATTTTATTTTGTTAACTTTTTGGGTTGTGTAGTGTTGATCTTTAGGTTTTCTTCTTGCACCATATTTTAATTTAAGGGCCAGGGGCTAAGATTTGGGAGGGAGGGGGCAAAGTTAATTAAGTGGGGGACTAAATCCTAATTTAACCTTAGTGTAAAGGAAATTTTTCTTGAAAAAAATATCAGAGGAGGCTGCAGCACCCCAAGGCCAAAATATGACTTTGTTCATGGGTCCACATGACTCTTTTACGCATATTACCTTACAGTTATATCAATTTAGTAAAGTTGTCGGCAATGAATTGATTTTTCTTTTTATATTCTTCGTACTGTTAAGAAAATGTTTTATGCTTTTGTGGTATGTACAAACTTGAGTAGTCTTAGGACTACTTTTATTCTTCAAAGGAAGTCTAAATGCAAACTTACACTCTTAATCAAAATTTGATTTGATGTGACCAATGATACCATAATGGTGACACTTGTATACAAAATCAGTTTTTTCTTGTAGCCTACGATCTATGACTTGTACAGCTGTCATGTTGTAATTAACATGAAGATTAAGTTAGTATGTTAGTTGTAGTCGTTGGCACTGCAGGTCTGCAGCAACTTTCTGCTCTCTTACTTTGTTCGTATTATATACAAACAGAATGGTAATTAGTTTGATTAATTAATAAGAATTAGATATTTTCTCTTAATTTTTGATAAAGGGTGTTGACCATGTATTAGTCGAAACGTAAAGCTATTATTTACTATTGAAATTGATCATCATCATACAAATATGGCCTGCAACACAGCCGCCACAAGGCTTGTCTCTTTTGAGGTGTGGTAGTAGTAAGATTATGCATGTTATGAATTATTGTGTTATTAATCAAAGTAACTAAAAAAATCAAGCTGGCCATTTCTATTAGTTTGAGTTATTTTTTTTTTTCAAAATGAAAAAGGGATGGAAAATTGATTAGAATAAGAAAATGAACTAAAACAATTTTCTGTTGATATGTACAAAACGACATTTTTTTTTTTTTTAACTACATTAAAAAATAGGGTGTGTGGTTTTCCTCAAAAACTGCATGACATTTTTTTTTACAATTTTTCATTTTCACTCGATTCATAAACTTCTCTTCACCCAATTCGATTCTTTGTTCAACCCAACCTCGGGGATGAGGGGTTATATGCGACAACTATCTACAAGGCCTACACTTTATTATAGGGAAATGTTCCAATTTTTGAATTATGGGTGTAAGCGTCCACGACGAGTGGTTTTCTTGTGGGAAGTACACTTGGTCGAGTGGATCGAGTAAAGGGTAAAAATGGAATCGCTACATAGATTAGGTCTGGAAATCATATGTATAACACCCTTATGTGAAAGACTGATTACCAGAGCATGTATTCAGAGTTTAGGTAAAGGATGGGAAGGTGTTAAGCACCCAACTTCACCTGACCCATAGATCGGCCTTCATTTATTGTGTTCCAAATCCTAACCCCATCAAAGGGTCCTCTAATAGATTATTCTACACACTCTAGGCATATCCTAACATGCATCTAACACACAAAATTGAATATCCCTATCATTCATCTAATCTATCGATACCGTATTTTGTCCGGCCCCAATTCACACATCAAATCAAAGACCAAAAAATAAAAATAAAAAATTGGAAAAATATGCAAAATTATTAATTTCAAAGCCAAAAAGGGTAAAAATAAGTATGACGTGTTTGAACGGTGAATAAAAAAAGTCATGATGATTGAAAAATCCATTTTACAACAATTAATACCTCAAAAGGTTGACTTTTTACTCTGACCGTTGGATCGTGTTGAATTTTGGACTATCTTGCAGGGCATATGTTTCCCTTCAAAACGATAGTTTACGGGTGAAAATTGGAGTTAAAACAGATGAGATATCAATAAAATACTAAAAACCCTAATAAAATTTTCACTATTTTTTTAGAAAAATTGGCAGTTTTTTACCTGATTTCGTGCAATAAACTGTACCGATTGGGCAAGAATTGGAACGAGCAGTCTGGACCATCTTGAAGAACCAGGTCTTTGCTATCTACAACAATTCAAAGCATGATGGTTGAGAAGTAAGATCTAGCTTTGAGTCTAACCTTAAAAGCTCCCCTCAGCACAACCATTCTCTACACATGAGAAGTAGGATTTGATTTTTCTCATAAACCTTTTAAGGGAGAAGATCGTGTGGGACTCATATACCTGTGAGACAATGATCCCATAAAACCAGCGCAGAAGATATCATCTCTTTTTACGAAGGGCATTTATCCTTTTTTTTTTTTTTAAGGAACTCGTATATAAATACAATTGATTTTGTTTTTCTTGCTTTTCATGTTTGATTTCTTTTACAATTAACATATATCCATTATCTTCATTCAATTTTTTCATATGAATTCATTCTCAAAGTTTGTCAAAGCCTCTACGTTTTCACAAGTCATGAGTCCTAAGTCCTAACATCTAGATGTCTCTCAAAATTCAATCGTTTTCACTAATCCTCGCTTACAATCCCACATGCAAACCAAAACTCCGAAGCATGCCTGGTGGCAAAACGGATTCTTGTTCAAGCCTTTCTCGGTTGGTTGCTGAGATGGGTTGCTGTGGGGTGTAAATATTTTCGTTTAGGCATATCGGTTTGCCATCAAGTCTCACTCTATTTTTCTTTTTTACCCTAAAATAATATTGATCTCTGACTTCTCATCATTTTTGAAGATTTAATTTGAGTGTTTGGTACTACTACATTGTTTTGGTTTTGGAATCTTGTGCTCTCTTCGGTTCTCAAGAAATCATAAAAAGGATTTTGTGGATTTCAGTTTTTTAGGATTTTATATTTGATATGAGTTTTTCCTTATATGAGTATTGTAGTTTCTAAATAAAATAAAGAGAAAAATGAAAATTTGATGGAAAAATGGATTAAAATTGAAAATAAAATAAATTTCTTTAACTGACATGTACAAAATGATGTCGTTTAATCGAATTAAAACTATGTCATTTATATTACTACAAACACTTAGTGCGATAGTCACTTTACAAGTGGGGTGTGAGAGGGGGAGCAGGAGGGGAGAAGGGCCGGGGTTCAAGTATTCAAAAAGGAGTTTCGCATATATATACACTTAGATTAGATTATAATAGAATTTCTATTTTGTATTAATAAAATAAAATAAAAATAAAAAAACCTATGTCATTTATGAGTTGAAGTGGCACTCAATGAACAACTAGGTACGACAAATTGGCAGGCATAAGGAAATCTAAACAATACTTAACGTGAGGGGAGTGAATCAAAATTTTGAATATTTATGGGTCAAATTTAAAATTATCACAAACTCTAAGAATGTAACTTGCAATTTAGTCTTAATTAAACATTTAGGATTTTATAGCTAAAGCAGTAGCAGAATTTCTAAATAATGTATTTTCATATATATTAATAGAAGTGTAATTTGTAATTTACCCAAATCATATACTATATAATAAAAGTTGAGCTTAGACGCCGTAGTTGCACCAAGTGGCTTCACCATATTGTAGAAATTTTTTAAAATTTTTAGATTTAATTAAAAAAATATATATATTTATATATAATTTCTCTTCTCCTATAATTTCTAAGTTGATAAAAATCTTTATTTGATTACAATCCAAATTCTTCATCTTATCCATATAATCATTATTTTTTACGTGTAGTGTATTATATATAAAAAAAAAAGTCTAATGCATCTTAAATTGCAGCAACATATGCTACACTAAAAAAAAAGAGGTCTAATTCATCTTAAATTGCAGCGATGCAGACATAGTGTAATCTAATTCTTCACATTTTTTAAATACTACACTAAAAAACAAGGTCTAATCCATATTGCAAAAAAAAAAAAAAAAAAAGATTTAAAATGATAAGACACGTAAAAATTTTAAAAATTAAAAAAAAAAACCTTAGAAACATGGATAAAATAACTAATTTACTTAGATTAAGATCATGTAACCATTAGTATTTTATTTAAAATTTAAAATTATAGATAAAAAATAATTTTTTTAAAAAATATACGCTATTTTTTTTTTTGGACAGAAACATATTTTAACAATATATATATATATATATATATGTGGGGTCAGAGAATTTGTGACTCTGGCTCACTTTACATTAGGGCCCAAGACCCAAGCCGAGGAGGGATATAGTCGAGGACATACAATGAAAGTCCAAATAGCCTTGAGACATAGCCGAGGATGATTCTGTCCTCGGCATCCCCAAGGCACTCCTAAAAGAAAAGGCAAGAACGGTATAGGAACATTTTTGGGAAAAACCGAACACATCCACGTTGATGAAGAAAGGACTCCTGGACAATATGGCGACAAAGGACAAAGGAAAGGCTGCCATTACTGCAATTAATTACTCCACACCAGACAGAGTAATGCTTTTTAGCTTTTACAACCACCCCCAACCACTTTGGGTATGGGCTAATGGGACAAGTATCAGCCCTGGAAAACTGAACCTACACGTGGACGTTGGAGGAAGAGTAAAGGCTAATATAAAAAGAGAAGTAAGCAATCCAAAAAAGGGGGCTGGGAAAAAAGACCAAGAACCAGAGCCTCCCAGGCCATGCCGAGGAGAAAGACTTCTCGAGCGAACATGGTTTATTTCTGTATGAATACCATGACTAACCACCGTTAGGTGACCAAGGCCTAACTTTTCAAGCCCACGCTTTACAAATTATATTGTTTGGGCCCTTAACGTGCGAACCCAACATCATTTGGGGTTGTTACAAATTGAGTCCTTACAATTGGCGCCGTCTGTGGGGAGGGCTTGTGTGTTGGCACAGGCGGTGGATCGAGAAAGTCTCTCTATCACTTTCAGCAGCCCGTTGTTGTGCCCTAACATAAAGTTCTAGAAGGGGCTACGCTTCGAAGCGTCAGTAGCGCGGACGGTTCTAGGGGCTTCCAACGTCAGATCGATGTCCCACACCTTGGCCGAGGGGCTAGTCCCCCCAAACTACTTAAAGAAAATTCTAGGTTTTGGACAAAACCAAGATATTGCATGGTCTTCAGACTCAAACCTATGGGGAAACCAACTACTTAAAGAAAATTCTAGGTTTTGGACAGAACCAAGGTATTACATGGTCCTCGGACTCAAACTTATGGGGAAACCAACTACTTAAAGAAAATTCTAAGTTTTGGACAGAACCAAGGTATTGCATGGTCCTCGGACTCAAACCTATGGGGAAACCAACTACTTAAAGAAAATTCTAGATTTTGGACAGAACCAAGGTATTACATGGTCCTCGAACTCAAACCTATGGGGAAACCAACTACTTAAAGAAAATTCTAAGTTTTGGACAGAACCAAGGTATTGCATGGTCCTCGGACTCAAACATATGGGGAAACCAACTACTTAAAGAAAATTCTAGATTTTGGATAGAACCAAGGTATTGCATGGTCCTCGGACTCAAACCTATGGGGAAACCAACTACTTAAAGAAAATTCTAAGTTTTGGACAGAACCAAGGTAGTGCATGGTCCTCGGACTCAAACCTATGGGGAAACCAACTACTTAAAGAAAATTCTAAGTTTTGGACAGAACCAAGGTATTGCATGGTCCTCGGACTCAAACCTACAGGGAAACCAATTACTTAAAGAAAATTCTAGGTTTTGGACAGAACCAAGGTATTGCATGGTCCTCGGACTCAAACCTATGGGGAAACCAACTACTTAAAGAAAATTCTATGTTTTGGACAGAACCAAGGTATTGCATGGTCCTCGGACTCAAACCTATGGGGAAACCAACTACTTAAAGAAAATTCTAAGTTTTGGACAGAACCAAGATATTGCATGGTCCTCGGACTCAAACCTATGGGGAAACCAACTACTTAAAGAAAATTCTAGGTTCTGGACAGAACCAAGTTATTGCATGGTCCTCGGACTCAAACCTATGGGGAGATTAGTCATTAGGAAATGGATCAAGTCTTAGACAGAATGGAAATCCCATCCTGTCCTCGGATCCCCAGCTCTAAGGAAACTAATGTAAACGAGTATTTAGGCCTAGTACAGTCATACCTCAGTCCTTGGACTGGATGCCAAAAATGGTTAAGGCTATGAATGTTGTCAGGAATGTGGTAAAGCATCCTAGTACACAGCGACCATCTCGGATAGTTCATTTTTGGTTACCCATTCTCGAATGATCGCCTCACACGCAATACATAATGTTCAGCTGTTATCTCGGTTAGTCTTATATGTATAACCTTTTTCAGGTCGGTATTATTGTGCTTGTTAGTCTCAATAAGTTCAAAATAATAACTTTTTGTTATCAAGGAGTTCGGCCCTAAATATCGTTTAGAAAAAATATATATATAGCATATCCATTCACAATATAACTATTGCAAAAAAGAATAAATACTTAAAATAAGATAAAGTCATCTTTTATTAATACCAAGAAATAGTACAGCGTACAATGAGGGGCTTAAGCAAGCCTATACCAGAAGCTAACTACAAAGGCAAAAAGAAAAAGCAAAAAAGGAAAAAGATACAAGGGAACGATAAATCCTTCAAAATTCTGCTCTTGTGGCGACTAGGCATGTCAGGATGGCCCTTTTGATGGAAGGGGAGAATAGGTAGAAGAAGAAGCAGAAATACCAGGATGTCCTTAGTGATGGAAGAGAAGAAGAAGCGGAGGGAAAAGGAGGCACCAAAGAAGGAGGAGAGGAGGAAGCGAGGATGCCCAATCCCCACATCAGCTCTGACTCCTAACACGCGGGTGCCATATTAGCAGCGCTTGAGAGAGAGCGGATGGTACCGACGATGAGAAACCCCATTGCTGTCGCACCAAAAATCTGACGCGACCAGCACCTGCTTCAGATTTTGGCTGAATGAGGAGAAGGCTTCTCCCCCGCCTTGTGAAAGGGGAAAGCTGTCTTGAGTCTCCGTCTCCATTGCCCTGACCGTGCCATCTTGAGTCTCGGAGATACCCAGTGCTTCTAGAGAGGGTGTGGTCCCTTCACCCCCACTTTTGCCTCAAACATATCACTCTCTAAGGCTTAAATTGCACTGGTAATGAAAACTTTGAGCGTAGCTGGGGGTTTGGGAATTTGAAAAGACTAAAGGGTCTGTACGTAAAGGAAGTGACCTCCTACCTTGCTTCTTATACGGAAGGCAAGTCTAGTGGCATTTAATCTGTACAGATTTCCAAGAAAAGCTACAAACGAGATAATTCCCACTCAACTCCCAACGCCGTCTACAACCACTAGATGGGCGTTGCCTCGTAAAAGGAACTTATTAAAAACGCGTCTCGTACACTGAAACGGCAGAGGCGCGTCGTGAGTAAAGCTAAGGGAATGTCTCATGACCGGGAGCGTTTCCCAGGCAAACGAAAAGACACTGATATTAATGAAGGACAAAACTAGGCAAGCCATGATATAGGCCCAACATCACCAAAACCCTCCTCCCCGACCAAGAGGTCGGACAGCAGGATTTTGAGGGATTATTGTGGGGCCAGAGAATTTGTGACCCTAGCCCACTTTACATTAGGGCCCAAGGCCCGAGCCGAGGAGGGATATAGCCGAGAACATATAATGAAAGTCCAAATAGCCTTGAGACATAGCCGAGGATGATTCTGTCCTCGACATCCCTAAGGCACTCCTAAAAGAAAAGGCAAGAACGATATATGAACAGTTTTAGGAAAAACCGAACACATCCACGTTGATGGAGAAAGGACCCCTGGACAATATGGCGACAAAGGACAAAGGAAAGACTGCCATTACTGCAATTAAATACTCTGCGCCAGACAGAGCAATGCTTTTCAGCTTTTACAACCACCCCAAACCACTTTGGGTATGGGCTGATAGGACAAGTATCAGCCTTGGAAAGCTGAACCTACACGTGGACGTTGGAGGGAGAGTAAAGGCTAATATAAAAAGAGAAGTAAGCAATCCAGAAAAGGGGGTTGGGAAAAAAGGCCAAGAACCAGAGCCTCCCAAGCCATGTCGAGAAGAAAGACTTCTCGAGCGAACATGGTTTATTTCTGTATGAATACCATGACTAACCACCGTTAGGTGATTAAGGCCTAGCCTTTCAAGCCCATGCTCTACAAATTATATTGTTTGGGCCCTTAACGTGCGAACCCAACATCATTTTGGGGTCGTTACAAATTGAGTCCTTACAATATATATATATATATATATATATATAATTGATTAAAATTTCACATAGGATAGGTGTTTCTTTAATTCCAAACCATCTAATAATTTCTCTTATAATTTAACTTCAATATATTTTGAAATTCTATGTCTAATAGAACTCTCCCAAGTCCTAACTTCCAAGTTTTTGGGATAAATATGCATCCTAAGTGATGAGTTTTACGTTTTTTTTTTTTAAATGTTAATTGTGGTAATTTTTTTTTTAATACATATCTTTTTCCTAATAATTCTATTTCTCTTATAATTCCTAAATTGATTAGAAATCTAACATCTTCACAATTGAAAATTTTCTATATATACAGTTTTTTTAGTGTATTCTTATATTGACTTGAAGAGAATTATTTTTATTTTTTTGGCAAATGAAATAGCTTTGGTTAAGTTTCCATAGGTTTTTAATTATTAAATTTATGAATTTTTTCATATAAATATGTTGTGTGATTGCTTGATACTTTTAAGAACAATAATTTATATGCAATTTATATAATCTATATTCAAGTGATTATTAATTTATTATTTCTTAATAAAATTATACTAAAAATTTATAATTAAAACTGTGCAACGCACGGGCATAATACTAGTATTTATCTATACTACTAATAAGATGATTCCCCTATTTGAGTTTCATCATTTAGTGTACCAAAATACCCTTTGTGGGTACCTAAGGCATGCTTGACAACGTCGTAGGCATGCTTGCAACATCCTCGGCCGTCCTCGGCATGCTTTGCAATGTCCTCGGCATGCTTAACAATGTCCTTGGTTGACCTTGGCATGCTTACAACCTAGGCGTCCCACATCGAAGGAAAACCCCCTCACTTTCTGCCTTATAAGCTGTGAAGCAAAAGGAGTAGTGTACCACCAAGCATCTGATCAGAGGCTTGGTGGTACACTACTCTCTTTGCCAAGCATGCTGAGGATGGCCGAGGACGTTGCAAGCATGCCTAGGATGTTGCCAAACATGCCTAAGAATGCCTTAGGTACCCACACCCTCAAATTAAGATATTTAGAAATTTTAAATAATATGGTTAGACATGTAAAATTACTAATTTAAAAACTTATAAATTTTAGATAATTTTTTTTAAAAAAAAAACCACTTTTTTACCATTTACGCTTCTCCCTCTCCACGTTTCTTTAACAATTTTTTATTTGAAGAACAAGTTTTTTTTAGATAATTTCAAATGGTTTTTTTTTCCCTTCTCTCATGTTAGTCAAGTTCAAAATGTTACCACTTCTCATGGGATACTTACCCTTCCCCTTAATTAAGAAATTATTTCTCCTTAATTACTATCATAAAAACAAAATCCTACCAAGATACATTACTTTCTCCAAAACAAATAATATACTATTTTGAATACACTATTTTTTTTTAGCTAACTATTTATTTTAACTCAAAGATAACCTTTTATCCATATCCCTTAAAAATAGGCACTTCCATTTTTCCTTATTTCTTCTGAATGGCAAGTCAGTTGCCACACCTTTTGCCTTTATTTTGAATCAAAGTAGGTCGCAACTGCTGTATTTTTGTCGATATAACTATTTTTAGGGTTCTTGGAGCAATTACAGTTGTTGTATATCTGGTTTTGTGGGGGCAAAAATAAGGAACTAAGGACCAAATGAGGTTGAAGTCAATGACAAAGCTTCAAGGGATGGCACCATTTTTTTAACATATTTGTTTTTTTCTTTTCTTTTCTTTTTACCATGTGAATAGATTTTTTTTTTTGGGGGTAATTTTGTAACTGTTGAACTATAGAATTTCGGGTAAAAAAAATGTAATTATTTACTTTATTTTATTGCATTTGGTTTGTCCATGATTATAGGTTCTAGAATGAACGGACATGGAAATAGGAGAGATAAAGTAGGATGAAATCCCTATGAAAAATAAGGTCATGAGTCGATGCTTAATATTAGTAGGAGGATGTGTTAATACCCAATTGTGATTAATGAAAAAAAAAGGCTAATATATATATTTTATGGACGTGTTTATCCATATGAAATGAACATATTTATACATATACACACACAAAATAATGTGTCAAAAAAAACATATATATACACACACACAATAATTCATGTTTAGTTTGATCCATCATCAAAAAAATAATGTTCAAGAATTCCTTTGAGACACAATAATTCAATATCTTTTGAAGAGTTAATGAGATAATCCATGAAGTTTACACAGTCAATGAAATAATAGAGATAATTATCACCATATTGCTCTAATGTAATTATACTTTTGAAGTTGAAATCTGAGTGATTGTCTATTATCAATAATAGGTTTTGTATTTGCTTATTGTTGAATTTTATATCAAATAAGTTTTCTAAAGACTTCTTGAACTTGACTTCAACCTTCAAAAGTTATGTGGCACAATGCATTAACTCACAGTTTTTCGTATTATGTGCAATTCTTGGGAATGAAGGACATTTTTTTTTTATGCACCATAGCAAGTAGGGGTTTGGCTTAATTCTAGTACTTTTTCAATTGTACATCTCCTTTTGTTTTTAATATATAATAACAAGTGGTAGTGAGTTTTAATCTCCACGTTTAAATTAGTTAGTGGGCAATGCGGCAGTTTTTTATTAAAACAAAAGGAGATTCTAGTTAAAAAATTATTAGAAATAAACCAAACTTATTAAAAAGTTGCTCAATATTATAGATTTAATTATCTACCATTAATTCATGGATATAGTTTTCAAAACCAAAGAACTTCAGGATAAGATGAATACAGTTATATTGCATAGTACGAACCTCATTCATTGTAAACAACTTAATTAGAACAATGAATAGAAGTTGATTTTTTAATACAATAGATAGCCTTCTCAAGTTGTGTGGCACACCACATTGAGTCGCAGTTCTCTGGATTTTATACAGTTTTCGAGAATGAATGACACATTTTTTTAAGAAACACACCAAGTAGAATCTTAGTATTATCAATTGAATTATCAACAATTGATTTATGGATATAATTTTCAAAACTAGAACTTCAGAGCAAGATGAATAATGTTTTGTTGTTAGGTAAGAAGCTCGTTCTTTGTGAATAATTTAAATAGAATAAAGAACAACAGTTGAATTATCTAATAGCATTATATCATGTGCCAAGGTATGGCTCATCCATTCCATTTTTAAAATTAAGTCATAGTTACCTATAAGATTCTCCATCAATTATCAACTTTGACAACTTTATTATCAACTTTGACAACTTTGAGCTTGGGCTTTTATCGAAGATGCTTCATATTCACTTCTTATTAATCAAACTATCATACTTTGGCCCATCTAAAGATGAATTCTTGATTTTTTTTTTCCTTTAGTCCACATGACTCTTTACATACAATAGCTTATGGTTATAGCAACTTAGAGTTTGTTTGGAATGTGATGAAAATCTCAGTTTATTTAATTTTTTAGCTTCTTTTTTGTACTATTTATGAGTCTCATTGTACTTTTTGGTACTATTCATAAGTCTCATTGTGCTATTCAGCTAACTTTTAACTTTTTCTTTTTTCCTACACTTTCAGCAAAAAGTTTTCAATTTTAGTTAAATAAATTGTTCTTAAATTGAACCTTAGTAAAGTTGTCGGCAATAAATTGATTTTTCTCCTTATATTCTTTATATGTTAGAGGAATTGTATTATATTTTTGTGGTTTTAATAAACATATCCATACTTGAAATAGTTTGGATGAGTGTGCCAAGCAGCACCACAATGAAGGCAAAAATGAGTAGTCTTAGGACTACATTTCTTCTTCAAAGGAAGTCTAGATGTAGGCTTATACTCTTGTCTGAGAATGAAAATTTGATTTGGTGTGACCAACAAGACCACAATGTGACACATGGGTACAAACTCAGATTTTTCTTGTAACCTAGAATCTATGACTTGCATAAGTGTCATATTATAATTAACAAGTAAATAAAGTTAGTCTGTTAGTAATAGTCATTGGCAATGAACAACTTTCTAGTAAGCTCTCTTACGAGAGGGTGTTAACAATGAATTGTTCGAATCTGAAGCTTTGTCTATTATTGGAGTATATAAAGAAAAGAAATGTCCTAATAGTTAATTTGAGAATGAAAATTTGATTTGGTGTGACCAACAACACCACAATGGTGACACATGAGTACAAACTCAGATTTTTCTTGTAGCCTAGGATCTATGACTTGTACAATTGTCATGTTATAATTAACAAGTAGATTAAGTTAATCTGTTAGTAGAAGCTGTTGGCAATGCAACAACTTTCAGGTAAGCTGTCTTACAGGAGGGTGTTTAACAATGAATTGTTCGAACCTAAAGCTTTGTCTATCATTAGAGTATATAAAGAAAAGAAATGTCCTAATAGTTAATATCAAGAACCCAGCCGCAAGACTAGGCCAAGCACCGTTGAATTTAAATTTATTTTTATCAAACTAGTTAATGACTTAATTCTTGGGGTGTTGTAGTGGTAAATATTATGTTACCAATGACGATGTTAATAATTAAAGTATTTTTTATATATAAAATTGGCCATTTCTATTAGTTTGAGGGTTTTTTTCCCTTCCAAAGTGAAAAAGTGAAGGAAATTTTATTAGAAAATGAAAATAACATAATTTTTTTTGCTGGCATGTACAAAATGAAGTTGTTTTAGCCACATTAAAAGTATGTCTTTTTTTTATTTGAAGTGACACTTAACAAATAATTACATACACTAAAGAAAGCAAATCCAAACGATACTTAACATTAAGGGAACAAACAAAAATTTTAACATTTTTAGGGCATAAAATTAAATTTATTGCCAATTTTAAAAGTGTAATTTGCAATTTTATCATCGAATTCTATAGCTAAAGTAATTACAAAATTTTCAAACAATGCATTTTTAGACATATTACATAATAATTGTTATAAATATTAAAGTAAAATGTTTATACATACAAAAATGAACATATTTATACATATATCCAATAATTCATGTTTATTTTGATCCATCATCAAATAGATGGTGTTCAAGAATTTCCTTGTGACACAATAATTAAACATCTATTGGAGAGTAATTGAGATAATATAGTAAGATCACATAGTTAATGAAAAAATAAAGATCATTATCTAGACCATATTGCGCTAATGTAATTGTATTTCTAAAGTTGGACTTTAAGTGATTATCTATTCTCCACAGTGGGATTTGCATTTTCCCATTGTTGAAGTTTATATCAAACAAGTTTTCCAATAACTTCTTGAGCTTTACTCTAGCCTCCTAATGTTTTGTCACACATTGCATTGACTCACACTTCTTTGTATTATGTATAGTTCTTGGGAATGAAGGATGCATTTTTATGCACAGACCAAGTAGATGCTCAATATTATAAATTGAATTATCAACAATTGATTCATTGATATTGATAGTTTTTAGACCCCTTAAAAACACAATCGGATTAACCTAGGTAATTAGCCAAGTTGTTACTAAGTCCAAATTCCAAATCTAGGTTATCACAATCAAACAATCATATCATGCATAGTAGCGGAAAGATAAATAACACAAAGATATGATAACCCAGGAAAACCAAACCGGTAAAAAATCTGGAGATGATTTAACCTAGCTATCCTCAAGGTAAAAAGAAAATCCATTAGAAAGAATCGAAGTTTTACAATAATGACTTAGACTACTAACATCCTATTGCTACCCACCAGTAGAAATTTACTGACACGACCACGTGCAAGCTCTGAGATCACAGACTCCTTCTTTCTTTGGCCTTTGCAAAACTCAAACACCCACATTTGTGACTTTGAGATCCCACTCAAAGGTTTAGCAACACAAACTCTCCTGTTTGTGACTCCAAGACCACCCTTGAATGTTTAGATCATTAGCACCTTTGATAACTAGAGAAGACAATAACTTCTACAACATTGGATCTTGAGATTCTTTAAGGAATAACACTGATAGAAGACATAAGAGAGCTTTTGGGTACAAAACTCTAGATCTACAAAAGAGGCACAAGATGCACTCTAATCTCTCTAAAAAACTCTCAAAACCTCATCTAGGGTTAGCTTATAATGTCCTTTAAATACTGGAAAAAATGGCTTGCAATTTGGACTTCAAACGGTCAAGTTATGGCCTTTTTACGTTTGTTGATTTTGCTGATATGCGATTTTGGATCGATCGAAAATCACTAGCATCAATCGAACCAACCAGCTTGTAACTCATTTGTTTTTATCCCGAATTTGAGTTTTTTGTCTTGGGCTTCAATGTAAACCATTTTAAACTAATGAGACTTAGTTTTTGTCATGGTTTGCCAACATTACAAACTTAAAACCTAACCGATATAATTTTCAAAACCAAGGGACTTTAGGCCAAGATGAATAATGCTATATTGCTGGGTAAGAATCTCATTCATTGTAAACAACTTGCTGAGAACAGAGAGCATAAGCTGATTTTATAATAATAGTTGATAGCCTCCTAAAGCTTTGTGGCACAATGCATTGGCTCGCAGTTCTTTGTATTATATACATCTACTCTAACATAATCTAAATGTATATGTGTGTGAAACTTCTTCCTAGAGACTTGAACTCTAGCTCTTACCCCCCACACCCCACAAGCACTTATACTTGTGGAGTGACCTTTGCACCAAAGGTGTTCGATGGTTGCACTAGACCAAGTGAATGCCCAATATTATGGATTGAATTATCAACAATTGATTCATCTATATATATATATATATATATATATAATTGAAACCTTTGAAACTTTCACAATTTTCCTCGTCAATACAATATTTAAATAAAATTATCATTTTATTTAAATAAAATGATAATTTTAGTCCAAATTTAATAAGGAGTGAAACTCTATCTCTCTAACAAGTTCAACTTAAACTCAAACTCGTCATTATCATTTTTTTAAAACAAAATTATTTTTGTTGAATCCAAACTTAACAATAAGTGAAACTTTATCTCTCTAACAAGTCCAACTTAAATACAACAATAATATTATTAGCAAAAAAAAAAAAAAAAATACAACAATAATATTTGTTAGTTATTACTTGTAATCCGCATTTTCTTCTATTGAAGTTTTCAAGATTTTTAGTATTTACTCATAATCTAAACTCTAAACACACAAAACTTCATGTTCAACACAATTTTTGGTGACCATTATTTTACATTGAAACACTACCTCTACCTCTATGTTGGCTGTTCAAGTTCACTATAACTCTAAATCCTTCTTTAGTTGACAACTATGAATCATTTAGCTAGAAATATAAAATATCTTGCAAAGACTTAATATTAAACAAAATTATTTTTGTTTAATCCAAACTTAATAAGGAGTGAAACTCTATTTCTCTAACAAGTCCAACTTAAATTTAAACTAAAACGTTGATAATCTATATATATATATATATATATATAACCGAACTTTTGGTTGACCTCTCTACAATTTTACATATCAACATTATTTAAATAAATAAAAACAAAAATTATGATAGGACTCAAAAAAGAAAAAAGAAAAAAAGAGACTCACGTTGAAAATAGAGAGACTCACGTAACCAACAACATAAAAAAAAAAAAAAAAAAAAAAAAAAAAAAAAAAAAAAAAAAAACAAACAAACAAACAAACAAACAAAAGAGAGAGAGTTAGGATTAAGAAAAAAGAAAAAAGAGAAGGACTCCTATTAGGAGTCTTTTTTCCCTCCTCAAAACCTTAGCAATTACCACATCAAAACCCTAAACTTAACTTCACTTTAGGATAAATAAAATAAAATTAAAAAAAAAAACCCGCAAGCAATCTAATTCAACTTTCTTCTATGATTAATGAATTTTATGTCGAATTTTTTTATATCGTTATTATTAATAAAATTTCAATTCAACAGTGGATATTTGTTTATATTGTTATTAATTAGATCTTTTATGTTGAATGTTTTATTTGCTTTCATATGTGCCTGAGATTTTCTTTCTATCTTATTCTTTTATTATGTTTAGAATTGATTTTCTTTTGAGTATTTGGGTTAATCTCCATATTCATATTGACATTGTTTTCGTGGGTTTAGTTTTTGGGTTGAAATTTCTACTAATTATTTTTTTATATTGTACATAGCAGATAAAACATCTTTATTTTTTTGAAGAAAAATCAAAGTTGCAACCTATGTCTTCTAGCTTAGGGAACGATAAATTTTTATTTGGTATGCTATATATAAATTTATGGAATTTGGTTTGGTTTTGAAGTAGAATTTAGGGATTCTACAAATTTTGAAGTTTTAAGTCTTGGGGTTTTTGGTATTTGCGTTTCAGTAGGTTGATCTTAATTCTTCACCTTAAATGTTTTTTATTTAGGTTGATGTGATTTTTTTTTTTAATACTAAAAGCTATGATTTTTGGTTGATTAATTATTTGTTTGGATTCAACATAAAAGATAATGGAATTAGGTATTATAATTTTGATATTGTTTCATGTTTTGAATTGTCTATATTGTCATTACTATGATAAAGTCATATTGCTATTCAAATTTGAAACTTGGTGTATCTTTCTCATATCATGGTATTTGTTTATATATTTGCAGTTTATATTAGTTTTGAGTGTGTGTATATATAACTATTGGGAGTTTTTCTTTATTAATTTAAGAATTGTAAATTACTTTGTAGGTTTCGGTAACTATGCACTTGCAACTCAATAATGTTCAATGTTAGACAACACTTCTAAACTATGGAAAAGTATAGAAGTTAAATATTTCATCATTTAAAATATATATATATATATATATATATATTAACTAGCAAAAAGTCTATTTACTCATTGTTGGATTTTTTTTTTTCAAAGTCAATAGTTTTTTCGTGCATCGCACAGGTTAACGACTAATGATTATAATTTTCAAAATAAAAAAACCTCAACTAAGATGAATAATGTTATATTGTTTGGTTGGAACCTCATTCTTTATAAATAACTTACTGGGAAGAAAGAACATAAGATGATTTTCTAATAACATTAGGTAACGTGTCAAGATACAATGCATCCATTTCATTTTGAATTATGCAGTAGAGTGTGAGAGGTGAAGAAAAAAATTGTGAATTCATATGTAAATGATAAACAATTACTCACAATATACGATATCAAAATTGTGGCAAAAAGTTGCAGAATAATTTATGGTCAATCTCTAAGAATTTATCTACAAGAAGAACAGAGAAACAGACTCCATTCCCACACACCCAAACATCGTGTGTTTATCACTTGACCTCTCACACCATTTAAAAGCTCCACCTCCATGGTCAAACAAAACGTGACTTCCTCCTCATCATCAGATAATATAACAACAGTCTCTAAAAATATTGTTAAGACAATATACATTTCTTGGATTAAGATCTTTTGAGTTATTTAAGAATTTTTAGAGTTACTTTTAGGGTAGATTTATAATCTGAGTAGGTTTCAAAACTTGGAGGGAGGTTGAAAAGCTTCCAGAATTTTATGGTACTTTTTTATTTTTTATATTTTAGTGAAGAGTTAATGGATGTTAAAATATTGATTTATGAAATATTTTTTTTAAAATTATATGGAAAGAGAAAAATATAACTGAATTTTTAATAAATTTTTATATTTTTAAAAATTTTATATTGAAACTTTTCTAAGAGGACCCGTTAATAAATGTCTCATGGCACTTTCAAATTGCAATCAAAGGAACGAAAGTGAAAAATTAAAATCCCAACTTTGATTTTTTCTTTTTTTCTTTTTTTTTTTCCTTAAAGTTTACAACAAACACAGCACTCCCAAGTCCCAAGTCCCAACATAAACTATTTCTCCATAAACTAGAACCAGATTCTATCACCACGCTCCCGAAAATCGCGTGTTCATCACTCGCCCTCTCACACACCATTTAAAAGCTCCACCACACCACTCCACCATCATCGCAATCATCATTATCAAACAAACAAAACATGACTACTTCTTCTTCCTCACTGGTCCTCCTCATCCTCCTACTCTGCACCGTGTCGCACACGATCCCCACCCTATCCTCCGCCAACATAGAAGCCTATCCTTCAATCCCAGGAACCCAAACAACCACGGACTTTTCAAACAATGGCGAGCTTGATCTTGCACCGGTTCGCCGGGAAGTCTACGGCGGCGGCCGAATCATCGATATTAGCCACCGGTACACGCCGGACATGCCGTCGTGGGACTCGGTTGATGGGGTGGGTCAGTTTCTGTGGCTTCCGAAGAGCATGAAGAATGGCTCGCTCTCTAACAACTCGGAGATGAAGCTTCCCACTCATACGGGTACCCATGTTGATGCCCCGGGACACGTGTTCGATCACTACTTCGACGCTGGCTTCGATGTCGACACGCTCGACTTGGACGTGCTCAATGGTTCGTGTATTCTATTCACTGTTCTCGTTCTGTTTTGTTTTCTTGGCTTTGTGTTCGATGTTGAATCATGTTCTTGTTTTGCTCATTGTGTTTGACCACTTTCTTATATTAAAAAAAAAAAAAAAAATCACTTTTAAGCCTAACTTTTATTATGAATCAATTGCAATGGGGTCCATTTCAGCAGTTTGTTTTGGAAAAAAAAGTTAATAAAAAATTTGGTGTGTTCTAAGTTGTCAATGTTATGTTTAATTTACACAGTTATGAATTTATGATGTTCATATTCAGTGTTTTTTTTCGTGTATTGTAGTGGTAGATTGAATCAGTGGATGTTTTGACTAATCATGGTTTTTTTTAGTGTTGGAGTTTGTGGGGTAAAAGGTAGTGGAAAGTTACCTTCAGTTGTTAGGTTGAAAAAGGGTTTCTTTTGTTCTGCCTTTTTGTTTTGGTTGATTGATATTTAACCAGGGTATTGATCTTATTGTTATTAGATAATTTTTGTTTGGTTAAATTGCATGTTTGGTCCTCTACTGTTGACATTTGTTTTAAAATCGTCTTTTTTACTTTTAAAAAGTGTTTGGATTTGATTCCTATAATTTCAAAATTGTTTCATAAATCATCTAATGGCTAAAAAATGATGACACCTTTTAAAAGTAAATATGCAATTTAACCTTTTTTTGTATTAGTGTGTATTTTGGTGGTCAAAGCTTTTCTGTGTGATTTCTCTGTACTTTACTGCCTTCTTGTTGGATACTATGGCTTGTGTGCAATAATTTTGAATGCATGGTGGATTGGAGAGTGCCTGTTCCACTAAAAGGAAGGTAAGGTATTATGTGTTGACTTCTTCATGGGATGAGTTAAGCTTAAATGGGCAAAATGTATGTTGGATGGGGCATTCTAATATAGTTGAAGATAAAATTCGAGTTTCATGTTCTATTTTATGGTTTATGAAAACTGTTAAATTCATATAAACAAATGTCAAATCTTCTACTGGTTTCTCTCTAACTGTCTCGTAATTGCGAAGAAGATATTTTCCTCCTCCTTTGGAGAGCAGATTCTCTTTCTGTGGATTGGTGCATCTGAAATGTGAATGTTAGATTTTTTTTTTTAGCTTGATTTGAAACAGAAGGATATGTTTAGTTCATTGTTCCTATGAGACTGTTTTGGTAAAGTGTCCTTCCTGATTTCTCGAGAAATGCTTATTATACTATCTGTCATGCTTTCTTTTATTTTTTGATACGTTTTTGCTCTTCGTACCTTGCGCATCTAAATGGTCTCCCATCTTTTTCTGTGATGAAATGTAAGATCAATTTTAGATATATAGTAATTACATTTTATTGTCTTGATGAGATATTATTGGTGATGATGGGATTATATTTGATTATTGCAATAGGTCAAGCATTGTTAGTTGATGTTCCAAGGGACAAGAACATAACTGGTATGTATTTCTAAAGAACCCTCTTTTTGTTACTTGTGATTAGCTTCTCCCTATGTTTAAAGGAAACTTTTTTTGGAGGGGGTGGGGGGTGCTGCTACAAAATTTTCAACATGCTACTTCATTTTTGTTGGGCAGCAACATTGAAATTCTACTTTATGTGTCTGTGATGAAATTAGATGCTGCATCAGTTGGTGTTGCCTGCAGGGGCAGAGCCCAGATTTGTTGCTGAGGGTGGGGTGGGAAGGTGTTTTTAATAGAATTATATATATATATATATATATATATCTGTATATGTGTGTGTTTGCGTAAGTTTTAGTGAAAAATATCATGTTTTCTGAGAAAGGTGTAAACCAACACCATTTGAAGATTATTGATTTAATATCTCTTGAGTTCTATTTTTGATAAATAACTTCTTAACATTATGAGTTTTAATTAGATATCTTTCTTTCATAAAACTTTGTATAAAGTTCAATAGTAATTTGTCATACAAAATTGAGAATTTTAAGGATTAAACTTTATATTTAAAAATTGTACGAAAATTTCACTTTTTTATTTAAAAGATCACTTTTGATTTCTTAAAGATTGGAACCTCTTGAATATTATAATTTAAAAAACATGTGTCCATTTATAAATAGACTTACCATGCGATCTTAAGGCTGGTGCTTATTAGCCACAAGGCCCACCACTACATGATTTTTTTTCAGCTAAATGGAATGTTGTTATATTTTCTAAGTGATGAGAACATTTTGTGCGTTATATTTTCCTAAGTTTTGGATATATTTGGAGATAACAAAGTCTATTCCTTACAGCTGAAGTTATGAAATCCTTAAATATCCCCAGGGGAGTACGTCGTGTCCTTTTCAGAACTTTAAATACTGACAGGTAAGTTCAGAATTCCTACTGTAGTGGAACTTTTTGTACTGATGACGTTATCTTATATTATGTTGTTTTCGCATTTGTAAGTTGTCATTGGTGATACTGGTACTAATGCATTTGATGTTTAATTAAAAGAAGAAGAAGAACTATTGCCTTTCTCGTATTTTAAAAAGTTGTTAAAGGTTATTTCGTATTTAACTATGAAAGTAATAATTATGCATTTTGGTTTGTGCTAACGCTTGTTGCAATTTCAGGAGGCTTATGTTTAAAAAGGAGTTTGACACAAGTTATGTGGGATTTATGAAAGATGGGGCACAATGGTTGGTAGACAACACAGACATCAAACTTGTTGGTAAGATAGGCCAACGCTCTGTATCCTCCTTTTGTTACTGGGTCTTCCAGTTGTGAATTACTTAACATTTCCTGCTAATTCAACAGATAATGCAAAAAATTCTACAAAAAATTTCTTTCTTGCAATGTGCTAACCCTTATAAAATTCATTGAAAACTGACTCTGCAAATAGAGTTGTGTTTAGTTATTGCAAATCAAGAAGGCATTAGTGAATTTCAATTTCCTTTCTGCTCATGATATTTGCATTTCTGTGCTTTTTCTTGCCAATCTAGTGTTTGCACTGACACCTTTTGCTGCTATGAAATGTAGGAATTGATTACTTATCTGTTGCCGCCTATGATGATTTGATCCCATCTCATCTTGTCTTGCTGGAAGACAGGGTAAGAAAATCTTTGTTTGATCTTCCATGTTTGACTTTTAGAAATGTTTTGCTGATTTTACCTAGTATTTTAATTGAGCATAATATATATGGTGAGGATTCATTTGTCGAGCTTCAAAATTTGAGATTCTTTTGTCCAACTGTATATATAGTTTGGTATTTCATTGTTTGGGTTTATGTTAGAGATTCTTGTGAGATTTCTGAGGTTGATTCTCTGTCTATGAAGCTGAAGTAATGTTGTCCTGGTGGTTGGGGCCAATATGACATAATATCTGGTCTCAAGTAATGTTGTCATTCAATTGTGAATCATTCCTGTATATCAGGATTGGGTCATAGCTACCTCCGTTTGCTGTCTGTTTCTCAGCTGTTAGTGCAGTGATGTTAACACGAGCCAAATGCATCAGACTACTTCCCTCCTACCCTTCTCCAATCATGAAGATCATCATTGTCCCAAACCCCACAAACACTGTCATTAATTGTTTTAACCTCAACCTCATATTTTGGATGGAAAAGTTTTTGACTAGTAAGTTACAAATGCACCAGTGGGGCTTGAACCCACAACCTCACCTTCCATACTGTTATTATGGGAGGAGGAAATGGCATTAGGGCTATATATTAGTGGGGGCTTCACCTCTTTATGTACAGTATTCTGACTGCTTTTTCTTTAAACCACTTTTAGATTCTTTTCTAAGTATATTGTATTTAAATTAAAAAAAAAAAATCTAAAATAACATTAAAAAATTCTGTTAACAATTTGTTCAAGCAAAAGTTGTGGATGACTGGCTATTGTGGTGGTATTTAGTTATTTACAGTAAAAAAACTGCCATTATCTTCCCAGCATTGACTTTTTATATAACCTGGTCAAGAGTCATATTCCCCTGTTGGCCATTGTAGAGATTGGTAATTTAGTCAAGCTCTCAATCAATGTCTTCTTCCCTCTTACTGTATTTGGCTCATAAGCATCTACCAGAAGGTTGATGCCTGGGAACTTGAATTGTAGAGCAGCTGGTTCTGGTTTAATCTCAGACATGTTTGTTTTCCCACATTTATCTTCTTTTACATTAATGAGTGCAACGTCCCATTTGGAAAGCATCATTGATTAGTCTATAGGTGATCCAGATTGGGATGGAAATGCTATTATATGTCTATGCCATGGCTTTAAAATATAAAGTAACAATTAAATTTTGTTGTATTTGGATTCATATAGAAGTAGTAGGCTCAACACACGATGCTAATAAGGCTTTAAAATTCAGGAAATCATCCTTGTGGAAGGCCTAAAGCTCGATAATGTCCAGCCAGGAATATACTCTGTCCATTGCTTACCTCTTAGGTTGCTTGGTGCTGAGGGATCACCAATAAGATGCATTCTCATCAAATAAATAATAGTTTCCTTGTAAGTGTATATTACTGAAAGTGATCTATCTTATGCAATAATTTTCCTAATTTAATCTGAAACCTGTTTTCTTATTGGTTTTAGTGGTATACTCATGCATATTGGTTAAATTGTTACAGGGAAACAATGTTAGCCTAAGAAGGCGAGTGGAATCAGAATGTAGAGATGGGTTTTCTTGTGCTAAATTTGAGCAGGAGAGAGATGATGTAGTAACATATGGTAAAAACTCAGCAAATGTAATAAATTGGTTGGGCCTTTTGGACATTTTGTACAGGTAATAAAACTATTATTCCTAATTTTTGTATACTCAACAAAAAAGAACCACCAAAAAAAAAACCCAAACACACACCTACATTGTTAAACATGCCCATCAAAACATATCCATCACTTAGAATAATCATTTGGACTGAGTGGTGAATAGAGAGGTCAAACCTTAAAATGTTGCATGCTAGGAATTTCTAGCCTATTATTGGTAGGAGAAGATGATAATCCCTTATTTATCGCAATCAGTTTATACTTTATAGCAATAACAGCGGCTATTCATGAAGCAGAGTCTAGGACAAGGTCATGTACATCTACGGAGCTAATAGGGGCAGTAGTTTTTTTTTTGACAGTAAAGATAGAAAATAGGGGCAGTATTCTTACTTTTGAATTTCATTGTGCCTTACCTAGATCAATAAATCGGAGATAAATGTGAACCAGAAAAATAAATAGTTTCAGTAGGCTGTAGCTAGAATCTTATGGCTATATCCCTCATTGATTTCAAGCATAATGGTACGTAACTTTGAATTGAATGTCTTTGAAGTTTGAACGATGAAAGATCAGGCAGTTAGCATACAGAACAGCTTATAAAGTATAATAAATTATCCAAAACAAAAACACAAATCCTAATTAATGAAAGAGGAATGAGGAAACCAATCATGTACTAGCTCTTGCACCATAATGGAAAGAAATAAAAGAACGGGAGAAAGTTTTTTATACACATTTAGGGTGTGTTTGTTGGAAGGTGAAATAGGGTGGATGGAAAACTTTGGAGAGAAAATGGGAAGGAAAACTTTTTTGAAGTGTGTTTGGTTGAGTGAGGAGGATGAAAAATAAATGGTAGAGTCTAAGTATTTTCTTCCTTGGTCCACCAAAAAGTTTTCTTTCCAAAATGAAGAGAAAACTAAATAGAAAAATTGATCATTTTTGGACGAAAATGCTCATGTACAGTTGCACCTTCACCCACGTTGCTTTTCTTTACACTTTTTTTTTTTCTTTCTTTTTTTCCTATGTTACCTACCTTCTTCTTTTTTTTTTTTTTTTTTTTTTTTGATTTACTGGGCAGGCTCGTCTAGTATTTTTTATATTTTTATTTATTTTTGCTTTATTTTTTTATTTTTTTTAGATGTGATTTTTTTTTATGAATATGATTTTTATTTTTTAATAAATTTAGGTGATTGATTTTTTTTTTTTTTTTTGTTTATCACTTTTTAGGTTTTAATTGGGCATCATTTTTTTTAATAAGGGTATATGCGTAAATTTATATAAACTCACTTTTTCTATCCACTTTTCCATCATTTTACCATTTTCTATCCTCCCACTTTTCCACTCTTCCAACGAAACAGTCCCTTAGAGCTTGTTTGGCCAACATAATTTGATCACTCAATTTCCGTCACTCAATTTTCGTCACTCATCACTTATCACTCATCACTCATAACTCATCACTTATCACTCAATTTTTTACATCCGTTTGCCTTCATCACTCAATTTCCATCACTCACTATTTTTCACACTATTTGGGGGGCCCACGCCTGTCGCGGTGCAGTTTTTTTTTTTTTTTTTTTTTCCAATACCCAGAAACCCGAACCCAGTGAAAAAAAAAAAAAAAAAAAAAAAAGAAAGAATCCCAGTGAAGAAGACCGAACCCAGTGAAGAAAAAAAAAACCCAGTGAAGAAGACTGAACCCAGTGAAGAAGAAGAAGAAAAAAAAACCAGTGAAGACCGAACCCAGTGAAGAAAAAAAAAAAAAAAAAAGAAACCCAGTGAAGACCGAACCCAGTGAAGAAGAAAGGAAAAAAAAAAAAAAAAAAAGTCAGTTGGTTAAAAGTTGCTGCTGAGTGGGTCCTTCATGTGTGTTTAATTACAAAAATGTCATTGAGTTATGAGTTATGGAAATTGAAAACAGCCAAAAGGTGTTTTCAGTTTCCATAACTCATAACTCAAAAATCAGAGAATTGAGTGATGAAAACAAAAAATTGAAAATTGAGTTATGGCTTGCCAAACAAACTTTTTTTTGAGAATTGAGATGGGTCCCACCATTTTTGATAATTGAGTTATGGAAACTGAGAATTGAGTGATGAGAATTGCCAATCCAAACAGTCCCTTAGTCTCCAAGTTTTAAAATGGTTCTCATCTTTTGAAATGTTTCATTTTAGTTATTATAATTTTAAGATTGTGTCAAAAACTTTCTTACCATTAACATGTGCTTTAATTTTCTCAATCTCTAAACAGATGTAAAGAAGCAAACAAAGCTTTTTTAATCACCAATCTCTTCTCTCACTTTTTGTTATCAATATATAATTTCAAAATCAAAGCAATAGTTAATGATATTGATATGGTCCAAGTGGCCTTTTCCTTGTGTGGGTTTCTTCTTTCCCTTTGGGCTCCCATAAGGTGGATTTTGGGCTACCTAGCTTGTGTGAGTAGTGAGGTGATGAATCTTGGGTTTTTACAGACAAAGTTTGGCCCATGCCATGTAGTCTTATGAGTGGAGAAAATATCAGGCCCAATTGGCTTTCCTTGGCTCGATTGGCTCTAAGGGGAATTTTTTAACTTTTGGTTTGGTGGGTTTTCTATCCCATTTCGTGTAGTGGTGTATATGGATATGGGACCAAATCAAAGATGAGAAAGACGTCTTGGGGAAAGTCCAACCCATGAAGTGTAAGGAATAGTATTATTGAGCCATTTCCTATTTTCTTATTTTTGGTCTTTTGCTTATTGGGCAAATAATACCCAACGAGATTAGGCCATGCAAATTGTAAAAAATATGTCACCAAACAGGCAAACATTTAGCCCTCTAAGTCTTAGTCGGACCGCTACAAACATTATAGATTGTCATTTTAATAGTTGTGAAATTTGTTTTGATGTTAAATTTACTATTTAATACACTGTTCTATATGGTAAAAATATAGCCATTTGTTGTGGATGTTGGTTATCAAGCTAAACTATGTTAATTCTTCTCCTCTTCTCATTCTCTTAATAATAATTTTAATATGTTGTCATAGTTAGGTTTTGTCAATAGAATAAATTCGTTAAGAGTCTTGGCGTTTGGTACAGGGTAATATTTTAGAATTCCTAGGAATGTTTAATATTCCTATGTTTGGTTGCAAATCACACCAGGGAATCACATGCCAGAGGTATCTGGATTCCCCCTTAACTTCCTTTTTGTAGGAATGTGGATTCCCTTTAAAATATGTGGGTATGCAAATTCCCAAGCTTAAAAGAAATTTTATTTTTTATAAATTGACAATTCTAACCCTTTTTCCTTATTATTTAAGCAATGGAGATAAAACATAAAACAAATCATCAATATCTTATAGACCTAAACTCTGCCAGGTTGTTTTGTTATGGGTTAAGCTATTTTTAAAATTATGGTTAAAAATTAATTTTTCCCCTTTTTATATCCCCTATTTGGGATTGGTTAGATGCTAAAGTAAAATAAATTATTTATTTTTATTAACAAGATTTTCGTAAAGAATAAGAATTTAAATAGTTATTTTTGTATTGTACTTGTCCTTTTGAAATCTTAGACTATAGTTTTAATAAATTTGTCATAATTTATAGTTTACATTTTCTTTGTCATTATTTATTTGGAGGAAGATTTAAAAAAAAAAAAATGATATTGAATTTACAAATCTAAGGATAGTATGGCAAAAATAAATAATTCATTTAAGATTCTTATGAATAAACCAAACATTATAATATCACATTTTTAGGAATCTTATTAGATTCTCAGTTAAACTAAACATAGAAATAGTTACATTCTTAGGTATCCAGATTGCAAGACATCACATTTCCAATAATCTGCCTATCAAAAGTAAGTTTAACTAGTTGATTCTTCATGGTATTTCCAATGAAATCATTTACAGTTCAAATCTCCTTCACAACTTTTGAATTATTGAAAAAAAAAAAAAAAAAAAAAAGGGAGAAAAAATAAAAACACTTTATGTTTTTTTTTTTTTTTTTTTTTTTTTTTTTTTTTTTTTAAAATTTTTATGTGGCAATGAGGTTTCACCAAAATATTGATAGAATCCACAATCATGATTTTAAAAACTAGACTGAACCGGCTTGTTCGACCTGTTGAACCGAGAATCAACCACCAATTCGGTCCGAAAAAACCCCCCCAAAACTGGGTTGAATTGGGAACTGAAACCAAAAACAGTTTAGCTTTTCTTTTTGGTAATATTTGAATCAATTATTTATTATTATTTTTTGATAACGTGCTCTGCGCCGTGCTCAGGATATTGTCTTCTTATATCAGCTATACATTTGCAAGTCAATTTAATCTTAAAAAAACACGTCACTCAAACTATAATAAGTCTCTTCCTAATCCTTAGATCAGAAGATTTTGCAGCTGTTTGTGGTTCGCAGCTGTTTGGGGATTTAGATAAGAAGATTTAGGAAAAGCAACACATTCAAAGTGTTTTGGTTAAGCAATCAAATAAAGATAAACATGATTATCGGGTTTAGTTAAATGCAATAGTTGATTGCATAAAATTCCTTTTATGCCGGGGATTAGCTTTTCGTGATCATGATGAATCTCAAGGTTTAGGTGATAGAGGAAATTTTCTTGAGCTTGTACAATTTTTGGGGGATCACAATGAATCTATCAATGAAGTGTTGCAAACAGCTTCGAAAAATTGCAAGTTTACCCACTTGGATATTAAAAAAGACATTATGAATGCAATTGCACGTGAAACATCCAAAGCCATCATCAAGGATCTTGACAATGGGTTCTTTTCAATATTAGTTGATGAGTCATGTGATATCTCAGTGAAAGAACGAATGTCCCTTGTTCTTCGTTATGTGAACAAAAAAGGAATTATTATAGAGCGGTTCCTTGGTATTGTACATGTTGCAAGTACCACCGCTTTGTCACTCAAATGTGTTATTGAATGTTTACTTTGTGAACATAATTTGAGTTTGTTGAATCTATGTGGGCAAGGTTATGATGGGGTTAGTAATATGCAAGGTGATATCAATGGTCTCAAAACTTTAATTTTGAAAGAGAATAAGTCAGCATTTTATGTCCATTGTTTTGCGCATCAACTTCAATTGACACTTGTTGCTGTTGCTAAAAATTACATTAACATTGTTGAATTTTTTTATGTGGTTAGTAATTTAGTAACTGTTATTGGAGGCTCTTGTAAGAGACGAGATGCTCTTCGAGATGCACAATTTGCCAAAATTAAAAAAGATTTAGAGAATGGTGTACGTAAAAGTTAGTAAGGTTTGAATTAAGAGACAAATCTTAAATGCCCTGGTGATACACGTTGGGGATCATATTATGGAACTATTCTCAACTTGCTTTTGATGTTCTTTACTGTTGTTGATGTACTTGAAATTATTGAAGAAGATGGCCTCTCCGACTAAAAAGTTGAAGCTCGATCTATTATGAGGTCAATTCTATCTTTTGAATTTGTCTTTACTTTACACTTGATGAAAAACATTTTAGAGATCACAAATGAGTTGTTAATAGCATTGCAAAAAAAAAAAAAAAAAAAAAAAAAAATCAGGATATAATAAATGCTATGGATCTTGTTAAAGTATCTAAACAACGATTGCAAATGATGAGAGAAGATGAATGAAATTCTTTATTGACTGAAGTATCTTCATTTTGTACCATGCATGATATTTCTATCTTGAACATGGATGAAACATTTGTAGTTAGTGGGAGGTCGCGACGCAACACTCAACAAAAGACAAATTTACATCATTATCATGTTGAGTTATTCTACACAGTCATAGATATGCAACTTCAAGAGCTTAACAACCGTTTTTTTGAGGCGAATACCGATTTGTTACTTTGTATGGCTTGCTTGAATCTAAGTAATTCATTTGTGGCTTTTGATAAGGAAAAGTTGATATGTCTTGCTAAGTTCTATCCCTCTGATTTTCTTGGGACAGATATTTTGGCACTTGACTCTTAACTACAGAATTACATTTTTAATATGCGTAACAACGACTTCTTTTTAGAGCTTTAAGGAGTTAGTGAGCACAAGGAAGCATGCGATTTATCCCTTAGTCTATTTGCTTGTGAAGTTAGCTTTGACCATTCCAATTGCTACTGCAATAGTAGAAAGAAATTTTTCAGCAATGAAATATATAAAGAATGAACTCCGCAATCGAATGGGAGATCAGTGGATGAATGATTGCTTGATTGTATATATTGAAAAAGATGTAGTTTGTAGTATTGATAATGAAATTATCATACAACAATTTCAAAATATGAAAACTCGTAGAAGATAATTGTAAATTTTATGTATTTGCGTGTTTTTTGATTGTTGTTGTTATCAATATATATAATTTTCTTTTTATTAAATGGCGTAATTTATGCCTGTTGAGAAATACCCGACAAAATTTTCTGGAATCGCCACTGGAATAGAGGGTATTAGGTATGGTGAATAATATATAATCTAATCTAATCTAATCATCTAATACTAGACAACAAATGCCAATCACGCATGGTATACTAGTATTGTGCTTTGAAATCTATCTTTTCTTTTTTATTCATCTTTATATTGTCCTTCGCGTTAGTCCCGTCTTATTGTCATTCCCATAGTCTTTTTTTTTCCTTATCTTTATGTAAATATTTAATTATAGAAATTATTTTATTTAGTTTTTCTTTTTGGTAATATGTGAATCAATTATTTATTATTAACTTTTTGATAACGTGCTCTGCGCCATGTTCGGGATATTGTCTTCTTGTATCAGCTATACATTTGCAAGTCAATTTAATCTTAAAAAAAAAAACGTCACTCAAACTATAATAAGTCTCCTTCTCAAAAAAAAAAAAAAAACTATAATAAGTCTCTTCCTATCCTAACTACTTAACACGCGGAACACGTACAGCCATACATTTGTAACAAATTAATTTAATATATAAATATATATCTCTCTGTCTCTGCTTCGGGAATCGGGAGTTTCGCGTATTTTTCCACCGATTCCACACTTTTGCACTCTCTCATCAGTCATCACAAAGCCATGATCACCATGACGACGATGATGGGCAAGCCCCTTCTCTTCTTACTACTCTGCTCACTACTGCACCCGATCGCCGCCACCAACGACAACCACCTCGTACCTGAACGCAGAGAAGTGTACGATAACGGTCGAATCATAGATATCACTCACAAGTACACTCCTGAAACTCCCTCAGGTGGTGATTCTGAAAATGGGGTTGGACAGTTTCTCAGGCTCAGGGACTCCATGAAGAACGGCTCGCTCTACAATGGCTCCGAGCTCAGGAACCTCTTCGTTCACGCCGGCACCCACGTCGACGCGCCAGGGCACATGTTCGATCACTACTTCGATGCCGGCTTCGATATCGACACGCTTGACTTGGGAGTTCTTAATGGTACTACTTTATCTCACACTCTCGAGTCGAGCCTCGTCTACTCCTACTTGCTCTGCTTTTTCTGTTTGATGCTATTTCTGATATACCAATTTGGGTTTTTTTTTTTTAAAGGTTGAGTTGTTATATATTGTGCAAATGTGATGTGATAGATGATTATATGTATGTGTTTTTGTTTGTTTTGATAGGTCCGGCATTGTTAGTTGATGTTCCAAGGGATAAGAACATTACTGGTATGTATATTTTTAGTCAGCTTTTCTGGTTTAAATACTCTGTTGGTTTCTAAAGATTAGTACACGAGCGATCTTAGTTCATGGAGTTTAAAAGTGATCGCTTTTAAACTAAAAATCGACATGTCGTCACTCCATTAGACTAAATTCGATCATTTTAAGTGTTTTAGGGACTATAATTGATTACTTTTAAGTATTTTGGGGACTAAAAGCGATCGCATAAAGTGTGTTAGGGACTAAATTAACTTGTGGAATAAAGTTTAGGGACCAACCATGTATTTTGGCATTGTTTTAATTGAGGGTATGATTGTGCCATGTTAAATTTGGCACTTCTTATGCCCTGCTATGTAACAAGTTTTTTGAAAGCTAAATGAAAATGTACAAGTGATGAGAACATGTTGTGTATGATGTTCTTAAGTTTTGGACAGTAGGCCTAATGAAGTCTTCTCCTGACAGCTGAAGTTATGCAGTCTTTAAATATCCCCAAGGGAGTACGCCGTGTGCTTTTCAGAACATTAAATACTGACAGGTAATTCTAGATTAATTTTTTTTTGAAGATTTTCACCATAGTATTTCAGTTTCTGTTCACAATTTTGGCTAACAAATAATAAATCTGCTTTAATAGGTTTAATATTCATGATATTGGTAATTGGTTAACGGTTTGATTGAAAATTTTACATCTTACATGATATCAGAAAACTGTAATTTTTAAGATTCCTTTTAACTGAAAATATTCATTGCTATATTTTTTCCCCTCACAATCAAAGGTTTATGGAAGACATTTTTATTTGTGAACTAAAGTTTATCTTCAGATCAGAGTCATTTTTGTTTTGTGGTTGTACTTACTACATGCAATCTTTTAAGAATGCCATCAAAGGAGGTCAGGAATTAGAATTTTAGCATGCCTGCCCATGTACTTGCTCAGCATGCTAAACAATGTTGAAGACCTTGTGGGTTGGCTGGTGGAAACTCCTAGCCTTATTGAGCATGCGTGTGCTCAGGATGTAATCCATTTGTCTTCTGTTGTTGGTTATTGAAATTTACAGGTTCCCCATCAAAAAAAAAAGTTGCCACAATTTTTTGTACTTGCATAAGGTCAACATATCATACTGATTTTTTCTTTACCTTTTATTCTCTATCCAATTGTCTCTTGAGCTTATTAATGGTCAAATTATTAGGTATATATGATGTTAGAATCATATTAATGAAAATCAGTTTTCCCTTTTATTTGGTTCTTGTGGGTTCATATATTACCTAACAAATATAGATTTCTCTCTGGTGATGCAAAATGAGTTTATATTATTTACAAATCCTTATCAGATGAATACCCTCCCCCCACACCCCCCCTCCCCCCTCCCTCTTCTCATTTCATTTTCCCATTATAAGTTGCTTCATGTTCAAAACTCATGGTTTGCAGGTGGTTAGATGACTCTAGATAACACAATTCATTATATCATATTCATTGTCAAAATTCTGCCACTGGTTACAGTGGCCCTAAAAGAGGTAAACATATTGCCAGCAGAATATCATAATCATTGCTGTTGGTTACACTAGCCCTAAAAGAGGTAAACCTGTAGACAGTAGAATGTCGTTAAGGGTTAACCATCAAAGACCATTATAATGTTATGAAAAATGTGATAGTGCACATCATAGGAAAGGCAGATAATTAATGATGATGAAGTGGGAAAAATGACCATGTGAAGATGAAAGTTGAAGTTATTAAGAAAAGGTAAGATATAATATTATAATATATGAGAAAGCCTTTATCCTTGGATTTTAAGTACTCTGTACTCCTTCACCTTTCTTCTTCTGGATACATAATAATTCTCCTAGACAAAACTGGCTTGTTGGATTCAGCAAGTTGCTGTATTATTGGAAAAGCGAGAAAGGGTCTTGTTGTGATGACTATAGCCTCCCTTTCAGCTTGCTTCCAACTACTTCCCCTTCCTGAAAATGATTGTTTGAGTTAAAAATGCTGAACCTTTGCAACAGTAATAATTATAAAATTTGATTTGAAATAAAACTTATCCCATTTCAGGAAGCTTATGTTCAAAAAGGAGTTTGACACAAGCTTTGTAGGATTTATGAAGGATGGGGCAAAATGGTTAGTGGACAACACTGACATCAAACTTGTTGGTAAGATATAGATTGACTTCGATAAATTTCAGAGCCACTATAAGCCTTTTTGCTATGTGGAATCTTGCATCAATGTTGGATGACAGCACTTAATTTTCGAAACGTAGTTACTAATGTATGCTGTTTATGATATGGAACCTCAATCACTACATAGGATGTCTAAGATCTTTCAAGTAATAATCACAGACAAATTTTCACTTAATTTATGATATGGACAGTATCTAGTAAGTTTAGAGTAAATATTTAGTATAAGTAAAAATTAGAATTTTGCCATATTTAATATTGATGTATTATTTTGATACCAAGACAAAATTATGATTCCATGTTGCCTTGGATTCAATTTGAAAGAGTAATGTGTGAGACATAATGTAGATACTGAACTAAAATAACACACTATCTACAAAATAATGTATTCCTATGGAGGGGGATTATTTTGATTATGAATAAAATTTCTCTTGAAATTGTCCCAATGGCCTAGTGCTGACTCTAGCCAACCCTAGGTGTTGAAGTTGTCTCTTGCTTGGTGGTGACTTCAAGCAAGCTGAGGCATTGATTCCTAGGTTCTCTATCTTTATTTTGTCTGTCTCAGTGTAATAAACTAAACAGTGTCTTTTCTAATTTTCAAGGTACAATTACATTAGTTGTGATTCACTATTCCACCGTATCTAGATCATACTTTCCATTTAATAAGATACCATTGTTCCTTATTCTGTTCACCCCAACCTTCGTCCTTTTTGGCACTTGTAACTGGAGGAGTCAATAATCTTCATTGTACAAGATGTAGCCATCTTAGCGTAATCTCTCAATTTGTACCCAGATGACTGTCATTTGTCATTCATCTCCTTTTATCTTGCCTCTTATCTATATCACATCCCCATTTCAGTTATGCTCATATATGAATTTGTTGATTGTTGGAGACTTGGAGTCCATTATTCTTTATGTTAAGGGGGCTATCTGATGGTGTTTTCAATGCCCTCATCAAGGTGATATTAAACATTGATTCTGCAATAATCTGGGTGTTAATTGATTTGATATTGCTGTTCTAATTCTATAGGCAGCATCCTTTTCAGCCTAAGTTTGTGATGATGGAAAAGATACAGTATTTTTGTGGGTTGCTATGGCAAGTTCCTTCCACTAAAGCGACAGTTTGCAAGTTCAAGTCTGAGAATTAGCCTCTCCTAAAAATGTTTTGAGCATCACAAATTAAATGCTTTGACTGACACATAAATTCTCTTTCCCTATTCCTACTCTACTTACTCATCTTTGAGAAAATTTGGGAACTAAGGAACAAATTCCTTTCTCCTCCTCCTTTTCATATGCCATTACTGTAGCATTCAGCAACATGCCAAGGTTCAATCATCTCTTTGTCATTGGTTCTTCAATACTTCAGATACTGCAAAAAGCATTCTATGTAAAATTTCTTTGTTGCAATATGCTAGTACCCCTTTAAAATTCAATGAAAACTATTGAGAGGAATGTTCAACTAATCCACAGGGAGGGGACATTGGTGAAACTCCTTTCTGTTTAAGATATTCTCATTTATGTTCTCTCTATTGCAAATCTAATGGTTGCACTAATGCATTTTCCTGTTACGAATTGTAGGAGTTGATTACTTATCTGCTGCTGCTTATGATCATTTGGTCCCAACTCATCTTGTCTTTCATGAAGGCAGGGTAAGAAAATATGTCTGATAGTTTAGTGATTCATTCTAGTTAACTTTCTACGAGTGTTTTGCCGTTTTTATATGGTATAGCTGTTGAGCAGTAACTATCTACTAGGTGAAGGATGATTTCATCTTGAACTGTGGAGTAGTAGTTGACATATTTTTTTCCCTACAAGTTTGTCCCTTGCAATCAAGAGTGCAACATCATAGTTGGAAAATATGATTTGACTAGTCTATAGGTGTTCCAGATTGAAGTTGAAATACCATTATATGTCTCTGGCTTCTTTTACAGGATAAATAAAAACTTAGTTTGTGCAACAATGTATGGATTCATGTAAAATTAGAAGGGTCAACACAAGATGCTAAGATTGCTCAAATATTTCAGGAAGTCATACTCGTGGAAGGCCTAAAGCTTGATGACGTCCAACCCGGAATATATTCTGTACATTGCTTACCCCTTAGGTTGGTTGGTGCCGAGGGATCACCCATAAGATGCATTCTTAGTAAATAATAGTTTTCATGTAAGTTTACTTTCTGATGGCATAGTGATCTCTCTCTCTCTCTCTCTCTCTCTCTCTCAATCAGTACGTATATGGTATACTCATGCACAACGATTAAATGTTACAGGAAACAATGAAAGCCTGGGGAGGTGTTGAGGAGAAATACCGTGAAGATAGGTTTTATTGTGCCTCACTGAAGCAGAAAGAATATGCAATAAAGAAACTCTGAAAGATATGCTGGATATTTATTCCTAATATTTAGCATAGGTTATTATGAACCATGTAGAAATGCTTGAAAACTGTGCGCTTGCATTGCTCTTTGATTGTGTATAATATACAGCATAATATACAGATGTGGTAGAGCAGTACTCACAGGGTAGCCTAACACTTCCCTTGTAAACTCAATGATCTGAGGACAAGTTTTGACGTAGAAGCCTGTTGCGATGTTTATGGAGCTCCCTGGTGAAGAGATAAACAGATTGATCGGTATAAGGATCAAACTATACACAGCAACAGTTTATAGGATAAGTTCATGGATGAAACGATAATCAAGCTCAAGGTGCTTGGTGCTAGCATGGAAAAACTAGGTTGGAAGCAATGTAGGTAAATGGGGCTTAGATTGCCATAGTAAAGTTTAACCAGCTTGGAGATCGATAACACGTTATATTTTAGATGGTTTTGGCAGTTGGCACATGTGAGCTAGCCAGTAATATTCAAATTCAACACTGCTCGAATGAGACACAGTAGGTTGTTTCTTGGCACCCCTTAAGATCAGTTTAGGGCCCAAGAAAACATAAAAACCATAAATGGAACATCGAGTGTTAGCCGGTTAGGACAATCAGCCTAGCTAGCTAGTCAATCTCAAGGCTTCATGCAGACCTAAAGGACCAGAGGACGAAGAGCATACAACCAACCCAAGATTCAGGAAAATCCAATACACTCTAGGCTGAAGATGCTGCCATGGAAGTATCACTGAAAAAAATAAAAATAAAATAAAAAACTCCTTGGGAATAGTAATTAAAGTATGACCATAAAGACTATCGCATGTTCGTAGCCGCGGGTAGACAAAAAAGGATGTCACGTGCGTAAGAGGATCCACCAGTTCACTACATATGTACGTAGGTTCAACTACCTTTTACCATCAAAAAAAAAAAAAAGGTTCAAATACCTTTTGATTTTTTCCATTAAAGAGGAAGGTTCAACTACCCTTTTAAATCTAAGGACTAAGGATAAAAAAATGTTGAGGAATATGAGTAAGGGTAGTAAAAGGATGTTATTATTATTATTTTTTTTATAAAAATTGTTAACACTAAGGACTTTTTATCCGAAATAAAAAGAATAACTGATTTTTTGAAAATTTTTTTATATTTCCTATAAAAGTTGTAACAAAACTATTCTAAAAGAGAAATGACATGTCCACTTCATTTTCATAATAATTTCACAACAAATTATAAGTGGCAAGATGCTAATAACTGTTACAGTTGGTAAAAAAAAAAAAAAAAATTTAGTGGTGAGTCTAAATTAATATTAGTAATAACTTTTTGCTTAAAATTTGTTGTAAAATTTCTTCTAATTTAAAAAAAAAAAATGTTATAAACTAGCATTATTTTATTTAAACTAAAGCTGAGGAAAAAAAAAGTTGTAATTAAACTAATAGTTGCAGGTTTGGTTAGAGGGCCTACCTGGCAACATTGCTCCTTCGGCCTATTTTGATGTTCATTAAGGTTTTTTTGATACTGTTTTGCTAATAAATTCCCAGGCAGCAATTGGTCTGGTTTCTCAAAAAAAAAAGTTTTCTCTTCGGTTCACATTGATAAATGATAATGTAATTAGCCAAGGCACGTGAAAAGTGATGCATGACAAACTAGGGATGGCAATGGAGCGGGGCAGGGCCGGAGGATGGGATCTTCATCCCCGCCCTGCCCTGGGGTGTGGGGCAAACCACCTTGCCCCATCCCTGCCCCTTGGGGCCCCACGGGGACCCGCCCTGCCTCGCCACTAATACAATTTTTTTATATATAAATAAAATTTTTGCTACAATAATATAAATCACAACAAAATAAAATGTTTTAAAATCCAAGCATTTAAATAAACTAAGTATTTAAATAATCTAATACGTATCAACATAATTCAAAACTGCCTAATAGCAAGTGTGGGGCCGAACATATAATGAATCACATCTAACTTCAAACTGCCTAATACATAATGAAATCCAAGTGTGCTCGAACCTACTACCTATTGGAAGCATGAAACAATGTGCAAAAAAAAAAAAAAAAAAAAACCTACTGGAAGCACTACATGACCAGCCTTTTTTCCTTCTAACTGTACTTCTTGAATAGCTATAAACAAAAATACCAATTTTAGATAGAAAAAAAAAGAACCAAAATTTAAATTGAAAAAAAAAACTGATTTAAGAAACACTAAAACAAAAGGAAGATAGTGAATGAGATGAACCTAAAAAGCAACGTCTTGGACTTGGAGTGGAGTCTGGCTTGAAACTTGAAAAACATGTATAGACTATAGAGAAGAGGGATGGGTTAGGGGGTGTCAATAGCAGTAGGGTTTTAGAATAAAAAATATTTTATCCCATGTTTTGTACTCTTGTGTTTCACTTTAAATATTAGTGATTTAAGGTTTACTAAATTTACAATTATAGTCCTTATTAGTGTGGGGTGGGGCGGGGCAGGGCGGGGATAAAAATACTAAACCCATCCCCACCTCATCCTGGGGTGCGGGGACAAAATATTGCCCCATCCCTGTCCCACCACCTTTACGGGGCGGGGAAAACCCGCATGGGGTGGGGTGGGGCAAAATTGTCATCCCTATGACAAACCATAAAATCAGATCAACTAGGAACAATAATACTGATTTTGGTTATTTTTAGGAAAAATATAAAAATTACTTTTAATTTTCATTCTTTCAAATATACATTTCCTTTTGTAGGGTTGATGGGCCCAATAGTGTATATTGGGCTGGGGGCCCAGTCCAAGGACGCCTAGAAGTCCGAGGACAAGTAAACGTTATTATGGAGATGGGTGTTCGTAAATAAAGGAGGGGATTTGGCCATGATGATCGAAGAGAGTGGTCCGAGGATGAATGTCTCCTTGACTGCTTAGCCGAGAATTGATGGTGTGGTTTGCCATCCAGGGCAACGTTCTAGGAGGTTTTGTTGATAAGGATGAACACCCTAGAAGCATAGGACAGAGGGAAGCCATATAATATCTAAGAGAAAGCTGCTACCACCACATTGAATGCTCTGTAGCTAACTTTTTTGCCACATTAATGAGGAAGTGATATTTGAACAGTAATTTTCAGCCTTACAGCTACTTCCCAAAGACTTCAAGAAGTGCTGATGGGATAAGGTTCTACACCAATAATCTACTCTACACGTAAAGGGTAGAAATGAAAGAGGGAGAATAGTATGAAATAGGAGGAAAGCCCTGAGAAAAGGGATTGGGGAATTAAGAGAGAATTACTGTAGTAATAAGAACTATAGTTGTAACTAACTTCAAGAATTATATACAAGAACTGATCTCCTCAGACTGTGTTGATGACAATTTTCATTAGATACAACTAATCTATTTTTACTTTATTATCATTTGGATCCATTATAATTGCTATCAACTCATTAGAGCTAGTTTTCTAACTTACTCTCTACAAATTCATTGTATTAGGCTTTTTGGGCTTAGATTCTTTGCATTTTTGGGCCTAGGACTCAAACCGTGTCCTTACACCTCTACAATCAAAATCTTTATGCTACCTATTCCTTGGATTTAGGATGCATATATAGTATGGGGTGATACCTGTCATTTATCACAATTCTAATTTTTCAGAGATTATGAATGTTTCTGAAACCTCTAAAACAATAGTTGTAGTGTTCAATACTAGGATATATAAAAAATAGATTAAGCATTGTATTCAAAACTTGCATGGTTATTTGATCATTTAAACTGCCTCAGTTTCAAGATTCCAGGAATTTCATATATGTACTTATCTAGCTTTAGAATGCAAGGGCAACTTTTCTCAGTTATCTTGCTCTAATTTATGGTCCTTTAATTTTGTTTTTCCTTTTCCATATGTCTATGACATTTCTCTCTCTCTCTCTCTCTCTCTCTCCTAATTAGAGAGGTTAGTGGGTTTTGGGTTTAGTGCTATAGAAAAATAATCTAAACATCTCAATTTGGAGTCATACTGAATAAAAAATAAGAACTCATGAGGAATGATAGGTATTGGTTAAAAAATAGATAAAAATTAATCTGGTTTTTGTTGCATGAGACATGCACACATTTCAAAAAATTGTCGCTTACGGCACACACGTGTGTACAATGGGAGAAAAATATTTAATTAGACAAGATGCTCAACATTTATCATGATGTTACAACATGAATCGACATATTTATTCCATTTGTCTTTCCTTAGTTCTGGGTTGGTTTTAACAAAGTCCTCCACTTGACATAGCCGAAGTTATGAAATCCTTGAATATTCCCAAAGGAATTCATCGTGTCATTTTTTTATTTTTGATGTTGAAACTTGGAAAAATATCATTCCAACCTGAAATTGAATTACAATAGAGCTAGGACTTAAGGTAGAAAAACATCAAAGGAAGTTACATCAAATCATCCCTAAGAATTTGCTGAATGAAAGGGGGGTAACACCCTTCCAAATTTGAGTTTGGCCCGAGAGTTTTGCTTCTTTGGCTAACACATGTGTAGCTCTATTACTATCCCTTTTCAGGTGCTGGAAGGTATAGCATGTGAAGGATTGCGAAGAAGAACTGATATCATGGAGGCTATGACCAATATCGCTACTAGAATCCCCCAAGGTTAGTGCTTGAATCATTGACAGAGCATTTGACTCGAAGATGGCTCGGGGAATCTTCATCTCTGAAGCAAACAGGACTCCCTGGAGGAGAGCAAAAGCTTCAGTCACCTTAGCAGGATAGTCTGATGGGAGAGGTTTGCTTAGTGCTTCGATGGTGTTGCCCGAGCTGTCTTTGATAATTACTCCTATGTAGGAGTTCCTCCCATTATTTGTAGTTGCTCCATCTACATTAACCTTGTAGTAGCCTAGTTGGGGGGGGGGGGGGGGGGAGGGGGTGTCCATTTATGGTGGGAGACGGATTGCACTAGGGTTGGAAGCAAGCATTGCTGAAATCTAATAAGGTTCTTCTTGTTGATTCCTAGGCTTAAGAAGGTGGGAAGCCTGCATCATTGTGGATGGCTTGGTTTTTGTTTCCCCAAATGGTCCAAGTAGTCATGAAGAAGATATCCAAGCTCCTTGAGAGACCCTTTTTCTATGAATTGGCCTACAAGGTCCATAATGTTCATTTCTGAGGATTCAATGTCCATCTGGCAGTCCTACCACAAGGCCCAAGTTTGCCTTGCATGGTCACAATGTAGGAGGGCATGAGAAATGGATTCCATATGTTTATCACATAAGGGAAAAAAACTAGAAGAATTCATACCTCTGCAGCAGAGATTGTACATGGTGGGGGGGCCATTCATGCAGGCACGCCAAACAAAAATTTTAACTTTTGGAGGGACTTTGAGCTGCTAGATTTTCTTCCAAAAGGGTGGGTCGTAGTGGTCTGCTGTGCTACCCTCATTCCCATTTTGCACAATCACTTTTGTAGCAGCGTAATAGGCACTCTTGATAGTGAATGAGCCACTTTTGTTCCCTATCCAAATTAAACTATCCTTCAGTAGACTATAGTTAATAAGAATCCTGAGGATAGTATCAGCTTCAAATGGAAGAAACAAGGACTTCATAAGCTCAGATTTCCATCATTTGGTATCTTCATCAATGAGTGAGGAGATCATCGGGAAGTTGTTAAAAGGTTTTTTTTGGGGGGGGGGGGGGGGGGAGATCACCTTATGGGTGGTCGGTGTTGGGAGCCACCTATCCTCCTAAATATGGATCCTTTTGTGACTACCCACCCTTCATTTGGTGCCTTTTCTTATAATCTCCAAGCTGTTGTGAATACTCCTCCATGCGTAGCTTGGGTTGCTGCCTTTCTTTAAGTTTAGGATATCATCGTGAGAAAAGTACTTGGCTTTGTAGACCCATGCCACTAAGGAGTTGGTGTTTGTGAGAATCCGCCAACCTTGCTTAGCTAATAATGCCAAGTTGAAGGCTTGTAGATTTCGAAAGCCCATACCACCAAAAAGCTTGGATTTGCACATCTTCTTCTAACTTACCCATGCCAATTTTGTTTCTTGATTTCCTTGGCCCCATTAGAAATTCCTCATCCTTCGTTAAAGGTCATCACAAAGAGTTTTAGGTAATTGGTAGCAACTCATGGTATACGTTGGTACAGCTTGAGCCACGGCCTTGATAGAAAAGCTTTTCCTTCCAGCCACCGATCTTCTTGCCCACCCTCTCTTTTATTTCAACAAACACCAGTGTTTTTTTATTTCCCTATTAATGAGGGAAGACCAAGATATTTCTTATGCTGAGTGTCTTGCATTGGACCTAGAATCCTTAAAATCCCTTCTTTAACCTCGAGGGGAGTATTTGGACTAAAGAAGACTGATGACTTATTTGCATTAATTTTTTGTCTCGAGTCCCTTTCATAGGCATTAAGGATGTTGATCAGCTCCATGCATTCCAAAGTGTTTGCCTTGCAAAACAGCAGACTGTTGCCTGTAAAGAAAAGATGGGTGATTGTAGGGTAGCCTCTACAAATGGATATGTCATTGAGAGTTTGGTTCTTGGCAGCTTGGTGAATGGGGGTAAAAAGATCCTTGGCACAAAGAAGGAAGAGTCCGAGGGAGAGCGGGTTGCCTTGGTGAAGGCTTTTAGTAGGAATGATATTGCCATAGGCTTCACCATTGATGATCACTGAGTATGAGACTGAAGAGATGCATTGCATGATGAGGTTGATCCATTTCCTGTTGAAGCCCAGTTTTTCCATAACTCCTTTAATGAAGCCCCATTCCACCCTATCAAACGCCTTACTCATATCAAGTTTAATGGACATGAAGCTCTCCTTCCCTTTGGATTTGTGGTTCAGGTAGTGCATGAGTTTAAAAGCTACCAATATGTTGTCTGTGATTAATCTTTTTGAAGTAAAGGCACTTTGGTTCTTAGTGATAACATGGGGGAGGATGGCTTTAAGGTGATTAGCTAGTACCTTGGAGATAAGCTTATACACTACATTACATAAGCTGATCAGCCTAAATTCTATCATTTTGGTGAGATTGTTGGTTTTCGGAATAAGGGAAATGTTGGTTTTGTTAATTTTTGCCATAGGCATATTGAGGTTAAGCACATTCAACACAATGGTGGTGACATTAGATCCCATAATGCTCCAATATTTATGAAAGAAAATGGTAGACATACTGTCGGGTCCCAGGGCCTTGGTGGGGTGAAGTTGTTGGAGTGCTCTTGTGACTTCTTCGCTGGTGAAGGTTTTGGTGAGCTCGACATTCATCTCATTTGTAACACGTTTGGGAATGGCATTGGTGATCTATTGGGTACCACTAGGAGAGATGGTAGTGTATATTTTTTCAAAGTAGGCTAGTCGAAATACTGTCTTTGTCATCGCACCATCTGCCTTCATCGTTCCACAAGCCTAAAATTGTGTTCTTCTTCCTTCTATTTGATGCTCTAGCATGGAAGAATTTTGTATTTCTATCTATTCTATACTAGTGAATTTTGCTATACTGATGCCACAAAATCTCCTCACTATTTAGAAGGTCATTTATTTCGTTCATAATTTCATTAATTGTTGCCCCATGAGAGCCATTATGATCTTGGGCAGTGAGGTTGTTAAGAACTTTCCTTTTTTCCTGGATTTTCTTTGGAATGTTGTCAATCACACTTTTATTCCATGAAGTTAATTTTGTTGTGCGGCGGCTAAGATTGGAAGCGATCCCCTCCATAGTGTTCAATGAGCTGCTCCCATTCCAAGCAGCTTCAATGATCTCATGATAGTCTTCTCTTTTTGCCCACATGGCTTCAAAATGGAAGCAGCGTTTTCTGGTTGGAGGCGAAGGGCAGGAGTCTGTAATTCTTAGGAGGCAATGATCTGAGGTGGACTTAACTAGGTGGTGGACCCTGGTATCTTTGAAATGGTTGAGCCATTCTGAGTTGGCAAAGGCTCTGTCCAGTCAAAGGCAGACTCTGTTACTACCTTTTTGCATATTGCACCATGTGAATTCAGGATCGGAGAAGCCAAGGTCTTGGAAGCCATAAGCATTCATAGCATTTCGAAAGCCTTTTGTTTGCCTCTATGATCTCTAAGTTCCACTTGATTTTTCAGAAAAAGATAAGATTTCATTAAAATCTTTGCAACAAAACCAGGGTAAAGAATATTGGGCATTTAGATAAGTGAGAAGGTTCCAGGATTCCTTCCTCATGTGGGATTCTGGATGACCATAAAAGCTAGTAAATCTATATTTGAAGCTGCTCTGTTGATCAGTGATAGTGGCATCGATGTGGTGTTGAGAGAAGGATATGATTTCCAAATTGATTTTCTTTAACCAAAGAAGGGCTAAGCCTCCACTTTAGCCTTGGTTGGGGACAATTAGGCTGTTAGAAAACCACAATTTGAATTTATTTTCTCCATATGCTTTACCTTTGATTTAGTCTCCACCAGGAAGATGATATAGGGATTCCATTGTCGCATGTAGTCGCGCAATGCAAAAACTGTCCGAGGGTTCCTAATTTCCTGGCTGTTCTAACATACATAATTCATTGTGCCCGGCGGTGCTGACTTGTAGCCACCGTCGATCTAACTAGTGAGGCAACTGAGCTTGCAAGGAGGCTTTCATAGTGCCTTTTTTTTGGGGGGGAGGGGGGAGATTTTCTTCTAAATCAACTGAGAAGTCCAACTTACCTAGCATTTTGGACCCTGACAAGTCCTTAATGGTTTGCATGGAAGCTCCTTGGGCCTGTTTTCCTTTTTCCCAAGCTATCCTCTTCCAATTACCTTTGCCTTTAGGTTGCTTGCTTTGACTTAGGCCTAGTGGAGTATTGGGTTTTTTCGTGGGGGTTATAATCTTAGTGGTGGGCTTTAGAGGGCTAGTAACCTCTTGGGCCTCGCAGAGGAGTGGACTGAGAAGGCCCACAAGTGAGGACTCATCTCTGGCTATTTTTGCCCAAAGCTTCTATCTTGTGCTGGTCACGTGAGAGACCCTTCAATTGAGGCAACGTGTCAACGTTCTCTGTCAAGTCACAACTCCAATTTTCCACTGCCTATGAGATAGACCCATTGATCCCACCAAACTTCTCGAGCGCTGCGTTGTTTCCATTTTGACTACTATTTTGAATTTCTGTCCTTGCCTGTCGCACTGATTCCGGGTTTGATGAGTTTGTCGTTGCCGAAGCTGATCTTTCACTTGACTTTCTTGATCTCTCTTCATCAAAACCCCAACTGTTATGGGTTTTGGATTTTTCAGAACCACCCTTTTGGTTTCCACCTGCCTTCATCCAATTCCTGTATTGCTTGGGAGAGTTGGGAGTGAAGGGGTGGCTTGGATAATATTTATCGTCATAACCAAGCAATCCACATTGGAAGTAAAAGGTAGGGAGTCTCTTAGAAGGTGACCCAAGTCTTCCCACCTTCAAGATTTACTATGTTACCTCCTCTGTGGAGAGGTTTGTTAAGTGGTAAATCAACTCGGATCCTCATGAATCTTGCTTGCTTAGATAACCAAGACCACTTTTCTGTCTCGATGTAACAACCCAAGCTGTTCCCCAGATCTCTTCCAACCTCCTCTGACAAGTTCTCAAAAGGGAGCCTCCAAATTTGAACCTAGAAAGGCTAGTGGGTGAAATCTATGCACAGGAGCAGCAAGTTATTATCAAAGTTCCAAGGGCTGTTTCTCTCGACCCATTCCATCTAGTATTCTGAAGTGAACTTGAATAGGAGAATATCTTTCCCGACATCAACTATTCTTAGTTTAGAACCCATCTTCTAGGCAGCCCTAAGAGTGTTCTTTAAGGTCCATTGTTTCTGATGTCTGTCTAATAGGAGCTTACCGAAGAGGCTTAGAGCACATTCTTCCATGAGGTTTGATCTGTTCATGGTTGTGATGAGAATGTCTACTTCTTCATCCATAGTGAGGTGAAGATGTTGGAGGCCCTCAATCACATTCTGGTCCATTGAAAAGATGTAGAGGGTAAAGGCTTTGGGGGATTGGAAGTGAGCACAGTGGGGTGTCTGTATAGAAAGTGAAAGGAAGAGCCCTTAAGAAGAGAGGGGAGACTCGAGGGAGGTCAAGAGGGAGGGGCTCCTACATGGGGAGAGACCTAAATGTTTTAACTTCCTTTATTTTGTCGTATCATTTTCAGAACATTAAACACTGACAGGTAAATTTATTGAAGTTATATTATTATTTTTTGGTTGAAGTTCCATCACAGTGAACTATGTACGTAGACTATAGTTTTGTCATTAATAAGCTATTGTTATTGATATTTATCCGTTTGGCATTTGATTTTGATATCATGAGAACCAAAATCGTTACTGATATTCTTGTTCTTTTGCTAGTTATTAATCTTACCAGTGCAAATTCTTTCTAAAAAGAAAAATCTCTCTAGTGCAAATTAAAGGTTTATGAACCAAACTCTTTTCTCTTAGAAAGAAAAAAGAAAAAAGAAAAAAAAAAAAAAACCAATCTCTCTCTCTCTCTCATTTTTAATGAAAGGAAGTTCGTAACTATCAGTGTTAGTTCTTTTATTACAAAATCTATACAAAGATCTCCTATTTTAATATAATGTTAAATTACTAATTTTTTTGAAAGTTAAAAAATTATTGTGAAATAGTAAATTTAATCATTTTTTTTAAATCATTTAACAATAGATGCAGTACCGTAGTAGTCGTCTTCTTCTTGTTATTGAAAAATTAGTTTTCATTTTACAATTTTGGCATGGTAATTCTTTTGGTATGCATGCCCTGCACCTGAAACACATTTTCAGTGTAGATTATGCTATGTATATTTCAAAATTTCATTTTAAATTAGACCGTGCTGCTGCTTTTGGTTACTATAATCCGAGAAATGTGATATGGAAAGTGGCATGTGGTTAATTGGCATATATCTAGCTACCGGTGAATATATATATATATATATATATATATATATATATTTTGAGAATCTAGCTACCGGTGAATATAAAAAGTGAGAGATGGGGAAAAGGATCAAATAATGTAGTAATAAATGATGATATTTCTGGACAGGCCAGAATTAATGGCTTGTTTTGTTTCATTAAACAACCTTTTAACCCTTCAATATTAGTTTTTTTGTGAACTAAAAATAATTTTATTTTCAGGCGGCTAATGTGGAAGGAGTTTGACTCAAGCTATGCGGGATTCACGACTGATGGTGCTGAGTGGTTGGTAAAGAACACAGATATCAAACTTATTGGTAAGACATAGATTGTCCTTTCTATCAATTTGGAGCTACTTGACAATAAGATTAATGTGGGCTTCTTTTGCCCCTCAAAGCTGCCTTGAGCACCATGTAGCTTTGACTGCTTTGTTGGACACTAGAGCTCATTTCTTCTTTGTTTGTATTATACTCTCACGTCTTAAATTGTTGGTCCAGCATTTCATTTTATGATATATGTCTCAAAATACTGTCCTCTTTAAAAAGTTAATAAATAAATTTTTTAACTTACCCTGTACTTTATTTAAAAATTCAATACTATTCTTTTTCAAGAATTTAAATTAATGAGAGTAGCTTTGGAAATTTTTATTTAAAAATTCAATACTATTTTCAAGAATATAAATTATGTTTCCACAAGGTTTAATTGAAAGCCAACATATTAAATTATGTTTCCTTAAAATGTTGGACTTTCTAAACATGACCAATAATTTGGGATGGATCATGAATATCAATTGGTAGCGCAATCACCATTTACATTTTTCACTTATTTTATGCATTTTGACGATATTTAATATAAATGTACATGATTTTTTAGCATATCAAAGATTTTTCCACGTATTGGAGGAAATTATTAATTTTTTATTTATTTGTATAGAAGTATTTGAAGAGGACTTAGATTTAGTTTTTAAGTTTGAACGACTTGAATAAAAATTATAAAATATAAAATGAAAAACAATATGGATGGATTTAAGCTTTATTAATTTATATATTTAAAATGGTCAAATGAAAGATGTTATATTAAATCTATAGTATCCCAAGTGTATTTGTTAGAGCAAAATCCTCTAAGCTCAAAATCAATTTTTTTAATTTTTTTTTTTAATTTTTAAAATTGTTAAATCCAAATTCAAGCTAAAAGTATCTAGTGTGCTTACTGCTTACAACAATTTTACTTCATATATTTATATAAGCCCTAACTTTGTCAACCTGCAATCTATCATGATGCTCTTTAACGTTTTGTTTTTATTATATTTCAAAGCTTATTTAGAGGTAACTGTAAGCAGATCCAGCAAGCAATGATTTGGTTCTGATGGTAATGACTTGTAGAATCATTACTTATTTCCTAGTGATTTAAGGATTCTTGGGGCCACAGCAAAAAACACATGAATCATATTATATATCCATTACTTTCAACTTTTGGGGCATGGATGGATACTTATATGCTCTAATCCCCAGGCATTGGCTCTCAATTATGTTTCATTCAATCTTCCCATTCCCTTTCATACCCCATTAGCATTCTCAGCTATAATGTCATTCTGTTACACTAATTTTTCTGCTATGAAATATAGGTCTTGATTACCTAGCGGTTGCTACTTATGATGATGCAATTCCGGCTAATCTTGTTTTTCTAGATGCCAGGGTAAGAAATTAAAACTGTCTAATAAATTAGGCTTCTTATATCTGATCGATACTTTTTGCAGCTACTTATATATATATATATATGTATATTCCCTTATGTATATCAGAGAATTTGAGAGAGCTTCTTGTAATTTTCAGCTGGCATGTCTCTAACCGTAAGTTTCATAATTTCCATGCAAAATTTTGATGATCAATTGAGTAGAAGGATTTTTTTTTCCCATCCCTAAAACAATCGAGTAGAAGTTGCATATTCTATTCAATTTGCTACTATTTCCTGAATTTTTTTCACTAGTCATCTCTTGACATTAAGGAGATTGGATTTTGTTGCATTGGTATTTAAATATAATGCGGGAAAATAAGATTGACACTCAACACTAACACTATTAAAATGGTTCAGGAAATCGTTCTTGTGAAAGGTGTAAAGCTCGATCACGTCCAACCAGGAATATATTCCCTTCATTGTTTACCCCTTAGGTTGCCTAAAGCTGATGGATCACCAGCAAGATGTATTCTCTATGTTTCATATTGTTTTAGTGATGTAGTATCGCCATTACTGTGACTTTATTAGCCATGTGATGTGTCTTATTCCTATGACTTTGTAAGCCATTTGATGCGTCTTGTGTTTGATGTGGAATAATTCAAAGTGTTTGGTGTGTTTGTCACTTCTGTGTTTGCAGAATTTACATGTTCTAGTTTTATCAGTTTGATGGTGTGCTCGTTCAAAGTGGTTTAAGTTGTTGTAGAAAACAGTAGTAATCCTACGAGATGTTGAGTGCAATAAGGCACCACCAAGTACAGGTCTAGTATTCATGATAGGATGAGCCCAAGCGATATGCAGCAAAACCCATATTGACAACAATTTTACCATTCAGGATTTGTAGACTGAAAGGGAAATCATTGCAAATTTAGAACAGAATCACAGAGATTATTTTCGAAATTTAAAAGTGCCAAATTCGTTTTGATAAAAGATTGACATAAAATATATTGAGAAACAATATATTTTATTGAATGGCTACTAACTTTATTTTTGATGGTATATTTGTTCTTGACTAGTATATTTTCAATTCTTGACTTTAAAAAAAAAAAAAAAAAAAAAAAAAAAAAAGAAAAAAGATTCATACTTTTTGGTCCCCTGAGCTATGATTTTTTATTTTTTATTTTTTAAGCCAAAAATACACACTAGGCTAAGCCGCTAAAGATGCTGCAATGGAAGGTAATGTGGCACTTGCTGCCAACCAATGAAGCTTTGAGGGAGAGGTTTCCTCTTTTATCCATAGAATGTTTTTCTATGTAAATCTAAATATGAACCATCGGAACGTGTGTTTTTGAAGTGCCCCATAGCAGTGTAGTGTGGCCCTTGTCGACATGGCCTCTTCAACTAACAAATTTGGGGAGTCTTGAGTATTATAGAATGGGATTGGGGAGTATGGGAATTATGGTATTTGACAAATTCTAAAATCTGTAGGTTGGGAATTTTACCTACATAATCTAGGAGCACAACTTTTTGTGTCATAACTTTAATGTTGTGGAGTGAGTGGTGGAAAAAAAGTAATGAGTTCATGTGAAAGGCGATAGACATCGGATTACAATTTGTCACATAGTTTTAATGTTGTAAAGTGAGTGGTGGAGAAAAAGTAATAAGTCTGAAAAGTGATAAATAACATATTACTTTTTTTCACATAGGATAGTTGTAAGAAAGTGTATTATATAAATGTTGTGGGTTTAGAATAATTGAATTCCACACCACATAATCAGATGTGCCTTAGCTGTTGACCTAAAATGTGTAGCCTTTGAAAGCTATTCAACAACTGGTCATGCATGTTCTTTAATGCCTGTTTGGAAATTGCATATTTTTGGTAATTTATTTGCATAATATGAGACAAAAAGTTAAAAGTTAGCTTATTTTCAAAAAACTAAAAATTAGATTATTTAAAATAAAACTGAAAAAAAAAAAAAATGGTGCGGGACTCACAAAAAATATATAAAATAAATTTTGTTTATAGTCACTTCCTAAAATGATGTCTAGGAAATCTTGTGAGACATTTTGACTTTGGTTTGTGGGCTAGAGATGATCTCCTTTACTTTTGCACTTGGACTTGGAAATGAATTGGCCCATTGCATAGTGTCTTGGGGTGCTTTTATAATAACTCTGGGCCGATTTACTAACTCTAACTTGACTTTGGTAATAAATTCTCAATTGTTATTCAACCAAAAATATAAAATAGCAACCGTGACGCAAATACCCAACAACTTTTCATTACATTAATTTGTATAATATATATGTTATCATCTATTTGATTACAGTATTATTTTTAAGTGAGCATGATATTATTTTTAAGTGAGCACGATCTAATGTGGGCCAACTCTTCAATTACATCAATAATTAGGAGATTTAGATCTAGATGCTTTTGTTGGAAACATAAAAATATAAAATATAAAATACAATTCAACTTACTCTATATTTTAAATAATCAAGCACATAAGTACGTAATTTATATTTTTGGGATATATATATATATATATATATATATGCATGTGTGTAAATTCAATAAGTGGGGGATTTAAACCTAGATGCTTTTGTTGGAAACATAAAAAAAAAAAATACAATTGAACTTTAAGACTATATTTTAAACAATCAAGCACATAAGTAATATATTTTTTTGGGTATTAGGTTTCCTTAGAGTATTTGTTAATGAACTTATTTTAGGAAAGTTTTGATACCAATTTTATGAGAAATATAAAAAAAATGTTAAAAAAAAATTACTTTTTATGAGGAAGGAAAAAAGTATCCTAAATGAATGCTCTTAAGTTATCTATTATCTACTTCAAGAAATTGACTTAGTGGTTCCTAAAGTCTCATGGTATTCATGAGATTTTAAGTTCAAAATCTCTTGTTAGCATTGGGGTCATCTCAAAGGAATTATTCCCTGTAATAACTTGGTGTGTATAAGACAACGGACAACACATGTCCAAGGAAATAATTAGATATTGAAAAATGTTTAAATAGCATTGTTTGTCAAAAAGAAAGAAAGAAAGCCATTTTCCTTTTTTATAAAAAATCTTAAAAAAAAAAAAAAAAAATCATATCTACAGTTCTAGACTAGAGAGGGGCAAGTCAATAACTAATTATAATGTAGTTTTCTCTCCGCTTCACATTGATAATGTACCTAGACAAAAGACAAAAGTAAAGTACCAGTACTGAAAATGTTTAATGATTTTACTGTTTGCAATTGGACGACAGAGGAATGTACGTGATGATTTTTTTTTTTTTTTTTGTTCTTTTTAAAGTTGAAAAGAAAAAAAAAAAGAAGAAGAAAAAGAAGAAGGTGACGATGAAAAATGATGATTTTTAGTTTTGTCTATATTTATTTATATCTAAAAGTTGAGGTACAGTATTTATGGTTGCTATGCTTTTGTTAAGTCACATCAGTGACCATATTATCCCCTTAATTTTTTACCTTTTATTTTCTCTTTCTAAGCTTTTATTCTCCCAATTCTATTAAAAAAAAAAAAAGCCTTCTTTTCTCTATTTATCTATTAGTCTACATTAACTATTACACTTCCTTCTACCTTTCTCCTTACTCTTTACATTTTTATCTTTCCACTACTCTCTACTTTACCTCTTTTATCTCCCCCATTACTCTTTACTTTATTGTTACACTTCTTTCATCATTTTCTCTTTCTTATATTATGATTATTCTTCTCTCCATTTTATTTTGTATAAATTCGATAACATTTCTCTTATTCAATCCATATTTTCCAAAAACAAAAAAACTGTGAGTACTCTCTCTTTTTACTTTCTTGTGAATTTTTGTTCTTTCTTATAATTCTAATTAAGGTTGATGAATTTTTTTTTTTTTTTAAATATGCGTTTTGGTATTATGTTTTTTTTAATTTCCTATTACAAACTCTTCTCTCTCCCTTTTATAGCTTTGATTGAATTTTAATTTGGGTTAATACTTAGTTTTTTTGGAAATAAGAATTTGAGTTTATGTCAAAACACAATCTACATGGTTATGAATTTGAATATGCTTACTGATTTTTTGAGTAATAAATTACTATAAAGTTTATCTTTTATTCCTTTTATTTCATTTTAATTTTGGTTAAGATAATATTGTAATTTTGTAATGAATTTTTATTATTATGATAATCTCATTATTCCTTAAGAGATGAGAATTTTGAATAATAAATTTGAAACTTATAAAATTTAGTTGTATATCAAATATAATACACTACAATAGAAGTTAGAAAAATATAGTTCATCTTAAAAAAAATATTAATTAAACATACAAAATATAATGGTATGATATACTTGTACTTTGTAGAGATAAAAAAAAATATATATATATATATATACTTATAGAAATCTTTAAAAAAAATTAATATTTGAAGTAATTGTTACTTTTTATATATTATACATCATTACATAATATTTATATATTCTTACACATTGCATAGATCTGCGACTAATTTTAATGAAAGCTATTACATTTCAATTAAAAAAAAAATTTAAAATAAATGTTCGCACATCAATTTACAAAGTCATTATAATCAAATTTATAATATCTAAACATCACTTAAAAGTCTTTCAATAATTAATATAGATACATCAGTAAAGTAACATAATTTTTTTTGTTTATTTTTCTTAAAATTTATTTTTAAAATAATAAAAGGTCTAATAGCGGATTATAAATAAGCAAATTGTCTTAATTTGCAGCCGCACGCCACCTGAATTCAGACTGAAACAAAGTTTTCAAAAACAATGGAATAGCTTTCACAAAATTCAATCCACATGGATAATATAATATAGTAATGGATTTATCTGTCAACAAACCAAGAATAAAAAAACCAAGAAAGAAAGACAAAGAAAACAAAGCAGCCTCTATATATAATCTAGTTAGTTACTTTGGCAAAACCATGAACCCATGATCATGATCATGATGATGAACAAAACCAAACCCCATGTCCTCCATCTCCTGCTAGTGCTATCGTGCACTTGGGTGCTCACAGTTTCTGCTACCAGCGATGCCTATCCCAGCGTCTCCGACTGTGGCGTCGTAGACGAGGTAGCCGTTCCAGTACGGAGGGAAGTGTACGGAGAAGGTAAGATATTTGACATAAGCCACAGGTACAGGGAGGACATGCCGTCGTTTCAATCGGACGATGGGCTTGGCCAGTTCCTGTGGCTCCGCTTGTCCATGAAGAACGGCTTCATCGTCAACGTTTCAGAGCTCAAGTTCTCTACTCACTCCGGCACCCATGTCGACGCGCCGGGCCATGTGTTCGACCACTACTATGACGCTGGCTTCGACGTCGACTCTCTCGACCTGGAAGTGCTTAACGGTAGGTCTTCATCGTATTAGTAGCATGGTTTTAAAAACCGATATGGTTAAAGAACTGGTGATTCCTAGTTAAACTGGTTGAACTAATCAGTTCGGTCTGATTTTTAAAACTATAGTAATGATTAGCGGTGTTTATTACAAACTCGTTGTTATAACTGTATAGACATTTTATTTTTTGTCGTGGTATTTTTATGTTTTTGGTATTTTACTGTTTTAAAGTAAAAGTATCTATTTTCTCGAAATAAACGAATATTTTGGGCTAAAGTAAACTTGTAGTCATAATTTTATTTGACAGTATCCTGGGTTTCTAAAATTTTCTAATCACACTTTGTGTGGCATTCAAAGTTATTTTCCCCTTATGGAGAAAGTATTTGATCAATTATTATTTCTATTCATTTCTACTAGAATCATTATTTGAAATTGGTTACATCACGTGAGATGGACGTGCCTGCACACTTAATTACAACCATATATCTCTCTCTAATTCTACTGTTTGAACTAAAAATTATTAAGTTTTAGTTCAAACAGCTACTTCATGTCATGTGATATTCAATATTCTCATATATATAAGATATAACTAATTTTCATAATAATTTTAATGATAAATGAATGGAAATAGTTGACCAGTACAATTGAATATCAAGATAAGTACTATGACTAGTGACAACTACTCTCAGAATTTGGATTTTTAGGATAGGAGGTAATTGATCAATTAAGGACAACAAATCATAGGGGTTTCTGTTTCTGCAGAATTTTCTGTCAAATCTGTAGTTAGTTCTTGTTTTGCTTCCTTAAGTGCTATGGCTTGGCCTTTTATTGTCAGGAAGCGTTATGTTTCAGACGTACACTTGTATACACTTTTCATCACTCATTAATACAATTTCTATCTTTTATCTCTAAAAAATATATATTTTATTCCTTATTTTACAGTTACTTTTATGATTTTTCTTTTTCTTTTAGGAAAATCAATTTGCTTATTACGTTTATAAATCTATTACTAAAGCCTGTAAACCAAGTTATCTATTAGATATATTGCGACAATCTAGACATTAATTTTGGATAGAGAGAGTGTCGAAATCTATATGTGTTTAATAAAGTGGAATTCAATTGAAAAAATTCTCACACTAGACATTCGGGAGGAACTACCAAATATTTTTAAGGACATAGGTGATTGAGACAAAAGATGAGCTACACTTGATTTTCTTGGCTCAATAATCTATGTGTTTAATAAAGTGTAACTCAATTGAATTCTCATACTAGACATTTGGGAAGAAGGTGTAGGTTATTAATAATCATATATATATATATATATATATTTTTAGTAATTGTCACCCATGATTTAAATTTGAAAAACTACAAATTCTCACCTCAGTTTAACTAAAATATTAAAAAGATGGAGAGTGATGTGGAATGTAGACATGGTGAATGGGATTTGCAGGGTCTACTCTATTCAGAAATTTGTTCTAGCATTTAACATCTCTTAGATTTGCACAAAATCTTTTGATGCATAAACATTAATGGAGGGTTATTAGTGGAGTGGGGATGTTTGAAAAAAGCTTTGGCATGGGTTATCTGATCCATTTTGCTGGATGAATCTTATACTCCTTGCTTATAATTATAGTTGGCTAGAGTAAATTTGGGGACATGAGAAGTGCATAATTCATCTTAACCAAGGCAATTTCCTGCTTTGAAGCTTGAAGAAATCATGTTAAGATCCTTGTACATTGCAAAATTCTAGTTCAAGAAATTTTAAAGGGCATCTGAAAAAATTCTACTATTTATAACATCTTCCTTCTCTCAATACTTTTTGTTGGTTCTATTTTCCCTTTACATTGGAACTCATCTCCTACATACAATAAATTGATTAATTTATGTGACATTGATGATTATTTATGTTTGCTTTGACAGGTCCTGCGCTGTTAGTTGATGTTCCAAGGGATAAGAACATTACTGGTATGTTCTCTCTTCTTTAATTGAGACTGATTTTACTCTGCTATGCTTGTTGCTTTCTGTTTCAATGGCCATAGCATGTTCATAATCGAGCAATCTCGTGCATCATTTTTCAAATTTTAGTGAAGATGGATAGAGAAGATTGTGGAGTGGGACCATAGTGATTTGATAAAAGAATGCACCCTAGTGTACTGAAATCAATTTATAAATAAGCTTGTTTGTGCCAATCCTCTTTTTCATGCCCTGAATTACTGCCTATTCCTGGGATTTGGGTTGCAAAGTATGGGGTGATACCTGTCATTTAATCATGGCTTCTCTAATGTTTCAAAGATTAAGAATATTTCTGAAACTACCAAAATAATAGTTGTAGTGTTGAATAGTTAGTTATATACACATAATATGCTTTGCACATGAATACAAATTTCGCATGGTCATTTGATTAATTGAACTGCCTCATCTGATTAATTGCCTGTGTGTGTACAATGAGAGAGCATTGTTTAATTAGACAGGTTGCTCAACACATATCACGATGCAACAAATTGAGTTTCTGAACCATGAAAAAACATAATTATTTTGATAAGAACATTTTGTGCCTTTTTTGTTTATACATTTTATGCCTTTTTATATTCTTTGGTTTTGGGTTCATTAGGCCTTAACAATGTCCACTTGATACAGCTGAAGTTATGAAGTCCTTGAATATTCCCAAGGGAGTTCGTCGTGTGCTTTTCAGAACATTAAATACTGACAGGTAAATTTATTGAAGTTATATTTTTGTCAAAGTGCCATCATAGTGGACTGGAGTTTCAAACTATAGTTATGACATTCATAAGGTACTGGTTCAGGTCATTTTATTATTTCATTCATTATTGTTTGCTCTTTTCACTTCCTGTTCATGTTTGTAGTGCCCCTTTGTCTGTAGATCTATTTTCAGGTTAGGGGCAAAAGAAAATGCAGAATCTTAAGAAGTCATAATAAAATAGATTTTTTTTTTTTTTTTTTTTTTTTTTTTTTTTTTTTTTTTTTTTTTTTTGTGTGCGTGTTGTGAATTAAAACTAATTTTATTTACAGGCAGCTAATGTGGAAAAAGGAGTTTGCCACAGACTATGTGGGATTCACGAAGGATGGGGCAGAATGGTTGGTAGAGAACACGGATATCAAACTTGTTGGTAAGACACAGATTGTACCTTCTATCAATTTGGAGATACTTGACAATAAGATTGTGGCCTGCTTTTGTCCCTCCAAGTTGCCTTGAGCATCTTGTGTCTTTGTTGGAAACCAGGGCTCATGTCTTTTGTAGTTGTATAATAGCCACAAATATCAATTGGTAGCTCAATCGCCACGTACATTTCATGCATTTTGACTATATTTAATATGTACTTGATTTTGTTGCATATCTTTGCTGTTTTTCAAACTATTAGCATTGAAGGAAATTATTAATGATTTATTTGGATGGAAGTATTTGAAGAGAAGATTTACATTTAAGTTTTTAGTTTAAGGGACTTGAATAAAATATAAAATGGAAAGAACTTTTTATTGATGAATTTCAAGGACGGATTGTGGATTTGAGATGATTAGGTGGAATATCTTATTTCAAATCTATAAGACTAGACTCACCCTAGAATCCAACCCCCCGCCCCCTCCCAAGCGTCTATTAGTGTCACTTTGTGTACAAAAGCACCGCGTGATATAGCAGATAGTTTTCCTCTTGTGCCTTGCAAGTTGATGTGCATATTTGTTTCTTATAATAAACCGTTAAATTCCACAAAAAGCAGCAAGTATGTGATCTTTGATCATTATACTGTGAGGTAAGTCATAGTGAATCAGTGATCATGCCCTTCCACAAATGTTTTTAGATTCCAATGTAATGGGCATGATCACTACCAAATATATATATATTTTTAAAGATATCATTCTTCCTTCCTTTATTACTTAGCATTTTTAGAAAACCTCCTATCCAGACAACCATCTACCACTGCAGATAGACCGACACTTGTGCAATGTTCTGTATCTGTTTTTCAAGTTTATTACTAGTTCTATATGGGAATTACTTCTACATGCACATGCACCTATTAACTTGACAAGTTATTCCAAACATGAAGCTTAATTTACTTGGTTGCTATGTGCTAAACCATTAATTTAATTTTGGGATGGTATCTTTTCATTCAATTACATTTATTCTTGGATCCATTAAACCTAATTTTTAATTATCTGCACTAAGGGGGAAATTGTGTTGAAGTCCCTCTCTGTATGTGTGTACACTATTTCTGTGCTATGATGTCATTGTTTTTTCTTAGTTGCACTAACCAATCTTTTTGGTATGAAATATAGGAGTTGATTACCTAAATGTTGCTACTTATTTTGATGCAATTCCAGCTCATCATGCTTTTCTTGAAGCCAGGGTAAGCAAAATTATATGATGAAATAGGCTTCTAATGTCTTTTACTTTTGGCAGCAATTTATGTCCTAATACTTTTTTTTTTTTTTTTTTATGGGATATTTCCTAATACTTGTTCCTACATAAATCATATCCAATAGGTGAAGTTTCAATCAAGCCCCCTTTTTTTTCTTCAGAACTCTCCTTTCATTTTATAATTATTTTGTATCTGTAAAATGTGCACTTCTGATTATCTGGCTTGTATATAATATCGGAGAATTTTAGTAAGATTCTTATATTTTTCAGCTGTCCTGTCTCTGGCCATAATTTCCATGCAATGTTTTGACGATCAATCGAGTAGTTTAAGTGATTCTCTTAAAAAAAAGAAAAGACAAAAAGAAGAGTAGCTTAAGTTGATGGTCTCTTCTTTCTCTTTTGTGTGGGGCGGGTTCAGAAGGATAGGTGATAGAATTGACAATCAACACTAACACTGCTAAAATGGTTCAGGAAATCATTATTGTGGAAGCTGTGAAGCTTGATCACTACATCCAAGCAGGAATATATTCCCTTCATTGCTTACCCCTTCGGTTGCCTACTTCTGATGGATCACCAGCAAGATGTATTCTCATCAAATGATATTTTACATGTATGTTTTATATTGTTGTAAGAGATATGGTATCACCAACTGTGACTTTGTAAGCCATGTGATGTCTCTCGGGGGGCCATGGCCACCCTCTGACCCAATGGGAAAATAATTGCAATGGTGAGGAAGGTAATTGAAAGGAGTAAATATATGGAAGAAGTAAAGAGGTGGTGGGAATTGAACTTTGGAAAGAGGAAAGTATTAGGAAAATAAAGATGAAAAAGAAAAAAGAAAAAGTTGGGTTAATTTTGATGAAATGGCGAGATGGTTGGCAGGATATATATATATATATATATACCTCAAAATGCCACGTGAGTGTATAACCATATATTATTGATATTGAAATATTATGTTTCAATGACCAAATCGAAATGGCTATGGAATTATATTCAAAACATTGGTTGGTGGTGGTTGATAGCACCAAGTTTGCCAATGGGATTTGTTTTAGAACAACTAGTCGCAGGCCCATGCGTGAGAATAAGTAATTATTTTGTAATTGTAGTATAATGTATAATTTTTTTCTTAAAAATTTATTGAAGATAATTTGTTCTTTCTAAAAATTAAACAATTTCTATTTGATCTAATTAGGTCTACTTTGGTCCCATCTGTCCAATTTGATCCACTCATTCAATTTTAGTTCCCTTTGGTCCATTTTGGACTTATTGGACCTTAAATTGATTCTTTTTATAGATTACATTTTCAAGTTTAGCTCAAATTTTTTTTTTTTTTTTTTTTTTTCATAATTTTTGGGTTGAAAAGTATGAAATTTTATTATATTTGGGCTAAACTCTTTAGTTTTGAGTTATTAAAAAAAAAAAATAGACATTAAAATTTTGACATATGATTCATAAAAATGCAATAAAAATGATATTACTGTATATTCAAAAGTCCTGTTCGGTCCACTACGGTCCTATTTAGCCCATTACGTCATTTTCGGTCCACTTTGGTTTTATTAGGTCCACTTTGGTCCTATTCGGTCCATTCTGTGCATTTTGATACACTTCAAACCTATTCGGGCCATTCAGTCCTCTTTGTTCTTATTCGGTCCATTCTGTCCATTTTGGTTCTCTTTGGTCCACATTGGTCCTATTCCGTCACTTCGGTTCACTTTGTTCCTATTCGGTCCATTACTTCTACTTTGGTCCTAATCAGTCCATTCTTTCTTATTCGTTCCACTTTGGTCCCCTTCGATCCTGTTCGGTCTACATTGGTCCACTATGTTCTATTCGGTCTTATTCAGTCCACTTTAGTCCCCTTTGATCCTATTCGGTCTACATTCGTCCACTATGTTTTATTCGGTCTATTTCGCTCTTATTCGGTCCACCTTGTTCCCATTCAGTCCTATTCTGTCCATTCAATCCACTTTGTTCCATTTGGTCCAATTCAGTCCATTTGTGTCTACTTAGGTCCAATTTGGTCTATTTTTGTGGACTTAGATATATGGAAAAGACATTTTTAGGTTGAGACCACTTATTTTAATCTATTAAAATTATTAACCCATGATACTAATTATATTCATTGTTTTTTTCTATATATAGTGGCCAGTGGGGAGGATTAGTGGTGTTCCAATTACAAATATGTCATGTGCAACAAATGATATCATTAATGCTACACTATCGCTTGAATCCACCCTTTTCTTATTCATTGGTACCGGTATGTTTCATAACTTTTTATAAATTTATAGTAATAAATTTCCGAATACCATTTTTTTTTGGGGTGTTATTTTTAAATACTGATAAAGCACACAACACTGGTCGATTGAGAATATAATGAAAGGTCATTATCGTTGTTGTGGCTGTGGATGAGAAATAAGCAAATTGTCTTTGCAGGCATCTGAAAAGGTTGAAACAAGTTAAAAGTAACCTTAAAACTTCAAACACAACCGAACAGTTTTCACAAAAAAAAAAAATTCAATCCATAGATAACAAAGCAAATATATATATATAATTTACATTGATTGCCCATAACTTTTGTACACTGAAGACTGAACACTTCAGAAAAACCATGATGATGATCAAAATCAAACCCCTTGTCCTGCTGCTAGTGCTATCGTGCACATGGGTGCTTACAGTTGCGACCAGTGATTCTGCCTATCCCACCATCTCCGACTGTGGGATGGAGGAACTCGTCCCTGTAAGGAGAGAAGTGTACGGAAATGGTAGAATATTTGATATAAGTCACAGTTTCAGGGAGGACATGCCGTCCTGGGACTCCGTGGATGGGCTAGGCCAGTTCTTGCGTCTCCGCCACTCCATAAAGAATGGCTCCCTAGCCAACGTTTCCGAGCTCAAGTATTTCTCTGTTCACTCCGGCACCCACGTCGACGCGCCAGGCCACGTGTTCGATCACTACTTTGATGCCGGCTTCGATGTTGATACGCTTGACTTGGAACTGCTTAACGGTAAATAATCATCCTAAAGTTGTCTTTCAGTTCACATGATGAGGTGTCTGTTAAGTACGTACCAACTAAATTCAAAACAATTTCGTTATTAAAGCTATGTTAGATATTATTATTATTTTTGACTAAATTACAATTTATACTCTTAAAGTTTGATATAAGACGGATAGGAATGTGGAATATGTAGATTAGAATTGGTGGGTCTACTCCACAATGAAATTTGTTCTAGTTGTTTAACATCTCCTTGGTTTGCAAAAAGAAGTTTTTGTGATGTTTGAAGAAAGCTTTGGCATGGGTTATGACCAGGCTGTCTGATTTTGTTAAAATTGGTGGTTTAGTGATTAAATTTACCATTTTGTATTAACTTATGCTTTTTATAACAAACGGTAGTTTATAAGATGATGTATCTCATACACCTTGCCTAGAGAGGAGTGAAGATGATTCTGAACTATCCTTGTTTTTTTTAATCTAATCCATATAAAAAAAAAAAAAAAAAAAAATTGAGGGACTTGATAAATTCAGAATTCATCTTTAACCAATGCAAATTCTTACTTGGAAGATCCTTGCACATTGTAGAATGGGTAAATCCTCTTTACATACACCTTGTTACACATAAACGTACACACATTTCATTTTTGAACTAAAGTCGTGTCTTGAAGCTATAATTTTTGTGCGAAACGTTTTGAATTGAAATCATGACTTCAAGACACAATTTCAGTTCAAAGATGAAATATGTGTAAGTTTGTGTGTATAATAAACTGCTCTCTTACAAAATTCTAGCTTAAGCAATTTTAAAGGTTCATCCTTTTTGGCATCTAAAAAATCCTACTATTTTTAATGTCTTCCTTCTCTTGTTTTTTGTTAAATTTACTCTTTCCGTTAGAACTTCATCTCCCTGCTTACAATAAAGTTGTTAATTTACGTTACATTGATTGTTATTTATGTTTGTTTCGATAGGTCCTGCACTGTTAGTTGATGTTCCAAGGGATAAGAACATTACTGGTATGTTATCTCTTCTTTGATTGAAACAGAGCAATGGCTGTAGCATACTAGCATGTTACTAATCGATTAATCTTGTGCATCAATTTTGAAATTTTAGTGAAGTTTGAGAAGATTGTGATGTGGAACCATAATGATTTAAGAAAAAAAATTATGTACTGAAAATTAATTTATAAATAACTTATTTGTCACCTCCTCTGTTCCAATCCTCTTTATCATGTACTGAATTACTACCTATTCTTGGGATTTGGGATGCATAGAATGGGGTTCAAACCTGTCATGTAATCATGGCTTCTCTAATGTTTCAAAGTTTAATCTTCAGTTTTGCTGCTCTGCACTAAACAGCCATCTCAGTAAGCATCTCACATTAGAGTTGTGCTAGATAGAATAACAACTCAATAATTCAGTGAATGATCTGATTGGCTTGTCAGTTTACACTAGCCATAAGCAGCAAATATTGGTTCAAAAATAGATAAAAATTACTGTAACAACTCAAGAATTCAGTGAATGATCTGATTGGCTTGTCAGTTTACACTAGCCATATGCAGCAAATATTGGTTCAAAAATAGATAAAAATTACTGTAGTTTTTTGTTTTATGAGACATGCGTACATTTCAATAACTTGTTTCTTACTGCACACGTGTATGTGTGTACAATGGGAGAACAGTGTTTAATTAGATGGGGTGCTCAACATATATCGTGATGTAACAAATTGATTTTCTAAACCATGAAAAAACATATTTATTTTGTAGTTTTGGGTATATTAGGTTTTAATAAAGTCCACTTGACACAGCTGAAGTTATGAAGTCCTTGAATATTCCCAAGGGAATTCGACGTGTCATTTTCAGAACATTAAATACTGACAGGTAAATTTATTTTAGTTATATTGTTGAAGTCCCATCATACTATCATAGAGGACTATGGCCCAATTTTAAACTATAGTATGACATTCATAAGCTAGTGTTAGAGATATTGGTTCTTATTGGAATTTCTCCATTTGACATTTGATATAATGAAAGCCAAATTTTTATTGATATTTTTGTTCTTTTGCTAGTTATTGTTTTCCAGTGCAACAGGTTTATAAACCAAAATCTTTTTGCTGCACTGGGTTCCGTATTATAATTTTTAATGAAAGGAAGTAAATGTCATAGTTAGTTCTTAGTTTTCATTACAAAATGTATGTTGCGCTTAAGATGGCATCCATAAAAGTCATCAAGTTAAATCTGATCTTACATGTTTTTTAGATGCTATACCTTAGATTTCATTTATGATTTTGGCATGCCTGCACCTTTTCAGTGTAGATTAAGCTATGTTCTTCAATCTTTAATTTTAGATTATACTGTGCTGCCGCTTTTGGTTACTACTATAATTGGTAGATATGGTATGGAAAGTGGAATATGGTTGGCATCTAGCTACCAATGAATATAAAATGTGATAGATGGGAAAAAGATTGAACAATGTAGTACTAAATATATCCTGTAGAGTGTAGTGAATAGAATGTGATTAACATTTAGCTATCAATTAAAGCAAAATATGATGTGAAGCAGATAAACAATGTAGTTCTACAAATGTCTATGAAAAGGTGGAAGATTATCCCTTACTATGTTTCTCTTTTTTTTGAAAGAATCAGTCATTTCATTAACAAAGATTAGAGTTCAAACACCAATACAACAACCATCAGCTAGCTGCAAATTAACCATGTACAAACAGAAAACCAACCGCAGAAACTATCTGCAAAAAAGAGCTGCAGGCTTGCAGCACAGCTAAGCCCAAAAACCACAATATGTGAACAGCAAAGACAGAAACCAACCCCACCTTTAGAGGATCCAGCTGGGAATAACAAACTATCGCATAAAATACCAACAAAAGGACACTGATCAGTCCCAACTTGCGGCAAACAGACATACAAGCTTAAAAGCCTTAAAAACTAGTGATGCAATCATCCTCCATTTACAGCACGGTACACAATTTAGAATTGAATTCTTGAACATATTCTTGCCTTCAACTCTACCTTTAATGTCATTCATTATGGCTCTAATAAGTTACTCTTCGGCATACAGCCTCTTAGCATGAAGAATTGCATTTCCTCAACTCCAAAGGTGGTATATAGTTGCCCACCTAGCTAATTACAGAGCACAGCTCTCAATCCCCTTCCCTTTAGGTGTATTACACTCCAATCAACTAAATCCTGCCAGCTGACTTTGGGATCAGACAGTAACCATAAGCTCATAATGGATTTCCATACTCTTTTAGTGAAGGGGCAATGAAAAAAGAGATACAGAACTTGCAGAAACAACAAAATTTGTCTACCATAATTCCCCATTGGATCATTCTATCTTTGTTTAGCATGACCATTTATCCTATGAATGAGTGCCTAGGAATAGCTAGATTAAACCACAGTAGGTTTCACCAATCTCATTCCCTGTTACAGCACACACAAATTTAGGAGATGAGGACCATAAGGCTTTATCTTCATCCTTTAATTCAACCAGTTGCAAGCCTCCAAATCCAAAATTTATCTTTATGAACAGATGCAAGATTAGATTCAACCTGACTGGCAGCATCATAAGCCCTATGCTGTAAAACTCCATCTGGATATTATAAATCAAGCTATATAAGATCTTGTTTCCATCCTCCATCTAATACCTCAAGAATTTTCTTGCTTCACCCGAGTTCAAGGATAGTTCTCCATCCCAAGAGCTGTCTTGGGGGATTTTATTGGTTAAGAAGCATCTCCCTTTTAAGAGACAAGCATGAGTCCATGCTATCCATAGGGAATCTGATTGGGTGAAGAGGTTCCAAATGTGTTTTATGACTGTTGCTTTATTCCAGTCAGCCAGCCTTTTCAAGGCTAGATCCCTCTTACTTAGGAAAACATACCCGGGTTAGTCTAATACCCCCTCTGGAATCTTCCTTTCCATGCCAAAGGTAATGGCTAAAGCAATGTTCAATTTCAACAAAGATTTTGAATAATGTAAAGTACAGATTGTAATAATTGGAGTCTTCTGGAAAAGTAAAAGTTTCTGGTGGTCCAAGAATTAATTCTAGCTAGAATCTTATCAAGAAAGGGCTGGCAATCCTTGAAACTAAACTTACCAGGGATTAATGGCATACCAAGATATCTTACTAGAAGGGAGCCTTCCTTGAATTGAAGAACCTCTAGTATTTGCTTCTTTGAACTGTCAGAAATAGATGAGCATAATACCTCACTTTTGCTTGGCTTGATACAGTCAGAGATATATTTGAATTCTTCAAGGGATTCTTAATATTATGGATTGAAGATAGATCAGAAACAGAAAATATAAGGAGATCATCAGCAAAGCTAAGATGAGTAATCTACAGCCCTTTGCATTGGGGGTGATATTTGAATAGACTAGATGATAGGACTTTGGATTTGAACAGCCTATTAAAGGCTTCCATGGCAATAACAAGGAGGTTGGGTGACAATGGGTCCCTCTGCCCCGGTAACTTCCTGCCATTGAAATAATCCACTAAAGATCCATTGATTGCTATTAAGAATTTAGGGATACTGATGCACTCCTTAATCCATTGGACAAACCTTGGAGGAAAACCAGCCACCATTAAACACATGAGGCGAACATTCTAGTTGAGTCATAAGACTCTTGAGATCAGCTTTAATTGCACATCTGCCAACCCCTTGTTCCTGTAGTAGTTCTTTACTAACTCATGGGCTAATAGAATATTTTCAGTTATACTTATACCTTTAATGAAGACTGTTTGGTTTGAATCCACCAGTTCTCCCAATTACTCTCTTCATTTGTTGACCGATACGTAATGCACTTTTAGATGACATTACAACAACCAATTTGCCTAAAATCAGTGATGGAAGAGGGGTTGGGGTCTTTAGGAATCAGTGTGATAACTTTGAAGTTCACTTCCTTAAGCAGCTTGCCAGTATTAAAGAAGGAAGAAACAATCTCAATAAGAGCCTCTTTACTGTATTCAAGGCTTCCTTGAAGAACTTGTCAGTGAAACCATCAGGTCTAGGTGCTTTGTTTCTCTCCATACTGAAAAGAGCTTGCTGGATTTCGTGCTTAGTCACATTCCTATGCCAGCTCTTCACGGATTCAGGTATTTGATCAGAGAACAGTAAAGCCACCTTACTTATCATCCTTTTCTCATTCACAGTGGTGCTTGAACCCAAAAATTTATTATAGAAACTGCTTATGTGCTCCTTAATAGCATTTGGATCCTCCATACTGGTACCATCATTATCAAGCAGGCATTCGATTTCATTCCTAGCTTGCCTTCCTTTGACAATGCTGTGGAAATGGGCATTAGCCTTTTTTTTTTTTCAATTAAGTATCCTTATTTAGATAATGGTAAGATATAGTCCAATTCAGGTGGTTTTATTTTTTCATCCGTTGTTCTCTCTATTCACTTCCTGTTCATGTTTGTAGTGCTCCTTTGTATGGACATCTAATTTTATGCTAGGGGCAAAAGATATTGCAGAATCATAAAAAGTCATACTTAAAATAATTTTTTTTGGTGAACTAAAACTAATTTTATTTTCAGGCGGCTAATGTGGAAAAAGGAGTTTGATACAAGCTTTGCAGGACTGATGAAGGATGGTGCTGAATGGTTGGTAGAGAACACAGATATCAAACTTATTGGTAAGACAGAGATTGTACTTTCTATCAATTTGGAGCAACTTGAAAATAAAATTATTGTGGCCTTCTTTTGTCCTTGCGAGCTAAGAATTTCTGTGTGCTTAACTTACAACACCTTTACTTCATATAGTTATATAATTCTTACCATTGTGAACCGGCAATCTATCATGATGCAACTTGACTTTTCGTTCTTATAGTTTAAACCTTATTTAGAGGTAACTATAAGCAGATCCAACGAGCAAAGATTTGGTTCTGAATGGTAACGACCAGTAAAATCATTAGCTAATTCCTGGTGATTTAAGGAATCTTGGGGCCACGGTAGAAAACACAGGACTCTTTTATCCATTACTTTCTGCTCTTGGGGCATGTATGGATAGTTATAGGCAGAAATTACCTTGCATTGGGTCTCAAGACTCTCAACCATGTTTCTTCCAATCTTTCATTTCCACTGCCCCATTAGCATTCTCTTAGAATCCCCCCCTTTCTTCATAGGTCAAGTTGTCTATCCGCCTCATTTTATATACAAATGCATTAATAATATTGGTCTTATGCCTTGCAAGTTGATGTGCATATTAGTTTCTTATCATAAACTGTTCAATTCCACAAAATAGCTTTGAGTATATTAAAGTTCGAGACAATTTGGGAATTTTGATATAATTCTCATTCATGAATAAATAATAAAATTCTGTTATAAAAAAAGAAAAAAAAAAATTCTATTCTTTTACACAAGAAACAGAGCAACAGAAATGAAAACTAATCATATCTAACGGCTACTAAATCTGGAAAACAGGATCCACTATCTAACTAAATAGATGAGCTGCTTACACGTGTCCATCTTTATAATAGATAAATATTATACTAAGTTACACGTAGTTTAACAGAAACTTAAATACAATCTACAAGTCCTGCACCAAATGCAGAATCTTCTTCACTTTCAATCTACATGACTAATTTGATCAATCCCTCAATAGTATGTGACATTTTATCATTACGCTGAGGTAAGTCACAACTTTCACAAACTTTTGGAGATTCCAATGAAAATGGCATGACAAGTACTTTAAAAAAAGAAAGAAAGAAATCATTCCTCCTTCCAGGGTAGGTCATTATATTTTATTTATTTGTTTGTTTGTTTGTTTGTTTTTTATTTTTTATTTTATTTAGCAGAAAATGACCCATCTTCAAAGGTAAGTCACCTGGTTGCACTAACCCATCTTTCTGCTATGAAATATAGGAATTGATTACCTAAGTGTTGCTGCTTATGTTGAAGCAATTCCATCTCATCTTGTTTTACTAGAAGCCAGGGTAAGAAAAACTGTCTGATGAATTGTGCTTCTTCTATGTTTTACTTTTGGCAGCTATTTATTCTCTTAATACTTGTTCCGAAGTAACTCATATCCAATAGGTGAAGTTTCATTCAAGCTCCTGGAATTAGAAAATTTTCCTTCGTTTTTCAGAAGAACTATCCTTATTTTGTAATTGTAGAATGTGTAATTTTGAATATATGGCTTGTATATCAGAGACATTAGTAAAGTTTCTTGTATTTTCAGTTTTCTTGTCTACGAAACCAAGTTTCATCATTTCCATGCAATGTTGATCAATAGAGTAATTTAAGTATCATAATATGTTCTTCCACTTTTGTTTGGGATGAGTTTGAGAGGATATAGGTGATAGAATTCAATTTGCTAGAATATCCTGAAATTTCATCCTGACATTAAGGAGACTGGATTTTGTTGCACTGGGGTCGTATTTAAATTAATGCAGGAAAATAATATTGACACTCAACACTAACACTGCTAAAATGGTTCAGGATATCATTCTCGTGGAAAGTCTAAAGCTCGATCACATCCAACCAGGAATATATTCCCTTCACTGCTTACCCCTTAGGTTGCCTGGTGCTGAGGGGTCACCCGCAAGATGTATTCTCATCAAATGATATTTTATATGTATGTTTTATATTGTTGTAAGGGCTGTAGTATCACCACTACTATGACTTTATAAGCCATGTTATATGTCTTGTGTTTGATGTGGAATGCGAAGTGTTTGGTGTGTCTTGTGTTTGCACTATAACTTTCTTGTCCCCTTTTATCAGTTTGATGATGTGCTTGTGCAAAGTGCTTAACAAGTTGCAGGAAACAATAGTAATCCTTAGAGGTGTTGAAAGGCACCACAAGAACAGGTTTACTACTGGAGATAGCCAGATAGGACGGGCATATATATATATATATATATATGAGCGGAGCACAAGGGATATGCAACAAAAAAACCCAATTCGACCACAATTTTGCATAAAGGTTCCTATCAATTGCATAATAAATACTTCAATGACTTTTGATAAGTAATAGTTTTGGAGAGAGAGAGAGAGAGAGAGAGAGAGGGTAGCAAATAAGAAGAAAATGACAAAAGATAACGAGGAAGGAAGATGATAAGGTAAAGAAAAGAAGCCTTTAGTAGGTGTGGATGGTTTAAAACTTGAAGGTTATAATAGAGGGCATTTGTATCTTTTTCTTTCAACCCAGGCTTACAGAGTTGACCATAATTAAGTGCTTCCAGGTCATCTCAGACCTTGCAATTGCCCCCAATTCCTCCTCATTTTCTCTCCATTTTGGAGAGGTTTTAGGTAGGCTTTGAGTAAAGCTAGTATGAGCCTATCATTTATAACTTGTCATCTTGATGGTTATGAAATTTTTGTATCTATAGAGTTATTGTAAACTTACATGTTAATGTGGTGTTTCTTTTTGATAATTCGATAGTTGAGGATGAGAGATTTTGAACCTTGAATATTTTTGTGGGAAACATTAGAAGGTGCCAACTAGTTAAGTTACAAGGCTCTTGGCGTTAATGTGGTATTCTAACGAATACATTCAGGGTTTAAATCCCTCCATCCTCAACTATGGAATTTAAATTTTTAGGTAGGCTTTGAGTAATGCTACTATGAACCTATCATTTCTAACTTGTCATCTTGATGGTTTATGAAATTTTTGTATCTATAGAGTTATTGTAAACTTACATGTCAATGTGGTGTTTCTTTTTGATAATTTGATAGTTGAGGATGAGAGATTTTGAACCTCGAATATTTCTGTGGAAAACACTAGGAGGTGCCAGCTAGTTAAGTTACAAGGCTCTTGGCGTTAATGTGGTATTCTAATGAATACATTCAGGGTTCAAATCCCTCCATCCTCAACTATGGAATTTAAATTTTTTAAAAAAAAATCTTGTAACTCAATTGGTTGGTAAGCACATTTTTGTGTTTCTAAAAAAGATATCCAATATTCAAATCTATTGCCTTAAACAATCAAAATATTAACAAACAAAAAAAGCATCAAGTTATTTTACTTCAAAAAAAAAAAAAAAAAGATAATGAATTTATCAACTTGTGGCAGTTATTTAAATTTTCACAAAATTAAATCCACGAATAATATAATAGCCAAGCTGAGCTAAACCTATACGCATGAATATGCATGGTTAAAAAGGACAAAAGGCCAATATAGGGTAATACATTTATCTGTCAAAATACGAAGAAAACAAAAAAAAGGTAAAAAATAAATAAAAAATCATCCCGTGGAGTCTGCAATATAGAACTTGCAAATGTAAATGGGGGGTTTCCCCACACACACACACACACAAAAAAAAAATGTAAATGGGGTTAGTAGAGAGAAGAAATTTTATTTTTGGGATAGTGAAAGATAGAAATTTCATTTAAACACTTTACAGATAGGCAAGAGATAGCCCAGATATAGAAATATTGGCTTGTCTTCTGACCCAACGGAGCTTATAGTTCAAAAACATAGTTTTAAGCTTTTTGACATCCGTTACCAACTTGGGCCCCTTCTCAAAAAAATTAAATTTTTTTTAATTAAGAGCATCTCCAACAGTTCTTGTAAAGCCATTTTTGGAGCACCAAACATTACTGTTCATGCTCCATTGGCTTCTCCAAATGCAGAGGTTCTCTAATTTTTTTTTTTTTTGAAGTTGCTACAGTAGTTCTCTTATTTTAGAGAACACTGTAGCAACTCTATTCCCTTATTATATATTAAAAAAATTAAATAATGGCATTTAATTTACAATTCTTTCTCTCTCCCAAACGTTTTTCTTTCTTCTCTATTGTCTGGTTTCTCTTCAAAAAGCTCCCTCTCTTCAAAAACGCTGCTCTCACGAAATCAACCCTCACTGCTGCTCTCTCTTACAAAAATCTCACACTGTGTCTTTCACAAAAGAACTTGCACCGTGCCTTTCAATCGAAGTTCGCTCAACCACCTGTGACGAAGAGTGGAGTTCTGAAGCTCAACCTTGAATATCGGTACCCAAAATTTTGATTTAATAGGGTTTTTATCATTTTTGAATTTATTAGTTTATCATACGAGTTTTGAAGCTCACCCTTTTCTATTGTTCTTCACCACTATGTGGGTTTAGGTTTTGGGTTTTTGGTTCTTTTCTCTCTGTCTGTCTTTCACTCTGTTCTTGATCTTTTCTCTATTTTTTCTATTTAATTAATCTTATTAGAGTCAATAAATTAATCTCAACCTTGAATATCGGTACCCATACCAAGAAAAACAAAAAAACCCAAACAAAAACATTGAGAATCTGAATATCGGTACCCAAACTTTAATCTTATTATGTCTCTTTTTTTTATTATTTTTTTTTGGTGTGGAAATATTGAGAATCTGAATTCTTGGTTTTTTTTGTAGCTGAAATTGTGATGGCAATGATGTTTGATCAATGAATTCATATTGGGTTTTGCATGTTTGTCATTTTTGCTTGGTGGGTTTTTGATATCTATGTGGTTTGAATGGTTTTTGGAAAATGTTTTCTGGGAATTCTTGTTTTTGTTCTTTTTAAAGAGCATTGTCATAATTTCCATATGATTCTGTGAATTTTTGTTTCTGAATGTGATTTTCATTGATAATGCGTGAATGTGTGTTTCTGTGCACAAATTTTAGTCATAATGTATCATTGAGGTGCATTTGTAATTGTAGGTTAGATTTTCTTATTTTTAAGTTGGAGGTATTGGACCATAAAGCTCGAGAAAGAGCAGGAGTTATTACACCTACTCTCGGTTCACCAATTCCTGTACTTCTGCAACTGGATGCTGCTATTGAGGTGAATATTTTTTTTTTGATTGTGTATATTCTCACCAATATGAATGCTAGTTAATGCTCTGCATTACTTTGTGCATTAAATGGCTATGATTGGTACCATTTTTTTGGGTCTTGCTAAATGAGGTATTAGTTGCTTAGGTATGTGTGTAGGAATATATAGAAAAAGTTCCTATTGCTCTGTTCCTGATGAGGTTGAAATTCAGCATGAAATGAAACTTTGTAAAGTGTTCTTTAAAGTCCCAAGCTTACAAGAGCACTTAACTTGGCTGCATAGATGCATCAATTAGAAATCAACCACTGTTTGGAGATAAAGTGGCATATTCTTGTATGTGTTTTTTTTTTTTTTTTTTTTTTTTTTTTTTTTTTTTTTGTGGCAGCAACTTGGGAAATTTGTTCCATGGGTCGTAATACAAATTATGCACGTAATATGCTTCTAAATGACTCGGATTCTGATGATGATTTTGTGATAACTGCACTTCTTACATTGGAAGAAGAACGATTAGAAAGAGAGAGGGCGTCAACATCACATCGTGATTCTGTTCTAGGTCGTAAGTTCATCCAACGTGATCATGGGCAAGGCCACCAAAGACTTTTTCAAGACTATTTTGTAGAATCACCAGTATATCCTCTTAACGTATTTCGAAGGAGGTTTCGAATGAGTCGTTCTCTTTTTTTATGTATTAAATCTAATCTAGAAGAGAAAGATGAATATTTTGTTCAAAAAAGAAATGCTGCCAGAGTGCTTGGTTTGTCTTCCCTTCAAAAGATGACTGCCGCACTAAGGATGCTTATGTATGGAGTAGCAGCGGATTTTACAGATGAATATGTGAGAATTGGAGAAAGCACTACAATAGAGTGTCTCAAAAAATTTGTTGAAGCCATAGTCGATATTTATTCTACAGAGTACTTGAGGTCACCAAATAGCAATGACATTGCTAGGTTGCTAAGAGTTGGTGAAAGTTGTGGATTTCCAAGGATGCTAGGGAGCATTGACTGCATGCATTGGGAATGGAGGAATTGCCCATCGGGGTGGAAAGGTTAGTATACTGGTCATAGTCGTGAGCCAACAATTATTTTGGAAGCAGTAGCATCATATGATCTTTGGATATGACATGCATTTTTTGGGTTACCTGGGTCTCATAATGACATCAACGTGCTAGACCATTCTTTTATATTTACCAAGCTCGCTCAAGGCCGTGCACCTCCGGTGAATTACAAAATCAATGGTCATGATTATACAATGGGATACTATCTTTTTGATGGTATATATCCTTCATGGTCCACTTTTGTGAAGACAATTCCATCTCCACAAGGTAGAAAGAATAGTCTTTTTCCTACAACTCAAGAGTCAACTAGGAAGGATGTAGAGTGTGCATTTGGAGTGCTTCAAGCACGATTTGCAATTGTTTGTGGGCCTGCACGTCTTTGGAGAACAGAGGCTCTTGATTACATTATGAAGGCATGCAAAATATTGCATAACATGATAATTGAAGATGAACGTGATGCCAATGGAGCAGAAGACCTTGATTATGAACAAGTGCCTGAAAGCATCCCTACAACAGTGTCCTAGGAGGCTACAGAAGAATTTAGTCAATTTACAACGTTCATTGCAATCCATGAAAAAATTAGAAATAGAGAAACTCATTCTAAACTCCAATTGGATCTCATTGAGCACTTGTGGCAACGATATAGCGAGTTGTAGGATCATCTAATTTTAAGTTTTATGCTTGCATTAATTTTTATGTCTTTAGTCTTTATTGTAATTTGAAATTTCTCTTCATTTATGTTAGTCTTGTATAAGTAAAATTTGATGTAATTTGAAATGTGATCCTGTTGCAATTTAATGTAAAAGAATAGTCTTGTATGATCCTGTTGCACTATTCATTTTGTTTTGCTACAATGTGATCCTATTGCACTATATATGTATATCCAAGGTGATGTTAGTCCTTAGTCTTTTAATGAAATTGCAGTTTATCAAAAAAAAAAAAAAAAAGGTGGTGTTCAACCTTATTGTATTAAAGCTTTGATTGTATTAAAGCTTTTGTTCTTTTGTTCAAATTTCATGCTTCCCATATATAGGACTTTCTTTCAAATTGTGTGTATGTGTGTGCTGCCCATATACAAGGGCTATATGTGTGTGCTGTTGCTGCTGCTGCTCTCTGTGTGTGTGTGTGTGTGTGTGTGTGTGTGCTGCTGCTGTTGCTGCTGCTTTGTGTGTGTGTGTCCCTTTAACAGGGGCTGTGTGTGTGCGTGTGTGTGCTGCCCATATATAGGGGTTGTGTGTGTGTGTTGCTGTTGCTGTGTGTGTGTGTTGCTGCTGTTGCGTGTGTGTGTGTGTGTGTGTGTGTGTGTGTGATGCCCATATACAGGGGCTGTGTGTGTGTGTGCGTGCGTTGCTGCTGTTACTCTGTGTGTGTGTACGTGTGTTGCTGTGTGTGTGCTGCTGTGTGTGTGTTCCTTTAACAGGAGCTGTGTGTGTGCGCGTGTGTGTGCTGCCCATATACAAAGGCTGTGTGTGTGTGTGTGTTGCTGCTGCTGTTGGCTCTGTGTGTGTGTGTGTGTGTGTGTTGCTATATGTGTGCTGCTGTGTGTGTGTCCCTTTAACAGGGGTTGTGTGCGTGTGCGTGTGCATGTGTGTGTTGCCCATATATAGGGGCTGTGTGTGTGTGTGTTGCTGTTGAAAATTTGAAAAATATAGCTGTTGGGAATGAATAGAGAAAGAATAAAAAAAATATTAAAAAAGGAATAAAGAAAGGTTAAAGAAATAATGAAGAAATAATATTTAAATGAGATAGAAAATGGGATAGAGAATCTGTTGGAAAATGGATTTGAAAAAGTGGGTAATTAAATGTAAAAGTTACTGTTCATTCTCCAAATAGTACAAAAATTTGGAGAATCTGCTGGAAATGCTCTAACAAACCATTAGTTGAGAAGCTAGGGCCTAGGGTCCTTCAACCATGTGTGTCACGTGTGCAAGTATTCATCTTGGTTTTTTCTTCAAAATTTTAGTATTTCATACAGACTAGTCTATTTCCAAGGGATTCAAGTTTGCCTTCTCTCTTAGTGTTTCTGGAGTAGAATTGTTGTAGAAGTTAAAATTTTGCACCTAATCACAAAGTGCCACGTGCTATTTAGTGGATCCCGTTGACATTATTTAGACACATGGAAATATTCCAAATGTTTCTAAATAAAAATTACAAAGAATACTTAAGAGTCTATTCCACGTCAACACGTGTTAATTTAAATGACATAAGTAGTTTAATTAAAATTTGTCATGTATTATTTTAAATTAAAACATTTTTTAAATCACATAATATCATGTGTCCCTTGGAGAATAAGATATAAAATCCTTTCATTTAAATTATGACATCTGTCATTGCTCATATTCAATCACGTGTGATCACACCTCCTTAAGACTTCTATAAATAGAGACATTCCTCAGTCTTGTGGAGGATATTTAGAAGTCTTGAAACTCTGCCAAAATCAAGCTCCAAGGCCTCCAAGAACTTCACCCTTTGAATACAAAGAGCATTCGAAGTAAAAGCATTCAAGTCATCCTTTTAGATTTCAAAAGTTCATTGGAATCAAGATCAAAAGCCTCCATAAACACCAAGAGACTACAAATTAGTGAAGCTCTATGGATTCAAGTCTCTAAAGCCCCAAAGAACTTCCACTGCAAATTTTTTAATACAAAAAAGAAAAAAAAAAAAAAAACATTCAAAGAACATTTATCCAAATCACTTTTCAAAGTCTCAAAGTTCTATTAGAATCAAGCTTTAAAGCCTCTAGGAAATTTAAAGACTTTGATCCATCAAAATTTCATTGGATTCAAGCTCTATAGCCCCAAAAAACTTTCACCACAAATGTATGAAAATCAAGAACATTCAAAATACCCATGAAGAACACAAAGAACATGAAAAATAAGAAATTTCTAACAGGCATATAGCCAGAGATTCATTGTAAGTTTATTCTAAAGACTTTTCAATCCACTTTCCAATTCAAGTGGTGGACACCTTGTGTTTGAAACAAGACTACATTAGCGCAATACTTAAAGACTTTCAAGGAGATCAAATCAAAGGATTATTCTATTGTATTAGAATCTAAATATAGCAAATTGTACCTACAAATTCATCAATACAAATTTACATTTGTAAAACATATTCAATTGTTTGATTTCAAAACTTGAGATTTTGTGTTTACAAATGTAAATAAACCAAGTTATGTTTGTATATAGCTCGAGCTTAGCTCAGGGAAAAGATTGTATATATTTGTTTGTTTAGAAAAGACATTAAATTAGAGGCAGCATCGTTCATTACATTTTCAGAAGTAATAGTGTATGATATATATATATATATATATATATATATATAAAAGGTTAAATGAAATGTCAAAAAAGAGATTTTAAAATTTTCTAACTTTGTTTCTTATGTCATATCTATTATTCCTAGAGAATCTCTTTTTTAGTTATGATTAGAAATATGGTTTTTATGGTTAGAGTTTGATTAGTTTTAAATTTAAATTTAGTACTATAATTGTATTTAATAGTTGATTGTTGATTTAATTTATTTATTTTTTGAGAATCAAAGCGAGAAATTTCATTACGAAAACAGAAAACTTCTGTCAAGAATTACAAAGTTTGACACATCACTATGGATGTCTTCTAGCCAAATTTGTGGTTCATACAAGAATTTTGCTAACTTAGCAAGCTTATCAACTACTTTATTTCCTTTCCGTCTAACATGTGAGAAAGACACACTTCTCAAACTTGTGGCTAGCCTGTGTGAGTCCTCCACGATGTGACCGAAAGCTGTCATGCACTTTGAGTCCGAAACTAGATGCTTGTAGATGATCTCGGAGTCTACCTCAAAAACTACATCTTGTAGTCCGAGTTTAATGGCGAAAGAGATAGCTTTCTTGCAAGCCAAAGCTTTCACGTCCTCCACTGTGGCTGGTAATGGAATGCGTTCTGATAGCACTGCAATCACCATACCCTCTGAATCCTGTATCAGCATTCCGATGCCTATTGTGCCCGTGTCCAGAAAAATCGCCCCATCACTGTTGGCCTTGTACTGAGTTGGTGGCGGAGGTAACCAGTGCGTTGGATGGTCCACCGGTCGTTGCTGCATTGGGATGTCTTGGGCTGCTTGGAATTCATGGAATCATTCAACAGCGTCAGTGTGTATCTTCCCCAACGGCATCGTGGTTGCTCCCACTCTCTGAGCATTCCTGTTATGCCAGATGCCCCAAGCCATGTAAGCAAATGTCTCAGCCAACCGTGGTGCATTCTGAGCTAAAATTCCTTAACATAAGTCACGGAAACACACCAATCTCTCAGCCAAAAAAGGTCGACAACTTTCCAACTCCCACCAGACACCTTTCACCTTTATGCAATCCCAAAGCGCATGAATTGTGTCTTCTATTTCACAGCTGTAGCGGTCACACATGGAATTTGCTGTGATATTCCTCTTCAAGAGGTTCAGTTTTGTTGGCAAAGAGTCATTTGCTGCTCTCCAAAGGAAGTGACGGATTTTGTTTGGCAGGTTTAGCAACCAAATATCCAACCAAAACTGCTTGTTGGCTGCTGTGTTTGACGGACTCGGTGCCTTCAGTACTGCTTCTTCATTTGATAGGAGCTGGTAAGCCGATTTGGTGGAGTATTGTCCATTCCTCGTTGCTGACCAAATGAGTTTATCTTTAGCTTGGGTGGAACTCAAGGGTAAGCCAAGGATTGCAGCAGCTTTATAGGGGGCAAACTCATTCAGAATACGGTCTTCCTTCCATTTGCCTTTTTCTTCACCAATAAGAGCACACACCCGAGTATCATTGGGCAAATTTTTTTAGGGTGAGACCACCCGACTTGAGTGCAGTTCCAGCAACCATTTATCTCCCCGAATTAAGACTGACTTTCCATCCCCAATTCTCCACCTCGACCCCAACCTCACAACTCTATAAGCTTTGAGAATGCTATTCCAAGCATAAGATCCCTTCACCTTCACACCCTCATCTAGGATAGAGCAATTGGGAAAGTATTTTGATTTAAAGACCTTATAGAAAAGAGAGTCTTTGTTATGAAGCAATCGCCATACTTGTTTCCCCAACATTGCTAAGTTGAAATTTTCAATATCCTTGAATCCTAGACCACCTTGACATTTCGGCTTACATAACTTCTTCCAAGCCATCCAATGTGTTTTTCGACCTTCTCCTTTGTAGCCCCACCAAAACTTCCTGATTAGAGATTCAATATCTTTACATAAACTCTTTGGGAGTTTGAAGCACGCCATGATGTAAATTGGCATCGCTTGGAGGACCGCTTTGATGAGTACTTCCCTTCCCCCTTGTTAGACGCTCTTTCCACCCTTGCATTTTATGCCAAATTCTTTTTCGAATGTAGCTGAGGCTTTGTTTCTTTGCTCTACCCATAAAAGACGGTAATTCGAGATATTTTTCATAATTGATGGTAGCCCTAACTCCAAGCATATTTTTGATTTCTTGCTGCACATGATGGTCGGTGTTAGGGCTGAAAAATAGTTGGGTTTTTCCTTGATTAATCTTTTTCCCCGAAGACTCTTCATATTGATGTAAAATGACAAGGATGGTGCTGCACTCTTGTGTGGTTGCCCGGCAAAACAACAAATTATCGTCTACAAAGAACAAATGAGAGACCTTTGGGCCTGCACTACAGAGAGAGACCCCTCTTATTGAACCTGCAAGTTTTGCTTGTTGAATAAGTGAGTGTAAACCTTCTTGGAGAATCTGATCAAAGTTTAAAGAGGTGGAGGAAGTGAAAATATTTTTGAAGTAGTCCACAAAGGTATCCCCGATCTGCTTAGTTTCTTCCACCACCAAGCCATCATCCAAAATTAATTTGGATATGAAATTCCTCTTGTTTTGTTGTGTTGCTCGGCCATGGAAATAGCTTGTATTCAAATCCCCACTCTTCAACCATTCTACCCGTGACCTTTGCTGCCACATGCACTCTTCCTTGACCATGAGCTCATACACTTCACCCCTAAGAATCTAGACTTTTTCGTGGTTCATCCCTGCCATGGACAGATTCTCGGCTTGTACTAGCTCCTTTTTTATTTTTGAGTCAACAATCTGCGTATATTACCAAAAGACAACCTACTCCATGTCTTCAATCTCACTCTGTAAGCTTCAACCTTACCCATTAACCTGTCCATTGAGTTTCTTGAATTCCCTCCATTCCAAGCACTTTTGATGATGCCCTCACAATTTTCATCCTGCAACCATACAGCCTCGAAGCGGAATGGCTTGGATTTTTTGTAAAATCTAACATTTTCATCACTAGAACAAATCCACAATGGGCAATGATCCGATAACGTACCTTGAACATGATGCACTCACACTGTGGGAAACAATTGTATCCAAGATGGGGTGGCCACCCCTTGGTCTAACCGAATCCAAGTCACCTCACCATCAAATTGGTTGTTACACCATGTGAAAGAAGATCCCACGAATCCCAGATCTCTAAATCCACAAAAGTCCAAGGCTTCTCTGAATTTCCTCATCTGCCTCTCCCTTCTGTTTGCTCTGTCTTTTTTCTCTTTAGCTTTGGTAATTTCGTTGAAGTCTTCCACACATAGCCTAGGTACCTCCATTTTCAAGCAAAGATGTTTTAGTAGCGCCTAAGAATGTTCCCGGTTGGCCATTACAGGATTTCCATAGAAACCCGTTAATCGCCAGGCGTCATCCATTCCTGGGTTAACTACTGCGTCAATGTATGTTGGTGTGGAGTCCAGTACTCTGAGATCAATCCCGTTCTTCCAATAGAGTGCTAATCCACCACCTGTATTAACCCGTGGTTCAATGTGTACATTCTCTAATTGAAGCTTCAAACAAAGTTTCTTCAAGTACTAATCCTTTGATTTGGTCTCCATGAGGAAGATGATTGAAGGTGACATTTTTTTCACCAACTCAGTGAGTTCTGAAAATGCACATGATTGCCCCAAACCACGATAGTTCCAACTTATACAATTCATCGCGCTTGGCAGGGCTGATCCACAGCCTCCACCCCTTCAAAAAAGACATCATTGTTACCATGGAAGAATTTTTGGCATCTGGAAGGAAGATTGGAATATCTACCCTCTGTCTCAGCTTCTCTTTTCTTCCCCACGATCTATTCAACGTGTGCAGCTGAAGGCTTGTTTCCTTCACATGTTTTTTGAGTCCAAGTGGGGAGAACACGGCGTTGTGGTGTTGAGTTTAGAACCCTAGCTATTTTTTTATGGTTACGTGCTTCACTTAATTGATTAGTGCTAGGAGAAGTAAATGTTGCATGTGCATTGGCTGTGGTGGAGTGAGACCTGGACTCTTTAAGACATTCAAAACCTGCCAACTCATCATTAGTCAAGTTTAAATTTGTGGTAACTTCGTGATTCATATCCACCTTATCGTTGTGTGAAACCGATGCCCTTAAATGATCATCATTTGAATCAGTTACAGTCTGGGAGGTTAAGACCGAGTTTTTATCATTGGCACTGTCCCTCAATAACTCTGTCCGAACCCCATTAATGTGGTTAATGCCAGGATTAATGTCAGGGCTACCGTTACTCCCCCTGTCATGAATGCCCCCTATTTTGTCACCGTTACCCTGTTTTCCGCTCTGACCCTCTTGTTCCACTATTCCCCGAAGATTCTCCATGGCCTGACCTAAGTTCTCCGTATCCATGGCAGCGTTTGAGGAGCTTGAGGCAGTTTTCTTCCTAGACTCGTAGTATCCCGGCGCTTTCACCCCCAACTTTCTTGACCCGACGAAAGTTGGTGTTCTCAACCTCGGTCCGAATTGCCTTCCCTCAGTTTTTAGAGTTCCCTCACTTTCAATCCATAACTCACAATCCCTATCGTTATGAGTGAGGCGTCCACACCAATAACACAAGTTCGGCAATCTTTCGTACTTGAAAGTTATCCAAACTTGTTTCCCATTTTCTAATGTTATTAACTGTCCACGGCACATTGAGAGAGATAAATCTAGCATCACCTTGAGTCACAGGAAACTTCCTCCATCAATTTCATTAAACTCCTTGGGGCGAGCTACTTCTCCAATCATGTTGCTTATTTTCATAGCTGCTTCCAAGGTCATGTATCGTGGCGAGATGCCATGAAGTTGGACCCAAAAGCTTGCCTTATCAAACTTCACGTCACTAACTGGAATGTCTTTGTCATACTGCTGCATAATTACCAAATGCTTGTTGAAACTCCAAGGCTCACTTGAAAGGATTCGTTCGACCTCTTTTTGGTTGTCAAATGTAAAAGAATAATATGGTCTCCAATAGTTTGAATCTTGAAACCATTGTGCGCCCTCCACAAAGGGTTGAAAGTTCTTGCAATAACATCCATGTTAAGAGCTCTCTTAGTTAGAAACCTTGCTATGATGGAATAGTCCGAGTTTTGATCATCATTTGAGAGGTTACAACCTGGTCTCTCTCTCTCTCTCTGACAGGGAGAGACAGCTCCAACTCTGAGTCAAATCGTCCATGGTTAAAGTCCCCTCAAACACTCTTATCTAAGTCAGATCATCCATGATAAAGTTTTTAATGTTCTCCGTATGGTCATCTCTATTTTATTTTTTACTTCTCCTTACAACCTCTTTGTTTTCTATTTAACGGTCACCAATTAATGTTTGATTTTTTTTTTTGCTTTACCATCTCTCTCTCTCTCTCTCTCTCTCTCCATTGGCATCCGATTGTTTTCCAAATTTTGATGATAATTCTATGATATTAAATATGCATTATTAGTTTCATTACGTTATATTTGGTTAAATATCCTCATTATTTTTTTTTTTTTAATTTAGTGTTTCTAAATTGGCATTTGTTTTGTATTTCATTTTTCCTAGCATTATTACACTTATGAGGACAATTTTATTTATTGAATTTAAGCAAAATATTATATGTTTAATTTTTTAAAATAAAAAGGAGAGGAAATATAAATAATTTAATAATATATATGGGGGATTTTGCTGAATTTAAATATTGAATAAAATAATAAGAGAAGAAAAATAGTAAAAATAAAATATATAACGATAACCACTAACTTATCCAAATCATTCTATTTAATAAAATAATATTATATTCTTATATACCATCTTTAATTCTTTATAATGCAATAGGATAACATTTAACAATCAAAGTGAACAAAAAAAATAGTGGGTTAATCCCACATTGGAAAATGAGTGTGAGTTAAAGAGATTTAAAGCTTGTGCTATGTATCTAAAAGTTAGGCTCTTTTGGATATACACCACTGTAAGTTTCTTTAAAAAAACCTTATCCCCTCTCTCCGTGTGTGTGTGTGTGTGTTAATGCTTAGTATTCTCACCAAAAAAAAAAAAAAAAAAAAAACTTAAAACACAAAACTAAATCACTTCAACCTAAACTGGAGTTCTAAAAAACACAAACTTTATCAAGCTAAAGTAGGGATGCAAGAAATTAAAAAAAAAAAAAAAAAAAAAAAAAAAAAAATCCACCAAAAAATTGAGGGAGAAAGAGAGGGAAATAATCATTTTTTGTGAAGGAAGATTATGCAAAGAATGGAGTAAATATTTGGATATACACCACTATAAGTTTCTTTAAAAAACCTTCTCCCCTCTCCCTCTGTGTGTGTGTGTGTGTGTGTGTGTGTGTGTGCGTGCGTGCGTGCGTGCGTGTGTGTGTGTGAATAATCATTTTTTGTGAAGGAAGATTATGCAAAGAATGGAGTAAATATTTGGATATACACCACTATAAGTTTCTTTAAAAAACCTTCTCCCCTCTCCCTGTGTGTGTGTGTGTGTGTGTGTGTGTGTGTGTGTGTGTGTGTGTGTTTTAATACTTAGTATTCTCAAAAAAAAAAAAAAAAAAGTGAAAAAAAAACTTAAAACAAAAAACTAAATCACTTCAACCTAAACTAGAGTTCTAAAAAACACAAACTTTATCAAGCTAAAGAAGAGATGCAAGAAAATTAAAAAAAAAAAAAAAATAAATAAATCCACCAAAAAATTGAGGGAGAAAGAGAGGGAAATAACCCTTTTTTGTGAAGGAAGATTATGCAAAGAATGGAGGAGTGGATTACAAATTTATACTAAGAGGAAGATAATACAAAGAAACAAAATAAAGAAAGATAAAAGGAAAGAGGAAGAGTGATATTAAGGTAGAAGGTTTGGGGAAATGAAAAGGTGAAGGAAAGGAGATAGGTTAGAGAAAGTGTAAATGTTAAAAAATGAGTACAATTTGATGAGGACAATTATTTTTTTTTTTATTGAATTTAAGAAAAATATTACTTTTTATAATTTTTTAAAACAAAAAGAGAGAGAAAATATAAATAATTTAATGATAAGGAAGGATGTAATTGAATTTTAATATTGAATAAAATAAGATGAGAAAAAAAATTAAAATTAAAAGATGTCATAATAAACGCTAAATTATCTAAATCATCCTATGTAATAAAATAATATTATATTCTTGTCTACTATCTTTAATTCTTTATAATGCAATAGTATAACATTTAACAATCAAAGAGAACGAAAAATAATAATAATAATAACTTAAAACACAAAACACAAAACACTAAATCGTATCAGCCTAAATTAGAGTTTTAAAAAACACAAAAATTTATCAACCTAAAATATAGATGCAAGAAAAATAAAAATCCACCAAAAATTTGAGAGAGAGAGAGAGAGAGAGAGAGAGAGAGAGAGAGAGAGAGAGAGAGAGAGAGAGAGAAATTTATAGTAAGAGGGAATGAATAAGAAGAGGTAAAATAAAGGAAGATTAAGGAAAAAATAAATAATGATATTAAGGTAGAGGATAGTGGGGAGAATAAAACGTAAGGGAAGGAAAAAGGTTGAAGAAAATATAAATATTTTAAAAAATGAGTGAATGTTATAAAATATTATAAGAAAATTGGAAAAAAAAGAGATAATGACATAGACGCTAATGTGGCTTAACTAGAGTGTAGTAATAATAAATGCTACACTCAACTTTTAGAGATATATATATAGACTAAGCTCAAACATAATAATGTGTTCGTGAACAAACTCGTGAACATGAGGACTCAATTTAACTATATGTAATATTATATTTTTATATGTATACTTGTCTAAAAATATATTTATATAAACTTGAAATTGGATTATATAAGTTTGTCAATAGATTCATATGATATTAAATTATTATTTGTAGATTATTAATTGATGATATAGATAGTCTATTTGAAATAAAAATTCATAGAATTGTGAAGATGTAAAGCATTTTTGTCATGGTTTCACAATATATAGGAAAGAATAAGTTAATCAAGTAGATCGTAAACAAGCTCGAACTTGCTCCACAAGAAAATAAACCAAGCTTGAACATAAAATCTCGTTTGGTGATGAGCTTGAGCTTAGCTTGTGTTTAAAAAAAATTAAATGAACAAGATCAAACTTTTAATACCTTATTTATAATACTCTAATTAAGATTAAAATCCCCTTTCCTCCCTCCCCCAACTATCAAATTAAAAAAAAAAAAAAAAAAAAGGCTTTTAGTGGACCAAAAGAAAAAAAAAAAAAAAACTATTAATCATATTTATACATCTTAAATTTAGATTGTTTCGTGGATTCTAATTAACTCAATTAGAAAAAGTTATTTCTCTTTAATAATTAAAGTACCTACCAAATCAAAATTGCTTATATTTTGAATTGTCGGTTTGGAAGTTGGTAGGTTAGTGACACTTTGAAAATTGCACATCTTTTCAATTAATTCGTAAGAATTGGAGGTTTAAAAAAAAAAAAAAATTATTTTTCACAATCCAGCACGTCAACACTACTTCTCATATTCATTCTTAATTTCAAGTGTATTATGACAAGAAAATTATTGCATTTTGAAAGCTCAAATAGTGTAAAACTCGCTTGTTTAAACCCCTAATTTTAAACTTACAGCTAGATTGCTTTTACCCTACTTAACTAAGTGTGGAATAAGAGTAAGTGTAACACAATAAGGCGAAACTACTCTGAAGCATATGCATATACAATAGACAATAAGTATAAAGCATAAGAGTAAGAGAAGAGAGATGCAAACACAAGATAATACCAAAACATGTTATTGAAGAGGAAATCGAGGTACTTGACGAAAAACCTCTCTGCGGCCCTCCAAGATGAATCAATCCACTAGTGAATAAAGTTGGAGTGCAAGAATATCAAAAAGACCCTCCAAGCCTAAGCTACTCACTGTATTTGAATCCTCTAAGTTCTAGCTCCTAATGGACTTCATGTAGTCAATTCTTCATTAGTTATCTGGACTCGCAATTAGCTCCAAATTGCGTCCGCCAATCAATGGCTTCTTCCAATGCTTGCCACATGCACCAAAACTTCTCTTAACACTCAGATTGGGTGAGGCAAATGTTTGGGCTAAGAACCTCTTAAGGATTTGTAATTAGAGAGGTAGGAGTAGAGGAAAACTAAGAGAAATTGTATAGATGATTGTAAGTTTGTAATCTTTAACTCACAAGTGTATTGCTAGGTTTTCTTTCTGAAAAGTCTCCTTAAAATTTCGTGGGTAATGTGGGTTTATATAGTGTAGGTAAAAAAATGAGGAAAACACAATTAAAAAGTTCCAGGCAGAGAGTTTCGCAGGTCACCAACGAGTTGGCCGAGTCGCGAAGAGACTCGCATAATATAGCCTAGCAAAAGACTGTTTAGCATCCAGTATGTGTTTCTCACGTGACCTTTTGCGGGTTGTCCACTCACGAGTTAGTCGTGAGCAAGTCTCGAATCTCACTGTTTTCACAATTCTTCACCAATCTTTCACACTCAACCCTTACATTAAATTCGACAAACATACAGGGAAAAGATTAACAAAATACAATCAAATTTGACACAGAACCAAAGCCAACAATAGTTGTAAATCACAACTTTACACATTTGACTTTTAAAAAAATGTGCTTTTATTGATTTTACATTGAGAATTTAGGATAAAATATTGATCTTGTGAAATATTCAAACACTATATGTATTAAGCTTGCAAAATGATTTTTAGTTTTGACCAATACGTAGCAAATACATACAAATATTGCAATATTTTATTTTATTTTATTGTGTGAGTACAATTGTTTAGGGGTTGATTATAACATGTTATTAGACATTTGGCTTTATCATAATTTCTTTATGATAAAATTTATCCACCATTTTTTTTCTCTCTCTCTCTCTTAGACTTGCAATATAATATAAATGTTCTTTTAGATTATTAATATTATTAGATAGTTTAAATATTATTAATGGTAATCGTAGAAGTAATTTATAGACATAATACAGAATATTCAACAAATATTTATAGATTAATTTTACTCAATATATATTAGGCCTCAAGATTGAATATGATGGTACTAAAGGTTTGAATGTGATATAATAGTGTTTTAGAAATTTAACAATAATTAATGTTGTCTCTTTTTAAGCACAAATAAAGAAATAAATAGATGGATTTGAAATGAGTTTGGATTCATTAAATATATGTGGAACAAATTTGAAATTAAATTGCTAAAATTTAACAAAATTTAGAACGAGTTTGAGATCTATATTTTTTAATAAATTTGGATTTAGAATAGGTACTCTCAACGCAAATATATTTTTTCTCATTCTTTAGTAAGAATATTGAAATGAACGGAATGGACCAAAGTGGACTGAGTGGACCAAATTGGACAAAAGTGGACTGCAATGGACAAAAGTGAAAGGATCACAATGGACCAAATGAACTGAAATGAACCAAATTGGATGCAATGGATCGAATGGACCAAAGTGGATAGAAATAGACCAAAATAGACCGACGTAGACCGAAAGGGACAAAATGAATTGACATGTTTTAATAAATTTTTATTTTTATTTTTAAATTTCATTTCTTATTAATTAAACATATTTTAACTAAGATACACATATTAAGATGGGCTTAAACTTGTTGCAATTTCATGCAGCTAACGTTTAAAGGGGAGGAGACTGGTACAAGCTATTGTTAGGAATAGTGCCCTTAAATCCTATTGTTTGATGCTATATGTAATATTATGTATGACATTATGTATGACATGATATATGACTTAATATTGTAATTAATAAAGCTGTTTTATTATTATCTGAAATAATGGTAACATGAATATTCAGACATTATCATATAGTTCATGAGATGCATAGTATGCGGTTTATGTGAAAAGTCACAGAAAATATAAATCACAAGTTCTTTGTAAACTCAGAATATAGTTCGTAGTCGATGATGAAATTGGGTGTTTCATCTGCGAAGACTATAACATATAAACTAAGATGATTTGTCTTGATCATGGAAGTGGTGACTTCTAGTTGATATGTTGATATGTTTTAAGAGTTAAGACATATTGATCTGGACCGCTGTGAGATTTATTATTCTCGTAACGACTATCAATTGAATAATAAATCTCATGACTTATATTAACATGAACTCTTAATCCTAAGAAAATAATGGATCTGATCATAGAATGTAGGTTGCTTTGATATATCAGGAGTGAGATCTAAAGTAATGGTCAAAACCTCAGTATATTGGGTAGCCACATTTAGTGTTGATGGAACATATATTCTCAAGATGGAATTCATAGTCTCTTAACGGAGATATAAAATATTCCCTTGAGATAAGTTTAATGGGTTCAGTTATTCAGAGAGTTAGGCCTAACCACTTTAGTAAGAAATTACTAGAGTATATATTTATGAAATTGGATTTCATAAATATATGGTGAATAACTTAAAAGGATTAAATCAGGTACTCAATGATTAAGATGTAGTAATCTACAAAGTGGCAGTTTACATTTATGACTTTGTATTACTACGAATATTTTATGAAGGGGTTGCATGTACAATAAAGTATTGGGATATAATTTATAGATAAGGCCTAGAGTGCAACTATATTTATATAGTGGTATTAAATATAATTAATGGTAACTTTAGACTTGTCAAGAGTTGATAGAAAAGTCCAAGGCCCGTTGAAGCTAGTGTCTTATTGGTCCCTTTTGGTCCCACTCTAAGCCACATACTAGAGCCCAATTGGAAAGGCCCAAAAGGCTAGCCCAATTAGATAATCAGTTATAAGGAGAGAAACATACAGAATTTTGTAACTAACAACTTGCATGAAATGGTGTATGTGAGTGTTGGACACTTTCTAATTCTCTCTTGAACAAATTCACATTACTGATTGAGAGACCACACATCTTGGGCGTTAGTGGAATTGGAGTAAAGATTAAAAGTATTCCCAAGTGCTTACAATCTTTTTTTTGAAATTCATCACATCAAGGTACACTCTCTTGTTCTTGTATTCTGAAATTTACATAGTACATGTTATCAATTGCGAATGAAGTAGATCCATTAATTTTCCGCTGTGTACATGCATATTTCCATCAAAATGTGGGTTTATAAAGGATGAGGCAAAATGGTAGATGGAGAATATTGAAATCAAACTTCTTTGTAAGGATTTGGTGGTAAATAATTGGGGCCTTTTACTGAATGACGGGTTTGGATTTTATGTTTGGGATTTTTAATTTTTTTGTTGTCAAACCTATAATATTTGGTATTTTTCTAATGTTATTGTCATGCGTGGCAAAACGGGTAGGATGGTTTAGGTTGAATTTGGGTAAAAAATTGGTCATTTTAAATGAGTCAGAAATGGGTTGGGTAAAAAGGGTTGTGATAAGTAGGGTTAGGTCAACCTATATTTTTTTCACATGATTTTTTTTTTTTTTTAATTTTTTAAAAAGAACATGGATTTGCCACTTGATAAGTCATGTAGCAAATTACTTTCAATTCACCACCCATATCAAGAAAGAATTCAACTCAATAAATTGATACTTGTTTAATAATTATAAAACTAGCTTGTAATCCATGCGATACACATGGATGCATTTAAAAATAAAACAAAATTTTTATTATAAAAATATAAATGATTAATCAAATTATTAGAAAAGATAAATATAATTAGATGATATTAGAATTTCTACATAAATTTAATACTACTTATGATCATTTTTATTCTAATTATAAGTTCTTGATGACCTATTAAAAAAATGTTGCTTTTCAATGTATTTTTTTTATGCAATTAATTTTTTTTTTCCGTTAAATTGTATGCCTAAACCATGATATTTGGTTATTTGTATGAAATTAATCTTGATTTGGTTAGTATTTGTGGGATACATAAATTTAATAAGGTAATAATGCCACATGTCATACCTAAGGCTGAGGAGGCCAAAACAGTTTCGAGGAGTCCATGCACTTGGATGGTAAGGCTGGAGAGGCAAGCCATGGCCACGTCAATGGCACATTACCAGAGGGGGCCATACTGTAGAGGAAGAGCTTTAGAGAGGGGGTTAGCCCTGACGTGATTGGAGAGATGGTAGCTGCCACCACATTTAATGCACCTCACCAAACCCCCTAACCGCATTTATGTGGAAAAAGCCCTTGAATGGTATTGTCTTGGTTGCTACAACTCACAGAAGACTTGGAAGGGTGTTTGATGGGATAAGTACTCAAGCAGTAACGAGTTGGAATCCCATTCTAACTAAGGATTCTTGTGGTTCCGGAGGATCTTTTCCGATCTTCCACTAAGAAAGGTATCGTCACAACAACCAAATTTGCTGGGTAAACTACTCGGGGCTCCCCATGGTTTAGTAAAAGGGAGTGCATAATCAACAATTGGAGAGCCAAGATCAACCAAAAGAGGCTATATATAATGTAAGAGATCCTCTAGAGAGGAGGGGGGTTCATTAGAGAATCTGTAGAAAAAACACTATAGCACAAAGAACTAAAATTGTAATCAAGTCTAAAAAGAATATATTCAAGAACTACTCTCCTTGGACTTTGCCAAGGAAGGATTTCTTTGCATAAAACCTGCTTGTCTTTGTTTTATTTCAATCTTTAATCCATTGTGGGCGTTGTCCAACTTATTGAAACCTAGTTTTCAGCCCATTCTCTAAATTTTTTTTTGTATTAGGCTCTTTGGGCCTTAATCCTGTTACCTTGTGGGCTTAGAATCCAAAACTTGCCCCTACAATTGGCGCCGTCTGTGGGGAATACTTGAGTTTTAGTGAGATCAACATTCAGTTATGGTGGGTTTAGGTCCCAACTAGGAAAAATATGTTGGTTCCTAATGCCAAGATCATTTCCTCAACCTTGAACGTAGGAGAGATCGTGAAGTTAGTGTACATACTACTCAAACTAGCAGGAGCCAGTCTTGAAGTATTTGTCGCGTCTCTCATTAAGAGAATACTAGAAGTGTGTAGTTGGAGATTGACTGTCTGTGAAGGAGGTTACGCCGCGAGCGATGGAGAAAGACTCCTTTCAAGCTCTGACCCTTCTTCTGATGATGATAGGGATGGTAGCTATAGGCCTAGGACAAAGACTCCTCCCAGTGAGTTTTTTTTTTGTATGATGAGGATCGCCGTTATGAGTGTAGGAATAAGAGTCCATCTCGCAAATGTCTGGGCAGCGATGCTATAAGCAGGGCTTTTAACCAGATCTCTAAATCTCCTTTTACCCGTAGGATTGAAGGTGGGAAGCTCCCTCGGTGGTTTACTCATCTAGCATTCACCATGTATAATGGTAGAACGGACCCCGTGGAACATGTTAGCCACTTCAATTAGAGAATGACTGTTCACTCAAAGAATGAGACTCTGATGTGCAAGGTGTTCCCATCCAGTTTGGGGTCTTTGGCGATGAGATGGTTTGACAGTTTGTAGGAAGGTTCTATTAACTCCTTTAAGGAGCTTACTAGGGTGTTTGGGGCTCGTTTTGTTAGTTGCAGCAAAGTTCCTCAGCCCTTAGACTCCCTATTGTCTATGACTATGCGAGAAGGAGAAACCCTGAAAACATATTCTGATAGGTACTAGGAAATGTTTAATGAGATAGATGGGAACTTCGATGATGTGGCTATAAGGACTTTCAAGGTCGACCTACCTGCTGAGCATGATTTGAGAAAATCATTGACAAGGAAGCCTGTTAGGAATGTGCGTCAACTCATGGATTGCATTGATGAGTATAAGCTGGTCGAAGAGGACCAACAATAAGGGAAAGGGAAAGCTAAGGTGTTCCCATAGGATAGATTTTAGGTCGGATAGATACAGCAGCAACCAACCTTGGAGAGATTTTGCTAGGCAATCCGGATCTACTACTACTTAGGTGGTTAGCACTATGTTCCGAGAGCTTGTGCATCAAATCTTGGAAAAAAATTAAGAGTGAGTTGTACTTTAAATGGCCAAACAAGATGGAGGGAGACCTTACGAAGCGTAACCAGATCCTTCACTGCCAATACCATCAGGAGCGGGGGCACACTATAGAGGATTGTAGGACGTTGTGGAGTCATTTGGAGCAATTGGTTAAGAGTGGGAAATTGAAGCAATTCCTACATCAACCTAACAGATGGGGTGGTCAGGCAGGGTTGAGAGCTCAGAGAGATGCTTTAACAAGACCACCTTTAGGTACAATTAGTGTCATTCTTGCTGCTCCAGGAAGGACTGGTTCTTAACCATCCAGGGTGATGTGTATAGCCGTCCACAAAGGACTCGCCCCCTGATTCGAAGAGGGGTAGAGTGGTGGCTCGACCAGCTTTGAGCTATTCCGATAAGGGTAAAGTTGGAACCTTGCAGCCATATGATGATGCCTTGGTAGTTACTCTCAGGATTGGAGGGTATGATGTGAAGAGGGTGTTGGTGGATCAAGGCAGCGGTGCAGAGATCATGTACCTCAACCTATTTAAAAGGCTGAAGCTGAGGCCCGAGGACCTGGCCTGCTATAACTCCCCTCTAATAGGGTTTGATGGGAAGATTTTCTTTCTGAATGGACAAATCAAACTACTCGTTCAAGCAGGGTCAGAAGTCATGGAAGTGAACTTCATCGTGGTAGATGCATACTGCCCCTATATTGCTATTGTGGCAAGACCTTGGCTTCACGCCATAGGGGCTGTGTCCTCCACCTTGCACTTGAAAGTGAAGTATCTGTCAGGGGACCAGGTTGAGAAGTTGGTTGGAAGCCAATCTATGGCCAAGCAGTGCTTGGTGGCTACTATTTGACATCAGACTGGAAATGAGTCCTCAGCTCCTACTGAGCATGGTTTATAGCAATCAAGGGTGCCAGTGTGGTCTACGGACGTGGTGGTAGAAGAGCCAAGGTGTGAGGAGTTAGAAAAAGTTATTATTGGTGATGATGAGGGTAAGTTCTTCCAGGTTGAAGTTTAGTTGCCTCCTTAGGAGAATGAAGAGCTGATAGTATTTGTTAGGAGAAATATTGATCTGTTTGCATGGAGTGCTTACGAAGCTCTTGGGGTTGACCCAAATTTTATCTGCCATCATCTAAACTTCAATCCCTCCATCATCCCCAAAAAGCAACTACCTTGGCACTCATCTAAGGAACATTCTGATGCTGTTAAGGAGGAGGTGGATAAACTTAAACGGCCGGCACCATAAAAGAAGTTTCTTACCCTGAGTGGTTAGTCAATACAATGGTGGTGAGGAAGAAAAGTGGGAAGTGGCGAGTATGTGTAGATTTCACAAATTTAAATAAAGCTTGCCCCAAGGATCCCTTCCCCCTGCCTCGAATAGATCAATCAGTGGATGCAACTGTAGGCCATCCTCGGATGAGCTAAAAGAAAAGAAAAAAGAAAAAGAAAAAGAAAGAACGACGAAAAGAGAGAGAAAGAGAACGCAATCGGCAATACCTGAAGAAGGACAGAGAAATGGCAAAGGGAAGGAGAGGCTTTGGGGTTGTTGGAGAAGCTTTGGTGGTCATTTATCTATGCCTTACAGTGGTCATTGATCTAGGCACAGAAAATGAGAAGAGCTGAGGAGTGAGGGTTGAAATCTGAAAGAGTGTGTGTGTGTGTGTGTGAGGCATCGGTCCTAGAAGATAGAGGCAAGAAAATATTAGGGTTTTAGTCAAACAATATCAACGGTAAGTGGTTGTCCAAATGTCAAAATCCTGAGCTTTTTTCTTTTAAAGATTTGTCATGTTCGCCATGTCAGAATTCCAAAAAGAAAAAAGAAAAAAAAAAGACACCATTGGACACGAATTTTGGGTGTGTCTTACTAGTACTCGTGTTGGACACAGGTACTGGGCCAAAAATGTTGTGTCCGTATAACACAAGTTGTGATTGGTGGAGTATTAAGTGAAATACAAAAAGTGGGACAAATGCTTTATTTTCACTGAGGCCTACCTATGCTACTAGAGGGATTGCAAATTCGCAATAACTAAAACTTACCTAAATTAGGATATAAGAAATTACCCAAAATGGCAGACTCACTCATACTTAGGAGTGCGTATAGGTTGGATTGAGGAGTTTTTCAATCCAACCCACTATGGGTAGATTGAAATATCCCAACTCATCATAGAGGTCCAACCCAATTCACGTGGGTTGAATTGGATTCAGTTCAGAATTGAAAAAAAAGAAAAAAGAATAATAGCAATATTACGACTACTCCATGCCATCTGAAAATTCTACTTAATGGCACTACCAAACATAAATTATCGTTTTAACATAAAATATCAAAAAAAATGACCTTAATTAGTAAGAAATCAAATATTTATGTCCCAACTTAGTTGATAAACAAAATAATTTTGAACTAGTTCTATAATTGGTAGGATATCAAATAGTTTTATACCAACTCAGTTGCAAAACAAAATAAACACAAAATAATATATATATATATATATATATATATTAAATTAGGAAGAGGGGCAAAAGAGTAACTAACAAAAACATATAATATATAGGGCAAATTACACTAAACTCACCTATAGTTAAGCCCCTTTTTACCTTGTCTATCCATGGTTAAAAACTTGACATTTTGCTCACATGAAATCGCTTCTATTAGGGGTTCCGTAACACACTTCTTTTAAAGGTAAAGGTAAAGGTAAATATGTATTTTTGCACTCCTTTTATGTTTCTCTTCAATTCTTCCACTGATTTTTGAACTCAGTACTTAATCAAGACAAACAAGATTAATTTATCACAGTTAAGAGAACATCCAACAATTAAACAAACAAATTCGACACAAATTTTGACAGTGGAAATCACAATATATAAAAACAAAACTAAAGGATCCCAATGAAATCATTTTCTCCAATGACATATTCGGTATTCCATAGCGGAAGTCCACCAAACTGATGGTTAGCATGTCAATCAATTTTTCTTCTTGCTGAATTTCTTTAAATATTGTATTCTATTGCACCATTGAGATTAAAAAGTTATTGCTTTATGTGCCAAATTCCTAGTGGGTGTGATATGGGATGGGTTCATAGAAGTTGAAGCCCATATGCAGCTGCTCACAACTTGTTTTTTAACTAATCATGGATTGATCCAATCTGGACTGACTGATTGTATCAATGCTTTGCCAAAGCAAAAGGGTCCCAAGAAATAAGAGTTTACATGAAGAAATAAAGCCAGAAAAGAAAAAGAGAAGAAGAAACTAATTACAGCCAAGCAGAACCCAAACCACAACATCCAAAAATCAAACACCTTACCCACACAAATCCATAGCCAAACTCCAAAAATCTACCAAGAACAAACCACAACCTCAGCAAAAACCCAAACACCTTAACTACACAAGCCCACAGGCCATAGCCAAGCAGGACCCACTAAACAAAATCCCACCAAAAACTACAGAACCCCATTCAAACTCAAACGCCTTGCCCAGGTTACAAAACACAAAGGCTGAACCCACCAAGCCAAGACCCATGACACCATAGCCATGGCTGATGTAAGGTTGAATTCATTCAACCATCTAATTGGCTTTATTCCGTGCCAAATTTGCTTGTAATTCAGCATTTAGTAACCCTGTATTTAGGTGGGTTTGGTGTAAGGGTAGTGAGTGAGATAGAGTGAAGATTGCTCAAGAGTGTGCAAGAAAACAGAGTGTCGCGGCTGGGACTCGCGGGTGGATTCGCGGCTGCAAGCCGCCAGAAGCTGCACACGTGCCAAGCATGCTGGAAGATGAACAGTCATGCTAGCTGGAGCACTACAGGACAAAACAGGACAACTGACCATACGGTTAACTCGCGACTAGATCTCGCGACTTGGTCAAGCCGCGAGGTCAAGCCGCGAGCCACCCCTGTTTTGCCAAAACCTGACGTTTCACATTCCTCTCCACTCTAGTATAAATATCCCTTTAACCCACGATTGAAAGAGAGCTTCCAGAGAGAATTTTGAGAGAGAAACCCTAAAGAAAAACCAGATTGTTTCACCCACAATCTATACCTTAGAGTCTCTTCAAATTCCCTCACTCTCTTCCTCTCCATTGTCAAAACCTTGAGAGGCATTATACCAAACCTGGTTCTCACCATCATCATCTCTGTGAGACAGTCGTTTGGAGTTCTGGGAAGCAGTTAGGAAGGAGCCAATCTTCATTGGTTGATGCTACGGTCTAGTAGCGGAATCCGGGAAGCTAGAAAAGAAAAAGGTTCGGCGCAACCTCGTTGGAGCAAGAAGCTTGGAGGGCTTAGGTGCACTGGGTAGATTAGGCTTGGAGGGTCTATTGCTGTCCTTGTATCCCAACTGTATTTTCTAGTGGATTGATTACCGCTTGGAGGGCGGCGGAGAGGTTTTTCGCCGAGGACTTCGGTTTCCTCTTCGATAACACATCGCGTGTTGTCTTTGTGTTTGCATCTTTCTTCCTCTCTATCTTTGCCTTTATATTATCTGCTGTGGATTTTATTCTGTTATGGCTTAGATAGTATTTAACCTATTTCACATTATAGCATATGTTAAGTTTCCGCACACTTGTTGTTTGACATATTGCTTGTGTTGGTTAAGTTAATTTTTGGGGGTCTAAACGTTCAAAGGTGTTTTGTACACGTTTTTGAACTTTCAATTGGTATCAGAGCGGGTACACTGCTGTTGGTTTCATTACCATTGTGTGATCCTTGACTCCCTTTTGAGATGGATAGGTCTCAATCCCTAAATGCACCTCCATATTTTGATGGTAGTAATTATGCTTTTTGGAAGGTTCGTATGAGAGCTTTTTTGTGTTCTATTGATGAATCCGTTTGGGATGCTGTTGAGATTGGTTGGACCAAACCTGAGGCAGCCAAATCCACATGGGATAAGGCAGCACTTGCTGCATCTAATGCTAACAGTAAAGTACTCAATGCTATTTTCTGTGGTGTGTCTCCAGATGAATTTCACAGGATTTCTCACATTACCATTGCCAAAGAAGCATGGGAGATTCTGGAAACCACTTATGAAGGCACGAAGAAAGTGAAAGACACCAAGTTACAAATGCTGACCACTCGGTTTGAGGAGCTTAAAATGAGTGAGGATGAGTCTTTTGACTCTTTCTATGGGAAACTAAATGAGGTGGTTGTCAGTAAGTTTAACTTGGGGGAGAAAACGGAGGACTCAAAGATTGTAAGGAAGATCCTTCGATCATTGCCGGAAAGTTTTCGTGCTAAAGTGACAGCCATTGAAGAGAGCACGGATCTTGACGACATCAAAGTACAGGAGCTGGTTGGTTCTCTGCAGACTTATGAGATGTCGCTGCCCAATCAACGGAAGAGTAAATCCCTTGCTCTAAAGACCATTAATGAGAAGGTGGAAGATCAAGACTCATCGGGAGAAGATGTGGTGGACAAAGATGTAGCCTACCTTGTCAAAAATTTCAGAAAGTTTTTGAAATTAAAAAATAATGGCAAATTTGATGATAAAAGAAAATTCCAAAATTCTGGAAGGGAGAAGAGGGATTTCAAAAAGAAAGATGGAAAAGAATCCCAATCTACACAAGGTGTCACTTGTTTTGAATGTAACGGGCATGGACACTTTAAAAAGGAATGTCCGAATTATTTGAAATCGAAAGGCAAAGTGTATGCCACGACCTTGAGTGACTCAGACTCGTCTGACTCAGAATCTGAAGAGAGCTGTGATGGAGAGGGGAACTATTCAGTTTTTATGACTATTGCTCATGTTGAGTCTTCGGATGAGTTGAATCTACTTATACGAGACCTTGGAGAACATAGTGATGATGAATCACTAGGAATTGTTGGAGAATCAGAAGCTGAAGAAGAAGAAAGCACAGCAGATCTTCAAGAGAATTATAACTCACTCTTGGAGAAGTCGGGTGAATACACAAGGGTGGCCAAGGCTGCTGTGAGAAAAATGAAGAAGGCTGAGGAGGACTACAAAAGTCTCCTAATTCGATATAGGGAGGCCAAATGTGAGATAGAAACATTGAACGGTGAGTTGTCCGAAGCTACACTAAAGTGAGATTTCTTGAGAATGAGGTTGTGCAAGCAAATGCAAAAATAGAGAGGGTCACCACCATGAAGCTAGATGATGTTATATCATCTCAAAAGAGCTTTTCAGACAAATCCGGACTGGGATATACCGGAGGAAGTAGTTCATCTGGAAATGTCACTAAAGAAGTGAAGTTTGTAAAGGCCAAAGATCCAGTTGTAGCTGACCTTACTGGTGTGAAGATCGAGGTGGAGGAGAATAAGAATGTGGTGGACCAACGGATGCTGAATCATCGTAATCAGTCTGTGGGCAGGTCTGAATCTTGTGCCAAGTCACGTCCACGACCACAAAGAGGTCCTAGAGGAACGTATGTGTGCCATTATTGCGGACTTCAAGGGCACACTCGACCAAATTGCCAAAAGCTGAGAGCAAAGAACAGTGCAACTCCTCAAAGGTCAGGAGGACCCAGAAATTATAGAAGAATTTGGGCAGGTGATCAATCTAGAGGTCAAAATGGAGATCCCGGAATGATGAACGTGATGAAGATGATTGGTGCATTCACCAACTGCTTGGAAAGCTTCTCACGAAGGTTTGAAAGCCCTAACTCCCGTACCCAATCCTATAAGGAAATCACCCCAAACGCAAGTGACGTGCGGGTGAATAAGGGTACTCATGCATAAGCATTACAACATGTCCATGCATTAATACTTCCTATGCTTTGTGACTATGTTTGTTTGGTATGCTTGTTGTTTTTGATTTTGATTGATTGATTTCTTGTGAATATTTCTTAATTCTGTTTTATCAATCTTTTTGTTTCTTGTGTCAAAAATCCAAAAATCACATAAAAATTAGAAAATCAAAAAGCTTGATTGACTTTGTTGAGTTTTGTCTCAAAACTTGTTTTGCCTTGTACCTTTGTGCTAATGGCTTTGTGCATTTTCGAGCATTGCTTGTTTTCATGCACCTATATCTCTGTGGGAAAAATCTTGAAATCTATGTGATTGTTGTAAATAGATCTTCAAACTTGTCATGAATGATTAGTGAATGATTATGTTGATCTTGAGACATGCATAGACTTGTGTCTATATATCTTCCTACTTTTTATTTTTTAGTTTGCTAAAAAGAGCTCTCCAAATGTAAATCTCCAAATGAAAAGAGATATTGAGCTGCAAAAGCCTGTCGCACAGTCTAGTATTTGACTAGGAAAAAGGGTAAGCGACCTTATATTAAAAGTGAATGTTCATTCAAAAAGGCCAAAGGCCTGTTCTTCAAAGAGAAATGTTATATATCCCTCTCACAATGAGAGATGATTGCCTCAAAAGATCAAAAAGATCAGTTGTTATGATTGAAAGTGGAGTCAAATGAAAAGCTCCAAGTTATGTTATCAAGATGTGTGGGAGGTCATATATTCATATTTCTATAATTGAGATTGGTCACATGATTTAGTGCTAATTGTGTATGCCTTGGTTGAATTGATCATTGAAGCTTCACATTAGACAAAGGAATATCTCATTGTTGATATCCACACACAACACACAAGTTTATGTTCAATAAATGCCATATTCATTTGTGTGATTGTACTTGATAAAATGCGTTTTCACATGCTCAATATTTGTTAATTCAAGCACAAAAAGATTTTTGAGTGTTTTAGGTGTTTTTGGAAAGTATTTTGTTTGAAAAATCTGAAAATTTCAAAAATACTGTTTTGCCCTGTTTTGGCGGCTCAGTCGCGGGTATGTCAAGTCGCGAGCCTCAGTCGCATCTTCGCTGGTCACTTTTGGCGACTTGTTCGCGAGTGGAAGGCCCAGTCGCGAGGTTCACTCAGAGATTTTCGCGGCTCAGCTCGCGACTCACTCGCGGGTAGACCTTCCAGTCGCGAAAAACACTTAGAAAAATTTTTCAAAATTTTGTTCTTGAGTGCTTTGGCGGCTTGATCTGGCGACTATGTGGCGACTTAATCAAGTCGCGAAAATCGCGTGTTTTGCAGAAACAGGAGCAGTTTTTAAACTTTTTCAGTTTTTCCCTCGAATTTTTTGTGACTGTTCATCTTCTCTCTAAACTCTCTCCCTCCCAAACACTCCGTGCTCCCTTTTCCAATCTCTAGTGTTGCACTCTTGTAGCTCAAAATCGTCAAGTTACAGGTATGGATTTTCTGTTTTACACTCTTTTCTACTTGATTTTGTGCTTTTACCCTTTGATTTTTCACATATGATTGTGTTTTTGAAATGGGTTTTTGTTTCGGTTTCTGCTCCTTGTTCTTGCTTAGCTTGTGGATGCTGTTGCTATAGTTTGTGTTAATGATAGTCATACTCTTATTGCTCTTCATCTTGTGCTTAGCTAAGTGTTTCCTTTATTTCAATCTGAACTTTGAGCTGTTGAGTTGTTTCTATTGGTTCTTTTTAAGGCTGTGAGTTTTACTGTGCTAGATTTGCATGTTTTAGTGTGTTAATCTGTGGGAAGCTTCTGTTAGGCTCAATATACTGTTTGTGTGTCATATCATTTTTCCATTATCTGTCTCAATGTTAGTTATCTGCCTTTAGGATAGTTTCACCATGTTGTTCATGTGTTTCCTATCCTAGGCTTGGTTTATCCATATGTTTGAACTAAGTAGCTTGTTGTTTAAGTTTTTAAAGTTCATTTGTATGGTGGATATCTCTTTGTTAATTACATGGTACTGACTGGTTATGCACATATATTGCTCTATGTTGTTGTGGCCTTTTCTGATTGTTCATAGATGGCTCCCTCACCTCAGAAGAAGAAATCTACTGCAATGAAGGCTGACAAAAGATTAAAGATGGATTCTAGACTGTTTAGATCAGTTCACCACTTTGAGAGATACAAGGATAACTTCTTGAATGCAGGAATCATTCAAGAGAGATTTGTAGATTTGGAGGACTTAAGGCAAACATTTATTCCCAGCTGTTTTGAAGGAAGAGGATGGGAAAAGCTTCTGGGTGGTTTCCCTGTTGTGTGTGAACCCTTAATTAGGGAATTTTACTCAAATGCTGTGATAAAGGATAATGAATTGAGTTGCTGGGTGAGGGGTAAAGAATTTGTCTTGGATGCTCATGTCATAGATGATGCATTAGGGCTTGAAGGATTAGATGATGAAGAATTTATCAATTACAAGGATAAGAGTGTGTCTATTGAAACAATTCAACAAAGGATAAGTGGGCAGAGAGAAGGGAAATGTTTGAATACCACTGCCTTTCCAGTGGACATGAGGTGCCTTACAATAATTATGATGTTTAACCTCTATCCCATTAAGAAATTGACTACAATCAACTGTGCTAGAGCAGTCTTTCTGATGGATCTCAAAGAAAAGAACTTCATAGACATAAGTTCCCACATTTATGACACCATTGTGGATGAGACTAGAACAACCTCTAGGCCTAAATTGATCTTTCCAAGTTTGCTAATGAGGATTTTTAGGAGTAAGGGTGTTCCAATCCCTCAAGACATCAGTCCCATGTCTACACCCTCTGCAATCAACAAGCTTACCTGCAAAAGGATAAGTGTTAGGCTTCAAGGAGAAGAAGATGAAGGTGATGAAGGATAGGCTGCCCCAATGGAGACTGAAGCAGAGGCAGCAGGGCTTGCATCAACTTCAACACCTAGGAGAAGTGGCAAAAGACACAGAGCTTCAACTTCTGCAGACACACCCCCAGATGCTTTCCAGATCATTCTGGAAAGGCTTGATGGGATCAGGGCAGTCCAAACTGAGCACTCTGACAGGATGAGAGCCATGCAAGACCAGATTGATGTCTTGGCTGCTACACTTGACAGCTTCACAACTCAGGATGACCAGTGACCCTTTGGCCATTCCTGTCAAAAAGGGGGAGAAGTTCATTGATGATTGAGAAACAGAAAAGCAGCTCTTAAGGGGGAGTAATTAGTTGAGGGGGAGTTGCTAAAAACAGAAACTGTGTTTATATATGTTTATGATTTGAGTACTTTTAGTGTTTTTATGGTTTTGATACATTGTGTTTTGGTGTATAGCTGTTTCTAACTCATTTCATATACTCTTGGTTTAAACTTTAATATATGTTGTTGATGTTATTCAGGATATTGTGTGTTTGTACCCATGTGCTTTTGTAAGCTTTTAGGGTTATTGTTTTATGCATAGTTTGTAGGCTTTATGGTGTGTACCTTGCTTAAGTGCAGCCTTTATGCTATGTTGAAATCAGTACTTTAATCTAAATGTTCTGCATTTTGGTTTATGTACTATCACTCTTGTGCCCTTGTAGGATTGTTCCTAGATGCATATGCCTTGTGTGCTATGCATTGGTTGAGTGTTGAGCATACAAGTGTCTTGCCTTGTGCTTGTTAACTTGTATGTCCTTGTGTTCATTCCAAGTGTGAATGAGCACTGTGATCACTACCTTGTGGTGTTCACTTGGTTGATCAAGCCATGGTTTGTTTATTAACTCCATCTTTGCTTGATCTCATATTGCCTGTTTCATATGCATTTATAATTTTCTGCTTACAATGATCATGGTGTATTGTTGTGTTTCAGGAGTTTATGTTCATATGATTCAAGTGCTTCACAGCTTCTAGAGTTAGGTGTGAGTGAGTTTTGTTCAACTGTTCCCAACTCACATGTTAAGTCTAGAGTCTGTTTTAGGGTTTTGTCACGGAATAGCCAAAGGGGGAGATTGTAAGGTTGAATTCATTCAACCATCTAATTGGCTTTATTCCGTACCAAATTTGCTTGAAATTCAGCATTTAGTAACCCTGTATTTAGGTGGGTTTGGTGTAAGGGTAGTGAGTGAGATAGAGTGAAGATTGCTCAAGAGTGTGCAAGAAAACAGAGTGTCGCGGCTGGGACTCGCGGGTGGACTCGCGGCTGCAAGCCGCCAGAAGCTGCACACGTGCCAAGCATGCTGGAAGATGAACAGTCATGCTAGCTGGAGCACTACAGGACAAAACAGGACAACTGGCCATACGGTTAACTCGCGATTGGATCTCGCGACTTGGTCAAGCCGCGAGGTCAAGCCGCGAGCCACCCCTGTTTTGCCAAAACCTAACGTTTCACATTCCTCTCCACTCTAGTATAAATACCCCTTTAACCCATGATTGAAAGAGAGCTTCCAGAGAGAATTTTGAGAGAGAAACCCTAAAGAAAAACCAGATTGTTTCACCCACAATCTATACCTTAAAGTCTCTTCAAATTCCCTCACTTTCTTCCTCTCCATTGTCAAAACCTTGAGAGGCATTATACCAAACCTGGTTCTCACCATCATCATCTCTATGAGACAGTCGTTTGGAGTTCTGGGAAGCAGTTAGGAAGGAGCCAATCTTCATTGGTTGATGCTACGGTCTAGTAGCGGAATCCGGGAAGCTAGAAAAGAAAAAGGTTCGGCGCAACCTCGTTGGAGCAAGAAGCTTGGAGGGCTTAGGTGCACTGGGTAGATTAGGCTTGGAGGGTCTATTGCTGTCCTTGTATCCCAACTGTATTTTCTAGTGGATTGATTACCGCTTGGAGGGCGGCGGAGAGGTTTTTCGCCGAGGACTTCGGTTTCCTCTTCGATAACACATCGCGTGTTGTCTTTGTGTTTGCATCTTCCTTCCTCTCTATCTTTGCCTTTATATTATCTGCTGTGGATTTTATTCTGTTATGGCTTAGATAGTATTTAACCTATTTCACATTATAGCATATGTTAAGTTTCCGCACACTTGTTGTTTGACATATTGCTTGTGTTGGTTAAGTTAATTTTTGGGGGTCTAAACGTTCAAAGGTGTTTTGTACACGTTTTTGAACTTTCAGCTGAATCAACTTCTCTCCATCAGCCATCGGTGTTGCCTAACCGCATAGAAGGACCGTCGCAAGGAGCATCTCTATTGTTGCCATCGTACGTCTCTGTGGTGAACTACTGCGAGACTCAGCCGCTAAGAGCAGACTTGATCAAGCGGATCATGTGCCTCCTCCCAAGCCCAACCTTCATCCGTTTTTTGTTGGGAGTTTGATAAAATGATGGGTTTAAGATTGTTGTAGGAATTTTTTTTCTAAATAACAATAAATATTAAAAATTTTAGTTAATTGTCACGTTTCAAAACAATGTTGAAAACTAGCATCTCGAGTGTCTAAAACTCGAGTTCCAAGATAAAACTCGAGTTTTTAAGTCTCGATTTATAAGCGGATGGGTCTGATGTGGAAAAAAATCCATGTGGAAATTGAGTTTTAAAGACTCAATTTCTATAAATTGCATAAAAACGCTGCTATAGGGCTTTAAAACTTCACTATAGGGCTTAAAAACGCCACTATAGGGGAAATTTTTTTTGCATGGAACTCGAGTCTTAAAGACTCGAGATCTATGTGGCATTTTCAGTCCAAATCGTCCAACCAAACACTCGCAAAGCGAGTCTTTGGGACTCGGGTTTTAATATGGATCTCGAGTTTCTAAAACTCGAGATGCTATTTTTCTTAAAACTTTGAAACGTTACCTAACTTACTACATACTTGCCCATCACACTGCTACTCTACCCATTCCCTCCTGTTGTAGTAATTGTGTTTTGTCTTTGTGGATGATAATGCAGAGATTTGGAAATAAATATAGTCTACGTTTTGGGTTTAATTACTTTTGTAATTCTTTCAAAAATTTTATAAATACTCCTATCAAAAGAAAAAAAAAATTACAAATAGTACTTTTTGATTTTGTTTGGTCCCTACATTTTAGGGTCACAGTTAATTTGATCCCTACATTTTAGTAACAGTCAATTTGGTCCCTGTTATTTTCAATTTAAAAATAATTGAACCAAATTTACTACTGCCAAATCAAAAGAAAAAAAAAATTACAAATAGTACTTTTTGATTTTCTTTGGTCTTATTTTGATATATATATATATATATATAATTTTTTTTTTTTTTTGCGAAAATACAATTTTGGTTCCTACATTTTAGTAGCAGTCAATTTGGTTCCTGTTATTTTCAATTTAAAAATAACTGAACCAAATTTACTGCTGTCAAAATGTAGGGACCAAATTGATCATGACCCCAAAATGTAGGGACCAAAATGGTGTTTTTACCTATTTTTTTTAATGACTTTTTAACTGTGCAAATAGAGAGGTAGGTTATGAAAGCCTAATAGAGGTAACATCAAGTATTGAAACCAAATTTACTGTTGTCAAAATGTAGAGACCAAATTGACCATGACTCCAAAATGTAGAGACCAAAATGATGTTTTCACCTTTTTTTTTTAATGACTTTTTAACTGTGCGAATAGAGAGGTAGGTTATGAAAGCCTAATAGAGGTAACCTAAAGTAAGCAAAATGTCAAGTTTTGAACCACGGATAAGTAAGGTAAAAATGAGTCTAATCATAGGTGAATTTATTGTAATTTATTTTAATATATATTAAACATAGCTAGGTTGAGTCGGGTTAGATGAATTTATAAACCTATTTATTCGAACCCAATCCAACCCACAACAAAAAATAAATAAGATGAAAAGGCAATCCAACCCAAACCATTAGATTTTGCCAAATCAATGGGTTGTTTGCACACCCTTACTCATACTCAACTGAAGAAAGAAATGAAAGATCTTTTAGTATTTTAAAAAAAATCTAAAGTTCATATCCTTCTCTGTTGTAACTATCGAATTATTAAAAAAAAAATGAAGTTTTTATCATTATTTTTTTAAATATTAATTGATTTCTATTTATTTAATTTAATAAATTATAATTATTTAGTTAAAATGAAATTTTATTTATATGTGAAATTACTAATTAAGTTTTTATATTTACATTAGGCTATAACTTGAACTAGAGGAGTGTGGCACTTTAAACTTCACCAACTACAATATATCATGTGTCTGATTTTTTTTTTTTAATTTTTTTTTCTATTTTATACCTTGATTACTTTATAAGAGAGAAAAAGAAAAAGAAAATATGCATTTGGAAAAGAATTTAATATTTTTATATAATCAATAAATTTTCCATTATATGTGTAAACTTAATAATTGTTATTTTTAATGTTATATTTTTTTTAATAATTCACTATTTTTAACTTATTTCGATGAATTTCTTAATCATTTTGTAAGATTTTCATCCAATGTACTCTCCCTCTGTTTCTATTAAAATTTTCATATCAAGATTGATATCCCTAGTATACAAATAAAGTTAAAAAAAAAAAAAATCTACAAATAAAAAACAATACTTTCTATAGAATATGAAATTATATGTCAACAGTATAATAGAAGAGTAGAACAATAGAATCTAATTTATAAAATGTATTATTGTAATTAAATAGAATCATCCAATAGCTTTAACAACCTAAGCAAAGACGGATTAAAACATAAATTAATGTGAAATTGGTCTTAGTCAAGATTCCACTCAATCTTCTCACGTCATTTATTGAAAAATTGATATTATGTCATAGGATTAATAAAATTGTATTTTTCTCGCTTCATTTATGAATATAAGGTTTTTTTCAAAATCACTAACCACGTCTGCAAGTATACGAGAAATAAAACACAATGTATTCCCTATTAAAGTTTCTAACTCTTTCAAGTTTCAACAAACTTTTAACCCAATCAACAAACTTCTAACAATAGATGGTTATTAGAAGAAAAACAAATTTATTTGAAATTGAAACTCCAATAGACAAGAACTTTTGTAAACCTTCTCTAAGGAAGAAGGACATATAGAATTGCCACCTTGAAGGTTTGGCTACTTATCCATTTACAACTAACCAAGTGAATCTAAAGTTTAAGTAGTTTCTCACTGCTCCTATGACTAGAATTATGCAATTTTGCTAATTAATGTATTTTTTAATTGATAATACGACTAATCTGCTTAATTATCTTGTGACATAATTGATTGTCAATTTAATTTTGAAAAAGATATTTTTATAGAAAATTTGTAAACAATAATTTTAGAAATTTTTTGTAAGGGATATAATTTGGAAAAGAATTTAGTATTTTTTTATAAACATGAATTTGTACACTAAATGTTTAAACATCATTACTTTTGTTATTATTGTTATATTTTATTTTAATAATTTATTAGTTTTAACTCATTTTGATGAAGTTCTTAATCATTTGTGGAAACAATAGCAATCCTACAAACAAAAAGGGTAATTCTATGGTACCCCAAAAAAGGGGGGGGGGGTATATTAGGTTTTTTTTTCTCACTTTTGATAGTTTCATTCTCACATTGTGCAGTTCCAACATCACATGTGACAGTTCTTTTGTCACATTCGATGGTTCCCTTATTTTTTTTTTTCTCACATTTGATGATTCCATTGTTACATTGTGTAGTTCTAACAACACATGTGATAGTTCTTTTGTCACATTTAGTGGTTCCCTTACTTTTTTCTCACATTTGACGGTTCCATCCTTACATTGTGCAGTTCCAACATTACATGTGACAGTTCTTTTGTCACATTTGGTGGTTCCCTAATTTTTTTTCTCACATTTGACGGTTCCATCTTCACATTGTACAGTTCCAACATTACGTGTGACAGTTCTTTTCTCACATTTGGTAGTTCCCTTACCTTTTTATCACATTTGACAGTTCTATCCTCATATTGTGCAATTCCAACATCACATGTGATAGTTATTTTCGCAAATTTGATGGTTCCCTTACTTTTTTTTCTCACATTTGACGGTTTTATTCTCACATTGTGCAGTTTTAACATCACATGTGACAAATTTTTTGTCACATTTTTTGGTTCTCTTATTTTTTTTTTTCTCACTTTTGACGGTTCCATCATCACATTGTGCAATTCCAACATTACATGTGATAGTTCTTTTGTCACATTTAGTGGTTTCCTTACTTTTTTCTCACATTTGACGGTTCCATCTTCACATTGTGTAGTTCCAACATCACATGTGACAATTCTTTTCTCATATTTTGTGGTTTCCTTACTTTTTTCTCACATTTGATGGTTTCATCCTAATATTGTGCAGTTCCAACATCATATGTGATAGTTCTTTTGTCACATTCGATGGTTCCCTTATTTTTTTTTTCTCACATTTGACTGTTCCATTGTCACATTGTGCAGTTCCAATATCACATGTGATAGTTCTTTTGTCACATTTAGCGACCCCCTTACTTTTTTCTCACATTTGACAGTTCAATTTTCACATGTGATAATTCTTTTTTCACATTTGGTGGTTTCCTTACTTTTTTCTCACATTTGACAGTTCCATCCTCATATTGTGCAGTTCTAACATCACATGTGATAGTTCTTTTCTCATATTTGGTGGTTCCCTTACTTTTTTTCTCACATTTGACGGTTCTATCCTCACATTGTGCAATTCCAACATCACATTTGACAATTCTTTTGTCACATTTGGTGGTTCCTTTTTTTTTTTCCTCACATTTAACAGTTCCATTATCATATTGTGCAATTTCAATATCACATATGATAGTTCTTTTGTCACATATTATGGTTCCTTTATTTTTTGTTTCTCAAATTTGATGGTTCCATTGTCATATTAAGCAGTACCAACATCACATCTGCTCTATTTTTGTCACGTGTAACAGTTATTTTGTTACATTGGGTAGTTCCCTTACTTTTTTCTCACATTTGACAGTTTCATCCTCACATTGTATAATTCCAACATCACATGTGACAGTTCTTTTCTCACATTTGGTAGTTCCCTTACTTTTTTCTCACAATTGACGCTCCCATCCTCATATTGTGCAATTCCAACATCACATTTGATAGTTCTTTTGTCACATTCGGTGGTTCCCTTATTTTTTTCTTACATTTGACGGTTTCATCGTCACATTATACAGTTTCAACATCACATTTGACAGTTCTTTTGTTACATTTAGTGGATCATTTATTTATTTTTCAAATTTGATGGTTCCATTATCACATTGTGTAGTTCCAATATCAAATTTGACAGTTCTTTTGTCACATATAATGGTTCCTTTATTTTTTCTCAAATTTGATGGTTCTAATGTCACATTAAGTAGTACCAACATCGCATCCGACTCTATTTTTGTCACATTCAGTGGTACCCTATTTTTTATTCTCAAATTTGACAGTTCTATTATTACATTGGGTAATACCAACATCACTTCTGATCGTATTTTTGTCACATTCATTGGTACCCTATTTTTTTTTTCTTACAATTGATAGTTCAATCTTCACAGTGGGCAGTACCATTATCACATTTGAACATAATTTTACATTTGGGCCCACTACTGAAGTCACTTTTTTACTTACTAATAACCGCTCATTACAATATTTATTTTTTAAAAGTTTTAAATTATTTAGATCTAAAATCTAAAAAAAAAAAAAAAGCATCCCAAGAAATTAGCCCAACCACAATAATTACTTTTGTTCACAAAAAAAAAAAAAAAAAAAATTAGCTAGATTTATCTTGGTTTCTTCCACACTTAATTGGTATACCAATTAGCTTCCTACATATCTCCCTTGGTAGCTTCCATCACATTCAGGCACATACCTCCTTGTAAAATAACATAGTTGAGGTCACTTTCTTGATGTTTATATTTTTATTAGTTATATATACTATAAAACCGAAGATGTATAACCTTATGTGATCTCTAATTGTTCTTATGCAACATCTGCAACTTAATCATAGTTGTGTGTTTGTTGTGGTGTCTAAGGTTGGAAATAGGGTGACGATACAATTAGTAAGTTATGCAAAAAATTCAATCCAAAGATTGTTGACAATTTTAAAATTTTCAGTAAACACTTGAATTGAAACTATAGATCTAGTATGAAATAGTCATCAATCACAGCTACTACACCAGGTTTTATGTTTTTTAGGCATTTTCATTAGATTCACGTGTGCGGAAGTGTCCCAAATGACTGTGTTTGACACGGGTATAACCAACCTAACTAAAGTGTCTATGCAATTTTGTTTCATAAAATTATTATTACATTTAGACCCATCTAAAACAAAATAAACATCCCAAAAAATGTCCACAATAACAAAAATTACCAATAGAAAAGCTAAAATCAATTAAGCACAATTGACCAATTTTACCAAAAACGAACAATCCTGTCCTTTTTAAAAAATTTATCAAAATAATTTTATCCTTGAGAGTTTAGCATTTCGACCATAATGATAAGTGTGAGCCTCATTTGAGTCTGCAGAGTCTCCACTAGCTAAGTTTGAGAGAGTCCTAATAACAATGAAATGTTTTCATTGTTGAAGACTTATCAGAGCCTTAAATTTGAATTTGAATTTGAATTTAAGACCATGAAATATTTTTTCCAATTATTATTTTTCTTAAACCTTCTACATTTTAATTTTAGTATCATTTTTAATAGATACATGAGGTAATGAAAAAGCCATTGATAACCTAATTGACAAGATAATGAGTAAAAATCTGTCATCATAGCCAACTAATAATTTGCTATTAGTAACAACTTGGACTTGTAAAATATGAATTTATCATATTACTAAAAATAATTTTTATTGTTCCATTATAAACATTATCAATGGAGAGGACAATCATAATCAATCTAGATATTATGGACAATCGTGCACATTCATGCAAAAGATTATCTTACATGAGAAGTCATTTTTTTTTCTAGGTACAAGACTACACAACATTGTGAAGCCATGAATGCCTTCTTGAATAGATTTTTGGATAGGCAAAATAGGCTTTATGAGTTGTTCCAACAAGTTAATAGAGCACTTACATTTATTTAACACAATGAGGTGGGGGTAGATTTTACTTCTAAATATATTAAATCTATTATGATTACTAGCTTAATTAAAATCAAGAAGTATACCACTAATATATTGACAAGGGAAATATTCCATATGTATATGCCACAATTTGTTTACTAAGAAATCAATTTTCCATAAATTCACATTTGAAATAACAAAATTCACTAATTCTGTTTATATGTGCCATAGATGATCCAAAGAAATCAAATCACCTACTTGCACTAGGATCTAAATATGGTAATTTTCATCTCATAATATTTATAACTTGAATTGATATATAACTCACTTTCATGAACTACAAGCCGGTCTCTTGTTGCAAAGTATCTAAAAAAGTAGACAAACTACAAAGAAATCCATCTAAAAAGGAAAAAATTCATTTAAAAAGAAATCCACTACAATGTGTCTTGTTCACATCTATATTTGAATACTATCATGGGAACAATTGAAAAAGAGACATTCATAAGCATATGCATTTCTAGATCATTCATTCTTAAGTTCTTAATAGGGCAACTTCTAACTTGTAGGAATTCTTATTATCTCTTCTGCAACTCCACTAGCAATAGAAATATCTGCATTTACGTGATATAACTATTATGTAGCGTTTGGTATGAGGTAATGTTTTAGGATTTCCAAGAATGTATAAAGATTCCCATGTTTAGTTGCAAATCACACTACAGAATCAAATGCTAGGGGAATCTGGATCCCCCCTTTAAGCCCCTCTCAATAGGAATGTGGATTCCCTTTAAAACAAGTGGGCATCCAGATTCCCAAACTTAAAGGAAACTGTATTTTTTATAAATTGACAATTTTAACCATTTTTCCTTATCATTTAAGCAATTAAGATAAAATATAAAATAAATCATCAATATCTTTTCCCACCAAAAAAACATAAACAAGATAGACAACTTTGTTGATATATTCTTTAACAAAGTTTTATTTAGGTTTAAAGTGTGGAAAAAAAAAAGTTTGAAGGGGACCCTCCATTATTGCCAGGTATGGATTAAGCTCTTTTAAAAATTACTATTAAGAATAAAGCATTTGAGATTTTAAATAGTTATTTTTGTATTGTACTTGTCATTTTGAAATGTTAGACTACAGTTTTGATGAATTTGTCATAATTAATAGTTTATATTTTTTTTTTCATTATTTATTTAGAGGATTTTTTTTTTTTTTTAAGGACTTGGTAGTTCACAGTAGAATATAAGGATTGAATGGGAAAAATAAATAATTCTTTTAAGATTCCTAGGAATAAATCAAATATCATCATTCACATTCCTAGGAATCTTAAAAGATTCCGAATGAAACCAAGCATAGGAATAGCTATATTCCTAAGCATCCAGATGGCAAGGAATCACATTCCCATGTATTTGGATGCCAAGAGTAATGTGAATTCCCCCGTACCAAACGCCACATTAGAGCTTAAAAAAAAAGACGTTCAAAAGAGCAAATCTCTTTGCATAGAGCCTTAGATATTTATTTATATAACTATTATTATTCAAGAACTTTGGCTCATCTAGTTCAACCTGACAATATCAGCAAATTCAAAATCATATATAATAAGTTTATTAAATAAAAAAATCTAGTAAACAACAACATGCTAAAAAAAGGATATAATCATATAATGAACCTTTGAGAGGTTTCTAATTATCTGAAAGTTGAGTAATAATGTAAATGATTGTGGGTGCGTATCAATGTTTTAGCTTTGTTTTAGAGCTTGGTCTTGTTACATGGACTTCAACTATATGTGTATATGCATTCCAGGTGTTATCTTTTTACCTAGATGTCATTCTAATTATCGACTATAATTAGATAATTGATAATTTTTCAATAACAAGGATAAAATAGCTTTGGGTTTAGGTTGGATGCTTATATCCCAAAAAAAGCATTGACTGCAAGAGAGAGCTAGAAGGATAAATGCTTACATGACAGATTTTCATGAGGTTGACTCCTACTTATGATGAGCTAGAATTAAGCAATAAAATCAATGAATGGTCCAATAAATTAATATAGAGAATCAGATTTAAGAACCTATAACTGTTAAAAAAAAATGGCAAGGGCACAAATCCTAAAAGAATAGGTTAATTGGAGAGCAAAACACTTCAAAAACTTAAAACTTATGCTCTGCATTATTAAGTTCTAAAATAACAAACTTTTCTACAAACAATATGATAGGTCAAAAACGTATTGACTCCCTTGTGATGAATTAATTGATTAATTAGCCAAGTTTATTAATTAATCAAATTAACATGCAAGCGCATGGTAGCACAAACAGATCACCAATTAAACTAAGTATGCAGCGGAAAATAAATTGACACGGTGATTTGTTTACAAATGGGGAAAATTAACTCAGTAAAAACCCCACTGGGTGATTTTAAGGTCACCACTCCTGAGAATCCACTATTATCACAACAAGATATTACAAGTGTTAGGACATATGTGATTCACTTGTTAGGAACGTATGTCCCTATTTTATGTAATTGGCTAATTCTTTGATAAAATGTACTTTACTTGTAATTGGGTAAATCTAGGATGTGTTTAATACTTTAAGAAACTGTGTTTCATGATCAAGTGTTAAAGTCATGCAAGTCTATCCAAGAAACAAGATGAAGAAGTGCTGTTTATTAAAGCAGTTAGGATTAGTGCCCTTAAATCCTATTGTATGATGCTATGTATGATATTAAGGACATGTTTGGTAGACTGTAATAGGCATTGTAATGTAACAGCTATTCCTATGGTTTAACTATTCAATAATTTTGTTATGTTTTTATTACAGGGAATAGCCATTCCTTATGAATAGCTATTCTTTAAAATAAGGTATAACTATTCCTCTCTAAAAGGATTGTAATAGTTATTCCTTAGTAGATGTAATAATTTCTAACATTAATATATTTCCAAATAAATAAACTTTCTATATCCACCTAACAATTATGGAAATAAAAAATCATCAAAAAATAACTCATCTCTTTAAAATTTAAAATATATTATTTTCTAAGAAATATAATTGTATGAATGAGATATTTCCTAAAATAGATCATATGTTTTATTCAAATGTTACAACTTACAACCAAACTAATGAATAAGTTTAGTTATTCCATTACAACATATTTTATTCTCGGTAATAAAGATTATCATTCCTGTTGTAATCCACATTCAGTGTACCAAATGTACCCTAAGTATGACATTATGTATGACATTGTGTATGACTTAATATTATGATTGATAAATTTGTTTTATTATTATCTGAAATAATGGTAACATGAATATTCAGACATTATCATATAGTCTATGAGATGCATAGTATGTGATTTATGTAATTTAGTCACAGAAGATATAAGTCACAAGTTCTTTGTAAACTCAGAATTTTAGTTTGTAGTCGGTGATGAAATCGGGCATTTCATCTGCGAAGACTATAACATATCAACTACGATGATTTGTCTGCATCATGGAAGTTAAGACTTTTAGTTGATATGTTAATATGTTTTAAGAGTTACGACATATTGAACTGGACTGCTGTGAGATTTATTATTCTCCTAATGATTATTAAATGAAAAATAAATCTCACGACTTATATTTACATGAACTCTTAATCCTGAGAGAATAATGGACCTGATCATAAAGTGTAGGTTACTTTGATATATCAGGAGTGAGATCTAAAATAACGGTTAAAACCTCAATATGTTGGGCAGCCACATCTAGTGTTGATGGAACATGTATTCTTAAGATGAAATTCATAGTCTCTTAACGGAGATACAAAATATTCCCTTGAAATAAGTTCAATGGATTTGGTATTCAGAGAGTTAGGCCTAACCACTTTGGTAAGAAATTACTAAAGTATATATTTATGAAATTGGATTTCATAAATATATGATGGATAACTTAAAAGGATTAAACCGGGTACTCAAGGATTAAGATGTAGTAATCTACAAAGTGGCAGTCTACATTTATGACTTTGTATTACTACGAATATTTTATAAAGGGGTTGCACGTACAATAAAGTCTTGGGATATAATTTATAGATAAGGCCTAGAGTGCAACTATATTTATATAGTGGTATTAAATATAGTTAATGGTAACTTTGGACTTGTCAAGAGTTGACAGAAAAGCCCAAGGCCCATTGGAGCTAGTGTCTTATTGGTCCCTTTTTGGTCCCACTCCAAGCCACATACTAGAGCCCAATTGGAAAGACCCAAAAAGCTAGTCCAATTAGATAATTAGTTATTAAGAGAGAAACATACAGATTTTTGAAACTAACAACTTGCATGAAATGATCTATGTGAGTGTTGGACACTCTTTAATTCTCTCTTGAACAAATTCACATTACTGATTGAGAGACCACACATCTTGGGCGTTAGTGGAATTGGAGTGAAGATTAAAAGTATTCCCAAGAGCTTACAATTTTTGTTTTGAAAATCATCACACCAAAGTATACTCTCTTGTTCTCATATTTTGAAATTTACATAGCATATGTTATCTATTGCGAATGAAGTAGATTTGTTATTTTTCCGCTGCGTACATGCATATTTCCATCAAAAGCTCAACAACTAGCTATCTATCGAGACCTGTAGAGCTGTTGAAGCCTGTGGCTCGACAGTAACTTGATAGATAGGGCATCTGTTGAGGTTTATGAAAAACAGAATTCCAGTTCTGTTTTGACTCCAATCCGTTATTATATGTTTGGGCTTTCTTTTCTCACAACCCTAGACATATAAAATGATTATTTTAAGGGCCGTCAAAGAGTTCACAAGTTGTACAAGTGTTGAACAAAGTTTGTTCAAGCAAATTGTGACCGGAGACAGAATTTGCCTTAGTTCATCATTCTTGTGAAGAAGTTGCTGTGTTTGTGCACTATAGGATTTTGTGACCAAGCATCTTCTTGATCTTCATCGTGGATGAATTAAAGAATTTTTCAGCCAACAATCTTCTCTAGTTGGTGATTGAAGTCGCGTACTGGGATCCGCGCAATTGGTTAGTCACATACTGGGAGCCATGCATCAAAAGGAGAAATTGTCACTATAAAACAAGTCCAATTGGATATTGGGGTAAGGGTTCAACTGTAGGTTGGTAAGGTACTAGGATTCCATTACTTGTAACCGCTTGTTGTGATAAATTGGAATTTCGGGAGTGGTGACCTTAAAATCACCCGGTGGGGTTTTTGCCATGTTGGTTTTCCCTATTCGTAAACAAATCACTGTGTCAATTCAATTTCCGCAGCACTTAGTTTAATTGGTAATTTGTTTGTGCTATCACGCGTTTGCATGTTAATTTGATTAATTAATAAACTTGGCTAATTAATCAATTAATTCATTATAAGGGGTCAATACGTTTTTGACTTATCAAGTGGTATCAGAGCAGGCACACTCTAATTAGGTTTTAATATTTGTTGTGTTGATCCATTAACCCTTGTTTGTCATGGATAGAGAATAGTTTTTAATCATACCTCCTTTATTTGATGGCACTAACTATGCATACTGGAAAGTACACATGAGAGCTTTCTTGCAGTCTCTAGAAAAGAAGGTGTGGCAAGCTGTTGAGATAGGTTGGACCAAGCCAAAGGAAGCGCCAGTCGACTGGGATGAAGCCAAGATCAAGGTGGCAAACTTCAACAGCAGGGCATTGAATGCCTTATTCAATGCAATCATCAATGAGGAGTTTAAGAAGATTTCATCTACTAAAATTGCTAAGGAGGCATGGACCATCCTCCAGACAACCTATGAGGAAACCAAGACTGTCAAGGATTCGAAGCTACAGAGGCTCAGTACAAGCTTCGAAGAGATTATGATGGAGGAGGATGAGTCATTCAATGAGTTTTATGCCAAGCTTAAGGACATAGTGAACTTAGCTTTCAATCTTGGGGAAACCATTCCTGAACCTAAGATTGTGAGAAAGGTGCTCAAATCTCTACTTGAGAGATTCCATGCCAAGATTACGGTGATCGATGAATCAAAGGACATTGGCAAGATTCCTTTGATAGAGCTAGTTGGTAATCTGCAGACTTACGAGCTAGGGTTAACAAGGATTGGTAAGTCGGGTAAGTGCAAGAACATGACCTTGAAGGCCAAGAGCAGTGACACAGATGAATCTTCAGACAATGAAGATTCTAAAATGAAGTCCTACATCACCAGACAATTCAAGAAGTTCATGAAGAATGCTAATGGGAAGGGCTTCGACAAGAACCGTTGGCAATCCAGTTCTTCTCAGTTCAAGAGTCAAGACAAAGGGAAGAAGGATCCTAAGGATGGTGGTCAGTATACTGTTCCTGAAGTACCTAAGTGCTTTGGATGTCAAGGTTTCGGTCACATGAAACAAGAGTATCCTACATATCTCAAGAGTATTAGGAAGAGCAAGGCACTCGCTACTTCTTTGAGCGACATTGAGCCTAAGGATGATTCTGACAATGAGGATGACGGAATAGTGAATGCCTTCACTACCACTGTCAATCCTACTGAGGGGATTGTTGAAGATGTGGATGAAGAAGAAGAATTGGCGGAGTCCAAGTTTGAGAAGATGGATGATCAAGATGATATCCATACAGCTTATGAGAAATTATACAAGCTTTCTGAAAAACATGAGAAACTTTATAGACTGACTACCAAGAAGCTCAGTGATGTGGAACTTGATCCTGAAAAGCTTTCCACAAAGTTTGATGAAGCTAATAAGACTATTGGAGTACTAAGGTTCGAGAAAAATTTCTTGGCTAAGAAGACCAAGAAGCTTGAAGCGGAGCTATTTCAAGTCAGAGCTCAATTGGAGAGGACTTCAAGTGCAAAGCTTGATGAGATGCTCAGTCTTTAGAAATCTATTTCTGATCAAATAAGTTTAGGGTATGGTCTCTCTTCTTCTAATATTGCTTCTACTAGTACTACTGTTTTGGTTTCTCCTAGTAATAATGCTATTGAGAACAATGATGTTAAAACTGATATAGCTAGTGAGAACATAGACAAAGGTAAACCTATCTTAGGAGCACTCCCTAAGCAAGATAAGAAGGAAGCTAAAAACCTTAGGGCCAAGAAGGCTAACTCTCAAAAGCCTAAACAAAAGAAGCAACATCTTTGTCATCATTGTGGAGTTGTCGGTCATACTCGACCAAATTCCAAATTGCTATAAGTGGTTAGCCACTCAACAAAGCAACGACATGATAGCATTTGGAAGCCAGAATTAGCTTCAACCCTCTCTTGCTCCCCTTGGAGATCTTCTTAAATCCTCATGTTCCTTTCAAACTTGAATGGTTTCAATTCTTCCCCTTCACCATTGGTTCAAGGGTACACTCAAAGGAAAGGTTCTTTTAAGGTGTGGAAGGAAAAGGGCTCCAAGTGATTCTATCACTTTTCTCTTTCTCTCTTCTTGTTTTTGCTTTTGCATAACTTGTGTGTTTTGCTTTTATTTTGAGTCAGTCTAGTTTTTTTTTTTTTTTTTTTTGCTTTGCTTTGTTTAACATGTTTTTGTTTGTTTTTAGTTTTGTTTATTTTGTTTTTGATATAAAAATTAAAAAGAAAAATTGAAAAATCAGAAAAATACAAAAACAGAGTGTGTTATGTGTACATTGGTACTTGTGTACCTTAGATGACCATTGAAATAAAGTTTTCTAAACTTTGTATCTCTTGTAACTTAGATGAGCATTTCTTTGCACAACTAAGCAAGTGAGCTTTATGGCTCATATTTGTGATGGGTAAGGTTAAGTAATCTCTTGTACTTAATACTCATATCACTCTTTTTGACAGAAAGGACTAAAAAATCCTAAAAGAAAGGCATAAATAACCATCTCACCATTGTTGCCCGCCAATCATGAAATGACATTTGTGTGCTTCAGCATAGCAAAATTGGAATGTCAAAAGCTTAACATAATTAGGTATTTCTTTTCTATCTCTTATATGCCCATGCATGATTTACTTAAAAAGAAAAATATGCAAAGAAAAATAAGAAGCAAAAAGATTAAAATGCTTTAAATATGATTGGAAGCATGTATTCTAGGAGATGTGGGAGTTATAGGATGTACCTCGAAGGTGATAATCCCCATCAAACAGTTATGATTGTGTGTGAGTTAAAGTGATTTTCTCATATCTCAAATCGTCATAACATGTATACACTTATGCAATCTTGTGATGTTTTTCACATACAACATGCAATATTCTTTGCTACTCTTGATACATGTGTAGGTACAATGTGATTTGGCCATCACAAGGTTTACATGTGTTAATGTATGATTACTAAACTGTCTTAACTTGTTTTTGAAATATAAAATTGGATAGACTTGTTTAGTGTGTGTGTGTATGTGTGTGTTTTTGGGATCTATGTGCTTAAAATTGTTGTTGAGAGATGATTTTAAGAGCTTAAAATGTTGATTGGATCCTTGGTTGAGTTGCTTTCTTGATTGCATTCATATCTATGTTTTTCCCTTCTTGAAAAACTGATTTTAAGCAGTCTCGACACTTCCTCGACACCTAGCTATCTGTCGAGCTCTTAAGTTGTTTCTTATCGCAATCTTGACACTTGCTCGATAGCTAGGCGGATCGATCGAGAAAGTTTCTGGATCCTCGATAGCCTCTCGTCAGCTAGTGGATCGATCGAGCTTCTTTTCTTGTGTCTTTGCCTTGTACCTTGACACATTCTCGACAGTTGCATCTGTCGACATTGTTTTTCTCGACAGATGGCTCGACACCTCTCGACACCTATATCTGTCGAGATTTACTGACCTTCTATATAAAGGTCCAGTGCAATCCGGTTTTCATTTCTCTCAATCTCTCTCTCGATAGCTTCGTGTTCTCTCCTTCCAAACCTCTCTCACTTACTCCAAACTTCTTCCTCAAGGTTTCTTCAAGCTTTTACCAATTTTTCTTCACTTGGTAAGCTTCGAATCTCTCATTTTCATGCATTTTCATGTTTTGAAACCTAGGTTTTAGGGGTTTTGAAAATTTTTGGGATTTTTCAAAATTGATGAAGTTTTGGTGAAATTTTTGGGTTGGGATTTGTTTATGTGATCTTAAAACTTTATGCATTGCATCTCATGTGCATTATAACAGTATTATCATGCATTTAGATGTGTGTAAATTGATTGTGTGCTGGTAGGATTGGATTGGGTTGAGCCCATGATGCAATTTCTTTTGCATGTCACATGTTCGTGCATTCCCCATGTATACGTACTCCTTTTTCAATATACTTGCTATATTTGAATTGTGTTGGGACTTTTCTGATTGTCTCTTTCTCTCACTCTCTTTTCTGTTTACATTAGTCATGTCTATGGCACCTAAGCGTAAGTCAGCTCCATCCCGGAACCTTCTTCGTTCCGGGGCTTCGTCTTCGTCTTCTGATTCTACTCCTTCTCATATTCGGTTCCGTGATAAGGATGCCCAAAAGGACTTCTCGGAGAACTTTCTTGATGAGGTGTTCATTTGGAATGCCAAGTCATTTTGGCGGACTTCATCGACACTAATCTACTTGATGTCATTCATAGTCGGGGTTGGGAGTCACTGTGTGACGTCCCGGTCACATGTCCATCCGTGCTGATTTAGGAGTTTTACTCCAACATGCATGGATTCAATTATTCAGTACCTCTATTTTCTACTCGCATTCGAGGTACACGTGTTGTTGTCACACCGCAGCTTGCTGCAGATGTGCTTTGTGTTCCGAGGGTAGAGCATCCTGACTACCTCGGATGTAAGCGTCTGAGGACTGTGTCCAAAGACAAGATGATTTCTGCATTCTGCGTGCGCTCTTCTGATTGGGGTGATCATTAGTTTACACCATGTAAGGCCTTTGCTAAAGGTCCTAGATTCATGAACATGGTGATGTCTTTTGTTTTGCACCCATTCTCTCACTACAACTCTATCACAGAGCCTCATGCTTGATTTTTATTGTCTCTTCTTGAGCATCTTACGATTGATTTTCCTTCACATTTCATTCTTTCTCTTATAGATGTGTATAGGGATACAGCTACCCGTGATAAGTTCATTTTCCCTTCGGCTATCATGCGGATTTTATGCCATTTTTCTATTCCTTTTCCCTCTTCCAACCATTTTTCTATCATGTGTGCCATAGACGCCACTATCGTTAAATGTAGCGAGGCGTAGTTTAGGTCACAACAGTCAGATTTAGCAGCTCCTCCCTCCAGTTGAGCTCTATATTGTTTTGCCCCATCCACTCCTTCCTTTTCTACGAACGATGTATCACTTAGAGACATCATGGCGGAGCTGCAGCGCATGGATGCTCACCTTGATACACTCTCTACAGAGTTGTATCAGGTGAACATTTGTGTTGGTTGTATTGCACGATGGCAGGTGATCATGGGTGGCTTTGCTCCTAAGGCTTCTCCTCCACCTCCTTTAGTGGCTTCTGATTTTGAGGATGAGGATAAGGATGATGATGATGGTGATGACGATGATGCTTCTAATGATGATGATGATGAAGATGTTAGCTCTACCAATGAGATGTCTACTTGACACTCTTACCCTTTGTCACTCGTGACAAAAAAGGGGAGTAGTTTTGGATATAAGAGTAGTCATTCTTAGGGAGAGAGTTAGTATAGGACATTTTTGTTAGGGGGAGTGTTGATATTTTTGAGGGATGTAGTGAAGATTACATGTATCTTTTTCTTTTCTCTATTTTAGATATATTTATTCTTATACATGGATCTTGTGACCATTATTGACATACATTGTACTTATCTTCTTTATATATGTTGATGTATGTTTCTTTCACCTACCTTTGCATGTGTTGATTCTTTTCTTTCTTTATACACATGGTTCTTATTATTTGTATGCAAACTATTTATTTCTGTTTCACACAAAGATCCCTTGATGAGTTTCGTTTAAAGTGTTTCAGAATACAGGTTTTCAAAGTCTACTTGCCATAAACTCTCTTCTTGCAAAGTTTTTCAAGAGTTTGTGTTAGGATATATTTTATTGTATTCAACAAGTAAATATGAGTTGAGTGATTTATGACTTCTCTCATATGTTCATTTGTTTGTTGTGGTTTTGTAACGGATTGACAAATGGGGAGATTGTTAGGACATATGTGATTTACTTATTAAGAACATATGTCACTATTTTATGTAATTGGCTAACCATTTGACAAAACGTACTTTACTTGTAATTGGGTAGATCTAGGATGCGTTTAATACTTCAAGAAACTGTGTTTCAAGATCAAGTGTTAAACCATGCAAGTCTGTCCAAGAAACAAGATGAAGAAGTGCTATTCATTAAAGCTTGACAGCTAGCTATCTATCAAGACCTGTAGAGCTGTTGAAGCCCGTGGCTTGACAGTAGCTGGATAGATAGGGTATCTGTCGAGGTTTATGAAAAACAGAATTCCAGTTCTGTTTTAACTTCAATCCGTGATTATGTGTTTGAGCTTTCTTTTCTCACAACCCTAGACATATAAAAGGATTATTTTAAGGGCAATGAAAGAGTTCAGAATTTGCACAAGTGTTGAGCAAAGTTTGTTCAAACAAATTATGACCAGAGACAGAATTTGCCCTAGTTCATCGTTCTTGTGAAGAAGTTGCTGTGTTTGCGCACTGTAGGATTTTGTGACCAAGCATCTTCTTAATCTTCATTGTGGATGAACTGAAGAACTTTGTAGCCAACAATATTTTCTAGTTGGTAATTGAAGTTGCGTATTGGGATTCGCGCAATTGGTTAGTCACGTACTGGGAGCCGTGTATTAAAAGGAGAAATTGTCACTACAAAACAAGTCCAATTGGATATTGGGGTAAGGGTTCAACTGTAAGTTGGTATAAAGTATTGGGATTCCATTACTTATAACTGCTTGTTGTGATAATAGTGAAATTTCAGGAGTGGTGACCTTAAAATCACCCAGTGGGGTTTTTGCCGTGTTGGTTTTCCCCATTCGTAAACAAAGCACCATGTCAATTTAATTTTCAATGCATTTAGTTTAATTGGTGATTTGTTTGTGCTACCACACATTTGCATGTTAATTTGATTAATTAATAAACTTGACTAATTAATCAATTAAATCATCACAAGGGGTCAATACGTTTTTGTCCTATCAACAAGTAAAGGAATCCCAGTACCTTATACCAACCTACAGTTGAACCCTTACCCCAATACCCAATTGGACTTGTTCTGTAGTGACAATATCTCTTTTTGATACACGGCTCCCAGTACCTGACTAACCAATTGCATGGATCCCAATACGCGACTTCAATCACCAACTAGAGAAGCTTGTTGGCTGCAAAGTTCTTCAATTCATCCTAACGATGAAGATCAAGAAGATGGTTGGTCACAAAACCCTACGGTGCACAAACACAGCAACTTCTTCACAAGAACGATGAACTAGGACAAATTCTATCTCCGGTCACAATTTATTTGAACAAACTTTGCTCAACACTTGTGCAACTTGTGTCACTTTTGACGGCCCTTAAAATAATCTCTTTATATGTCTAGGATTGTGAGAAAAGAAAGCCCAAACACATAATCATTGATTAGAGTCAAAACAGAACTGAAATTTTGTTTTTCATAAACCTTGATAGATGCCTATCTGTCGAGCTGCTGTCGAGTAGCTGTCAAGCCACGGGGCTGGAACAGCTCTTCAAGCTCGATAGATAACTAGTTGTCAAGCTTTAATAAACTTGTACTTTTCAGCTTGAATCTTGGACACACTTGCATGACTTTAACACTTGATCTTGAAATACAGTTTTTTGAAGTATTAAGCACATCCTAGATTTACCCAAATACAAGTAAAGTGCGTTTTGTCAAAGGATTAGTAAATTACATAAAATAGTGACATATGTTCCTAACAAGTGAATCACATATGTCCTAACAAGTGAATCACATATGTCCTAACAATCTCCCCCTTTGGAAATCCGTGACAAAACCACAACAAACAAATGAACATATGAGAGAAGCCATAAATCACTCAACTTATATTCACTTGTTGAATACAATAAAATCTATCCTAACATAAACTCTTGAAAAACTTTGCAAGAAGAGAGTTTATGGCAAGTAGACTTTGACAACCTGTATTTCTGGAATACTTTAAACAAAACTCATCAAGGCATCTTTGTCTGAAACAGAAATATAAGATTACATACAAGTAATAAGAAACATGTGCATAAAGAGAGAAAAGAAACAACACATGTAAGTGTAGGTGAAAGAAATATACATCAACATACATCAACATATAAAGAAGATAAATACAATGTATGTTAATAAAGGTCACAAGACCCATGTACAGGAATAAATGTATCTAAAGCAGAGAAAAGAAAAGGATACATGTAATCCTCACTACATCCCTCAGATATCAACACTCCCCCTAACAAAAATGTCCTATACTAACTCTTCCCCTAAGAATGACTACTCTCATATCCAAAACTACTCCCCCTTTTTGTCATGAGTGACAAAGGGTAAGAGTGACAAGTAGATATCTCATCGGTAGAGCTAGCATCTCCATCATCATCATCATCAGAAGCATCATCATCATCACCATCATCATCATCCTCAGCCTCAGAATCAGAAGCCACTGGAGGAGGTGGAGGAGAAGCCTTAAGAGTGAAGCCACCCATGACCGCCTGCCACCGTGCAATACGACCAACACGAACGTTTACCTAATACAGCTCTATAGAGAGTGTATCAAGGCGAGCATCCATGCGCTGAAGCTACGCCATGATGTCTCCGAGTGACACATCGCTTATAGAAGAGGAGGGAGTGGATGTGGATGGAGCAGATCGAGATGGAGCCGAACGAGAGGGAGGAGCTGCTGACCCAAACTACCTCAACCTAGACTACACCTTGCTACGTTTAACGGCAGCGTAGTCTATGGCACACATATAAGTAAAGTGGTCGGACGCTGTAAAGGGAATAGAAAAATGGCATAAGATCCTCGTGATAGCCGAAAGAAAGATGAGCTTATCACGGGACTCCGAATCCCTATAGACAGAATAATGTGAGAAGGAAAATCTATGGTAAGATACTCAGGAAGGGACAACAAAAATTGAGCACGAAACTCTGTGATAGAGTTATAGTAAGAAAGAAGGTGAAGAACGAATGTCATAACCATGTTAAAAAACCGAGGACCTTTTGCAAAGTCTGAATAGTAAGTGAACTGATGCTCACCCCAATCAGAAGGGCACTCACAAAAAGTAGATTTGAGCTTATCTTTGGACATAGTCCTCAGACGCTCACAACCAGGGTAGTCAGGAAACTCTACCCTAGGGACACGGAGCACATCGGAGACCAACTCTAGTGTGACAATAATGCGCATACCTCGAATGCGAGTATGAAAGAGAGGTATTGAAAAATCAAATCCATGCATGTTGGAGTAAAACTCTTGGATTAGCACGGATGGACATGTGACTGGGATGTCACGCAATAACTCCCAACCCCGATTGTGAATGACATCGAGTAAGTCAGTATTGGCGAAGTCCGCCAAAATGACTCGGCATTCAGAATGAATGTCTCGTTGAGAAAAGTTCTCTGAGAAGGCCTTACAGGCATCTTCATCACAAAACCAAATATGTGAAGGAGTAGGATCAAAGGAAGTGGATGCCCTGGAACGAAGAGGGTTTCAGGACGGAGTAGACTTTCGTTTAGGTGCCATAGACACGACTAACGTAAACAAAAAGAGAGGGAGAGAGAGAGAGAGAGACAATTAGAAAAGTCCCAACACATTTCAAATATAACAAGTATATTGAAAAGATGGTACGTATGCATGGGAAATGCATGAATATGTGACATGCAATATAAAAGGCATCATGGGCTCAGCCCATTCCAATCCTACCAGCATACAATCAGTTTACACACATCTAAATGCATGATAATACTGTTATAATGCTTATGTGATGCAATGTATGAGATTTTAAACTCATTTAAGCAAAAACCCATCCCGAAATTTCACCAGAAACTCATCAATTTTGAAAAACCCCAAAATTTTCAAAAACCCCAAAACCTAGGTTTCAAAACATGAAATGCATGTAAATGAGAGACTAGAAACATACCAAGGGAAGAAAAAAAAACTTGAGAAAGCTTGAAAATAGCTTGGAAAGAGGTTTGGAGTGAGAGAGAGTGTTTTGGGAGATGAAAGGACAGATTTGTCGAGAGAGAGATCGAGAAAAGTAAGAAGGAAATCGTGTTGAACCTTTATATAGAAGGTCAGTAAAGCTTGACAGATAGAGATGTTGAGAGGTGTTGAGATATGTGTTGAGAAAGGTGTCGAGAGTTAAAGTTTTGACAAATGCAGTTGTCAAGAGGTGTCGAGGAAAAATTCATCAGACTCGATTAAAGAAGCTTAATCAATCCACTAGCTATCGAGAAGCTATCAAGGATCCAGTAACTTTCTCGTTCGATTCACCTAGCTATCAAGAAGGTGTCGAGATTGTGATAAGAAACAACTTAAGAGCTTGACCGATAAGCCAAGTGTCAAGGAGGTGTTGAGGTTGCTAAAAACCAGTTTTTCAAGAAAAGAAAAATACAGATATGAATGCAATCAAGCATGCAACTCAATTAATGATCCAATCAACATTTTGAACTCTCAAAATCATCTCTCAACCAAAAATTTTAAGCACATAGATCCCAAAAACACAAACACACACACACACACACACATACTAAACAAGTCTAACCAATTTTTTTTCAAAAACAAGTCAAAACAGTTTAGTGAACATACATTAACATATGTAAACCTTGTGATGGCTAAATCACATTGTAGCTGCACATGTATAAGGAATAGCAATGAATATTGTGTGTTGTGTGTTGTGTGTGAAAAACATCGCAAGATTGCATAAGTGTATACATGTTATGACGATTTAAGATATGAGAAAATCACTTTAACTCACACACAATCATAACTGTTTGATGGGGACTATCACTTTCAAGGTACATCCTATAACTCCCACATCTCCTAGAATACACGCTTACAATCATATTTAAAGCATTTTGATCATTTTGTTTTTTATTTTTCTTTGCATATTTTTCTTTTTAAGAAAATCATGCATGGGCATATAATAGATAGAAAAGAAATACCCAATTATGTTAAGCATTTGACATTCCAATTTTACTATGCCAAAGCACACAAATGTCATTGACATTGCTTTTTTGTTGTGTCGAAGCATACAGATGTCATTTCATGATTGGCAGGCAACAGTGGTGAGATGGTTATTTTTGCCTTTCTCTTAGGATTTTCTTGTCATTCCCGTCAAAAAGAGTGATATGAGTGTTAAGTACAAGAGATCACTTAACCTTACTCATCACAAACATGAGCCACAAAACTCACTTGCTTAGTTGTGCATGGAGATGCTCATCTAAGCAACAAAAGATACAAAGTTTAAAAAACTTTGTTTCAATGGCCATCCAAGGTACACAAGTACCAATGTACACAAAACACACTCTGTTTTTGTATTTTTCTGATTTTTCAATTTTTTTTTATATCAAAAACAAAATAAACAAAACTAAAAACAAACAAAAACATGTTAAACAAAGAAAAGCATAAAAACTAGACTTACTCAAAATAAAAGCAAAACACACAAGTTATGCAAAAACAAAAACACAAAAAGAGAGAAGAAAGTGATAGAATCACTTGGAGCCCTTTTCCTTCCACACCTTGGAAGAACCTTTCCTTTGATTAAACCCTTGAATCGGTGGTAAGGGGGAAGAATTGAAACCGTTCAGGTTCGAAAGGAACATGAGAGCTTTGAGAAGATCTCTAAGGGGAGAAAGAGAGGATTGAAGCTGATTCTGGCTTCCAGATGCTATCATGCCATTGCTCTGTTGAGTGGCTAACCACTTATAGCAATTTAGTCGAGTATAACCGGCAACTCCACAATAATGACAGAAATGCTGCTTCTTTTGTTTAGGCTTTTGAGAGTTAGCCTTCTTAGCTCTAGAGTTTTTAGCTTCCTTCTTATCTTGCTTAGGGGATGCTCGTAAGATAGATTTACCTTTGTCTATGTTCTCACTAGCTAAATCAATTTTAACATCATTGTTCTCAATTTCAACTTTATTACTAGGAGGAACAAAAATAGTAGTACTAGTAGAAGCAATATTAGAAGAAAAGAAACCATACCCTAAACCTGTTTGATCAGAAGCAGATTTCTAAAGACTGAGCATTTCATCAAGCTTTGCACTTGAAGTCCTCTCCAATTGAGCTCTGACTTGAAACAGCTCTGCTTCAAGCTTCTTGGTCTTCTCAGCCAAGAAATTATTTTCAATCCTCAATGCTCCAATAGTCTGATTAGCTTCATCAAACTTTGTGGAAAGCTCTTCATGATCAAGTTTCACATCACTGAGCTTTTTGGTGGCCAGCCTATAAAGTTTCTCATGTTTCTCAGAAAGCTTGTATAATTTCTCAAAGACTATATGGATGTCATCTTGATCATCCATCTTCTCAAACTCGAACTCCACCAATTCCTCTTCTTCATCCATATCTTCAACAATCCCCTTAGTAGGATCGACAGTGGCAGTGAAGGCATTCAGGATTCCGTCATCCTTATTGTTGGAATCATCCTCAAGCTCGGTGTTGCTCAAAGTAGCAGTGAGTGCCCTACTCTTCTGAATGCTCTTGAGATATGTAGGGCACTCCTATTTCATGTGATCGAAGCCTTGACACCCAAAGCATTTAGGTCCAATGGGAACAGTGTACTAACCATCATCCCTAGCATCCTTCTTCACTTTGTCTTAACTCTTGAACTGAGAAGAATTGGATTGCCTACAGTCCTTGTCGAAACCCTTCCCATTGGCATTCTTCATGAACTTCTTGAATTGCCTAATGATGTAGGACTTCATCTTAGAGTCTTCATCGTCTAAAGACTTATCCGTGTCATTGCTCTTGGCCTTCAAGACCATGCTCTTATTCTTGCCTTATTTACCAATCCTCATTAACCCTAGCTCGTAAGTCTGCAGATTACCAACCAGCTCTATCAAAGGAATCTTGTCAATGTCCTTTGATTCCTCGATCGCCATAATCTTGGCATGGAATCTCTTAGGTAGAGATCTGAGCACCTTTCTCACAATCTTGGGTTCAGGAATGGTTTTCCTAAGATTGAAAGCTAAGTTCACTATATCCTTGAGCTTGGCATAAAACTCGTCGAATGACTCATCCTCCTCCATCTTAATCTCTTCGAAGCTTGTAGTAAGCCTCTGAAGCTTTGAATCCTTGACAACCTTTGTTCCTTCATAGGTTGTCTGGAGGATGGTCCATGCTTCCTTTGCAGTTTCAGTGGAGGATATCTTCTTGAATTCCTCATTAGTGACTGCACTAAACAAAGCATTCAATGCCCTGCTGTTGAAGTTTGCCACCTTGATCTTAGCTTCATCCCAATCGGCTGGCACTTCCTTTGGCTTGGTCCAGCCTATCTTAACAGCTTACCATACATTCTCATCTAGAGACTGCAAGAAAGCTCTCATGTGTACTTTCCAGTATGCATAGTTAGTGCCATTAAATAAGGGAGGTATGATTAAAGACTATTCTCTATCCATGACAAACAGGGGTCAATGGATCAACACAACAAAGATTAAAACCTAATCAGAGTGTGCTTGCTCTGATACCACCTGATAGGCCAAAAACGTATTGACCCCTTGTGATGAATTAATTAATTAATTAGCCAAGTTTATTAATTAATCAAATTAACATGCAAATGCGTGATAGCACAAACAAATCACCAATTAAACTAAGTATGTAGCGGAAAATAAATTGACATGGTGATTTGTTTACGAATGGGGAAAACCAACATGGCAAAAACCCCACTGGGTGATTTTAAGGTCATTACTCTCGATAATCTACTATTATCACAATAGGCGATTACAAGTGAAGGAATTCCAATACCTTATACCAACCTACAGTTGAACCCTTACCCCAATACCCAATTGGACTTGTTCTGTAGTGACAATCTCTCCTTTTGATGCATGACTCCCAGTACGTGACTAACCAATTACGTGGATCACAGTACGCAACTTCAATCACCAATTAGAGAAGGTTGTTGGCTGCAAAGTTCTTTAGTTTATCCCAACGATGAAGATCAAGAAGATGGTTGGTCACAAAACCCTACAATGCACAAACATAGCAACTTCTTCACAAGAATGATGAACTAGGGCAAATTCTATCTCCGGTCACAATTTACTTGAACAAACTTTGCTCAACACTTGTGCAACTTATGTCACCTTTGACGGCCCTTAAAATAATCCTTTTATATGTCTAGGATTGTGAGAAAAGAAAACTCAAACACATAATCACGGATTAGAGTCAAAATATAACTGAAATTCTGTTTTTCATAAACCTCGATAGATGCCTATCTGTCGAGCTGCTGTCAAGCCACGAGGCTGGAACAGCTCTTCAAGCTCGATAGATAACTAGTTGTCGAGCTTTAATGAACTTACACTTTTCAGCTTGAATCTTGGACAAACTTGCATGACTTTAACACTTGATCTTGAAACACAGTTTCTTGAAGTATTAAACACATCCTAAATCTACCCAAATACAAGTAAAGTGCGTTTTATCAAAGGATTAGTCAATTACATAAAATAGTGACATATGTTCCTAATAAGTGAATCATATATGTCCTAACACAATATAATCTTTTATATAATATTGACATCACACAGTGCAACATACATATGCAAATTGGCAGAGTTGTAACATAACATACCTTATAACTTACATTGTTTTAGATAGAAATTGCAACAAAGCACTTCAAGATGAATGCTTTGATAATTTTTCTTATCATCTGCTTATTTGGCTTTTGGATTTGTATTATGATTATGAAATTCACTTTCTTGTTTGTCATGAGGATGACTATTTGAAAGCTCACATACAGTTCTTGCAGACTTAAGTATATAGGAGGTGTTAGTCACCACACAAGTTTTACAGTAAGAGGATGAAGTGATTGGGTAACTCCTTGTTGGTTCTTCACTTTCAACTTTGGCATATTGACAATTAAAAAATTTTGGTCTCAAGTTGTAGTTTTTAAATTACTCCAACCGGTAAAGTTAAGTAAATAGATGTCCCTATGTTGAATAAAAAAAAATAAATAAAAAAAAATAAAAAAAACCTTAAGGCAAACATGCCCTGAACCAAGTTTCAATTATCTCAACCTAATCTTTGTAAAGTGTTCCGAATCAAAGAAGTTTAGCTCAAAAGAAAATTTTCCACCCTATGTTTCTTATCTAATGAGAATTATGAAATGGATGATGGATTATGTTCCCTAATCATCCTGAAATGAAATGTCTAAAAGCTATAAGACAATGACTTGGTCACGTACCTTTCACATTTTAGACATTAATCATAAAACCTTTAGACCAGACTTTTTTATCAACAAATCTTTAAAAGTTGAAAATAAACAAGAGGTCAAAAATCTTAATTGCAATTCTCTGGAAAAAAAAAAAAAAAAAAGGCGAAGTGGCAAACTAGCCCCTATGAAAAAAATTAGAATCATGTTTCATATTTATTAGTCTTCATACTATAGATAAACCCCTAAATATCAAATAGTTAGAGATATGAACATGTATTACAATAAGATGTGGGGTCACCTCACAAAGCTATTATACAAATAGGCTTTCAACCATTATTTAAGTTGGTCAGAGTATCCAAAGATGCTTATTATATTAATCAAAATCCCATTCCCCAAACTAGTCCATAAAGCAAAAGTAGAAAACACTAAGAATAGTCCCAAACTTCCAATTCCATGAAATTTGTTGAAAAACACAAATTGATTTAAATGACACAAACAAATAAAAAGTAGTAAATACAAATAGCTACCCATGAAGAGTGGCAGAGCAAAGCAAAGCACATAGATAGATATAGATGAACACACCTATTTCATTTCTTTTAGCTTTTGGTGTACGACCAAACTTACCTTTTTATATTACCATAGAGCCATAGAGATTCTCTCCTATATATATAGCTCCACATGTATTTTTTTTCAATATTAAAAAAAAAAAAAACCAATTCAAAATTTAGCTGCCCAAAAATATTTTCAATTCAGTAAAAAAATAAAAATAAAATAAAAGAGATAGAAATTATAATAATGGATTTAATAACAGGTTGTGAGTGTGAACTAGTGAGGCCCAACCTTCTTCTTTTCCAGAAATTAGAGTTTGGATCAAGCTTTTCTCTGGTTCTTGCTGGTTCTAATTTACACCTTGTGAGTATGAGAGGCCCTACAGAGACATCTACAACTTTCAATTCTGTAATGTTTGAGGAGCTGAAGAATCTTTCTTTAATTGAACCTTCGAATTCTTTCAAAAATTCCAACTTTTTCTCGGTTTCGGGAGCTATCCTCGATTCTTAATCTGAAATTGACTCAGTTTCCGATGTGGGTTTCGTTGTATTCTCCGCATGTTCCTCCTCTCTGTTGTTTTCTTGCTTTGTTCTTCTTCTCTATTCCTCTATCCCGAGTGATGATTCCCAGAGTCTACTGGCCATAAACAAATCAAACAAAACCCACACAGGCACAAATAAACCTAGACAATCCTATCAATATTTTGTGATTCAAATTTACAATTGATGGAAGAGATAGAATCCATGGCATGCACATAGACCACTAGGGTTTTCCCCTAACTTCAACAAATATAGAGGAAAAGGGTTAAGAATCAAAATCCCTAAATGAATGCTATAAGAAATTTAGAGACTCTAGATTGTAAAGACATAGATGCCAAAAAATAGATTCAATGATTTACCTAAGAATATCAACAATGAAGGTTGGAGAGAAGTGACAACGAAAGAGAAGAACCCACAAGAACTTGCTTCAGATCAGATCTGATGCGAGAGAAGAAGAAGAACCGTATGGTTTTTTTTTTGGTTTTATATGTTAACCTGACTAATCAGTAACTGATATCCTATTAAAATTATACAAACAGCTAAGATTAAAACAAGTAAATCTAATGGCTAAAACTTAGTTGGGTATCGTACCCCCTAAAAGAATAGAGGAGGTACAGGAGAATGACCCAGACAAGAAACAAAGCAAGCAGAAATGAAAACTAACCAATCTATAATAGTTACTAAAAACTGAAAAAAAGACTCCACTAACTAACTAAATTAACTAATACGCTGCTCACACGTGTTCGTCTTTATAACAAATAAATATTACACTAAGCAACATGTAGTTTAACTGCAACTTTATTACACTACAAGTCGTGCCAAATGCAGAATCTTGTACTTTCAATCTATAACAGTTTGATCCAAACCATACCCCAACATGACTAATTTGATCAAACCTTCAATAGCATGTGATGTTTTATCATTATGTTAAGACTCTGGACTACGGAACCTCCTATCTAGATGACATGTTGCCGTTGCTACTAGACTGGCACTTGCTCAATGCTCTATAACTTGACAAAGTTATTAACTTCAATGTATACTTATTAGCCTCACAAGTTATTCCTGAAAACTCACTTAGTGTGTAAAACACTTGTCAATGTTTAGACCCCCAAATACAAATTTTCCAAAGCAAGCTTATATTCAAACAATATATGTGCGGAATATGAAATATAAGCAATACTCAAATTATCAAACTACTCTAAGCCATATTTTAATCACAACTCAGCAGTAATTAAAAGCAAAGAGTAAGGGATAGAGAGATGCAAACACAAGATAACACCGGCACATGTTATCAAAGAGGAAACCGAAGAACTCGGCGAAAAACCTCTTTGTTGCCCTCTAAGAAGTAAATGATCCACTAGAAAATCAATTGGGATACATGAATAGCAATAGACCCTCCAAGCCTAATCTACCCGATGCACCTAAGCCCTCCAAGTTTCTTGCTCCAACAAGGTTACGCCAAACCAGGTCTTCTCTATATTACTGGATCCCGCAATTACCCTATTGCATCAACCAATATGAATTGGGTGAGGTAAGGATTTGGTTTATAATCCTCTCATGGGTATTAGAATGGAGAGGGTGAGAGTAGAGGAATTTGGAGAATCAAATGTATAAGATTGTGGATAAATCAATCTTTTTTTTTTTTTTTCTCTAGGGTTTTTCTCTCAAAATTCTCTCTAGAAACTTTTTACATTTCATGGGTATAATGGTATTTATAGTAGGGTATGAGATGGTGATTGAAGTCACATACTGGAATCCGCGCAATTGGTTAGTCACGTACTAGGAGCCGTGCATCGAAAGGAGAAATTGTCACTACAAAACAAGTCCAATTGGGTATTGGGGTAAGGGTTCAACTGTAGGTTGGTATAAGGTACTGGGATTCCTTTACTTGTAACCGCTTGTTGTGGAATTTCGGGAGTGATGACCTTAAAATCACCTGCGGGGTTTTTGCTGTATTGGTTTTCCCCATTCGTAAACAAATCATCGTGCCATTTATTTTCCGCTGCATACTTAATTTAATTGGTGATTTGTTTGTGCTACCACGCGTTTGCATATTAATTTGATTAATTAATAATCTTGACTGATTAATAAATTAATTCATCACAAGGGGTCAATTCGTTTTTGGCCTATCAGCCTACATGTTCATGCATGAGTCTGTGTGTCGTTCATACTCCAATCCAATAGAACTATGGATATTTGATCCAAATCTACATTTGTCCTCCGAGGACACCCCCTTTTGTTTGATAATATGTTTGTTTGCCTATTTGTGTGCTTCACATGCTTGTTTGCCCCCGTTTGGCATCTTTTCCTAGCTTGTCATTTAGCATGCTTTCCTTCTATTCATTTCTTTGCTTGTCTGTTGGCTTGTTTCCTTGTTTGTTGCATGTACATGCATGGAGCTAGGACACTTGGAGCGAGGGCACGACCTCCTAGGCATAAGCGAAAAGGGCAAAGATGCAAGCCCACCAAGGGGAAATGTTCAATACATTAGGGGGCTAGCCCCTTTATAGTTGTTTTCTCTTTCCCTCTTTCTAAGCTTCTTCTCTAGAGCATGTATTTGGGTCCCCTTCCATGTACCCCCTTTTATTTTCCTGCTTATTGCTTGGGCCACATTCCCTAGGTATGGTAATGCCTGTTTTACATTTCCTATACCTTGCTAGGCCATATCCTTGGAACGTTGGCGATGTTTGATTTACTTTTCCGTTTTGTGTGGTTGCATTATATATGATGTATGTATATCTTTATTTGCTTCTATATGGGTTGTGGGGACTTGGGCCTAGATGACCATGAATAGCCCAGGTAACCAAGGCCTGAGGCTGTCCCAAGTAATTGAAACTGGCCCAACACAGTAGGGATAGGCCCAACCCAATGACAAATGTGCAGGGGTGTAAGGCTGGCACTTGAGAAAAACTATTGTGCTTGGGTCGGGTTAGGTCCAAAACAAATTGACAGGCCGGGGAAGGCCAATGAAGGAATGATCAAATTCAAGTTGGTCTCCTAAGCACAGTTAGTGCCTTTGGGAAGTTCGTTGACACTATTTGATGTCAAGAACAAGTTTCAAGAGAATCCTCAGAAGGAATCAATACCTTAGGATTCTAGGTAGAAGTGAGTTTGTGTGGGAATTGATGTAAAAGTAATAATTTGGACCCCCACTAAGGAGAGAATATAAAAGGGAAGAGGGGATGAATGGAAGGGGGGTTGAAAAACACACAAAGAGAAAAGGAGAGTGAAAGTTTAGAGAGAGGTACTTCAAGGGAGAAGAAAAACCAGAGGGTGGGTTGGAATTAGGCTTAGAACTACACAAGTAAGGGGGTTAAGCTGTCAAGGCAGCATTTGAGGCAACAATTAGTAGGAGTGCAAGGAAACCCACCAACAAATAAATTGGAGCTCAAATGCTTTATCCTTGAAAATAGCACTCTTGGGTTTAGGCACCACAAATGGCGCTGTTTGTGGAAATTCTACTCAAAAGGAGGCTTCGAGCTAGCCTGATATCATCCAAATATGGAAGGCCTGCATGCTGAAGAGGGGTCGGTTGGGGGAAATCATTCAAAGGCATCATCACAAGGCCAATAGAGGTTAATGAGGGAGCATAGAAGAGAGCAACAGCGCATGCAAGAAGGGCATTAGACAGGACTTGATTCTAACAAAGGATCCTCACAAAGGGAGTGAATTGTATCTTACGTCCCTAAGCAATTGTATCGTAGCAAACAAGAACAGGAGCTGGAGAACTTATGACTTGTAGTAGCAAACGAGAATAGGCATTCGGGGTGCGATTTATAACTTGCAGTAGGGTTCCTCAACCGATCAACGCACTATTGTCCATGAGGATGGGAAGTGGAGAGACTCTTCGGTCATATGAAAATAGGTACTGGGAGTTATACAAAAAAATAGGAGGAGGGAATGAATAGGTTGCCATAAGTACATTTAGGCTCAGGCTACCACAAGAGTCAGAACTGAGGGATTCTCTAACCATGCGTCCTCCCAAGAACATGCACCAGTTAATGAGAAGAATTGAGGAACATAAGAGATTGGAGGACAATAGGTTGCAAAGCAAAGGGCGAAGCCTTGACCTCCTCCCAATACAGCAGAGATTCTCAACCCGAGAAATACCAACAAAGAGCTAGAAGGGAACCGAGGGTCCAAAGTCTGAACTTGGCACCATGGCCCGTGGGTGTAAATGTGACCTTCAAAGAGCTTGTTTACAAGATTCATGAGCGTATTAAGAATGAGCTGTACTTTCAATGGCCGAGGAAGATGGATGGGGATTTGGCCAGAAGGAATCAAAGCCTATACTGCACTTACCATAGAGAGAAGGGTCACACCATTGAGTAATGTCATATGCTGAAGGACCACCTGGAGCAACTTGTAAAGGTGGGACATTTGAAGGAATTTGTGGTCTGACAAGAATGAGTGAATGCAGGTTACGACTCAAGAAGCTGAGGTAATACATTTCCTCATCCCTTGGGAATTATTGAGGTTATTCATGCAGCTTCCATTGGTGTGAATGTGAGCCGTTAGAAGGGCATATTGAGTGTGGCAACCCCGTTCGAGGCAGAGGTAGTAGCCTGACTTGAGAAGAGGCTCAGGGTGAATAGAGATCTGGTCCCTTTTGATGAAGCGGACTTGGAGGGAATGTCACAACCGCATAATGATGCTTTGGTTGTGACTTCATGAATTGGAGGATTCTTGGTGAAGAGAGTGATGATAGACCAAGGAAGTGGGGCTGAGATCATGTATCCTGATTTGTACAAGGGGCTGGGGTTGAAGCCTGAAGATCTAAGCAAGTATGATACACCACTAGTAGGATTTGATGGAAACGTAGTGGTGCTCGAGGGACAAATAAAGCTCTTGGTAATGACCGAGGGAAAAGAGGTCCGGGTAAATTTCATAATGGTGAATGCTTTTTTACCATACACGGCGATTCTGGGGCATCCTTGGATTCTTGCCAAGAAGGCAGTACCTTCTATGTTGCATCAAATGGTCAAATTTCCTACTGAAGATGGAGTCATCATGGTCCGAATTGATCAAAAAGTGGCAAGACAGTGCTTATGGCCGCGATAAATTGTGAGATTAAGCAAAAGGAGCAAATTGAAGCAGAGCAATTATAGAAATTATAGGGCCTCGAGGGCCTAACAGGGGCAGATAGTGCAGATGAGTTGGTTCAAATACAAATTTTGCCTTACACCAACAGATAGTTTCAGATAGGAAAGAGTTTTCGAGTAGAAGATCGAGTGGAAATTCTTCTATCACTAATACAGAATTTTGACGTGTTTGCATGGAATCCAAAACGAGGTGTCGGGGGTGGACCCGACCTTTATTATACATAAGTTAAATGTAGATCCCTTGGTTTCACCAAAAAAGCAGAAACCGAGGAGATCAGTAAAGCCACATGCGGAAGCCGTGAAAGAGGAGGTAAAGAGATTGAAGCAGGCAGGGCTATTAGGGAGGTGTTCTTTCCTGAGTGGCTATCAAATACGGTGGTGGTGAAGAAGAAAAATAGGAAATTAAAAGTTTGTGTCGATTTTACCGACCTCAACCGAGCATGCCCGAAGGACCCATTTTGTAACACCCCGACCCAATTTTTATAATTAAACTATATGTTTAAGTGGTTAAGTATTATTAATATTTTAAGCCACTTACTTACAAAAAATAATAGAAGAGTATTTAATAAGCATATTATTTTATAATGCCATTGAATAAGAATTGTAAAGATTATACATAATTGAATTGCTATCAGTATTTTAAATATGTACTAAGTATGTACAAAATTATATTAAGTAGTTTAAGTTATTAGATATATAATTGTTTGGTGTTTAATTAGTGTATAAAGGTAAGGATATATATACATATATATGTGTGTGTGTAAAATAATATTATTTTTGTAGATAAGTGTGAATGCAAAGATTATATATATATATATATATATATAAGTGTGAATGCAAGAAAATTTGGAAAAGTGGGTGTGATATTTGTTTTTCCCTAGCCATACACGTACCCCACCCCTAAAGTCAATTTGGCTTATCTTTATTTTGCTGCATCTGAAGTCCAGCAGCTCACTTTCCTCTTTCTCTACTCCTTTTTACCCTTTCTTTGTTCTTCTTTCCTCTTCCCTTCTTACACGGCAACATCTCTCTCTTTCTTTCTCACCAAAAATTCTAGTTTCTTTAAAGAAGAAATTAAACAATTAGCCTTAAGGTTTCATCTTCAAAGTGTGTGGGTAAGTAATTAAACCTCATCTGATTTTGTGTATTTGGATAGTATAATTGTTTGCTTACTTTCCCTCTTTGTTCTCTACTCTGTTTTCGGAAGTTGAATTGGTGATTCTGTAAATATTGATGATATTGTGGTCTATTGAATGCTTATTAGGGTATTTTAATATGTATACTATAGATATAAAAATACCCAAATGAAATTAAGGCCTATTGCTATTTGTTGATGATTTTGTAAGAATATGTACTGAAGCTGTCACTGTGACAGATTCTGTGTTCATGTATGTTAAATTATGTATTAAATTTTATATAGTGAATTTGGATGATAGGGATAATTTTTATGAAACCTAAGACACTTATGGTTGTTATTGAATTGGTCTCACAGCATTTGGATTAATATAAAAATAATGGTTTAATTTATAATTTGCATGAAATTTTGTCAGGATAGATTTGAGTATGCTGTCTTGCGTGATTTTTAGTAAATTATGGGTTTATGCTTTGACTCCGAAATTTTTATGGTATATACTGGATATACAGGGGAGTAGTTCTGTAAATTTTCATGACAATTGGATGTGTTTTAGCAGCCCGTTTATATTTTACAAATGGAGCCTGTGCTGCTGGAATAGAACAGTGAATAGTAAGGGACATGCCTAACTTTGTGGATTTAATTATCAAGTTAGGGTGAATGTTTTGAGCTATAATTTAATATACTTATCTTTTGATATGTCTCGATCATAGATTAATTTTTTGTAACTTGTTTTGAGGTTTAGTACTCAAAGGAAGGGGTTCTAAACCATGAGACGGTTGTATGTATGAAGCTGTTTTGCCCGACGTGTTGTATGTTATCATATGAATGTATTTTTGTTTGTGGGAACCTCGTTGAGGTGGGATTAGGACTTCCTTGATTCTAAGAGATAGGCTTTGAGATGAATTTGAAGTTTTTTGGTAAAGAATTATGGATAGTGATAAGCTTTGATTTATGGTTTAGGTGTTACCAGTATCCAAGTCTAAGCTCCTTCGACTTTAGGCTCTCGATTCCTCTGCTTTCAGGTAATGGATGAGTCATATGGGCATTTGGTAAGTCATGAGGTTATTTTAAAGTATATTATGCATTAAAATGTTTTTGATTAGAGATATGGCATGTAATCATTATTCTGATTTAGATATGTTCGTGAGCTTTCGAAAAACTTACGTATATGATTTAAGCATATTGATGCTATTATTGATTCTATGAACATGATGTTTAATGAAAAGAATGGAAATGCTATTATTATGAAATGTTATGCAAAATAAGAAATTTCAGTATGATGTAAAGTATGAAATGTTTTCGGGTTATGTCCTCCGATAATTTGAACTCAGCCAGTAGGGGTTAATTATTGGCTTTCCATGGAAATATGTTATCTGTTTGGCCATTTAAAGTAGAGGAAATGGGGCTGTCTGTAACTCTAGGCCATTTAAAGTAGAGGAAATGAGGTTGCTCGTAACTCTAATCTGAATAAGGCCTTCTCCCCAATGTGTACGGACGGCGGGGAGGAACAAAACCTGGAGGGGATGTGCCATCAGGCCTCCCAAAGGAGACAATATCATACACATGGGGGCACCCAAATGTGATGAGGCCTTCTCTGTACAGCTTATCAGACATGGACTAACCAATATGTTATGAACAACTATGTTATGTTATTAATCATGAGAGAATTATTTTGTTTAAATGCATTGTGAAAAGTGAAAGCTCTCATGGCAAGAAGAAGTTTCTAATGAAAAGAAAAGCTGTTCATTAAAGATAAAAGTTTCTGAAGTTTTGTTGTGCTATAAAGATAAAGTTTTTGATGAAAGTGCAAGTTTATGTTCAAAAGTTATCAGATATCTATTTTTATGAAACGTTAAGTTTTATGACCATGAAAGATATAGAATTTTATGAGAAGAAGTTTATAAAGAGAAGTTTTCTTATTAGTCAAGATGTTTCTAGTTTAATACAAAGTTGCCGATTATCTGATTTAAGTTAAAATAATTATTTTGTAAATGAGAATATATATATATATATATATATATGGCAACTTTGTAGGAAATGAAAGAAGTTTAATCCGAAAGGTTTGGTATTGTTAACCTAATAAGAAAAGGAGAACAATTGTTTTCTATGAAGAGCGTATAAGTTATTATTATGAATAGTATTAAATACTATGCATGAAAAGATGTTCTCCTATTCGAATATTCATAGAATAAAATGATCTGATTTACATGCATCCTTATTGAATTCTTGTATATCTTACCTTTACTGAGCTGTGTAGCTCACCCCTTCCACCCTTTCAGTTAGCAGGTTTTATTTTGGAGCAGAGGGAGCCTTAGTCGATTTTGGAAGGAGCTGGTTTTAGTTTTATATGTATAGATCCTAAACTAGCATTCTAACGTTTAGCGTTATAGTTATTGTGTATTCTAGGATCAAATGAAAGTTGTGTACCTGAAAGTATTAAAAGATGTATTATGTAAAAGTATGGAAATTAAATGACTGGTGGATTATGTTATATTTTGAGTATGGTGTAGATGCTCTGACTATCAAGTGAAAAATTATATCAAGAAGTAAAGAAACAAGTATAAAAAGAAAAAGAGAAGCATTTTGGAAAAAATTTACTAAAAGTTAAGTTGGTTCTTATTAATATCAGGTTTAAACTTGATATTAGCATGCCGGTCATGGTCACAAATCCGGGTATCGGGTTTGGGGTGTGACACATTTCCTGTACCCAAGATAGATCAATTGGTGGATGCCACATACGGTCACCCAAGAATGAGTTTCTTGGATGCCTTTCAAGGTTATCATCAGATTGCTCAGGCACTTAAGGATAAAGAGAAAACCTCTTTCATATCGCTCGAAGGTAATTATTATTACACAGTGATGCCTTTTGGGCTAAAGAATGTGGGAGCTATGTATCAAAGAATGGTTACTCGGATATTTAAAGATCAAATTGGAGACACAGTGGAAGTTTATATTGACGACATGGTGGTTAAGAGCAAGAGAAGTGAAGAGCATATGCCCAACCTGGTTGAGGTTTTCGAAATAGTGAGACAACACAAGTTGTGCGTCAATCTAGGCAAATGTGTCTTTGGTGTAGGATCAAGTAAGATCTTGGGCTACATGATAACCACCCAAGGAATAGAGGTCAACCCTAACCAGATTACAACAATTCAGCAGCTTAACTCGCCTAGTAAGCCTAAAGAAGTGCAAAGGCTCACTGGGATGGTTGTCAACCTGAATCGATTTGTTTCAAGATCAGCAGACAGGTGTAAACTGTTCTTTCAACGGTTGAAAAAGTGGAAGGATTTTTAATGGATAGAAGAGTGTGACATGGCATTCAGAGATTTGAAGTGCTATTTGGCTAGCCCTCCTATTTTATCCCAACTTGAGCCTGAGGAAGATCTATATATGTACTTAGTGGTCTCCGACCATGCAGTGAGTGCTGTGTTACTAAGACATCAAGAAGGGATCCATAGACCAGTGTATTACCTTAGCAAAATGCTAGTGGATGTGGAGACTCGGTACTTGCCACTAGAGAATATGGCGCTAGCATTGGTCCATGGGACAAGGAAGCTACCACATTACTTCCAAGCCCATACAGTTTGGGTGCTGACCGAGTATCCCTTGCAATCATTCTTAAGGAGATTGGATTTTAACCAAATAGGGAACGAGACTTAGGATGTTTGACATACGATACAAATTGAGGAATTCCATTAAGGGTCAGATATTAGGCCGACTTTGTGGCCGAATTCACACCTGCACTAAGGGTCTCCGTAGGGGTATGCCAAGTTTTAGTTTTGTAGACAGCACATCTAATGCAAGAGGCTCTGGGGCCAAGATCATAATGATGTCCCTCGAGGGGTTACAATTGGAAAAATCATTAAGACTGGGTTTTCAAGCTTCCAACAATGAAGCTGAATATAAGGCATTTATCACTTGATGAGTATGGAGATGTAGATGAGTCCCTTGTAAATAATGAAGGAAGTTCTCATATGCTTGCAAGTACTTCAAATGATGTGGCACAAATGAAATGTAGGTTGAGTGGGGCAATGTCATCTTTTGATTTGTTTGTCAACAATAGTTCAAGTACTTCAAAGAAACATGGGAGTGCTAGAATGGAATTTAATCATTTCATTGATGAGGGAGTGTTGAAGAGGAGTGAAGACTTTGATATTTTGGCATGGTGGAAAAGTTATAGTGTCATGTATCCTACTTTACAAAGGATTGCAAGGGATTTTTTATCCATTCTTGTTACAATTGTTGCTTCAGAATTTGCCTTTAGCACTAGTGGGAGACTACTAAGACCACACTGTAGTAGGCTTCATCGCAAGACTATAGAGGCAATGATGTGTGCTCAGAATTGGTTGTGGAGTGAAATCAAAGGTTAGCAATTGTATAATTTTTATTTATAAAATTAAATCAAAATTGTATTTTTATATTTGCTAGTTATAATTTAATGAAGTTTATTCCATTTTTTAATTCATTATTGTTGTAGGTTCTTCAATTATGCCAGGAGATTGTACACTTCAATCAATTCTTGATAATGGGGAGCCTAATGAAGAGGATAGGAGTTGTGTCACAGCTATGCGATTAGACTTTTTGTATTAATTTAGTTGCTTTCTAATTTCTTAGACTTGTTGGATTAACTTGTTGGTTTGTAATTATCCTAAACTTGTGGAATTTATTTTGTAGCTTTTTAATTTCTTGGGCTTGTTGGACTTGTTATACTTATTTCTTGGACTTGTTGGATTTATTTTATTTTTATGTTTAGCAAGTGATCTTAGCTATAATTTATTGATTTATGATTAAATGGTTATCTTAGCTAGGTGATTTATTGATTTATGATATTAGTTATGATTTATTTATTTATAGATTTATAGTTAACAGGTGATTTATTGATTTATAATTAATAGATTTGTAATAATCCTATGATTTTGACTGATTTGGCATTTGGATCACGTTATATGGGCCTGAATTTGGACGTTATAGGGCTTAAATCTGGGCAAAAATGAATCTGGGCTTCAATTCAAATTTGTTTTTTTTTTTATTATTATTGGGCCATGATTTGGGTTGCGGATTGGGCCCAAATCTGGTAGGGCTAAATGAGGCCCGACGGGGTGGGTCTGGGCGGGTATAAAAAAACTCATTTATTAAACAGGTAGGGTTCGAGCAATGTGTATGGGCCCATAGGGCGGGTTCGGGTATAAAAAAATACCCGGCCCATTGCCATTCCTAATTAAATTGTAAATTTTATTAAAAAAACAAAAGCCAAATTGGCTTGAATTACAGTAGAAATGTGTAGTTGAACATTTTTCATCCACACTATAATTAATGAGTCTCCTAATTGACTCAATAAATAAAAGTCTCCTAATTAAATTCAAATATATATTCATTACATATATTTGAATTTAATTAAAAAACTAAAAATGAGTACCAAAATTTTGCTCAACTATGGCAATCTATTCTATTACAAGTTCTCACTATGCCGCCTTACCGACAATCCAGTTGAATTGGTGACGCACTAGAAATAGCAATTGAAAAACCGGATGGCGAGCAAAGAGATTGAGAAGACAGTCCAGGTGATGCACTTGAGGCTGAGTGGAAATGTGATAGAGATAGCATAGCAGAATGCTGCACCGACAATGAAGAGTCCAACACAGTCTAGCACCTTGGCCGTCAATGGCAGTTTGGAACTGATGAATTGCGAGACAAAGAGAGCAGCAAAGGCAAATAGCATTAGCAAAGAGAAGAGGTGGAAGGCTGAAGGGTCTTGCGAGTTGCTTTTGACAGCTTCGAGAGCTATTTCAATTGCGGTTGACAGGCTGACCATGGTCCAGTCTCTGTTGTGTTGACGTAATAAAGCTGGACCTGCCATTTGTGGGTCTTGCTCTGCCGTCTCTGAGGTCCTTTGGTCAATATCTAAAGCGGTAGAAGGTGGTGGTGGTGGTGGCGGCAGTGGCGGTGCTAGTTGGTGAAATCTTCGCAAGCTTTGGATGATTTTTGTGACTGTTGTTAAAAGACGGAGGCTGTTGAAGTATGTTTCAATGAACCCCTCCATCTTAGTTTTCTTTCGATATCTTATAGTGTATCTATCAGCAAAATGAATTGCTTTTAAATGCATGTGGACCTACTCGAGGGACACGGTTTTTATAAGACAGTGTTTACTGTATTGTACGTATGAACAATTCGAAATAACTGAAATCGAGTCACGATTTCAAGTTTAATTCAATTTCAATTATTTCGGTGCACACTCTGTGTAGCAAGTATTAGACCTTTTTATTAAAAAAAAAAAAAATTGACGTGATTGAATATATATAAAAAAACAAATTGTGAATTCAGATTTATTACTGCTCAAAATAGAGTTATGGCAAAAGTTGTAACAAATAATGTAGAGTTACAAGAAATGGTGAGAGCCAAGTGCAAGAGAGGACACATTATTCTGTTACTTTGTAAAAACTAAATTGAAAGGGTAATATTACAGTTACAATTTATTTTACAATATTTTTACAAACTATTGGTATAACAAATTAATTCATAGAAGTTTTTATTTACAAACATCACTCATGTCATTTTTTTTTTTTCACTTACCATATTAAAAATCGAAAAGTAGTTAGTCTTTTACCATTTTTCCAAATTGAAAATGAATGGACAGAGAAGAATTCAATTTTAGGTCGGTACATTAAGAGTGAGCACAAAGTCAATGAGAAATGGGTCTCTTTCGCTTTTGCAGTGGAGACACGAAGAGCCGAAAAACTAAGTACAGGTCGTAATCGTATTGGGAAAGAGAACCACAAAAGTGAGCACAAGCCGTAAAGGAAGTCAGCGCATGGTCAAAGACTCAAAGCTCTATTGAATATTGATTGATGCCTAAAACCCAGAACAATAGCTTAGATCCTCAAACCACCATCGTATGAGATTTTGACACAATTATTGTTAAACTCCAATGTTCCTTCTTTTCTCAAACGATACTAAAGTAAAATTGGAACCCTATCAAATCTATTAGGATCCTTAGTGTTTGGGCTAATTCTATGACAAATTTGCTTGTATTCTTTGAATTTAAATTGAACACTGTGTAAAATGTTGTGGGAGTAAGTTAATCATGTAATGGGTTGAAAAGGTGAGATACTGGAAATGGAATTGCAAGTTGAAGCTCTTGAGCAAAATTTGAAGGGTCCGGCAAATGTTGACAATGTATCATGTACAATATAGGCTTACAAAAATTAATGCATCAAATTTTTTTCCCCCAAATAGTTATGGTTTTTAGTTAGGTTGAGTTTTTGTTGTTATTCTATTCACAACCAACTTATGATTATTTTAGTGGATTCCAGTTAGCTTAACCGGTAACATGCCCCATAAATTAAAACTAAACCCTAAAAAAACAAAATTGAATTTTATTGTTCTCATTAAATAACAAGCAGAAAGTTTATGACATCCTATTAAATTATTGCCTCAATAAGCAAAGGCTAAAACGCTACTATTAAGTTTCACGGAAACTTCCTTCTTTTTGTTTTTTAAGAAAAAACATTTTTCTTTACTTTTACTGCTTGACTATGTGGCTCTAGCCGAAAAAATTCTGTCCTCTTTTTTTTTTTAATGAAAAATTCTGTCCCATTGTTCAAACTGTAATAATAGTAACTGGGTCCATGCCTGTGATAAATCTGAGTTGGGCAAGAAATATATATATATATATATATATATTTATATTAATGAATGGATTAATTTATAAAAGAAATAAAGCAGTACAAAGTACAAGCAACAAACATAAGGACCTAGAAACAACTGTAGATAAGAGATCTGGGGTTCAATTCCCCACCTACACTAAAAACTAATTGATGTCTTGATTTGATAAAAAAGAGCTATCATCAAGAGTGGATGTCATAAGTTGAAACTTTCTCTTAAAAAAAAAAAAAAAAAAAAAAAAAAAAAAAGCTAACCCAAAACTTGCTCCATCAAAGAGTGTATATACTAAAAAATTTGCAATACTGCTACAATGTGCTCTCATTTTTGAGACCGCATTGTAGCACTATGCTATCATTTTTTTTTATTATTTCTTTCTTCCTTTTCACTTTCACTTTCCCTTTCACTCTCTCTCATGCTCTCCGTCCCTCTCTCCTTCTAGTGTCTCTCTTTGGGGCAAGCCCTCCATAGCTCGCCAAAACATGCCGCTGCCGATCTCGTTCTCTCCGTCCACTCCTTTTCTTTTCACTATCTCTCTCGTGCTCTCATTCCATTCCTTCTTACTCTTTCTTTCATTTTCTCTCTGCCTCTCTATTTCCCTTTCTCTCTACATCTCAAGTTCATGGGTCTTGGGTGTGGCCCCGGATGCGATGCTAGGTGTGGTTGGGCTGTGATGGTTTTTCGTGGATCGTGGGTCTCTACGGTGGTTCGTGGTGGGTCTCTATGGTGGTTCGGTGAGTGGGTTTTGCGATTTGATATCGGTGAGTTTTAATTTCAGTGGTTTTGATTGATTTTGGTGGGTTCTTGATTTCAATGGCTGGGTTCGTGGGTTGATCGAGGTGGCTTTGGGTGCTGGGTGTGGGTTGATTGGGGTGGTTTTGGGTCTTTGTTGTGATTTTGTGATTCTTTGATTTGGATGATTCTTTGATTTTGTGATTCTTTGATTTTGTGATTCTTTGATTTGGATGATTCTTTGATTTTGTGATTCTTTGATTTGGATGATTCTTTGATTTTGTGGCTTTGGATGTGGATGGTTTTTTTTTTTTTTTTTTTTTTTTTTTTTTTTTTTTTTTTGTGTGGTTGCAATGGTGGTTGGTGGCGTTGGGTTGTGAAAGAGAGACACAGAGGAGAGAGAGATAGAGAAAGAGAGAGGAAGAATAAAAATTGATAAAGAAAGACTATTTAAATGAAGTGTTAAAAAAATAGAAGTTTTGATATAAGGGATGCTGTAAAGTGGTGTGTTATATGTTATAAAATTGGGTTTTGAGATGGTAAATGCTAAATTTTTTAGAATTGTTGATGGGAATGCTCTAATACACAAAAATGTACAACCCAATTATGGCAAATAAGGGTTCGTTTGGTAACAGTGTTTAAGTATTATTGTTTAGTTTTCAGTGTTTTGGAAATATGTGTTTAAGTGTTATAGAAATACATATCAGAAGTGTTATTGTTATTTAAATACTGAAAACTGCTGTTTAAACACCCTAACTAAACAGGCCCTAAGTCTTTTGACTATTGAATACTTTCCAAATTTAACCCCTCCCTTGGAGAAAATATTCTCTGTTAGGGGTACGTATGTCTTCTCTCTCATAACTAGTGGGTCCCACTCAGTTGTGAGAGAGGATTCATATACCCGTTTTATTTTTTATTTTCTATTTTTTCTTTCCAAATTTAACCCCTCCCTTGGAGAAAATATTCTCTGTTAGGGGTACATACGTCTTCTCTCTCATAATTGGTGGATCCCACTCAGTTGTGAGAGAGTATTCATATTCCTGTTTTATTTTTTATTTTCTATTTTTGAGAATCATATACCCATTTTATGGTATACCATATTCCTCCTCTTGGCGTTGATGAATCTTTTTAGCAAAGAAGATTGAACTCTTCAGATTTGATATTTTTGCTCATCAGGGTCATTTCTTTGAAACCATCCATAAAATACAACAACAGCCTAAGCTAGTCTACTTATTGAACTCTTAAATCTCATATCTTTCAAGATGCCAATGCCCAATTGGATCACCCCTTCTCAACAGTGATTATAACCTTCGGTTTGACACCAATCTTTAAGGTAGCGCATAAGTGATAAGAAATGAAACACATCTGTTTAAAGAAAATTAAGTATAGGAATATATGAGAAACCTTGATCCGCAAGACAAAGAAAAAGAAAAAAGAAAAAAGAAAAAAGAAAAAAAAAAAAAAACTCTTTGAATTTTGATTGACAATAAGTAGACGTGGCAAAATGAGCAAGTCGGGTCAATTAGGTTTGCAGGTCAAAATGAATCATTTTTAAACGGGTCAATTGGGTTGTGGGTTGGGTCGGGTTGACCCATATTTTTCAAACAATTTTTTTTTTTTTTAAATTACAAAAACAAATCAATGACAATCTCTTTAGAGAGAATGAATAAAATCAATTAAGAAAATGACTTGCACTTAATGCCACTTGTTAATATCCTTCCAATTCTGACAATTTTGATCATGACTAAAATTCTTTATAGTAAAAAATTCATAATTAAAAGTTTACAACTTCAAAAAGAGATAGATCTTAAGGAGCACCAAAAAGTATACATTTTAAGTTTACATCACTAATAATATCATTCCCAAAAAAGAAAAAGAAAAAAAAAAATACTAAGTGTCAAGTTATTGGCCTCCTTAAGTGCACATGTTCCTGTTGCATTTAAAATAATAGTAAAGTTTAAGAGAAAAGAGTAGAGGCCGCTGCTGAGTAGTGGAGGCACAGAGTGAAACACTCTATCTCTGAAACTATGAAAGTTCTTAGGTGTGTGACTATGTGAGTGTCTCAGTGTGTGTGTGTGTGTGGTGTGTCACATGTGTGTTAGCCATTTAGTGGTTTGTGGACTACAGCTAAAAGCTTTTAGCCATTTACTGTGTTAGTGACTTAGTGTACTAGCGTGCACTGTGAAGTGTCTAGTCAAATTGAATGAGAATTGGCATTTTAAAAATAAATAAATAAATAAATGGGTTGTCTTATGTCTGTGAACTTGCTACCTATTGGCTCTAGCCACATGCTTTGTGCTTTATGCACCTAGCATTTAGGACGTAGTCTAAATATTTTTTAGCCAATTTTCTTTAACGGGTTTGGTCAGGTTGACCCACAAAAAAATCGGGTCAGGTCACGGGTCAACCCGTTTTTGTTTCAGATCAAAAAATTCAGGTTTGCGTAAGGTATTTTTCGGGTTGGGTCGGGTCGAGTCAGCAGATTCTAACCCATTTTGCTATGTCTAACAATAGGCAACTTTGAAATTTGCTAAATACACCCTAGCAAATAGACCCTGTAATGCAAAGTTTTACAGTTTAATCACTTTTAACACTAAACTAACAACTTAGTCCAATGTTAGTGTTTAGCCAAGTTTCATATTGCAAACATGATAAAAGAAAAATCCAAAGCAAGTAAAGAGCAATATGAAAATGTAGAAAATAAAACAAACCACATGAAAACACCAAAATGTGTTTTTGAAGAGGAAACTCGATCATCCAGGGGAAAAAAACTTTCCGCCAACCACCTGTTGGCAGTGGCGGAGCCACATTGGGACCCAAGGGGGCCTTGGCCCCCCCAAAATATTTGAAAAAATTAGTATATATATAATAGAGTTATTTTAATAAAGAAATGCTATATTTACAATATTTTTACAATAAATCTTAAGTGGCAAGTTATTATTGGCTGTTACGTGTGCGCAAAAAAGTTATTTAGCTGTGGATTAAAATTAGAACTAATAACAACTTACCACTTAGAGTTTATTGTAAAATTGCTGTAAAAATATTGTAGAGGTAGCACTTAAATAATTTTCCTCCACTACATAACCATGTGTGTGGTTAAAATACTTCTTGTAAAAGCAGGTGTGTAGCTGTGTAGGCTACTCTCACTTTCTCATATTTTTATTTATTCTTAAAATATTAAAATAATCAATGTATCATAACATCATAAATGTATATGATTAAAATATATTATTTTTATCATTTTATTTTTATATAAAATAATATAACATGAATTTGGTTGTAGTTATAGCTATTTTTTTTATATATTGAAATTTGAATGATTGTTTGTTTTTTATTTAAAAATCTTTAAATTATTAGTATTTTTTTAAATTTTAGTCATTATATTTAATGGGTGATAATTTAATTTGAAAAATCTAGGTTCATGGACAAGTTTAGGAGTTGGTAATTCAGAAATAATACACTTTTGGGTTTTGATTATTAAATTGTATGTACATTACTGTTAGTATGGATATAATTAATATATACACAGAAATAATTAATTGTCTAATTTTATGTTTGGCCCCCCCAAATATAAATTCCTGGCTCCGCCACTGCTTGTTGGAAAACCCCACTAGTATGAATAGTTGCTGTACATGGATGACTATAAACCCTCCAAACCTATATCTCCCTGTGTACTTGAGCTTTCCAAACTCTAGCGAGCAACCAACTCCACAAGTCTTTTCTTCACCTACCTTCTCGGAGTCACCACTGTTGAGCCACCTACAGAAAGCCACAAAAGTATTTGGATTTCGATATAGCTTCTCACATTTCCAATGTCATTCTCTCACTCACAAGGTTGTGTTTGTGGATGAGGAAGGTGATTACAAATCTCTATCAATACAATGAAAGAGATGGAAAAGAAAGATGAGAACTTAGTTTTTCTCAAGGAAAAACTCTATCTTTCTATACAAAGGCTTGGCTTCAATATCTTCACACTTCTTACATTTTTAGAGTTTGTTCAACCCTTACTTGAAACCTCTTGCCATGCCCCACAACTATGTGTGTGTGCTAGCAGATGTGCAGTGATCAGGTACATAACAGAGTATAGAGATCGTGCAACTTGCAACCTGGTCACCCCCTAAGGTCACGAGATGGTCGCAAGGTACACGCCTACACTCTCATCCAAAGTACTCGCCATGTGGTTCTCATGGGCAATATAGGTTGCGAGTAGGTCATCTCCAGGTTGCGTGATCATTGGCTGATGCTGCTTCAATTATTCAAGGAGAGGCTTAAGTACTCTATCCCAACTTCCATGAAAACACCAAGAAACAATACATCAACACTAACAACATTACAAACAAACTTTTTTCACTGAATTAAGCCAACGCTAAAACATGACTTCTCAATCTTGATATCCAATGTTGTTACAACCTTTGACTTGTATAGGACAACCTAGACAAATCCTAAGTTGTGTAGGCACAAAATTAGGCTAAAAGAAGATGCTAAATTGGGAAGATCATATAAATTAATATTATTGACCCTAGGAAATAAATATCCCCTAATTGACGTTACTCTATTTAAAATTTTTTAAATTAAAAATATTATGAAAGGAAATTTTTTCATAAATAGTAAAATTGCTAAAAATGGATGCCTAAATGAGGGACATTGGTTAAAAAGTAGTGTAGATCACAACCTTTGAGGCTTTGCTCCCCACATTGTTTCTTTTCAACTCACCAAATTTCATGCAATTTCACCACTAATTTAGGATTTCTATTTTCTTCTACTAGTTTTTCATTCAATTACATTTATTCTTGGAACCATTAAGCCCCATTCATAATTAACTACACTATGGGAAAACATTATGCAAGTCCCTCTCTAATCTCTATACGTGTTTCCCCAATTTTTGTTCTACAATATCATTCATTTGCTAAACCTAGTTGCACTAATCCATCTTTCTACTATGAAATATAGGAGCTGATTACTTAAGTGTTGCTGCTTATGTTGATGCAAACTTGCAATTCCATATCATCTTGTTTTACTCGAAGTCAGGGTAAGAAAAACCGTCTGATGAATTGATATTCTTCTATCTTTTAGTTTTGGCCTCTATTTTTTCCCTTAATACTGGCTCTAAAGTAAGTCGTGTCCAATAGGTGTAGTTTCATACTTTCATTCAAGCACCTTGCATAGTTGCATTATAAAATTTCCTTCTTTTTTTCAGTAGAACCATCCTTTGATTTTAATAATTATTCTTTAACTGTAGAATATGTAATTCTGATTATGTGGCTTGTATATCAAACAATTTTAGTAAGCTTCATGTATTTTTCAGCTGTCATGTCTCTGACCACAAGATTTATCATTACCATGCAATTTTTGATGATCAATTGAGTAGTTTAAGTTACATAGTTTATTGTTTCTCTCTTTTTTGGGGGGTGGGTTCAAGAGGATATAGGCCATAGAATTTCAATTTGCTAGCATATCCTGAATTTTCTTTATGACATTAAGGTGATTGGATGTTGTTGTGCTGGTATTTAAATTAAATGCAGGAAAATATTATTGACACTGAACACTGACACTGCTAAACTGTTTCAAGAAATCATTCTCGTGGAAAGTCTTAAGCTTGATCACATCCAACCAGGGGTGTATTCTCATCAAATGATAATTGATGTGTTATATGTTATATGTTATTTATTTTTTTGAAACATGTTATATGTATGTTTATTTTGTTGTAAGTGATGTATTACCATTATGTGATTTTATAAGCTTCTTCTCAAAAAAAAAAAAAAAAAAAGTGACTTTATAAGCTAAGTTTTTAGGAAAATTAGTAATTTATTGTAATATTAGAGTAGGAGAGATCCTGTATTAGAATTGGTAATTTACCGATGATGTGTAGTCTCCACACAAGTGTGCCACAGTGGTCGGACTTGACGACTGGCGACAAGTGTGCCACAGTGGTATTTCTCTTTCTCGGTCTGTTTTGTTTTGTTTTTTCTGTTGTGTTTCTGTTGTTAGTTTAGGAGTTGTATGTTTGGTTGTTTATGGCTTTATTCTCATATTGTATTCATGACATGTAGTTGTTATATTTTATTATGTTTATATTATATATAAATATAAACGAGTGGTTAGAAGCTAGCATCTTGAAAAAATTTACAATTTTTATTTTATTTTTAAATTTGGTAATAGTGGCTAGCTTATGGTTTATTTGATGTTAATATTTGTTAAGAATTTTTTGGTTTAATTTTCCTAATTGCACAGAACGAGATTAATATATATAAAAAAATACATTATTTAGGAAAAATGTGTTTTTAATTCATTATTTAGGAAAAATATATGTTTTAAGGGAATATGAAAAAATGGATGTTCTCTCCTAAGCATTCTATTCTCTTCTATTTAAACTTTCAAATAAGGAAATATCATTTGTAATGGTATTTCCTCCTACCTAAACTCTCAAACAAAAAAAAATATAAGAATATTTTTTTAATCCATTCCTTTCCACAATTTTCCCTCCTCCAAAATAGGAGAAATTATAAGGACCTCATGGTGGACAAGCGATGTAGTCCACCATTCTAGTAAAAGACTCTCATTTGTTTAAAATTATAGAGTTTTAAATAAAAACTAAATACTGATTCAACAATTTTAAATAGTGAGAGTCTTTTATTGAAATGGTGGACCTGCATTCACATACTGTAAGAGATGTTGAATATTGTAATCCTTATTGATTACAATGAATCTGATATATTTCTCTTTGTATGGTAGTTGGTTTGTTTAAATCATGTAATGTCACGTTTGGTAGACTGTAATAGGCATTATAATGTAATAGTTATTCCTATGGTTTAGCTATTCAATAGTTTGGTTATGTTTTTATTACAAGGAATAGTCATTCCTTATGAATAGCTATTCTTTAAAATAAAAAATAACTATTCCTCTCTAAAAAGGTTGTAATAGTTATTCCTTAGTAAATGTAATAATTTCTAACATTTATATATTTCCAAATAAATAAACTTTTCATATCCATCTAACAATTATGGAAATAAAAAATCATAAAAAAATAACTCATCTCTCTAAAATTTAAAATATATTAATTTCTAGGAAATATAATTGTATGAATGAGATTTTTCCTGAAATAGATCATAAGTTTTATTATAATATTACAACTCAACCAAACTAATAAATAGGTTTAGTTATTTCATTACAACACATTTTATTCATGGTAATAAAGATTACCATTCCTGTTGTAATCTATATTCAGTGTACCAAACGTACCCTAATTGTTTTATTTTACTCAGAGTCAGATCATGTAAATTATTGTATTTTCTACATGTATAATAGCGGATTTATTTGTCATAACTGTAATTTGTTTGAATCCTTGAATGATATTTGTCATTTCGGTTAGATTTTTATTTTTCCTTAAACATGGCATATTGCCACATGCGCTTTGACTTAAAAATGAACTCTGAACTAAGATTATTTCTATAATACCTTTCTAGTTTGCTCTCATTGTTTCTTGCCACAAAAGCTTCGTTTTTTTTTTTTTTTTTTTTTTTTTTTTTTTTAATGTTTACCTATCAAAATTCGAAAGAACATTAACTGTCATAAAAAAAAATAAAAATAAAAATAAAATAAATAAGCTTTATTAATTTAACAGCCAACATTCACCTAAGGCCCACTGTATGTGAATGCAGATCCTGTAGATCTCCTTCGCTCAGAGAAGAATTAAACATGTTTCTAGCTAAAAAAAAAAATCCTGTTTCTTGAGAGAACTTTATTAATTTTGAAATCCCTCCTTGGAGGTTGAACATATTTGTATGTTGGACCTCTTGGAATGGTTATTATTTATACATTATCTGCAAGCACTAAAACCATTGATGTTATTGTTAAAAAAAAATGATCGTTCTTAAACGAAGAAAAGAAAAACTCAAAAATAATGGATACAATTAGAATGAGCTCAGCTTGTAGTAGTTTGGTTGAATCATATGATATATACTAGTTCATACTTGAATCTAAACTAGAATAAATACTCTGTTATTTAAATATATATATATATATATATATATCACATCTATCTTTAGTCTTTACTACTTATGGACAGGAAGGCCAAATGACCATATAGGGATATGCTTTCTTTTCTGTTCCCCTTATACAAAATAAAATTAGGACACATTCCTCTAATTTTTTTTTTTTCTGATCCTTCCCTCATCTAAACACATAAAAGGAAATAAATACATTCCCCCTCTTCCTTTCATTCACTCTTTTTTTTTTTTTTTAAAGAGTTATGTGTGCATTTTTATTAGCTTTTCGCTAATTTGTTGATAATAGTTAAAAAAGTATAATTGTACTTGAAAAGAGTGAGATTTTGTAAATTTTTTATTTTTATTTTTGACGGATTACTTTAATGTTATATATAAAAAAAAAAGAGTCAATTTATAAAAGAAAATAATAATATTAAAAAAAAAAAAAAAAAAACACAAACTAAGTCAGGGACAGACCTACACTATGGCAGATGGGGGCCATTGCCCCCCCCCCCCCCCCAAAATTAAAAAAGAAAAGAAAAACTAGTATAAAAAAAATTAAGATTTGCTCTTTTATATATATATATATATATATTTGTCTCTCCTACTCTAAAATATTTAGATATTGACCTACAAGAAAATAAATAAAAAAATAAAATTATGCTCCTTTAACTACAAAAATAAAAATAAAAAAAATAAATATGGAGTAAACAAAAATTGCATACAAAATAAGAAACACTTATTTTGTATGTTATACTTTGTTGATGTATTTTATAAAATGAAATATTTAAGAAATACTTATTTTGTATGTAGTATTTTGTTGAATATAAAATAGATGTTAGTTTTTATTTTCATAAATTTTTTTTTGGTTTTAAGCTTTGGCTCCCTAGGTATGAATCCTAGTTCCGTCCTTGAACTAAGTCACATATGATGTAAGTATATTTGAAATTAATGTTGAGAAAGAGGAGAAGGAAAATAGTATGTTTTGATCATATATATATCCCCATTACCCTCGTATTCCCTCCCAAAGATAGGGAGCTTCGACACAATTATTGGGGGACAAAAGATGCATGGGAATGGACCTCAGCAATGGATCTTCCAAATAAGATAGAGAATGACAACTCCCAGGCTCCCAGCCTCTTGAGAGTTGAGTTGAGACTTGAGATTTTCTTTATCTTTCCCCATTCCAAGCCTTTTAACTACCTCCATCAATAGGTAATCTCAAAATGTGAAAGAAACGAAGAAAAGGAAAATGTTATTAACTAAATATAAAATAAATAAAAAAATTAAAAAGAGATGCAATTTTGAGATCTTATATTTGAGTGCTCGTTGTGCGCCACATGCTACTTCCCTAGTGCCCACCTGCACTACTAGCTAGAAAGGGATGACAATAACTAAAACATACCAAGATTAAGAAAGGGAAAAGTTAACTAATGTCTTACAAGCATTGATATATAAAATATTTTTAGAAACCTTTTAAGGAGATAGAATTTTTTTTACTAATTACTAATTAAGTTTTTATATTTATGTTGGGCTATCACTTGAACTATATGAGTGTGTCTCACTTTACACTTTACCAACTACAATATGTCATGTCCATCGTTTTCCCTTAAAAAAACTACAATATGTCATGTGTATAATATATTTTTTTTCTTTTTATACCTTGCTTACTTTATAAGAGGAAAAAATGAAAAATAAATAAAAAATGACAAGTTGTGATTGATGGTAAATAAAATGGAGCACCCACATTGACATGAACCTTGTTTCAGCAAATTAAGATATATATTTAGGAAGAAATGTTCTAGTCTTCTAATTATATGAGCCTATCAAAACTTTTGTACCAGGGATACTCAAATTCAATACCATTATAAAAGTAAACCCAGTTACGAGCATTGATATATAAAATATTTTTAGAAACTTTTTAAGGAGAAAGAATTTTTTTTACTAATTACTAATTAAGTTTTTATATTTATGTTGGGCTATCACTTGAACTATATGAGTGTGTGTCTCACTTTACACTTTACCAACTACAATATGTCATGTCTATCATTTTCCCTTAAAAAAACTACAATATGTCATGTGTATAATAATTTTTTTTTTCTTTTTATACCTTGCTTACTTTATAAGAGGAAAAAATGAAAAAAAAAAAATGACAAGTTGTGATTGATGGTAAATAAAATGGAGCACCCACATTGACATGAACCTTGATTCAGCAAATTAAGATATATATTTAGGAAGAAATGTTCTAGTCTTCTAATTATATGAGCCTATCAAAACTTTTGTACCAGGGATACTCAAATTCAATACCATTATAAAAGTAAACCCAGTGGTTGAAGTTTTAGGCGATACTACATAATTAGTGTCACCAATTACAAAAAAAATAAATTCAACATTTATTTATGGCATTGTTAAAGTGATGCCAATCACTTTTTTTTTTTTGAGTGAGACGCCAATCACATTTATTGTTAAATTAAATTGTAAACTTCTGTAATAAAATTTGTAGTATCTTTAGAATTTTTCAAGTTTTATAGCACCAATACAAATAAATAAATATAAACAAATGCATGTCTTGTAATTCAAATGGAGTTATCAAGCAAAGAGTGGTGGAGACGGCATTGGTAGAATAGATAGCAAAATTGTGAACCAAGCAAGAAGAATACAATTTTACTCATCAATGTATTTTTAATTGTAATATGGCTAATTCACTTAATTTTCTTATAAAATAATCGCTGTTAAGTAGGACTTTATTAATTTTTTTATTAAAAAAATGATTTTTTTATAGAAAATTTTAAAAAATAATTTCAGAAAAAATTTGTAAGTGATATATATATATATATATACACACACATATACTTGGAAAAGAATTTAGCCTTTTTATATAATCAAGAATTTTTACATTACATTTTTAAAAATAATTATGGTTATTTTTATTGTTATCTTTCTGTTTTAATAATTCACTATTTTTTTTTTTTAACTCATCTTGATGAATTTCTTAATCATTTGAGATTTTCCTCCAAATTTTCATTATGTTTTTATATTGCTAGTAACAAATTTAAGAGATCTTAAGAACCAATTTATTCTTATTATTTTCCTCTCTCTCTCTCTCTCTCTCTCTCTCATAGTTTTTATATAAAGTTTAATATTTTCTAGTAGAAATTTATGTTTAAAATATATTTACTAATACAAAAGGTACTTTCTACCATATAAAATTATAAGTCAACAATAAAATAAATTTTAAAGAGTAGAAAAATAGAATATTATTTATCAAAGATATTGTAACTTCACTTAACAATAGAATCACCCAATAGCTACAACCTACCTAAGAAAATACGGATTTACAAATAAATTGATGTAAATTAGTAACAGTCAAGATTCTACTTATTTTTGTCACCTCTTTTAAAGAAAAAATTTTAATATGTTTTAGGATGAAAAAAATAACACTTTTATCACTTCGTTCATAAATTCTAGGTTGTGTTTTTTAAAATGCGAAAAGAAAAAAAAAAAAAAAAAAAAAAAAAAAAAAAAAAAAAAAAAGTACTGCAGTGTAGGAAGGTAGAAAGCCTAACAATAGTATGAAGGATACTTAAGCTAAGCTAAAATAAAAATCTTGTATCATTAGTGATTTGCTTATGACATCTAACTCTTTCGACAAACTTTTAACAACACAGTGGTTCTCTGAAATATATATATATATATATATATATATATAATTCGTTGAAATCAAAACTCCAGTAAACATGAACTTTTGTGAACTTGCTTCAAGGAAGAAGGACAAATAGAGTTTCTACGTTGAAGGTTTGGGCACTTATCCATTTGCGGCTAACAAAATGATTCTAAAGCTTAAGTCGTTTCAAACTGCTTCTACGAGCAGAATTATGCAATTCTACTTATCAATTTATTGTAATTAATAATATGGTTTTTGGTTAATCCACTTTATTTTCTTGTGGTGTAGTTGATATTAAGTAGGATTTTATCGATTTAATTTTGAAAAACATCTTTTTATAGAAAATTTGTAAACAATATTTTCAAAAGGTTTTTGTAAGGAATATATGCATTCAGATTAGAATTTAATATTTATATAACCAAGAATTATTACATTATATGTTTAATCATCATTATATTTATTTTTATTGTTATATTTCTGTTTTAATAATTCATTAGTTTTTAACTCTTTTTTATTAACATCTTGATCATTTGTGCATGAGATTTTCGTTAAAATTTTTATTATATTTTATTTTTTTAGTAAAAAATTTAAGAGATCCTATTTGAGATCCAGTGTATTCTCTCTCTCTCTCTCTCTCTCTCTCTCTCTCTCTCTCTCTCTCTCTCTCTCTCAAGTTTTTCTTATCAAGATTGATAATTTTTAGTAGACATTTATAATTAATCAATATCTACAAAAAAAAAAAAAAAAAAAAAACTTTCTACAATATAAAATTTTATGTCATAAAAAAAAAAAAAAAAGCAAATTTTTAAAGTTGAAACATGCAGTTTAATTTATCAAATGCATTATTGTAACTTCACTTCACAATAGAATCACCTAATAGTCTCAACCTACCTAAATAGATATGGATTCTGTAAAGTTGTGATTTACAACTATGTGTTTTGTTGGTTTTAATTCCGTGCCAAATTTGATTGTAATTTTATTCAATCTTTCGTACCTTTGTATTTATTGTGGGATTTAACTATAAGGGTTGTGTGATAGAGAGAGAGAGTGTGTGAAGACTCAAGCAATTGGAGATTGAAGAGTTTTCACGGGTATATCACGACTAAGCATCCCACGAACTGACTCATATGACTTGCACATGCTAGAATGCGAAGAGTCAGGACAGGATGGAGACAGCTATGTCTCGCGAGTATCTCGCAGATAAGGCCTTCCTGCGAGACACCCGTGAGACATTCTATTTTGCTAGACTGTCAATTCAGATTCACAATTTTTGTGTCTACACTATTTATACCCACATTACCCATAAATGTTGAGGAGTGCTTCTGAGAGAAAACCCTAACCAAACAACTTGAGAGTTAGAGATTGTTATACCCACAATTCTCTATACAATTGCTTGTGGATTTTCCTCAACTCCAACCTCTCCATTTCCATACCATTGAGAAGCTGATAGTCCAAACACTTACCACACTCTTTCAAAGTGTCAAGTGATAGTTTGGTGCTGCTAGGAACAAGGTTATTGATTCTGTACCGTACTGGCCGATACGGCCGAAATATATCGTACCGGCCAGCAATCCGGTACGCTCGACCCCCCTGTTTCGTACCCAAAAAAATACCGGCCGTACCAGTGAAATCCGGCTGTACCGGCCGGTAATTGGATACCGGATCGAAACATGAAATATACCTTTTTTTTTTTTTTAGTTGATGTTAAAGTTTAAAACTATGAATTATTTGTTCTTAATTGAAGTAATGTTTTATGGTAAACATGAATTTTTGAGGTATTGTTTTATGGTAAATAGAGATTTTGTGTGTGTATGTGTGTGTGTGTATATATACATATATTAAATATATAAAATAGCGGTAAACTTGAAACGGTACATCGGTATTGACCGATATCCAAAATATATCATACCGGTGGCCAAACCGGTCCGGCCTCCAGTACGGTATTGACATCCTTGGCTGGGAAGCATTGGAAGAAACCAAGGATGACAGATGCAACATGAAGCTTGTTGCGGGATCTGGAGAGCTAGATAAGACACGATTCCGAGAAGTTTTGTTGGAGTAGGAGCTTGGAGGGCTTAGGTACATTAGGTAGATTAGGCTTGGAGGGTCTCTTGCTAACCCATGTATCCCAACTGATTGTCTAGTGGATCGATTATCGCTTAGAGGGCGGCGAAGAGGTTTTTCGCTGAGTTCTGAGGTTTCCTTTTCGATAACACATCGGCGTGTTATCTTATGTTTGCAGCTCTTTTCCCTACTCTTTTACATTCCATTTTACTGTTATGCTGTCTTGATTATGGATTAGAGTAGCTTGTTTTTTTATCCACTCTTATTTACACTCGTTGTGGTTTAAATACCTGAGTGTGTTCCTTGACCCATTGTGGTCGGTCACAATCTCTTAATGCCCTACCATTCTTTGATGGAGGCAACTATGCCTTTTGGAAGGTCCAAATGAGGGCTTTCTTGTGTGTTATAGATGAGTCCGTATGGGATTCCGTTGAGAATGGGTATGTTGAACCCACAACCACCAAGTCCGAATGGGATAAGGCAGCTCTTGCATTAGCTAATGCAAATAGTAAGGCCATTAATGTTATATTCTGTGGTGTGTCCCCTGATGAGTTTCACAAGATATCGCATGTGGAGATAAGTAAGGAAGCTTGGAAGATCCTTGAAACGACCTATGAGGGTACCAAGAAAGTCAAGGACACGAAGCTTCAAATGCTTACCACAAGATTTGAAGAACTTAAGATGGGAGATGATGAGGCTTTCAATTCTTTCTATGGAAAGCTCAATGAAATTGTAATTGCCAAGCTCAATCTCGGAGAGAAGATTGAAGATTCTAAGGTGGTGAGAAAGATTATGAGGTCTTTACCAGAGAGTTTCAGAGCAAAAGTCACAGCTATAGAAGAGAGTAAAGACTTGGATAAGATCAAAATCAAAGAGCTAATTGGATCTCTCTAAACATATGAGCTGGGACTGCCTTCTCATAAAATGACCAAATCTCTTGCTCTTAAAAACATCACTGAGAGAATGGACAACTCCTTTGAAGAAGATGATGTGGAGAAGGAAGTAGCATTCCTTGCAAAGAACTTCTGAAAATTTTTGAAGATGAACAACAGCGGGAAGCCTTTCAACAAAGGGAAGTTTTCATCTCCCAAGGGTGATAGGAAGGAATTTAGGAAGAAAGATGGGAAGGGGCCTCAATCTACTCAAGGAATCACTTGCTTCGAGTGCAATGGACATGGACATGTCAAGAGAGAATGTCCTAATTATTTGAGAATGAAGGGCAAGGCATATGCCACAACTTTCAATGATTCAAACTCTTCCAATTCAAATTCAGAGGATAGCTATGATGAAGAAGGGAACTTCTCAGCATTTATCACTATTGCTCATGTTGAATCTTTAGAGGACTTGAATTTTCTTGTGCAAGAACTTGGGGAGCATAGTGATGAGGAATCCATGGGAATTGTAGAAGAATCGGATGCTGAAGAAGACGAAAGTTTAGCGGGCCTTTAAGAGAACTAAAATTCCCTTCTTAAGAAGTCTGGAGAATATGCAAGGGTGGCCAAGGCAGTTGTTAAAAAGATGAAGAAGGCAGAGGAGGAATATAGAAGTCTTCTAGTGCGTTATAAGCAGGCCAAATGTGAAATAGAGGCATTGAATGGAGAATTGACTGAAGCCTACTTAAAGATAAAATTTCTTGAGCTTGAAGTGGTTCAAGCCAATGCTAAAGTAGAACGAGTCTCCTCCCAGAAGCTTAATGAAGTCCTTTCTCATCAAAAACCTTTCTCCGACAAAACCGAATTGGGATACACTGGAGAAAGTAGTTTAGCTGTGAATATCTCCAAAGAAGTGAAGTTTGTGAAGGCCAAAGAGCCAGTTGTAGTTGCACCTATTGTGGAGAAGGCAAAGATTGAGAAAAAGAAGAATGTGACTAACCAACGGGTGTTGAACAAACCTTGTAACCTATCTGTGGTCAGGTCTGAAGCCAGAGGGAAATCACTCCCAAGATCACAAAGAGGTCTTAGAACAACCATTTCTGCCATCACTGTGGACTTCAAGGACACACTAGACCAAATTGTCATAAGCTGAAGGCATTGAAAAATGCAAGTGATCAGAGGCCAAGAGGACCAAGAAATGACAAAAGGAATTGGGTTGTTAAGCAATCAAGAGGTTGAGATGGTGATTCCAGAGTGATGGATGTGATGAAAATGATCGATGCATTCACTACCTGTTTGGCAAGCTTCTCCAGAAGGTTTGAAGGCCACAACACTCGTACCCAATCCTATAGGAATATCACCCCAAACGCACGTGACGTGTGGGTGAAGAAGGGTACTCATGCATGATCACCTACTATGTCCATGCATTAATACTTCCAATGTTTAGGGACATTTGTTCATGCATCTTGACATGCATAATTCTATTTGTGTCTACTGCTTCTGGTTATTAGCATTTTTTTTTTTTTGGTTTTGGTTTTGGTTTATACCTGTTTTTGTTGATCTTACTTTTCATGTTCTGTTTTTTAGTGTGTTCAAAAATTCAAAAACCCATAAAAATTGAAAAATCTTCAAAAAGTTTGATTGCTTGTGTTGTGTATATCACATGTGAGTTTGGCCTAGTACTTTCGTACTAATGACATAGTGCATTTACGAGTTTAACTTGTTATGTATGCACATATATCTTTGTGGGAGAAATCTTGAAAACTATGTGTGTTTGTTGTAAATAGATTTTCAAGCTTGTCATAATGATTGGTCAATAGTCTTGATGGTCTTGATACTTGCATAGACTTGTGCCTATATCTCTTCCCACTTTACTTTTATGTTTTTGTTATAGAGCTCACCAAATGTAAATCTCCAAATGAAAAGAGATAATGAGCTGCAAAAGCTTGTCGCACATACTAGTATTTGACTAGGAAAAAGGGAAAGCAACTTTTGTATTAAAATGTATGGTGCCCAAAAAGACAAAGGCTAAATTTAAAAGTTGAAATATCAAAAATTTCAAGCACCGATCTCAAAAAGAGATGTATTATCCAAAAAGGACCAAATGTTATGATTTATGCAGAAGCCAAATGAAAAGCTTCTATGATTTGTAATCATTCTCTTGTGGGAGGTCATATATGCTCATTTCTATAATTGAGATAGTCCACTTGATTTCGTACTAGTTGTGTATGACTTGATTGAATTGATCATTGAAGTTTCACTCTGGTTTAAGGACTATTCCACATTTGATACTCACCCACAACACACGAGACTTTGATTCAATTAATGCTTATCTTATTTATGTGATTGTACATGTTCAAATGTGATGTGTATGCTCAAGTACTTGTTGATCAAACCCAAAAAGATTTTTGAGTGCTTTATATATTTTTGAAAGTGATTTTATACTTTTGTGTTTTTAGCTTTTGTTCAAAATGCATTTTTGTGTTTTTTCTTCAAAAACTGGTTCAGAGGTCTTTTCACAAGAAGCTCGTGACTTAGAGCTTCCCGCGAAATGTGCTTAAGGGAATTTCAAAGTCATTTTTTCATACAGAAAGTCTTGCTAATGCCTCGCGAGTATTTCGCGACTAAACTCTTCTTGCAAAATGCTTTTAGGAAAAACTAGAAATTTTCAAGTTCATACAGAGGCTATCGTGACTGTCTCGCGACTAAGAGCTTCTCTAGAAAGCTTCAGTATGTCTCGCGACTAATTTTGTGACTTTCTAACCTGCGAAAAACGCGTGTTTTCAGTTTTTATGTACCATATGTGACATATTTTCAAAATCACGTCATTTCCCTCGCTTAGACTCTCTCGAACCCCCTTTAACCCAATCCTATTTTTCACTCAAACCTCCTCATTTTCAAGCTGCAAAATCACTTTAAGGTATGTTTTCCTAAACATTTTCTTCGTGTTTTTTGAGATTATGCAGAAATTTTAGTTAGGGTTCAAAAATTGGGGATTTTCAAAAATTGGGTTGGGGTTCTTAGTTTTTGTGAAATTTTTTCAAAATTTTTGATTGGGCTAAGTCCCATTTGCTATGATTGTTCTTGTGTTGGCCCCCATGTGGCAGTTTGAGCATGTATTGAGGCAAATTTCATTATATTCATTCATTTTTTCATCATCTATGTACTTTGTTGCATGTTAGGTGTTTGACAGAATGTCCTAGTGACATTTTTGTGTTGAATTGGACTCAACTGAGTTCCAATGCTTGGTTTTTGTCTTGATTGATCATGCTTTGGTCAGTGTTTGTGTGTTTTACACACTTTGTCCATTTTGTGTCTCACTGCCATGCCATGCACACTCTAGGCACACCTCATGCATCTCATGCTGCATCCCCATGCATCACATGCTGCACACACATGCATCAGCACATGCTCAACACAGACACACACATGCACAGTGATTCACTTCATGCATTTTGCAGTTATTTACATGGTTAAACACTTATAGCATGCTGTTTTGTGTCAATTTACTCTGTTTTGAGTTGTTTTTGCTCTGCTTTAGGTTGTTTTACCTTTGTTTTGAACTAACTTGAATCTAATCAAGTTTTGTGTTTTGTTTTTGTGTCTGTGCACTTGTTTTTGTTTTTTTCTCTGTGTTTTCATATGCAGATGTCTCCGTTTAAAATCTCAGCTGTGAAAGGAGGCTACAACAAAGGGAAAAAACTGGTGATTGATGTTAATGATCCTTCACCAAGGTCAAAGAGGGCTCATTTTTTCAATAGGAGTATATGACCTTGACTTGTTCAGATCCTATACTGCATTCCTAACCTACACGAGCCATTTTCGAGATGCTCCATTGTTGGTTGAAAGGGCTGTTGATCAACCCTCTCTCATAGACACGAATATTCCCATATGGTTTGCCACCAAAGATTGGAATTTTCTTCTCTCAAATCTTGACGATGCATACGAAAACTTAGTGAAAGAATTCTATGCAAATGCCATTGTTGAAGGAGAGGAAATGAAGTGCTGGGTGAGAGGAAAGAGGTTCTTAGTTACACTCGTCTACTTGGCCGAAATTCTACACATCAACAGACCAATATTACCTATCCCACCGATATATGATGAACTAAATTTGAATGAGGAGATTCTTCAGGAAGCTTTAGGAGCTAATTTGGAATTCTCCTCCAATGGGAAGTCAATAAGTGTGGCATCTCTTTCTCCTAAATTAAGGCTGCTCACGATGATCATGTTTAGCAACCTCTACCCTCTGTCCAGCACCAGTTACATGAATCTTGATCGAGCATTATTCTTGCATGATCTGATCACTAACGTGTAGATTGATGTGTGCTCTCATATTTTCCACATTGTGGCAAAAACGGTTGACCGGACTGCTTCAAGGAATTGTATTCCTTTCTGTCGCCTTATCTTAAGGATTTTGAAGCTTAAAGGTGTCCATCTGTCAGAAGATGAGCGCCCATATCCAAGGCCAAGTCCAATTAATATCCGCACTCTCCATGCAAGCATGAGTCACACTAAGAAGAATACCAAGCAAGAAAGTCATGCTACTCAGGGAAGCTCAAGTTCTACATCCCATGTTTATGATGAACAGCTAGACAACATCATGGCTACTCTCCAAGAGATTACTACCAAAATATTTGGACTAGCTACCATAATGCACTCCCAACACATTCGTTTCAACACCAAGTTCAGAGGAAGCTAGAGGAACATGAAGACTAGCTATTCCATGACAAAAAGGGGGAGATGGTGCCGGTGCTAGGGGGAGTGTAGTGATAAGGGGAGGAGAAGATAGTAACTACTATTTGGTTTACTGCTTTTACTGCTTTCATTTAAAGCTTTAGTACTCTGTTTTTAATTTCAGTTTATATTCAGTATGTTATGTTTACCTTATTGCTTTGTAGCACCTTTTTGTACTTTTAAGATATTGCCAATATGTCTTGAGTACCTCACTCTTGTGCCCTTAATACGATTTTGTATCCTAGATGCAAATACTTCATGTATTTTGCATTGGTTGAGTGTTGGACATGCAATTAATCTGTGGGATTGTTCTTAATTGCATTGCATGTCCGAATGAGCATTTACTTTCTAAATGTTCATTGTAGTCATTCTTTAATGACTAATCCTGTCTGATCAAGATATGCTTACACGTTCTATTGTGTTTACTAACTTGATCACATTTTACTTGCTTATATACGTACCATGTATTCAACTTGTCATAAGCTTAATGAAAGTTTTGTTTGTGTGCAAGTGTTTCAGGTTATAGGTATATACATGCAAGTGCTTCACAGCTTCTAGATTAGGTGTGAGTGAGTTTTGCCACTGTTCCCAAACTCACGTTTGAGTCTAAAGTCTGTTTTAGGGGTTTTGTCACGGAATAGCCAAAGAGGGAGATTGTAAAGTTGTGATTTACAACTATGTGTTTTGTTGGCTTTAATTCCGTGCCAAATTTGATTGTAATCCTATTCAATCTTTTGCACCCTGTATTTATTGCGTGATTTGACTGTAAGGGTTGTGTGATAGAGAGAGAGTGTGTGAAGACTCAAGCAATTAAAGACTGAAGAGTTTTCGCGGATATATCACGACTAAGCATCTCACTAAGTGACTCATGTGACTTGCACATGCTGGAATGCGAAGTGTCAAGATAGGATGGAGACAGCTGTGTCTTGCGAGTATCTCGCGGGAAGGCCTTCCTGCGAGACATTTGTTTTGCCAGACTATCAATTCTGATACACACTTTTTGTGCCTACATTATTTATACTCACATTACCCACAAATGTTGAGGAGTTCGTCTAAGAGAAAACCCTAGCCAAACACCTTGAGAGTTAGAGATTGTTATACCCACAATTCCCTATACAATTGCTTATGGATTTTCCTCAACTCCTACCTCTCAATTTCCATGCCATTGAGAGGTTGATAGCCCAAACACTTAACACACCCTTTCAGAGTGTCAAGTGATAGTTTGGTGCTGCTGGGAAGTATTAAAAGAAGCCAAGGATGGCAAATGCAACATGGAGTTTGTTGCGGGATCCGGAAAGCTAGACAAGGCACGATTCCAAGAAGCCTTGTTGGAGTAGGAGCTTGGAGGGTTTAGGTATATTGGGTAGATTAGGCTTGGAGGGTCTCTTGCTAACCCACGTATCCCAATTAATTGTCTAGTGGATCGATTACCGCTTGGAAGGCGGCGGAGAAGTTTTTCGCTGAGTTCTTTGGTTTCCTCTTTGATAACACATCAGCATGTTATCTTGTGTTTGCATCTCTCTTCCCTACTCTTTTACATTCTATTTTACTATTATGCTGTCTTGATTATGGATTAGAGTAGCTGGTTGTTTATCTACTTGCATTTACACTATTCCGCACTTAGAATTAAGTTAGTGTAAAATCTATCGAGCTGTAACTTTAATTTAGGGGTCTAAATAGCTCTTGTGTTTTTAACACATTTTCGAGCTTTCAGATTCAATATATAAATTGATAAATTAATACTAACCAAAACAAGATTAATTTCATACAATGAACCAAGTATCATGGTTTAGGCATACAATTTAATGGAAAAAATAGAAAATGAAAAAAGATGAATTTTTTAATGGAGTTTTATTTTAGCATGAGCAAAGGGATTTATATATAGTATGAAGAAAATCTGAAATCTAATTTCCAACTTTGATTTTGATATTGAGAGATAGGAAGTGTGTGGCCGTATGAGAGATTATGTGACTAATGTTAACAATCTATTATTTGGGAATTTGTTTACAATGATTGAAGTTTCAAGCTATTGGGAGAAATAATTAATCCTCAATTAATGATGATTTGACAATTTCAACACATTTGTTGGGGAAAACATCTTAGGTTTCAATTGAGTTTAAATTCTCTTGGCTCATAGTTTTGGGAGCCTTCTTGAGGGTGGACAAGAGAGAGCACAACCCACCTATGTGTGTGTGTGTTATTATTATTATTTTCTTTTAATTAGTAAAACTAATTATTAACCCTCAATTTTTGGGATCTTTCCTATAGCGGCTCTAAGCAATGAACTAAAACCAAGTTTGTTAATCAACTTGGCTTAATATTAGGTTAAACATATTGTGTTAAGGGGTCTAAAAACTAGCAAGTGGTATCAAAACAAGTTAGCTCTTGTGTTAGATCTCTTGATATAAGAGTTGATCCTTGACCCCTGTTGTTATGGAACACGATCACTCTCTTGCGATCCCCCCACACTTTGATGGTAACAATTATGTCTATTGGAAGGTTAGGATGAAAGCTTGCCTGAAAAATATAGATGAGAGAGTGTGGAACGCCGTTGAATGCGAATGGGAGAAACCAACTACTCCTAATAGTGAGTGGTCAATGTCCCAAAAAGAAACATCCGCTTTTAATAGCAAAGCCATGAATACTATTTTTAATGTTGTTTCTATGGAGGAGTTTAGGAGAATCTCAAATGTTGAGGTTGCTCATACTACTTGGAAAATCCTCCAAACTGTGCATGAAGGTATAAAGGCAGTTAAAATAAACAAGTTGCAGTAGTTAACAACTAGATTTAAAAGCATTAGGATGTTTGAAGATGAAATTTTTGATGACTTCTATACTAAACTTAATAACATTGTTAATTCTGCATTTAATTTGGGTAAATTTATGATCAACCTAAGATTGTTAGGAAGATTCTTAGATCCTTAACTGAGAACTTTTGACCCAAAGTAACTGTCATTATTGAAAGTAAGGATATGGACTCCATCCTTGTTGATGAGGTTGTAGGATCTCTTCAGTCCTATTTGTTAGACCTACCCAAAAACAAACAAATCCAAATCAATGGCTCTTAAGTCGGTTGATGATGTTGATGATAATGGATTTTATGATGAACTCTTTTCTACAGAGATTGCATATATTGCCAAGAACTTTAGAAACTTTCTCAAGAATAACAATAGAAGGCAAGAGGTAGAAACAATGTTGAACCTAAGAACTTTAAGAAAAACGAACCAACCATAATCAATAATGCTAAAAAATCAAAAGAAAAAGTTGGTCAATCTTCTAGTAATTCTCTACGTCAACAATGTTTTGGTTGTCAAGGGTATGGTTATGTGAAATCTGACTGTCCAACATTCTTGAGATCAAAGGGTAAAGCTATGGCTATAACTCTTAGTGATGGTGAAGTTTTTAATTACGAGTCTGGAAGTGATGAAGATATAAACTTCTTTTCTTTCACAGCTACAGCTATAGTTAATGAAAGTGATTTGGTTGAAAAGAACCCTTCTAATGGGGACCTCTCTGCGGGTGCTGACTTGCAAGAAGCTTATAACAAGCTATGCAAGGTTGCTGCAAAGGATGCAATGAGTGTCGATTTAGGGCTAAAGAAGATAGCCACTCTTGAACATGAAAAGAAAAACTTCTTGTTGAATCTGCTTGATGCTAATGAACTGGTCAATAAGGTGAAGATTGAAAATATTATGTTGCTTGATAAGATTAAGAACCTAGAACTAAAATTGTCTATTGCTGGAGAACAAACAAATAGGTCTGCTAGTTCTAAACTTGATCACATGTTGAGTATTCAGAAGTCTCTCTTTGACAAATCAGGTTTATGTTTTGTTGATTGCATCTCTGTATCTGAAACTCATTCCACAAACTTTGTTTCTTCTTCTAAACCATCTAAGATAGAAGTTGTCAAACCAAAAGATGTTCTTGCTCCTAGAAAGATTAGGGTTAATCTTAAAGAATCTAAGCCTAAGAGTCCTAACCTCCCTAAGGACAAGAAGCATGATAGACCTTTATGGGTTTGTCATTTTTGTGGAAAAGCTGGACATACTTGCCCAAACTGTTTCAAGTTGTAGGCTGCAAAGCGAGCAAATAAGCAAAAAGTACATGTGCCTAAAGCACAAGATCCTAAGGTACTTATTGGTGAATTGATAAAGGCTTTAAACCTTTATACTCATGTTGGAGTTGCTCATCATTCTAATCTGAATAATAACTCCTAAACCAAAGTTGCATCTAAGAGGTTGTGGATGCAAAAGGCTCAATCTAATTGAGTTTTTCTAACATAGTCCTTGTTCTTCATCTCAAAATTCCTTGTGACCATTTTCTTGATGTTTTTGTTTTCTTTTTTTTTCTAGGATTTGCATTGCATTACATTCATGCATTTCATATTAGATTGTTTTTTGTTTTTTTGTTTTTCATAATTAAAACAAAAAAACAAAAAAACGGAAAGAGGAATGCGGAAGGATGTGTTTTGTATTACATATCATGGATGTGTAGTTAAGGTTGGCCACATTATCTTTGCATAACATGCCTGTGTACCTTGATTAGCTTGGATGAGCTTATTTTTCTGCACTTTGCTAGTTTGAGCTATGTAGTGCATGTTGTGTGTGAGTTGTTTATAGTTTTTTTATCACATAATCTTGATTTTGAAGTCACATGTTTTTTGTTGTAAGGATTAAAAAATCCTAAGAAACGCATAAATAATTATCTCATCACTATTCACTAATTAATCATGAATGCCTTAGTGTATATCGCAAGATTTTGTGCTCGAGAAAGTGTAACACATGTACAAAAAGAAAATAAGGTGTAGCCTTAAAATTTATAATAAAAAATTAAAAAAAAAGGCATGTATACAATAAGGCTAAATAAATTTAAAATAAAAAATGATTATTGCAAGCTTGTTTTCTAGGAGATGTGGGAGTTATATGATGTAATTCTTTAGGTGATAGTCACTTTCAAATTTATGTAATGAATAATGAAGAAATTGTGATTGATTACTATCTACATATCACCTCACATGTATCTCATGCTGTTACTAGTTGCACACACTTCGCAAGTTATTCTTTGCTAAACTTAGTACATGAAATTGTGTGTGAATTTGGTTTGGCCATCCAAGATTATATATTCTATGATTTTGATACAAAATATGTTCATTGGTTGAAATTTTGAGGGTAAAAAGTGTGAAAATCTTGTTTTTGAAGTTCTAGGTTGAAAACAAATGTTTTTGAAAAACTTTTAAGCTTGGTTTGAGTGTTTTCTACAAAAACTTCTGCTGTTTTCCAAAAAATCCAATTTTCCAAAATTTTGATCGATCAAATGTGTTTTTCGACTGATCGAAAATCCCTTGAGTTTTTAAGCTTGGTCTTTGCCTGGTTCGATTAGTACTCAATCAATCGAATTTGTTTTTCAATTGATCGAAACCATTTTTCGATGGATCAAAATTTTAAGTGTTTTTTAAAGAAAACCTTCTTCCTGGTTCGATTGGTACCCGATCGGTACTCGACTAATTGAGATTTGAAAGAAAAGAAAAATAAAAGACTTTTTCACCTCACGTGTTCTTCACTTTTTCAAATAGTCTTCTTTCTTTTTCTTCCTTTTCTTTCTTAACCGATCCAATCAAGACTTTTTGTTGTTTTCCTCCTCAAATCTTCAAGGGTTTTTGTCCTTAAGTGTAGAGTAATGGTTAGGAAAACTAGAGCTAAGAAATCCACTACCTCCTCCTCTTTTGATTTTCAATGTTCTAGATTTCAATTTAAATCTAATCAAGAAACTTATGAGAAGTTAAATATCTTTAGGTCTGTTTGGGTTGAAAGGAAAGTTATCCTAGATGAGGTTAATCTTGAGATACGTAGGAACTTTGAGAGTCGAGGTTGGTTACCTCTTCAGGATGTTGAGCATCCCCCTCTGGCTGGTTTGATTAGAGAGTTTTATTTAAACCTCTCTATCCACTTCGATGATCCCAACATTCACTATGTGAAGAGTTTTTCATTACTGCTCTTGGTGTACCTTTGGTACACAACCTATGTACCTTTACACAGAGTTTCCTCCCATTGACGACTTCATGTCTCTTCTTACTGGTACTACCATTAGTTAGGGTACTAATCCCAGGGTTACCACACATGAGCTTACTGAGCTCAATTATTTGTTCTTTAGGATTTCTTTTCATAGCATTTGGCCTATTTCTTACATACATGCCATTCCTATTGAGAGATGTGCGTTTTGTTGCGCTCTCATCACCGATGCTTTCATCACTGATGCTCTTATCAGTTTTCCTACTCTTTTCATTCATTCTCTTGTTGAGGTTCATAGGAGTAGTGCTAAGTCTCATGGTTTTTTTTCCCGGTTTTCATTCATATGATTCTGTTAGATTTAGATTTAGATTTAGAGGACTTCTTGCATCTAAGCCTATTCATATCATCCCTTCTATAGGTGCCACATTTCTTAGGCAAAGAGTTGCTTAGTTAAAAGCTAGCTCTAAACGCCTTCGAGTCAAGTCTTCTACAGGTGATGCATCTAGAGCCCCTCCTTCTGGTGATCCTACTGCTGAGGATTTTGTGGACCCCACTGCTGCCGTGGATCCTCCACCATCTACATCATCTTCTTCATCTATGTGTACTATGCTGGAGACGTGTCTCACCGTTCAGGTGGCTCATGGATAGATTTTGTTGGATTTGCTCAATGAGGTTGCGGCCTTACGAGCAAATTTAGCTGATGCTAGAGGTGCTTCTCAACCGACTCCACCCTCGGATGAGTCTTGATTGCCCTTTGGCAATACGACACAAAAAGGGGAAGTGCATAGCGATAGGGGGAGATGAGGAGATATGATTTTTTTTTTTTTTTTGGTGTAGATTGTATTTTAGGGGGAGATATGTGTTATGTTTTGATGATGTGATCATGTGTACATGTTAGGGGGAGATATTGTTTTTTATATTTTTATGTTTCTTGTTTTATTTATGTTTTTGTTCTTGTTTCACAAACTATGATACATTGGTTATGATTTATATTATGAGGTTATTCATGGTATATGTCTTTATTTTTTGTTTTGTGAAAACAAGAAATTTATTTGGTTTACTTGTATTTTACACACATGCGTTTATGGTTTGTTTAGTGTTTCAGGAATTTACAGGTTGATTTATTCAAAGCTACTATCTACTTTTGCAACTGATAAATAATAGTTAGGTTGGATTGTATTTTGGGCAATAATGTGTAAATGGGCAGTTTTTTTACTTTGAGCTTTTTATTTCGTGTAATGTGTTTTGTCACAGATTGCCAAAAGGGGAGATTGTTAGGTTCTATAAGACTTTAAGAACTAATGTATTAGAACTTCACTTTGTATATGTTGACAAATTATGATCAAAACATTTAGTCTAGGTTTAGATTTGCTCAAAGTTTGGTTTAATGTAAGTTTGGAATCGAGTAATTGCAGGAAATTACTATTCAATTTCTACAAGGCTCGATCGATCAAAAATTAGACTCGATTGATCGAGAATCCTGGATCAGCAATTTTCTGTAGAATTCTCAGACCAACCCAAGCCTATATGACGTGTAGGGTTAAGTGTTTCACTCCAAGTATAAAAGGAAAAACTCTAACTATGTTTTAGAAGTCTTTGTTAAGTTGTGTGTTGAATTTTTTGTGAAATTTGAGAGGTGTTTACCTTCAAATACACACATAGAGCTATCAAGATCAAGATTCACATCGAGAACTTGATGATTACTTTAGTTGCTGCATAAAGAACTTTCAAGAAGACCTAAAACCTTTGAGAGGTGACTCAAAGTCACAAGTAGGAGAACTTGTGGTTTCTATAGATTAAGGAAAGAAGTAGTATGTGGACTCGGAGCTGTCACATGGTCGTGGTAGTAAGTTTTCTACATGAGGTAGCAATAGGATGTTAGTGATCTAAGTTTTATTGTACAAAATTCAATTCTTTCATACTGGATCTGTTTTTACCTTGAAAATAGCTAGGTTAAATCTTCCCCAAGTTTTATACCAATTTGGTTTTCTTAGGTCATCAGATCTGTGTGTTTTTTATTTTCCGCATTATATTTGTTTTACACATATTTGTTTAACCTAGATTTAAGTAACAAACTTGTTAATCAACTTGGCTTAATATTAGGTTAAACATATTGTGTTAAGAGGTCTAAAAACTAACAAAATTGGATTGGGCCCAATAACCCAACCCAAACCCAAAGAAAAATACTTGACCCGAACCCAAATTTCTTGATCTAGAGTAAAAAACAGGTCAACCCCTACCCAACCTACTTAACTTCAACTTGTTGTAGAGAGGGAAAATTCCCGACTTATCACAAGTTGACATATCATACTTACAAGTCCACAAAGTACGGCTAATTACAAAGCACCACATATTGCTACTAGGTTCTGCTATCACCATTCAAAAACCAATAGAGATTTGTCAAGTGTCATTGAAATAAAAGCATAAAAAGCATGCAAAAACCAAATCACACATTGGCGCATGTAAGTAATGACATAGGCCACACATCGGCACGTGTAAGCAATGACATAAGCGATCCAATTGATTGCTAACATGTGTCACCTTGAAAATCAAGACATTTCGGCCAATCAATTGATACCATGTGTCTTGGAGAAAAAGTCTTAAAACCCCTCCAATCAAACTGTGACACATGACATCAATCAGACTCCACCACGTGTCGCTCACCCACCCCCAAACTCCTATAAATAAAAGCCTTCCTAAGGCATTTCGACACTCCAAGATAAACTAGGACATCTTGGAAGAGATCTTGGAAGACACAAAGACATCTTGGAACACACCAAGGCATCCATGCCTTAAGCAGCATCAAAGAAGATTCAAAAGCATAGAAGCTTTGATGGAAATCATGGAATCAAGCCCTAGAGCCTCCAGGAACTTCAAAAACTTCAACCTCAAATATAAAGAACATTCGAAGTAGAATCATTCAAATCATCTTCCTAGATCTCAAAGTTTACTGGAATCAAGCTCAAAAGCCTCCAGAAACTTCAAGAAACCACAAATTAGTGAAGTTCTATAGATTCAAGCCTCCAAAGCCCCGAAAAATTTCCACCACAAACCTTCGAAGACGAAGAACACGCAAAGAACAAGAAGAACACACGAAGAACATAAAGAAAAAAGAATTTCTTACAAGCTCATAGCCAGAGACTCATTGTAATTTTGTTTCAAAGGTCTTTGATCCATCCTTCAGCCAAATTGAAGGATATTTGGTGTTCGAGTCAAAATCACATTACCACAATTCCAATCAACAAACCTTTCAAGGAGATCGAATTAGAGAATCACTCTTTTGTAATTACAGAGAATTGTACCACACATTCATTAATACAAATTCACATTTTTAAAACTATTTTACTTATTTAACTTTATTTCAAACTCGAAATTTAGTCAGCCACACTTGTTTTTATAGTGATTTATTTCCCCTTTTATCAGATACAAATGAGACAATATATTCATTCTTAACAATTTCACATGCACATTTAATATTTATGGTGATGATTTATGATACTTAAAAAAAGATTGTGGTCTATGTCATTTATTTATTTATTTTTTTCATTCTTTTTATATGGTCACCTATAGATTTTGTAACTTAAGAATTTATGTATTATTTAACTTTTATTTTTGAGTAATTTATTATTTGTTCTCTTATTTGTATTGAAAGGAATACAAAAATGGACCAAGACCTAAAGACCCAACACTACTTGAGATTTTTTTTATCTGGATTAAAAACAAGTTGACTTTACTTTTTTAATTCTAGATCAGGTCAGGTCAACCCGCATGTCAAACCTAAGCCGAGTGTGATATCTTTCACATGCTAGCTAGCTTAACTGTTTAAGATGCCACACCATTATTTAAATAAATAAATAAATAACCTTAAACCTGAATAAAATACATATATTTTTCATTGATCTATATTACAAGTTAAAAATAAATTTGAACCACGTTTGTTGAACATTTGTTAACTCATTACTCTGCTGCATTGATTCATGTTATTGTAAAAAACATTTTAAGTACTAAAAAAATCAAAGGAAGAATTGCTTCTTTATGTGAAATGGAATGATAAAAAATTGATTTGAATTGTAATTTCTCTCTTCTCATAATTTCTCTCAATCAAACAAAGAAAATTTATACTTAGTTTTTATCTTTCAAATTTTCCATTCATTCTATTGAAAAAAAATAATGAAAAACTAAAATTTTCTCCATCCTCACACTTCTCTAGCATTTTTATTTTTCTATCCTAACCAAGTAAAGCCAAAAGTGATATTTTGATAAATCAATAATGATATATATATATACACACTTAATAAAAGAGAAAATGATGTAGTAGCAAAATTACATATTTCATTCCCTTCATACTCTAAACACACTAGAGAAAAACACAATATATTCTTTTTATTATATTCCATTATTATAAAAATGTAAGTATAGTTAAGTTTTTTAAATTAAATTTAAATATATAACTGCATTGAATTTAATTTTTTTTTAAAAGATAACTCAATTTGTATTTCATTAATAATATTATCAGGTATTTAAATTTAACAATAGAAGTTTCGCTCTTCTAGCTTAGTCTATTCTATTCTATTACATTTTCTCACCAAAGACATTGGAGCTGCATACGAACTATCAAAGTGACTGCACTATAAACAACAATTGAAAAACCCTATGGCGAGCAAAGAGATTGAGAAGACAGTCCAGGTGATGTCCTTGAGGCTGGGTGGAAATGTAATAGAGATAGCATAGCAAAAGGCGGCGCCAGCAAAGAAGTGTCCCACACAGTCTAGCACCTTAGCGGTTAATGGAAGTTTGGAACTAATGAATTGCGAAACCAAGACAGCAGCAATGGCAAATAGTACTATTAGATAGAAAAAGTGAAAGGTTGAAGGGTCAAGAGAGTTGCTTTTATCAGCTGCGAGCGCTATTTCAATGGCCATCGACAGGGTGATCATGGTCCAGTCTCTGTTGTGCTGACGTGCTCTGCTGCTTCTGTGGTTGTTCTTTGATCAATATGACAATATTCAAAGTGGTAGAAGTTGGTGGTGGTGATGGTGGTAATGTTGGTGTTGGAGATGCTACTAGTTGTTGAAATTTTCGCAAGCTTTGGATGAGTTTTGGGGTTGTTATTAAAAGAAGGAATTATTGAAGTACATTGCCATGACAAATTGACAAGACTCACTCCCTCTTGGGTTTATTTTAATATTTTATAAGTTGGATAACGTATCTAATGGGAGCAATGTGGCCCTACTCTAACTCTTGCATCTGGGCTCACAAATATGTGAGAGCCACATATACTGTGAGAAAAATTGTTACATAACAATAAGAATGTAACATTAAAGAGTAGGTAAATACCATAAGAATACTTTAAGAGTGAGCACAAAGTCGATGAGAAATGGGTGTTTAACTACGTGTTTTGAGACTAGATGCAAAGAAGAACCCAAAACCGTAAGCACTTGTTGAATTGGAAAAAAAAAATAAAATAAAAAAAAAAGAGTAAAATATATCATTTCACAGTCGTTTACATGCACTATTTCATATCAATTTTCAAAATTGATTTGACTATGTTTACATTTTAACATATAAAAGTTGATATAAAAGAATAATTGTGAAAAATGTTTGAAAGAGAATAATTAGTATTTATTGCATACTTATGCACATAAAAATTGCACTGAAATCATGACTTGGAGTCATGATTTCTAGCTTGGAACAATTTCATTGCAATTGTCATGTGTGTAAGATATATATAATAAAGTGTGTGAATCAAGTATTTCCCAAAGGAATATCTATTTATATTGGTCTTCTAAAAATGAATATAACTTTTTGAGAGAGTTTCAATCTATAGCGTCCACTCCTGATCATAGCTCTTTTATCATCAGACCAAGACATCAATCAGTTTTTAGTGTAGGCAGGAATTAAACCCTAGATCTCTTATACAACTATCAGAGATTTTACCAGTTAAGTTGACTGGAACCTACAAAATGAATCTAACTTTAAATTAATCTCTTTAAAGATATACATGCAATTTTGCTTAGCTTAAAATCAAAGAGTCCCTCTAGGATTTGTGTCTAATATTGATAATTATCTCTATTTTGTTTCTTTTAATAAAGATAATTATCAACTATAAATATCTCAATTTGATTTGAAGACTTATCTCCATCTTGTGAGCCCAAGTGACATACGATAATTTTTTATTTGCCATGTGTCAACTTAGATGACACATGGCACCATTTAACTTGCTTTTTAATTTGTATTCCATTTAATTAATTTAGCGACACATAAATTTAAGATTTGACATTAAATATTGATGTGGTAATTTGTAATAATTGTTTTTCCACTTCCTACCGTGTGAATAAGGGAAAAATGAGTATTTGCCTTTAATTTACAAACTATGCAACAAAATGCCCCTGTTTTGAAACTGTCTAGCAAAATACTTCTGTTTTGAAACAATCGAGTTTCATGTGCTTTGTGCCACAGTAAAACTCGCTGAAGTGGCTTTTTCAATTAAAAAAGGCCACATAGAACTCGATTTTAGTAAAATCGAGTTCTACAATTCTACTTTATTTATTTTTAAATAAAACTTGATGTTAAAGTACAACACGCATAGATAACTTGAATATATGTCATCTGGGTTAGATAAAGAAACAACAATTATGTAGTGTCCTGAAATATATGTCATCTAGGTCAGATAAAAGCTAAAAAAGTAGCTACATTATCTGAAAAAAAAAACCCACAACACCAAATTACTATCTCTCATCATTAACTCAAAAAACCCACTGCCCTTTTTCCAACCATCACAACTATTTTTCCCCATAACAATTTCTTCCAATTCGATGGTGGAGATCAAATCCATAAAATCAACCCAACCACCACCAATTGCTGCACCCACAACCATCGCAACCCATAAAATTCAGCCACTTTCAACCCATAAAATTCATCCCACAACCACACCAAAAAAAAGAGAAGAAAAACACACACACACACACAACATCAACCTAAAAAATTACCACCACAATAACCACTGGCACAACCCATTTTGGGGCATAGAGAGAGTGAGAGAGGGAGAGACCCATGTGGATGTGTGTGGAGGAAAGTGAAGAAAAAGAGGGGGAAAAAAGAGACAAGGAAGAAGCTTCGTGTGGAGGAAAATGAAAGAAAAGAAAGAATAAAAAGATAAGGAAGAAGCAATAAGTGATGAAAAGAAAACGTGGGAAAACATGCATTAAATAAATTTGTGTTTAAAAATAGTTTGTGTAGAACTCAATTTTAGTAAAATCGAGTTCTTCTTGGTATTCTGGAAAAGCCACATCAGTAACTTCTATCATGGTACAAAGCACATATAACTCTATTTTAATGATATCAAGTTCTATACAAAACGCAATTTTGTTAAAATTAAGTTTCAAAACAGGGGTGTTTTGCTAGATAATTTCAAAACACTGATATTTTGTTGCATAGTTTGTAAATTAGGGCAAAGGCCCATTTTCTTTTGTGAATATTTGTACTAGGACAATCCTCTCTACATCAAGAGGGGTTCACATCAAAATGATATTATTCTTGTAAAATTTATTTTCTTGTAAATTATACAAGTATCTCCGAAGAAGTGGGTCTCTTTATCTGGGATCATCACTATGTAATGACAACCCGGGTTCATGATACTTTTTGTGTGTTGTACACTGTGTTCTAGTGGATAAATTAAGGGTGAATATATACAGAGTCACCGAGGGACGTGGTCTATAGTAGATCACATATTATATATAGTAATGCCTGTCTATGTAAAGCAAACATCTTTGTTTTAATTTCTTCAATTACAGGATCATGAATCCTTTCAACAAAATAGTGTGCTTCACATACATATATAGACGTGGTAAAGTGGGTGGGGCGGGGTTAGGCGGGTTGGGTTCAGGTCGGGTCAATCAGGTTGCAAGTCGGGTTGACCCATATTTTTCAAACAATTTTTTTTTTTTTTCAATTACAAAACAAATCAATGACAACCTGTTTAGAGAGAATTAATAAAATCAATAAAGCAAATGAATTGCACTTAATGCCACTTGTTAATATCCTTCCAATTCTAACATTTTTGAGCATGAGAAAAATTATTTATAGTCATAAATTAATGATGGAAAAAATCTTCAATGTTAATAATTCACTGTTAAAGTGCATATAATTACAAGTTTACATCTTCAAAAAGAGATAGATCTTAAAACAAACAAAACAATTAAGCCAGCAAAATAGCAAGTTATTGGTCTTCTTAAGTGCACATGTTCCTGTTGTATTTAAAATAATAGTAAAGTTAGATTACTTAGAAAGATAAACTAAACAAAAAAAGATTTAAAAATAAACATAACATATTAAGTAAAGAAGAATAAGTAAATATTTTATAAGAATTATACCTCAATCTCAATCTACTCAACGTTGGTAGTAGATTCAACAGTACAAATATTTATACTTGCAAATTGTAGCTCAAGTTGGCCAATTTCGTCAGCATCTTCATCTGCAATACAATATTTTAATATAACTTAATGTACCATGAAAACAAATCAATAAAGAATTAAAATTGTATAATTATGATTATAAAAAAAATTAAATTACCTACAAATCCATATAGCCAACTTCTAATACACAACGTAGCTTCCACATTCTCAGGTAAAAGACATGATCGATACGGAGTAAGAATGTTTTTCCTAGTGCTAAAACTTGATTTAGAAGCAACAGTGGTTATTGGAATACTCATGAGATCCCGTGCCATTAAAAAGAGCTCTAGAAACCAATTGTAATGCTCTTTCCACCAAGAGAGAACTTCCAACTTTGAATTTTTCTTTTTGTTAAGTATAGGCTCTTCTAAATACAAGTTCAACTGAGATTTTTTTTGTTTTGGCACCATAACCACTTTCATAATGATCAAATTCCTAATCATTAAAAAAAATTGCAATGAAAAATAATACCACACAATATTACAATCTTTATTATTAAAAACACATAGCACAACATATACCAAACAAAATGCAATTCACTTACATCATCTTCCTTGCTTTGTGTAAAACTAAAAAAGTGTGGAATGTGTGAAAGTGTGAAAAGAAGGGCAGAAGCGCAAGAGACAAGAATAGAGGAACAAACTAAGGAAGCTTTGGGGCCCTTTGTGGTTTGGTTGTCATGTTTCAACTTTCACATTTGTGCATTGTGCCTTTGGCTTTGGACTACAACTAGTATTGAATGAGATTTATTTATTATTTTTATTTTTAATGGTTGTCTTGACAATCTTGTGTTGTCTTTGTCTCATTCTCTCATGTTATGTCTGTGAAGCTTAGCTCTTATTGATTGTGATGAAGCTCAAATAGTCATTCTCTCATGTCATGTCTTGTTTGTTGTTTTACTTGTTTATATCTATAATATATTGACTATTGGTTTTGGTACTTTGTGCTTTATGCACCTAGTATCAGGATGTAGTCTAAATATTTTTTAACGAATTTTTTTTAACAGATTGGGTTACGAGTTATCCGGGTGGGTCAGGCCGGTCACGGATCAACCTATTTTTGCTTCGGGTCAAAAAATCAGGTTCAGGTCGAGTCAGAAAATTCTGACCCGTATTGCCATGTCTAACATATATACGAGTCTTTTGATCATGCGTATTACAAACTCAATTTAAAACTTTATTTTATTATTCTATTTTGGGCCAGCCGGGGTTCTGTTCAAATAATCTGAACATGGACGTCAAGAGGCTTATCCATTACTTTATGCTGTCTTTCTTTTTATGATTTTAGTGTCTCGGTCATCTTGAGAAAAGGTGTATTCCTTTTGGTTTTCTTTAGCAAGCTACACTTGATTTTAGCCAGAAAGCCAAAAGCGTTATGACATCTAATGCATAAGTATAAAGGTTAATATGTGCAGTAGCAGGTTGAACATAGATAAGTACCTGAAGTAAAGGGCTCCTAGAAAACCTTCTTCATAAGTCAGACTCTTTTTCTTTCATTTTATTTATTTATTTATTATTTTCAACTCAAAGACCATAGTTGGGTCTCGTGCATTCACAGAAGAGTAGCACTTGCCGAAAGTGTTACTCTATTCCCTTCATGTCAAAGTAATGCCAATTTCGGATTAAAAGCAACAGAAGCACAAAATTAAAATCATATAATAAATGATCCAAACTAAGAGGCATCAGATTGGTTTGAATTTTCAAGGAACCATGTGAAAGATGATTTATGAAGGAACATTCTTTAGACTTAAAGTTGTGATCCGAACCGATAGGCATCAAGGATTTAATAGATGGTCTTCGATCTTGAACATCTATAAAAGGAGGCAATGGGCCAATGGCAATAACAACCCAACTCATACAGTACCATAATAGCCAGCCAAACTTCAAATTCCATGGCTCAATCTATGAAAACCCTTCTTGTGCCAATTCTTCTCCTGATGCTAATGGCAATAGTAGAGGCAACTCCTCCAGATGTTGCCAAGAGCCCGACCTATGCAAGATGCTTGATAAAGAAGTACAAGTATTGCTATAATCTGAAGCTTGTATGCCCCAAATCTTGCCCTCACAAATGCACGGTGGACTGTGTCTCTTGTAAATCAATGTGTGCTGGTTACAAAAGCCCTCCTCCACCTCAGACTCCAACCCATTCACCTCCATCATATTCTCCTCCATCACCTCCTACAAAAACTCCCACTCCTCCAACTGCTTCTACTCCACCCCCATCTCCTCCAACTTCTTCACCATCACCACCACCTCCTGCTCCCACAACTCCTACCCCTCCAACTACTTCCTCTCCACCTCCCTCTATTCCAAGTTCTCCAACACCACCTAGTCCTACCCCGCCATCACCATCACCTCCACCATCAACACCTTCTCCAACACCTCCTGCTGCAACTCCTCCTCCGTCATTTCCTACCCCATCTCCGCCGATTTCCTCCTCACCTCCACTAACTCCAAAGACTGTCAAATGCAAGAATAAGAAATACCCTCAGTGTTACAATATGGAGCAAGTATGTCCCAGCTCATGCCCTGGTGGATGTGAGGTTGATTGTGTCACTTGCAAGCCTGTTTGCAGTAAGTCTATTCATTAATACACTTTCCAATATTTATAGCCATCCTTTTTCTTTTTTTCTTTTTTCCTTTTAAGCTTATATACAATTTTTTAAAACTATAGTTTATTGAGGTATAGTTATACTTTTATTCAACTTATTTCTTTAAGCCCAATATGAAAAAATTAATATATTCCCACAAAAAATATTATTTATCTTACATAATAAGGTTTTATTTATTTATCATTCAAGAGCCAATATTTCATAACAGTAACAGAGTTTTCTTTTGCACAAAACCATAGCTTTCTCGTGTTATATTTGTAAAATGATTTTATTCTCACAAATTTTGGAATGGACGATACCTTTTTTAAGTGATTTAGTGTAAGGCTGCAAAATATATATATATATATATATATATATATGGATTCAAAGTACACCAACGGTTTATAGCAATATGATAATAATTCTTCTCCATATTAAATGATAGGCTGTGATAGGCCAGGAGCAGTTTGCCAAGACCCTCGATTTATAGGCGGGGATGGCATCACCTTCTACTTCCACGGCAAGAAAGATCGTGACTTTTGTCTTTTATCGGACTCCAACCTCCATATTAATGCACATTTCATTGGCAAACGAAACCAGAACATGAAGAGGGACTTCACTTGGGTCCAATCCATTGCAATTCTCTTTGAAAAACACCAACTTTTCATCGGTGCACAAAAAACTGCCACATGGGAAGACTCCATTGATCGTCTCACCCTCAGCTTCGACAACGAGCCTATTACCCTCACCGAAGTAGAAGGTGCTACGTGGCAATCCACAAGCTCTCCAAGTGTTTTTGTCAATAGGCTAGCTGACACTAACAGTGTCATGGTTGAAGTTGAAGGAAGCTTTAGGATCACAGCCAAGGTTGTGCCTATAACCAAAGAAGACTCTAGGATTCATAACTATGGTATAACCAAAGAGGATTCATTTGCTCATCTCGACCTTGGGTTCAAGTTTTTATCTCTGAGCAACGAAGTGAGTGGTGTTTTGGGCCAAACATACAGACCCGACTATGTGAGTCGTGTAAATATTGGAGCTACCATGCCTGTACTGGGAGGGGACAAGAATTTTGAAACTTCAAGCCTGTTTTCCACGGACTGTGCTGTTGCTAGGTTTGGTGGGTCTGACGGAGAAGCTTCTTTGGAGAATTTAGAGTTGCCCAGCTTGATCTGTGCTAGTGGGATTGATGGGCAAGGAGTTATATGCAGGAGATAGGGCTTATCTTTATATGTTCTAACCTTCAACTGTGATGATAAAAGTTCATAAACACAAAAACGAATAAAACTTTCAAGGCACTGGAGGTAAAAATGACACTTCCAGGTGCTATGTATTATCTTTTTTCTTTGTATTGAAATTGAAAAAAAAAAAAAAAAATGGAACTTTTCTACTGAAATGTGGCATAAATTTGTTATACTTGCATTATCACTTATTAAGAGCAACGCATATTGTTGAAAATTCCAGTTTAGATTCTTTTGTTTAATAATAGGTAGTGCAATTATTAATTTACTAGTAAATTACCCGTGCTATGTACCGATAATGTTTTAACGTTTTATGTAAAATATTATTAAATAATGTTGTATAAGTATTATAGTATAATTGTTATAAAACTTTATTTGTAATGAGTTTATCATAAAAAGCAATAATTATAAACTATACACATATATCCGTTATAATTATTCAATTGAAGCGATGAAAAAAAAAATTGGAGGAATATTTTAGAATAAAAGTTGATATAGAATGTGTCTTTCTCTTTCTCTTTAATTCTTAAAATAAATAAATACACATCCTAAACACCTTGTCACCTACAATCAATCACATTATTTACAAAACTCACAACTCTATAATGTTCAACCTTAACATCAAAATATCAAAATAGTAATTGCCATTATCACTCAATATAAAATGTAATCCTTAGTTCTAGTTAAATCATACAGGTTAGGATTAGATGAAACAACAATGTTAGAACTAACTAGGTAGGTGTTGTCGAAAGATTGAAGAAAAATAACAACATTTTTGGTGTGTGTATTTGACATATGATGACATGATGGGTTATGGGTAGGTATATACAAAGGGATAGAAGTGCAAGAGGTGAAAATGGTGAATTAAAATGCAAAGAGGTTTGTGTGTATGTGTGAGAGATGAATAGTCTTGAAACATTGAACCAAATTATACAAATAATATTTATTACTTAATTTGTTCTTATCTTGAAAATATTTTAATTTTATTTTGCATAGAATGTGCCACTTTGCAGAACCTTATGCACGGATACTTTATACTTTTATTTTGAAATAATTTCTAACTATTCTTTTTGGCCCTATATCACTCATCTTATGTTCAATTATATTATACATATCATTAAAAGGAAGAAAATAAAAAGAACCAAAATTATTATGAATATACATAATTAAGAATATGAATTTATGTATGTAACCTAAATGAATTCACAATTATTTAATTATTTTGGCTAATTAAAGTGTACAATATCATGATAGGAAGAGGAAAAAACAAATTGATGTGGCACTTAATAATAAAAGTCTTATCAAGAAAACTATAGAGAGAATCTTTCAAAATATGTGTTCTATTTTATGATGCTAGCCTATATTTTGGAAAATGTGAGAAAAAATTAATGTGGAAGGGTTACGCCTAGGTCATAATATGTAAAGTAATAAGTGGGTTTGGGCTTTTCAAAAGGTTTGGATTGATTTTAATTTAATTTTAAATTACATTCCATCTTTTAAATAATAGTAAAAAAAAATGTTAATGTGATTTTTTGGATAACAATTAAAAAAATAAAAAAAAAATAAAAAACTTAAAGAAAAGATGTTAATACTAAATGAAATATTAGATTGCCACATGGTAGGAGCTCATGCACTCTTGCATGAGGTCTTTGCTTTTATATATATATATAAATAATAATAATATTGATTATCTTAGTTAAGGGACTCGCAAAATAATTATACTTAATCACAGTTCAGTTTATACTTTGTACAAAATCATAAAACAAGTAATATAAAAGCAATGACACTTTGATTTGGCAATTAAGTAGAAATTAATGAAAAAAATATGCCTCCAAAAGAAAGCCACTCAAAGGGTAACATACTCTGACAAGGCAATTGACTATATGAAGAAATTTATAGACTATTCATAAAACTTTTGTGATTAGACTCTACAAATCTAGCAGACAACTCGCTAGTGTCATCACAATAGCTTCAAAACCCTTAAACTTCTTCTATATGAACTAGAATCTCTAGTGCACTCCAAAGCACCTCCTTGAAGACTTCTTTATAGTGAACCTCACTAGAAAAACATACTCCATAGTTTCAAGCTCGTAAGAACTTTGGAATCTGGATCACATGTATAGATGGTAAACTAGCATGGATTTTTCTCCCACAAGCTCTCTGTATTTCAACCTCTCCATATCTAGAAAAATCATTATATAGGTGCTCTAAGTAGGGTTATCATTAAAAATTGAAAGTTCAAAAAACGTGTACAAAAACACTTTTGAACGTTTAGACCCCCAAAAACCAATTTAACCAACACAAGCAATATGTCAAACAACTAGTGTGCGGAAACTTAACATATGCTATAATATGAAATTGGTTAAACAACTATCTAAGCCATAACAAAATAAAACCACAGCAGATAATGTAAAGGCAGAGATAGAGAGGAAGGAAGATGTAAACACAAAGATAACACCCGATGTGTTATCGAAGAGGAAACCGAAGACCTCGGCGAAAAACCTCTCCGCCGCCCTCCAAGCGGTAATCAATCCACTAGAAAATACAGTTGGGATACAAGGACAGCAATAGACCCTCCAAGCCTAATCTACCCAGTGCACCTAAGCCCTCCAAGCTTCTTGCTCCAACGAGGTTGCGCCGAACCTTTTTCTTTTCTAGCTTTCCGGATTCCGCTACTACACCGTAGCATCAACCAATGAAGATTGGCTCCTTCCTAACTGCTTCCCAGAACTCCAAACGACTGTCTCACAGAGATGATAATGGTGAGAACCAGGTTTGGTATAATGCCTCTCAAGGTTTTGACAATGGAGAGGAAGAGAGTGAGGGATTTTGATGAGACTCTAAGGTAGGGATTGTGTGTGAAACAATCTTGTTTTTCTTTAGGGTTTCTCTCTCAAAATTCTCTCTGGAAGCCCTCTTTCAATCGTGGGTTAAAAGGGTATTTATACTGGAGTGAAGAGGAATGCGAAACGTCAGGTTTTTCCAAAACAGGGGTGGCTCGCGGCTTGACCTCGCGGCTTGACTAAGTCGTGAGTTCCAGTCGCGAGTTAACCGTATGGCCAGTTGTCCTGTTTTGTCCTGTAGTGCTCCAGTTAGCATGACTGTTCATCTTCCAGCATGTTTGGCACGTGTGCATCTTCTGGCGGGTTGAAGCCGCGAGTCCACCCGCGAGTCCCAGCCGCGACACTCTGTTTTCTTGCACACTCTTGAGCAATCTTCACTCTATCTCACTCACTACCCTTACAATAATCCCACCTAAATACAGGGTTTCTAAATGCTAAATTACAAGCAAATTTGGCACGGAATAAAGCCAATTAGATGGTTGAATAAATTCAACCTTACAAAAATTATCTATAAAAAATAATAAAAAAAACACTTTCTACCATATAAAATTATATGACAACATTAAAATAAATTTAAAAGAGTTGAACAATAGAATCTCATTTATCAAAGACATTATTGAGGATTCACTTAACAATAATATCACCCAATAGCCTCAACCTACTTAAGCAAAGAGTGATTCAACACAGAAATCAAGATTAATTTCATACAAAGTACCAAGTGTCATGATTTAGGCATACAATTTGACCCCCCAAAAAAAATGATTATTTTTAATGGAGTTTATTTTACCCTTGGTAAAGGGATGCATAATGATGAAAATCTAAAATCTAATTTCTAACTTTGATTTTGGTATTGAGAGACAAAGTGTGTGGCCATACGAGAGAATGGAAATTAGGTGGTTAATGTTAACAATCTATTTTTTGGGAGTCTAATATACAAAAATTGAGTTTAAATTTATTGAGGGAAATTAATCTTCAATGATGATTTAGCAATTTTACAACATTTGTTTTAGGGAAACATCTTAGGATTTCAATTGAGTTTAATTTCGATTGGCTCATAGTTTTGGAGGCCCTCTCAAGGATGGAGGAGAAAGCACATGATGTCGCGGAAGCATGAAGAAAGCACACACGATACTCTCTTGATGGAATAGAAACTAAACTATTAGTTTCAAATAGTAAACCTCAAATCCATAAGGGGTTTTCCTGAATCCACAATGAGATAAAAACTAGAATCCACCAGAAGAAAATTTGACAAAACGTCTGTGTTTATTAATAATAGTCTCATTTGCCTCTAATGGCTACAAAACATATAAATACTGAGAAAAACGTCTAAAAAGCCTAATTCGCACTAATTACGCTATTAGGTGACAAAATACCAAAATTTACCAAATATGACAAAATTGAGTTAAATACAGAATCATAAACTACTAATCTTAAGAGTCGTCCCAAAATCGACGAGACCTTATTCTGACTTTTAAACTAAAAGTTATTAAAGAAAAACAAATGTTACTATAAATAGCAAAAACACTATTTTCAGGGCCTTAACGAAGGAATTCACCTAAATTTAGGCATCAGTCATTGTTATGAGTCTAGATCAGAATGTCGTTTCCCTTCAACCTACCAAATTTCATGCAATTCCGATACTATTGCCTCAATGCCCTCTACAGGCACCCCCTTTGATCTTGTGTTGTGACTTCTAGCAACCTTGCTACTCCATGAAGGTATGTGCTGTCTATTCTACATCAGCACACAAACCATATATAGGTTTTTTTTTTCTTCAGTAAATCTAATTACTACCCACAATTTTGGGATCTTTTTTTTCCTTTAGGTGCCTTAAGCAATAACCTAAGTTGGATGAGCCTAGAGTCGACTCTAATCTACCCTCATGATAGTACTATATCTCTTTCTTTATAACCCCCTTAGGAGACTCTTTTTCTTAATTTCATGTTCAAATTGCTAACAACATATTGAATTATATGTCTACACTATTAATTGCTAACCAAATTGTCTAAGGAAAGGGAAAAACATATGCACAATTTCTTATGTATTGTACCTTAAATTCCTCATTATGTGCTTGTATTGGCTAATAAGTCACATGGTTTAAATTAATTGTTCTTAAAAAATATGACATTGTTGGAAAAAATTGTTGAATAGACTATTTTCATCAAAATATTAGGCGCATAGAATGCGTTCAAACTTATTTAGTTAGTTGGACTCTTTTTGAAAGTCGAGTTTGGCAAACTCGACTTTGGGCTGGAAAGCAAACACTATACGTTATGCAATACAAGTCACATCGAGTGAACAAACATTGAATTGTAGATACGCATCGAACAAGTTCATGAATCATGCGATATACATGTACAAATGTGTATTGTATGAATTGTATCATATCATACTATATATAGACATGTGAATTTAAATTTGGGTTTTTTTTTTTTTTTTTTTTGGTGGTTAAAATTTGTTCTTTGATTTAAGTCCAATAAATTGATAGACTTATTTTACACAAAATTATTTTGCTACTTGATTAAGCCCAGAGTAACATATCCATGAATTTTATTTTTCTAGAATAAAATTTGGATTGCACATTTTAAACTTCATTTTTTATATTTGCAAATTTATTTTCTGTGCTATAAATAAGGTGGTAAATGAAAATATAATCATTTTTTATTTATATTATTATTGTTATAACTGTAAGAAGCTAAAATGCAAGAAGAAATATTAAAAACAAAAGAACAAGAAGAAATAGTAAATGTTAATAATGAGGAAGAAAATTACTATGAAGAAATGATTTTGCAAGATGATGAACATAACGATAATATTACTTAAATGGAATTAATTGAACAAGATGGTGAATATGATGAGAAAGAAATTAGGGTAAATTACATATTTGATCCCTAACCTTTAAATTTTCTATCAATTTGGTCTCTGACCTTTTAATTATGTCAATTTGATCTTTAACATTTTGGTCATATGTCAATTGGGTCCAACAAGGTGTATGAAAACTTTAACGTGGATATTTTACCCTTTAATGTATGAAGACATATGTCATATGAAAATGTTCATGTTCAAAAGATTTAGTTAGATTTGTAAAATATTATCACATAAGTAGTGATTGTTAAATTAATCATTAGTTGGATATGTTCCTGTTAGGTTCTAAGACTCTAGGAACTAAATGTATTAGAACTTCATTTTGTATATGTTGGCAAACTATGATCAAAACAATGAGTCTAGGTTTAGGCTTGCCCAAAGTTTGTTTAAGTGTAAGTTTGAATCAAGTGTTTTGTAGGAATTTACTATGTAAAACTGCAAGGCTCAATCGATCGAAAGTAAGGCTCGATCAATCAAAACATGCAGTTCCAAAATTCTGCAAAAAAGTTTCAAACATAGCCCAAGCCCAATGAACATGTAGGGTTAAGTGTTTTACTCCTAATATAAAAGAAAAAACCCTAGCCACGTTTTAGATGTCTCTGAATAGTTGTGTGCTTGCTCTTATGTGAGATTTAAGAGGTGTTTACCTTAGAACACACAAAAAGCTCTACCAATATCAAGATTTGGTGGTGGTTTAGTTGCCGCATAAAGAACCTTCAAAGAACAACAAAACCTTTGAGAGGTGTCTCAAAGTCACAAGTAGGAGAAATTGTGTTGTAGCAGATTCAAGAAAGAAGATGTCCACAGATTCGGAGCTAGCACGTGGTCTTGGTAATAAGTTTTCTACTTGAGGTTGCATTAAGATGTTAGTGGTCTAAGACCTTTCGAAAAACTTCAATTCTTTCATAGTGGATCTATTTTTACCTTGAAGATATATAGTTAGGTCAAATCCTCCCCAAGTTTTTTTTACCAATTTAGTTTTCCTAGGTCATCAGTTCTTTGTATTCTTTATATTTTCTGCTTTATGTTTATTTGTGTTTAACCTAATCTTGAATAACAATCTTGTTAATCAATTTAGTTTAATATTAGGTTAAACATATTGTGACAAGGGGTCTAAAAACCTAACAGTTCCAAATTTATAATGAATATTTTTTTTATATGCATATTTATAAGTTTTTTTGGTATGTGTTTTACAATACACGACACAACGAATTCAATAATCGATTTACAATATAATTCACATTTTGACAACTATGATTGCATTTGTGGGGTTAATTTAATTGAAAATTTTAAGATATTGCAACTAATGAACCATACTTAAGTTTTGCCTCTAAGCAAAATTTTAATGCAATTTATAATCATTGAAGTTCATGCAACAAGATGTCCGCTATTAGAACGCTAATTTTTTTGATCCTTAAGCAACTACCGCATGAGTGTTGGCAAAATTATGTGAAACTATTCATTACATTCAGTGTAATACATTTTCCTTTCACATAAAAGTAAATATTTTAGGTGAGTCTCGTAAAAAAAAAAAAAAAAAAAAATCCATTTTTATGAAAGGTGTAGATGTAATGCACCAAGTAAACAATATATTTTCTCACAATTTATAATCAAGTGCAGATTTTCATTTAGAAGAACTTGATTTCATTATTAATTGGGTTTATAACATAAGTTAGGCAAAATATAGTTAAACCAAGAAAAAGTAAAATTTTAAAGATTATAAGTAAGCCAAATAAGTTGAAAATATGAATATTTCATTGAGACATTACTGTACATGATATTTTCCTTCTTCTTTTTAAACATCTATTTTACAATTTAAAAGTTAAAACATTTGTTAACTCGATAATCTATTGCTTTGATTCATGCTATTGTAATAAACCTTTTAAGTGCTATAAAAATCATAGAAACAATTTGCTTCTTTATATGAAATGGAATAATATTTAATAGATATGAATGGTAGTTTCTTTCTTGTAATTCTTTTTCTTTTCATACTTTCCATACTCAATTCTTACCCGGATTTATTATCCATGGATACCCATACTCGACTCGAACCTGATTTTAAAAAAAAAATGTTTAAAAAAAATCCAAACCATTTTAACTCAAAAACTAATCAATAACTTTATCTTAAAATATAATGATAATAATAATCAATAACTTTGAAATCAAATATACAAACATACCCATATCTCACAACACAAAGTACCAAAAAAACCTATATGCCATTAAAAAAAGTCTGAAAAAATTTTTTTAAAAAAATTGATAGAATTGAAAGATTGAAACGCCTTTTCAACAAAATAAAACGAAAATTTGAAATTATTTACGCTTACTGATAAAATTGTTTTTAAAATGGGGTAGAGTTCCAACACCCACCCTACAACTACTTTAACCCAATTTAGTCTTTCATTGAATCATTATAAAGTTTCTTTTTTCCATTAATTTTTTCACTTCCACACATTTGCATCGAAGTATTGTCAAGTTGTCATGTGAGTATACCCAAATCAAAAAAGAAACTTCCGTTTGGTTCGAGGAGTGGAAAAATGAGAAGATAGAAGAGATTTAGTTTTTTCTCATATGTGTTTGGTTGGAATGATGAAAAAGTAGAAAGATAAAAAATTCATTTGTTTAGTTGAGAAGAAAAGTGAAAAGATGGAAAATAAAGTTGATATGAATTTACAATTATATCTCTATTAAATAAAATAAAAGATAAAAAATTCATTTGTTTAGTTGAGAAGAAAAGTGAAAAGATGGAAAATAAAGTTGATATGAATTTACAATTATATCTCTATTAAATAAAATAAAAAATAAAACATTTTTTTACTAAAACATTGTGTAGTATTCATAGTACTTCCACACATCATTTAAAAAAAATAAAAATAAAAATAAAAAGAGGCATAAGAAAAGAAAAAGAAAAGAAAACTTGGAGAAGGGATAAGCAAAAAAGAAAAGAAAAGGAATGAACTTAGAAATTGAAAAAGACAAAATAAGCAAAGAAGAAAAGGATAAAAGAGTTCAAAATATCTTAACATTAGTTGCAGTAGTTTCAACCAAAACATAGCCAACTATTTTCATTTTAGCTTTCCTCCTTTTAGGAGGGTTGAATTTTTGTGGGCTTGGAAAGAAAACTTTTGAGACCCACCAATTTTCTCCCCTCTCTTCCCTTCCAACCAAACACACTCATCAGTCATTTTCTCTCCTCAATTTTCTATCCACCCTATTTTTACCCCAAACAAACATATCCTAAGAGACAGACATACATTGAAGAGAGAAAGAGAAAGAGGGGAGAAATAAATGAACAAGATGAAAATGTTGTAGGAACGAAGGCTGGGAGAAACAAAGAAAAAGAAGAAGATTTTGGCATTTGGATTTTTGGATGAAAGATTTTGTTTATATTGATCGGTTTTTTTTCTTCTCTTCGTTATGTTTGGATATTGGGAAAATACTGGCAAAACTAGCTTCATTCTATTCCCTCAATTTGATGAATTTTAAATATTAAAAAAGCAATCCATAAAAAATAAATTTTTTTTTTAAATTTTTTATTAGTATTTTTAGAATTTTTAATGTAAAATGCCTGTCATTTTTTGGTGTCTAATGGAACTTTTAAAACATATTGTAACAGAATGCCTAAATTGAATTAAATTGAAAATTTAAGTATTGAATTGAACGAAATTAAAGTTAGAGATCTGAAATGAATTATTATCAAAGTTAAAAGGTCATACTTGCATTTTTACCTATATATTAAGGAAAAAATTTCATAGAATGTAAAAGGATCATGTTAATAGATGCCCGTAGGGCGATTGGTTTTTTTTTTTTTTTTTTTTTTTTTTTTTCTTTTGAGAAAATCTTAGGGTAGTTGTTAATAAACCATAATAGGATATTTTTAACACCACTTTATGGGAAATGTATAAAATAAAAAACTATCAACAACATTTATTATTTTATCTTTCTCCTAATAAAATATTTCTAAAAATAGTTCCTAAACTAATTTCTTAGGGTATTGGCTAACATTTCCTAAGATAAAATTACTAAAATAGAGGCTTAAATGAAGAAATTCATGGTCGAAAAGCTACAAATTTCAACCTTTGCTCCTCCCATTGTTTCTTTCTTCTTCTTCTTCTTCTTCTTCTTTTTTTTTTTTTTCTTCACACTATTTCTTTTCAACTCACAGAATATAACTCAATTCCACCCCTTGTACTCTAGATTTTTATTACTATTTTTTCATTATCAACACCACTTAAATAGGGGAACGGTAGTCCCTTTATTCAAAGTAAGAGCATCCATGTTGGTGAAGTCATAAATTTAGTAATATGACTCCAAAAACAGCTATTTTATCTATTTTACCTTCTCACTTTACAAAATACCCAACATCAGTAATTTTATTTTAACTTTCAACATAATAAAATAATATAAGCAATACAATAAAATAATATAAGTAATACAATAAAATAATATTTTTATTACATATGAGCTATAGTGTGAACACGTGAATGAGCTACAATGTAGTGTGAACATGTTAATAATAGAAAGTAGTGTGAACATGTAAATAATAATACAAAGCAATGTGAACACATGAATAAAATAATAATTTTTTTCTACATATGAACTACAGTGCATAGCCAAAAGTAGTTGTGCATTGTAGTTGTGGAGCCAATTTATTTGGCTTTGACTCCACCAATGTAGTCATAGTTTTATAATTTGTGGTGCTAAAAATAGTAATATGGCTTTTTAGCACCACCAATAATAATGCTCTATGTGTCTACATTAGTTCCCTCCACTTTAAATTAACTTGACCCCAATTTTATATTTGCAGGCTCATCAACAATGTGGGCATTGTTATTTATCTTCTTTATTATAATCTAGAAAAGGGTTATAAAAACTTCCTATCTTATATTTAGAGCATCAGTATCAGCTGTTACAAAGTATGTCATTTTAACACATTAAAAAACTTACTTTATTATTTTAACATATCATTTTACAATACACCCTACATCACATGTTCAAATTTTCAATTCAATACATTAAAATAATATATATATATATATATATATAAAACACATTAAAATAATATTTACTTAAAACTCATCACAATACAAAACAATAAAAATTGTGCTTTTTGTGAACAGTAGGTTAGGAGAGGAAAGAGAGTATAATAAAAAAAAATAATACAAATTTTACAATTTGTGAAAAGTACTATTTGAAATAGTACTTTTCACCCATGCTAAAAGTTTTAGAATTTGAAACATTTGATGAGAGTGCCTTTTTGGTGTTTAGTGTGTCAAATGTAAAATATTTGGCATTTAACACACCTAATGCTAGTGCTCTTAAAAGTGTCAATATGTACCTCTCATTCCCCATATAATCCATCACTAAATTTTCTTTGTTGAAGATCTTCTCTCTCTCTCTCTCTTTCTCCTCTTTTTTATTAGCAACTTTCTTGTACTAAATATTATATGCTGGCCTCGAACTAATGGTGGAGCCAAGATTTTAGTTCCCGGGGGGGAGGGGGGGGGGGAGATTAAAATAGTATTAAAAGGACATTAAGTAATTTTTCTCTAATAATTGTGTGTTACTTATGGGGACCACTAATTGAATTGCCATGAAAAAAAAAAAAAAAAAAAAAACAACGGGATAAACAATATTTTCACAACAAATCATAAGTGATAAATTGTTACTGGTTCAAATTTCAATCCATCACTAAAATTACTTTTTTGATCACCAATAACAACCTATTACTTAAGATTTGTTGTGAAAGTATTGTTAAAATGTTGTGGACATAGAACTTCTCAAAACTAAAACAACTATAAATTCTACTATAAAAATCCCACAAACTGATGTGACAAGAATATATGACACTTAAAAAATATAATAAATAAATGTTTGAATGAATTTTTTTATGATTAATAACACATATTGTAAAATTTGTAGTATTCATGGCATTGCTCTCCAAGAAAAGTGTTGTGAATAGTAAACTGAAAATAGTGATTGAAAAAAAGGAACTATGAAATGTATGAAGATGTACGTGGTGGGATAAAACTAATAAGAATATTAAATATGGTGTAAAAGTGATATGATTTGGTATGTGGGAGAAGTTTTTTTTTCCTACTTTCATGGTGTTAAGGGTTTGTACATGTATTAAAGTGGAAGTCTTTTTTTTTTTGTCAGGGTAAAGTAACAAAGAATAATTCATAACATACCTACTTCAAGGATTTTTTTCAAGGACCCGGGGGGCAATCGCCCCCCCTCGACCCCCCTGGCCCTGCCCCTGCCTCAACCTCCTCCATTTAGCTCAAATTTTGTCCTCCATATCCTCCGCTACATTGTTTATTCCTGTAAGTTCAGGTAAGGGCACCAAATCTGGTGTGTGTTTTGAGCCCAAGCAAATGGTGACTTGCCAAAACCTCTATTAACAGTATGGTTAAAGGCAAAATTTGGTTGAGTTATAAAACAAGGTCCATTGCTTTGGCTTCTCTCCTAAGACACAATATGTATGAGATTGCTGAGAATTCAAGAAAGTATCAAATTGCTTCCATATATATGTTTATCTAAAAATGAGAGGGTACTTGGTATAAGGATCAAAGGTGATTAACTTAGGCACCCCATGGAAATAAACTACCTCTCTAAAGAACAGGTTGGTGACATGCACGATTTCCACCATCTTTTTTGTAAGTGTCGATACTGGAGCCCAAACTGACCGCCTGAGGATAAGAACTTGTTCTCTAGATGAGAATACTTATCCTCATTTGTTTACGCTAGTTGTGCTTGCAGCGTAGTGAACTTGTATATGGATTGAGATAGGTGTAATAGATAGGATTATTACATCATGCAATTCCTTTTTAATGGTTGTGATCAAATGTTAGGAATGTTACTTTTAATATTAGCCATTGGATCAAAGAAATTTAAAAAGTAAAAAAAAAATGTTAAAAGTTAGAAGAGGTAAAAGTGAAAAAGTTGAAATTTTTTGTGAAGAATTTTGGTGTATTGCACGGTGCACCGAATCCAAATCTCTTGTATATAGAGTAAATAAAGTGAATGGAGTATCCAACCAATCATTGGGATTTCTAAGATATCATTGGTCGCCTATATTTCATTACTTTAACCTAAGGTCATATTTTAAGTCTCTTGGGTCCTTTAACCTGAGCTTGGTCAAACTATGCCTTGAACCAGAAGTACAGATTTTAGAGGTTGATTACATGTAGGAAAGTGTTAAGTACTTTACAATAGCCATCAAATTACAATATCTCATTCTATTTATCCTTTCTAATATTATGCAATGCTAGATAAATAGAATACTTAAATCAATTTATTATTCTTTGTATGTTTATTTTGTTGTAAATTATGTATCTCCGAAGAAGTGTATATATATACATACATATATATATATATATATAGTTAGTTAGTTAGTTGCATGCTATGCTCCCGTGCAAAACTTGTTGATACATATATGCAGGAATGCCCCGAGTAGAATAAGACAGAGAAGACATGGTTTATAGCAGATCACGTCTTTTATATATATATATATATAGTCATACCTTTTTTTATGAACTAAAAATGGGTATAGTCATACCCATATATTTAAAGCAGATATCTTTTATTATTATTATTTTTTTAAAGTGACATCTTAATTTTAAATCATTCGATCATGCATACATATGTGTCTTGATAATCTGTATCAAAAAATCAATTCAAAATTTTATTTTACCTTTTCTCGTTATATTTTAGGCCGGCTGGGATTCTTTTCAAATAAGGAAAAATCTTGTTATACCTGTATACACTATTTTAAAATCTTATTTTAAAAACATAGTTTCAAATAAAATGGTAAAATGATTAAATCATGTTTTCAAATTACTATTTCACAATTTTAACTAAAATCATATTTTCAATATATAATTTTAATCTATATGACAATGTGTATAATTAATGAGTGTGCAATAGAAAGTGTATGCAGGAGGTGAAGGCACGCATTGGCTTTTGGGGGGGGACCCACACCACCAAATATCTACTCCCCTGTCCACTGTTAATTTTTATGGATTTCACTCTTCCCTTTGCTTTACGGTCCTAAAATTTAGTTTCTCACATCTGAACTTCACACCCAACAAAATACACATTTACTAAAAGCTGATAAATCCCAAGCTGCCAAGTTGCACTTTATTTTAATTTTAAATTTTTTTTTTTTTAATTCTAAGAAACCAAAAGTGCATGCACTATGTTTGTATGTGTCCAATTGTGAAAAACTATTGTGTATTGCTATACTGTTTATTTTTTCAAAGTTCATTTCTTTATTTCTCTCTTATCATGATCATTTTTTCCTTTCAAAAAATTGATCCTTTTCTACCATTGCCCTTCCCCCCCCCCCCCCCCCTCTCTCAAAGTTCTACATTTTTTTTTTCTAGAGGAAAATTTGATGGGAGATATTAGGTTTTTATAATAATTGTTTTTGTAAATATTTATAGAAAGTTGGAGAAATATTGCATGCTAATTTGAGTTTAGAAATATTATAATATTTTAAATTTGACACATAGTTATGACTAAAGTATAAATATGTAATTTGGCCCTCCCAAGTTAAAAATCTTGGTTATGCTTCTGAGTGTATGATTATCATTATCCATCAAATAAACTGATGATGTCTATTTTCATTATGACCGTAATGGAGCTCAAACATGTTGAGGAAATGGTTTTTTTTTTTTTTTTTCGTAGAAGGCCACACTTGATTTTAGCCTAAAAAAACCCAAGAAAGTTACGGCATCTGACGCAAAAGTATAAAGTTTAACATGAGGCGTAGCAGGTACTGGAAGAAATTATAAAGGGGTCCGAGGAAATCTTTTTCATAAGTTACTCTTTTTCTCGTTTTCATTCCTTTTATTTTTTTTATTTTTTATTTTCAACTCATAGCATTAGAGTATTAGGGAAACCTGTTGATCTCTTGGTTCTCATGCATCCACATAAGGATTCATTTCCTGCCTGATCCCCGAATAGATCGAGGAACAATTTTTAATTGTAAGAAGAGTAAAACATGTTATGTTGAAAGTGTTACTCTATTCACTTCATACCAAAGTGATGCCAATTTCGGATTAAAAGCAACAGAAGCAAAAAAGTAAAATCATAAAATAAATAAATGATCCAAACTAAGAGGCCTCAGATTGGTTTGGCTTTGCAAGGAACCATGCATGTGAAAGATGACTTATGAAGGATTTAATAGATGCTCTTCTTTAACATCTATAAAAGGGGACAATGGGCCAATGGCAATTACAAACCAATTCACATAGTACCATAATAGCAAGCCAAACATCAAATTCCATGGCTCAAACTATGAAAACCCTTCTTATGCCAATTCTTCTCCTAATGCTAATGGCAATAGTAGAGGCAACTCCTCCAGGTGTTGCGAAGAGCCCGAGCTATGCAAGATGCTTGATAAAGAAGTACAAGTATTGCTATAATCTGAAGCTTGTATGCCCCAAATCTTGCCCTCACCAATGCACGGTGGACTGTGTCTCTTGTAAATCAATATGTGTTGGTTACAAAAGCCCTCCTCCACCTCAAACTCCAACCCATTCACCTCCATCATATCCTCCTCCATCACCTCCTACAAAAACTCCCACACCTCCAACTGCTTCTACTCCACCCCCATCTCCTCCAACTTCTTCACCATCATCACCACCACCTCCTGCTCCCACAACTCCCACCCCTCCAACTACTTCCTCTCCACCTCCCTCTATTCCAAGTTCTCCAACACCACCTAGTCCTACCCCGCCTTCACCATCACCTCCACCATCAACACCTTCTCCAACACCTCCTGCTGCAACTCCTCCTTCATTTCCTACCCCATCTCCGCCGATTTCCTCCTCTCCTCCACCAACTCCAAAGACTGTCAAATGCAAGAATAAGAAATACCCTCAGTGTTACAATATGGAGCAAGTATGTCCCAGCTCATGCCCTGGTGGATGTGAGGTTGATTGTGTCACTTGCAAACCTGTTTGCAGTAAGTCTATTCATTAATACACTTTCCAATATTTATAGCCATGCTTTTTCATTTTTTCTTTTTAAGCTTATATACAATTTTCAAAAACTTTAGTTTATTGAGGTATAGTTATACTTTTATTCAACATATTTTTTTAAGCCCAATATGCAAAAATTAATAAATTTCCACAAAAAATATTATTTATCTAACATAATAAGGTTTTTTACTATTATTATTATTTTAATATATTTATCATTCGAGTGCCAATATTTCATAACAGTAAAAGAGTTAATTTTCTTTTGCACAAAACCATAGCTTTCTTGTGTTATATTTCTAAAATGATTTTATTCTCACAAATTTTGGAATGGACGATACCTTTTTAAAGTGATTTAGTGTAAGGCTGCAATATATATATATATATATATATATATATGGATTCAAAGTACACCTACTATTTATAGCAATACGATAATAATTCTTCTACATGTTAAATGATAGGCTGTGATAGGCCAGGAGCAGTTTGCCAAGATCCTCGATTTATAGGCGGGGATGGCATCACCTTCTACTTCCACGGCAAGAAAGATCGTGACTTTTGCCTTTTCTCGGACTCCAACCTCCATATTAATGCACACTTCATTGGCAAACGAAACCAGAACATGAAGAGGGACTTCACTTGGGTCCAATCCATTGCAATTCTCTTTGACAAACACCAACTTTTCATCGGTACACAAAAAACTGCCACATGGGAAGACTCCATTGATCGTCTCACCCTCACCTTCGACAACGAGCCTATTACCCTCACCGAAGTAGAAGGTGCTACGTGGCAATCCACAAGTTCTCCAAGTGTTTTTGTCAATAGGCTAGCTGACACTAACAGTGTCATGGTTGAAGTTGAAGGAAGCTTTAGGATCACAGCCAAGGTTGTGCCTATAACCAAAGAAGACTCTAGGATTCATAACTATGGTATAACCAAAGAGGATTCATTTGCTCATCTCGACCTTGGGTTCAAGTTTTTATCTCTGAGCAACGAAGTGAGTGGTGTTTTGGGCCAAACATACAGACCCGACTATGTGAGTCGTGTAAATATTGGAGCTACCATGCCTGTACTGGGAGGGGACAAGAATTTTGAAACTTCAAGCCTGTTTTCCACGGACTGTGCTGTTGCTAGGTTTGGTGGGTCTGACGGAGAAGCTTCTTTGGAGAATTTGGAGTTGCCCAGCTTGATCTGTGCTAGTGGGATTGATGGGCAAGGAGTTATATGCAGGAGATAAGGCTTATCTTTATATGTTCTAACCTTCAACTGTGATGATGAAAGTTCATAAACACAAAAACGAATAAAACTTTCAAGGCACTGGAGGTAAAAATGACACTTCAAGGTGCTATGTATTATCTTTTTTCTTTGTATTGAAATTGAAAAAAAAAATGAAACTTTTCTACTGAAATGTTTTATTTATTTAATTTATGAGTAACCTAAGGGAAAGTGACTGGAATGTGGGCAGAAATTTGTTATACTTGCATTATCACTTATTAAGAGCAACGCATATTGTTGAAAATTCCAGTTTAGATTCTTTTGTTTAATAATCGGTAGTGCAATTATTAATTTACTAGTAAATTATTCGTGATAATGTTGTAACGTTTTATATAAAATATTATTAGATAATGTTGTATAAGTATAATAACATAATTGTTATAAAACTTTATTTGTAATGAGTTGATTTTAAAAAGCAATAATTATAAACTATACACATATATCCATTATAATTATTCAATTAAAGTGATGAAAAAAAATAATAATACACATCCTAAACACCCACAATCAATCACATCATTTACAAAACTCACAACTCTACAATGTTCGACCTTAACATCAAAATAGTAATTGTCATTATCACTCAATATAAAATGCAAGACCCCCCTTCCTTAGTTGTAGCTAACTCATACATGTTAGAATTAGATGAAACAACAATGTTAAAGTTAGCTAGGTAGGTGTTGTCAAAAGATTGAATGTAAATAACATCATTTTTGGTGTGTGTATTTGACATATGATGACATGATGGACTATGAGTAGGTATATACAAAGGGATAGAAGTGCAAGAGGTGAAAATGGTGAATTAAAATGCAAAGAGATTTGTGTGTATGTGTGAGGGATGAAAAGTCTTGAAACATTAAACCAAAGGATACAAAGAATATTTATTACTTAATTTTTTCTTATCTTGAAAATATTTCAATTCTTTATGGGTAGAATGCGCCACTTTGCAAAACCTCATGCACGAATACTTTATACTTTTATTTTTATACTTTTATTTTGAAATAATTTCTAACTATTCCTTTTGGCCCTATAACACTCATCTTATGTTCAATTATATTATACATATCATTAAAAGGAAGAAAATAAAAAGAACCAAAATTATTTTGAATATACATAATTAAGAATATGAATATATATATATATATATATATATATGTAACCTAAATGAATTCACAATTATTTAATTATTTTGGCTAATTAAAGTGTACAATATCATGATAGGAAGAGGACAGAGCAAATTGATGTGGCACTTAATAATAAAAGTCTTATAAGGAAAACTGTAGAGAGAATTTTTCAAAATATGTGTTCTATTTTATGATGCTAGCCTATATTTTGGAAAATGTGAGAAAAGCTTAATGTGGAAGGGTTACACCTAGGTCATAATATGTAAAGTAATAAGTGGTCTAGGCTTTTCATAAGGTTTGGATTGATTTTAATTTAATTTTAAATTACAGTCCATCTTTTAAATAATAGAAAATATATATATATATATATATATATATTGGGGGAAATTAATCTTCAATGATGATTTGGCAATTTTACAACATTTGTTTTAGGGAAACATCTTAGGATTTCAATTGAGTTTAATTTCAATTGGCTCATAGTTTTGGAGGCCCTCTCAAGGATGGAGGAGAAAGCAAATGATGTCGTGAAAGCATGAAGAAAGCACACATGATACTCTCTTAATGGAACAGAAACTAAACTATTAGTTTCTAGTAGTAAACCTCAAATCCATGAGTGGTTTTCCTGAATCCACAAGAAGATTAAAACTAGAATCCACCATAAGAAAATTTGACAAAATATCTGTATTTATTGATAATAGTCCCATTTGCCTCTAATGACTACAAAATATCTAAATACTGAGAAAAATGTGTAAAACCCCTAATTTGCACTAATTACACAAGTAGGTGACAAAATACCGAAATTTATCAAAAATGGCAAAATTGAGTTAAATGTAGAATCATAAATTACTGACCTTAAAGGCCATTCCAAAATCGACGAAACTTTATTCTGACTTTTAAACTAAAAGTAATTAAGGAAAAACAAATGTTACTATTAATAGCAAAAACACTATTTTCGAGGCCTTAACGAAGGAATTCACCTAAATTTATGTGACACTCATTATTATGAGTCTAGATCAGAATGCCGTTTCCCTTCAACCTGCCAAATTTCATGCAATTCAGAATGTCGTTTCCCTTTGATCTTGCGTTGTGACTTCTGACAGCCCTACTACTCCATGAAGGCATGTGCTATCTATTCTACATCAGCACACAACCCACCTATATGTTTTTTTTTCTTCAGTAAATCTAATTACTACCCACAATTTTGGGATCTTTTTTTTCCTTTAGGTGCCTTAAGCAATAACCTAAATTGGATGAACCTAGAGTCGACTCTAATCCACCCTCATGATAGTATTAATCTCTTTCTTTATAACCCCCTTAGAAGACTCTTTTTCTTAATTTCATGTTCAAATTGCTAATAACATATTGAATTATATGTCTACACCATTAATTGCTAACCAAATTGTCTAAGGAAAGGGAAAAACATATATACAATTTCTTATGTATTGTACCTTAAATTCCTCATTATGTGCTTGTATTGGCTAATAAGTCACATGGTTTAAATTAATTGTTCTTAAAAAATATGACATTGTTTAAACTGCACTTGTCATTGCAACCATAGTTGTCAGTATTATACATTATGCAATACAAGTAGCATCGAGTGACTAAACATTGAATTGTAGATACGCATTGAACAAGTTCATGAATAGTGTGATATACATGTACAAATGTGTATTGTATGAATTGTATTATATCATACGATATATAGACATGTGAATTTAAATTTGGTTTTTTTTTTTTTGGGGGGGTTAAAATTTGTTCTTTGATTTAAATCCAATAAATTGATAGACTTATTTTACACAAATTATTTTGCTACTTGATTAAGCACAAAGTAACATATCCATGAATTTTATTTTTCTAGAATAAAATTTGGATTGCACATTTTAAACTTCATTTTTTATATTTGCAAATTTATTTTCTATGCTATGAATAAGGTGGTAAATGACAATATAATCATTCTTTATTTATATTATTGTTGTTATAACTGTAAGAAGCAAAAATGCAAGAAAAAATATTAAAAACAAAAGAACAAGAAGAAATAGTAAATGTTAATAATGAGGAAGAAAATATCAAAGAAGAAATGATTTTGCAAGATGATGAACATAATGATAATATTATTTAAATGAAATTAATTGAAAAAGATGGTGAATATGATGAGAAATAAATTAGGGTAAATTACACATTTGATCCCTAACCTTTAAATTTTTTATCAATTTGGTATTTGACCTTTTAATTGTGTCCATTTGATCTTTAACATTTTGGTCATATGTTAATTGGGTCCAACAAGGTGTATGAAAACTTTAACTAGATATTTTACCCTTTAACGTATGAAGATATATGTCATATGAAAGCGTTCATGTTCAAAAGATTTAGTTAGATTTGTAAAATATTATCACATAAGTAGTGATTGTTAAATTAATCATTAGTTGGATATGTTCCTGTTAGGTTCTAAGATTTTAGGAACTAAATTTATTAGAACTTCATTTTGTATATGTTGGTAAACCATGATCAAAACAATGAGTCTAGGTTTAGGCTTGCTCAAAGTTTGTTTAAGTGTAAGTTTGAATCGAGTGTTTTGCAGGAATTTACTATGTAAAACGTTTCTTCTGCAGAAAACACACAGTTTCTTCTGCAGAAAAGTTTCAAACATAGCCCAACCCCAATAAACCTGTAGGATCAAGTGTTTTACTCCTAATATAAAAGGAAAAACCCTAGCCATGTTTTAGATATATCTGAATAGTTGTTTGTTTGCTCTTGTGTGAGATTTAAAAGGTGTTGACCTTAGAACACACAAAAAGCTCTAACAATATCAAGATTTTGTGGTGGTTCAATTGCTGCATAAAGAGCCTTCAAAGAACAACAAAACCTTTGAGAGGTGTCTCAAAGTCACAAGTAGGAGAACTTGTGTTGTAGCAGATTCAAGAAAGTAGTCTATGAATTCGATGCTATCACGTGGTCGTGGTAGTAAGTTTTCTACTTAAGGTAGCATTAAGATGTTATTGGTCCTTTTGTAAAACTTCAATTCTTTCATAGTGGATCTGTTTTTACCTTGAAAATAGTTAAATCAAATCCTACTCAGGTTTTTTTTTATCAATTTGGTTTTCCTAGGTTATCAGTTCTTTGTGTTCTTTATATTTTCCACTTTATGTTTATTTGTGTTTAACCTAATCTTGAACAATAATCTTGTTAATCAATTTAGTTTAATATTTGGTTAAACATATTGTGACAAGGGGTCTAAAAACCTAACAATTCAAAATTTATAATAAATATATTTTATATGCATATTTATAATTTTTTTTTAGGTATGTGTTTTACAATACACAGCACAACGAATTCAATAATCGATTCACAATATAATTCACATGTTGACAACTATGATTGCAACAATGGGGTTAATTTAATTGAAAATTTTAAGGATTAAACAAACAAATTGCATAAGTGTTGAGCAAAGTTTGTTCAAGCAAATTGTGACCGAAGACAGAATTTGCCCTAGTTCATCTTTCTTGTGAAGAAGTTGCTATGTTTGTACACTGTAGGATTTTGTGACCAAGCATCTTTTTGATCTTCATCATGTGATGAACTGAAGAACTTTGCAGTCAACAACCTTCTCTAATTGGTGATTGAAGTCGCGTACTGGGATCCGTGCAATTGGTTAGTTACATACTGGGAGCCGTGCATTACAAGGAGAGATTATCACTGTAGAACAAGTCCAATTGGGTATTGGGGTAAGGGTTCAACTGTAAGTTGGTATAAGGTACTAGGATTCCTTTATTTGTAACCGCTTGTGTTAATAATAGTGGATTCTCGGGAATGGTTATCTTAAAATCATTCAGTGGAGTTTTTGCCGTGTAGGTTTTCCTTATTCATAAACAAATCATTGTGTCAATTTTTTTTCCACTGCTTACTTAGTTTATTGATGATTTGTTTGTGCTACCACACGTTTGCATGTTAATTTGATTAATTAATAAATTTGGCTAATTAACCAATTAATTTATCACAAGGGGTCAATTTGTTTTTGGCCTATCAAACCTAATTATGAATGTTTAAATTTATTTTTTGTGATAGGTAACATGTCAATTTGTAATCCTATAGTAAATTTGTGTTATCCTTAGAATCACTAATAATAATAAAAAAGGTAAACAACCATTACACACACACACACCTACACATATATAAATACATATATATATACACATACACACATATATAATTTTATAAAATTTTGAGCCTTTTATAATAGGGGACAATGCATTTTTCTTAGGAATAAAATTTTGAGCCGTTTGTGGGGGGCAGCCTTAGGCCAGCCCTGCAGGGGCATGGGTCTATAATTTGAAAATTTTGAAAATGACACCAAATTCAAAGTCCAACCATTGGATGGGAAGAGCATGGTAAAGAATGGGCATTGGTGAAATTAGGGTGTGATTGGATGGTTTGATTGTGAGAGCGGGCCGATCAAAGTATGGGTGCACGACATGTAACCTTTATGTGCCAATTTAGATTCCAATTCTTACCGTTGGATTTGCATAGCATGGTAAAATATTGGTGTTGATGAAATTTAAGCTCAATTGAACAACCAGATCGAGCTCAAATTAAACCATTTTCACATATAAGCAAACCCATCATTTGTTTTAATATTTAATAGATGAACTATATTGTTATTTTATAGTATTTGATATAGCTCATTGTGGAGATTTCAGTTTATGAATTATATCTAATTTATTTCATTAATTAACCTATGTATTTCATATACATACTCCTATTTATTCTTGTTTATTATAAAAAACTAGTCGCTAACTCGTGCGATGCACGGGAATAGACTTTGGATGAGTTTTAGGGGGAAAAAATCATTATTTTTTAGTTGGAGTAGTAAGCAAAAATGCATAAAATTTATATATATATATATATATATATATTGAAAGAGATAGCTCAAAGTTTTATTAGTTAGACAGAAGAAAGAAATATTGTTTTATTTATTAGTTTTTTGTGGGAAGGAATAAGAGACATAATGTTGAATCTCTAATTTAATTTGTGTTGTATATATAGGTATATAAAATATATATTAATATATATACTAAAAGGTGGTTATTGAAATGTCATAACTCTTTGTATTAGATATACCAAAAGGTGCCTATTGAATGAAAATGTACTTATTAACTAAAAATATGTTTATTGAATGAAAAGGAACCTATGTAAATAAGTATGGAATGGTGTTTGTAAATCAAGCACCTTCCAAAAAGCTTCATTTTTCACTTTTGCAAAAATATACCACTACCCACGGGACTATCTCAAGAGAGTTGATACTAAATAGAAACACGTTTTGATAATATCTCTGAATTTTTTTGAAGTTACCGCTAATTTTATATATAAATAAATAGATATAAATATTTATTTATGCATTTATGTGTTTATTAGGCAAAACTTAAATAACTTGTTAAAAACTTTAAGATTTATAATAGTCAATATACTTCAATATTATCAATAAAAATTTATGTACAATTATAATTATTATTATAAACTAAAAGGCTAAAAGCACCTATTTCCAGACTATCACTGAAAACAACAAAAAAATCTTACACGTCGATCTTACAAGTATTATATTTATATTATTTTAAAAAATAGTTCATAATAATAATAATAAACTAAAAGGCTAAAAGCACAGTTTATATTATTATAAACTAAAAGGCTAAAAAAGTTAAAAAGGAAACCCAAACTACACATCTAGGTAAAGCAACATGAAGAGGAACAAAAAAAAGAAAGAAGAAGAACGGCGGGATGATGTCAAGGTACCAGTACGAAAAATTCCGTCTCTTTCTCACCGTATCTTTTGTAACTATCTCTTCTTGCCTCTTTATTTTTCTTTTTCTTTTCCCCATAGTCAAATCCTTTGTTATCCCACTCTTGTAGTAGTGCTCTTTTCTACACAGATCCTTCTCTTGTAGTATTGCTCTTTGTTATCTTTCTCTTATGTTCTCTTCAATTAGTTAAGCCATTCAGTAATGGAAGTTGTGGAGATTTGTGGGTTGGAGTAAATTGGCCTTGGACCACCAAAGAAATGTTTCAAAGTTGTGGACAAGAAAATAATTTCAGAGAGAGTGAGAGGGAGGGAAGAGCTTTGTGGGTATGGTGGGTTTTGATTGAGGAATTTTTGTTTTTGATGGAAGAAGTGGTGTCTTTGGATGGAAGGTGGGCTTTGCCGTGGGACTGAGGAAGCAGCGTTGGGGGAGAAAAGTTTATTGGGTTTTAGAAAAGCTATATTTTCATTTTATGTTTTTTTTTAATATATTTTTTTTAAATATTGTGCCGACGTGGAAAATTGTGGGAGTTTCAGATGTTTTGATTATATATATATATATATAAATTATACTAATTGTTTAAACTTTAAACCTTATAAACTTCAAACCACATGCCGCTACATATATTTTAAAATTTAAATTAACGAAAAAAAAATTCTTATAACACGCAATTGCTTATAAAACTTTTTTTTTTTTATGAGCTTAGAATGATAGAAATCTTTTATTAAATGCCAAATATAGTCATACAAAGTAAACTAGTGCATACACTAGCGTGGGTGGGACATTCACTACGTGCAGTGTAGTCCTAAATAAAACACCACAGAGAGCCATTAAGACCAAAAGAAAGTCAGCTCCATGCCCAACACCACTATATAATCTATATATATATATATATATATATAACCAAAGTTTTTAAAGCTCCCACAATTTTCCACGTCAAAAATACTTATATAAATAATAATAAATCTTTTTTTTTCCACAAAATACAAATTACAAACCCGATCCTAAATGCAGAAATCAGCTGCAAACAAAAAGCCACACCCACAGTTCAAAATCCATCAAACAACTAACCAACCATTATAAATCCGTATCAAATCCAAAGACACAACCTCTACCAAATCTCCCTCTTGTCCCTTCACCTAAAACGCACACCATCAGCCACCCCTAATTGTCTCTCTTTTGCTCAAAACTTCCACACCCAAAACTCCCAATGAGAAATCAATGTGTAGGTGGCTATCGCTGCTCTAGTCGACGTCATTGAGAGGCTTGCTATGGGTTAGTTAGAGACATAGAGATGTGGCTTTTCATTGGGTTTGAGGGTGTGGATCGAAGGTTGGGTTGTATTGTGGTGGTTGTCTACTTTGGCAGTTGGGTTGTATGCGTTTGCTGCAATGTGGGTTAAGTTTTCCCCTTCTTCTTTTTTGGGTTATGGCTGTACTGGATATTAGCTGATGGTGGTTGAGATGAGATTGGTGTTTGTGGAGATTGGAGCAAATTTGGTCAGATTTTTAGATTTGGGTTTTCGGTTGGCTATCATAACCTTTTTTTTTTCCCCTTATGGATCTGAATTTTGGGTGGTTGTCAATGGTGGGTTATGTGCGTAGTTGTGTAATTGTGCTTGCATTTTGGTGGGTTTTGAGAACAATGGGATTTTTATTTATATTTTATTGAAAAACAAACACTAAAAAATGATTTCTAAAACATTTCCAATTATGCAACTAAGTACCGTAAAATGAACACATTTTACTAAAAATATTTTACATGTAAAATATTATACATTATAAAATATTTTATTAAGAGCAACAAAAAGCGTAAACATAATGGAAAACTTTCATTTGTTATATATTTTTGTTCTTTTAACATTTTTGCAATAGTTGATATTGTTCAATTTTCCTTTAATCAAACGTGATTCCAGTTTTTGAGTATGTTGTATCATATTATAAGTAGAAAGCCAGCCTATTCATTTTAAAGTGAATTTTTAAGCAAAGTAAATATATATTATTTTTCTCAAATTATTCCATGTATTGCACGGGTTAGCAATTATGTACAATCAAAGTGAAAGAGACAAATAGTTGTTAACATCTACTTACACAATAATTTTCTTGTACATTGCACGTGTTAGCAACTAGTTTCTTATAAACTTTAAACCTTGGCGTCATACATCCATCAATTCCCTTTTCCCTCAAAAATTTTTCCACTTTTCCCTCTTAACACTCCCTACTCCCAACTCAATCGGAACACAATTCCCCTTTCCCTCTGAGGCTCCGTTTGGGAGGAGGAAATGAAATGAAATGAAATAAAAGGAATATTTTTAGAATACCCTCCTCTTGTTTAGGAGTTTTAATGGAGGGAGTGAAATGTCCATTCCCTTGTTTGGGAGTTTAAGTGGGAGGGAATAGAATGGTTAGGAGGGAATGCTCATTCCTCCCTTTTTCCCTCAAAACCTCAAATTTTTGTTCCCCTCAAAATTGGGAGAAATGGGAGGGACTAAATTTAGGTTTAATGAAATTTTAGTTAAAATCCCTAAAATACCCCTTTAATATCAGCCTTTTTTTTTTCTCATTTAGCTGTAAGAAAAATAAAACTATAATTCTTGTACAATATTGTCCGTCCTTTACAAAGTGAAGCTGCTGCCGCTGGTCTTTTTTTTTTTTTTTTTTTTTGTCTGCTGCAATTTTTAGTTATTGCTCAAACCAAGTATGTTTATCTTTTTCTTTTTCTTTTCAGTTGTTTGCTAGTCTTTTCTTTTTCTTTTTTTTTTATGAACTATTTGCTAGTGAATCATGAGAGTGATATATAGTGTTTTTGTACACCTAAAAACCAAAACAAACTACATTCTGTACAACTAAAAACCTTGAAAGTGAAAAGAAATGAAAAAACCTTGAAAGTGAAGAGAAACGAAAACTGCTGTTACCTGTACAGCTAAAAAAAAATTGTATTTAGAAATTTGAAAGTGAGAATTTTTGGAAAACTGCTGCAGAACTGCTGTGAATTTGAAATTGAGAACCACTGGAGAACTCAAATTTGCTTTTTACTCTGTTTCCTCTTTGATTCTTCTGTTATTTACGAAGCAAGTGGTGTGTTACACTTGCAGTTTTAAGTCAACCATCCAATTAGTTAATAGCTCCAAGGCTTCACCACGTGTATGGTTAAGAGGAAATGTCTACAAAAGCTAGTGTACAAGTTTAGAAAAAAGACAAGTGTGTGGTTAAGAAAAAAACAAGAGTAAAAAAAATTTAAATGAGAAGAAACTAGAAAGTAATGCACTGTTGTGGAAAATCATACACTGAGTTAGCATAGAAATTTATTTTTTTACTATTAATGCTGAACATGAAAATGATTCAGCCTAGGACCGAGTAACATGACTCTGCCAAACTCAAATCAAGGCATTTCATTGAATATATTCTTAGCCAAAAATAATTCAAACAAATTTATTGCCCACTACTTATTCATGAAATCACAACAGAATTCTTGCAATTCAAATAATAAAACCAATATCAAACCAAGATAGTTCCCTTTTCTATCCATCAATCTATGTTATAATTTATCAACGTCAATTCCCTTTCTGTCTAAACAAAATATATACATAATATATTTTATGCATTTGTTACAACTTATTAAGATGTTAAAGCTAGTGTACAAGGACAGGTGTGTGGTTAAGAAAAAAAAACAAGAGTAAAAAAAAAATTTTAAATGAGAAGAAAGTAAAATGAAAAGTATTTTAATTAAAATAATAGTAGTTTAGAACTTAAATAAGTTGAAGTAGATTATTTTTAATATAAATTTTTTTATGCCACTTTGTGATATATACTTTATACCACTTTGTCTGCTACTATTAAAGTATTTGACATATTACTCCTCAAAAAAAGTATGAAACCCTCTTTCTCTTTGCTGCCATGGCTGTGAATCTAGTGTTATTGTGGGATGTCTGCAAGACAATAGTGGTGAAAGAATCATTATTAGTTGCATTGGGAACTTTGATGGCATGAGCATAAAGTACCCAATGCTACTAATAATGATTGAGACATATGAAGATGAAAGGTTATAAACATTAAATGATACTATTTTTTTAGAACATGTGCCCATAATTTTCTAAGTTAGACTAATAACATAATTATTTTTTTTACTTAGATGGATTTGAATGATGAGGTACTTAAGACCATAATTTTTTCGGACTTTATGCGGAAACTAGCCTTGGTTCATGCTACATGCCGTTATTTGTGTTACATTGTCCATCAAAGGCAACGACTAAAAGGAAGACGTGTTCCCACATTCTTACACAATCAACCATAGAAATACAAAAAGTTCGTGATGAACTAATTTCTAGACTTAGGAATAGTGAAAAATGCTATGATGTAATACACATGGGTCTACAAGCTTTTCAAGGTTTGTGTGACATTTTGCGGAGAAATGGTGATCTTCAAGACACACAGTGTGCCACGGTTGAAGATCAAGTGGCAAGTTTCTTCACATGCTTGCACATAATTAGATGACTCGTACAATGTCCTTCTTTTTTTGTCATTCCAATGAGACCATTAGTCGCCATTTTCATAACGTGTTAAGATCAATAATTATGTTAGAGGATTAATTCCTTCGACAAACTGATGGAACCCAAGTGCCACTTGAAATACTACAAAGTAGTAGGTTCAACCCATATTTTAAGGTAAATATATCATGCATATAATTTATATTTGATAGTAGTTTAGTACAAATATATTTTAAGGTAAATGTTTTTGAGAGATAATGTTAATCTCAGGATTGTATTAGGGCACTTGATGGAACACATGTTCATGTCAAAGTGTCTAATGAGGATGCACTAAGATATCGGGGTAGGAAGGGTTACACAACACAAAATGTGTTGGCGGCATGCTCATTTGATTTAAAATTCACATATGTATTACTAGATTGGGAAGGAACTGCTTCAGATTCAAGAATAATAAAGAGTGCTTTAACTAGAAACGATAATTTGAAAATCCCACAAGTAAATTTAATTCAAATATGTATTAGGATGTATTATTTATAATTAAAAAAATTTGTAGTATATAATTAATGGTTGTTATTGTTTATTAGGTAAATATTATCTTGTTGATGTGGGATACATGAATAGAAGTCGTCTAATTGCACCTTATAGGGGAGTGCGTTATCATTTAAAAGAGTACTCTGTTCGTCCTCCTGAAAATGCTAAAGAAATATTTAATTTGCGACATGCGTCATTGTACATTGCTATTGAAAGAGCATTTGGTGTACTTAAAAAGAGATTTCCTATCATAGCAAGTACTATAGAGCCTAATTATTGTGTTGACACCCAAAATGAAATCATTTTAGCATGTTGCATACTTCATAATTATTTAATGGGTGTCGATCCTGATGAAAGTCTTATTGCTGAAGTTGATGAAGAGGTTTTGCATTCTCATCGTGAACGTGTGGCCCCTACTCCATGAGAAGATGATGAGGATGCTAGGCAAGGAGATATTATAAGAGATTCTATAGCATTAGCCATGTGGCAAAACTATATCCAAATGTGATAGCTTTTGTGTTTATTGTTGTCATGTCGTTTAAGACTATACTATGTTTCAATTACTTAGACCTAAATGTTATGCAAATTTCTATTTTTATTTTGATATTGCTCTCTATCTTTTGATAATTAATATTAATATTTACATAATGTTTTATATGTGTTTTTTGTCCTATTAATTATAGCATGAGTAAGATATCAAAGAAGAATAGTGGAGATCCAAGCAAAGAAGTACAATGGAGTAGTGTTATGGATGATGCTTTAGTGGATGCTTTTTTACATCAGGTGATCATAGGTGGTAGAGTTAATGGAACTTTTACCTCTAAGGCATATGATGACATAGTAAAAGAGTTGGTTAAAAAATTTGACATGGAGATTAACAAGGATAAGGTGAAAAATCGACAGAAGACACTGAAGAAGAATTTTCATGAATGCTATGACATATTTAAAGATGGATTGAGTGGTTTTGGATGGAATGATTCTTTAAATATGTGGACAGCTGAACCAGAAGTTTGAGAGCCACTCATAGCGGTAAATTACCATTTTTTGTGAGTTTAATTTTGTATTACATAATTATATCTGTTGTTTAACCATTTGTCTTCGTTTGTAACGGTCTAAACTTGCAACCAAGAAATAGATGACAATTACCTATACCCAATTACTCTAAGATGGCACAACTTTGGGCTAAAGATAGAGCAAAAAGTGATCATGCTGAAACTACAAAGAAGAAACGTGTTAGGTATGCTACATCAACCACTATTGATGAGATTGATAATTTGATATCTCAAAATGAAGTTTCTTTGGAGAACTTTGAAGTGGAAGATGATCAGAGGTCACCAGAAATTAATGTTGCACGTTCTTGAGTGTCATCACAAGATGTAATGTCTTCTAAAAGCAAGAAAAGGCAACTGGCAGAAGATGATGAACTCGGGAATGTAATTTCCCAGTCATTTGATAATGTATCAAAGGCAATTGATAAGGCGACTGAGGTTATGGCGAAGTGCTTTTCAAAGTCATATGGAGTAGAAGTTCACGCAACTTTGGGCGTATTGGACTTAGATCCAATATCAAAGACTGAGACCTACATATTTTTGATGGAAAATCCAACATATAAAGAGATGTTCTTTGGTTGCCCAGATCATGAGCGCAAATATGTCTTATTGACACTGATGTCTAGGCCTAAAAATTAAAAAAGTGTGTGATTTTTTGGCTAACCTTAGTTTTGGAATGGATTATGTTATTTTGTTTTGTTTTGGCATGATTCATTACCGAAGTTTTTTTTTTTTAAAGATATTTGTTTGCATTGTTAGACAATATTTATTTTGTTGAGAATAACTATGTGATGCGTGAATTAATTTACAACATAGAAATATACATAACTTGTTTTTTAGCTACAATAATTTTTTTTTTCCTTAATGAAATTGGGAGATGGAGATGTATTAAATTATCAAATCCATTGTAAAGCACACCAGCCAAAAAAGATCCAATCTAAAACTAGCAGCCCCTAAAAAAAATTTGCAAATTGAAATAAAGAAATTGTACTATTGTCAATTTTTCATGCTATTATCTTCATCTGTTAAATTATTGATTAGTGTGATACAATCTATTCACCTTGACAAAACAATATTGTAATTCAATAATCTAACACATACCCAATTGTGGCTAACTAGTTTCACATCATCCACTAAATACTAAGCATTTCAAAGCAATTATAAGTTCTCATTGATTTTTTTTATGTTCTTTAAAAAGAAAGGTATAATAGTAATGTTATTATAAAATGATTCCATTTCATTCCTTCTAATGTCACTCCTAAATGGTGTTACTTACTTTCCATTCCATTTCTTTATTTTATAACATCCAAACAAGATTTTTAAATCACATTCCATTCTTTTCCCTACTAAATTCATTCCATTCCTTTAATGATCATTCCATTTCATTCTTTTATAAACTCCCAAACGGACCCTAAATATTTTCACTTTTCCCTCTAACACTCCCAACTCACGCCAACTGACAACACGCAACTGCACGGCAAGACCAAATAGACCTTCAATGCCTTGTTTGCCCGCAACCTACCCAAAAACCCTTCAGCACTCACCTCTATTGTCTAAACCCCTATATAAACCCCGAAAATTAACTCAATCAAACAGAACAGAACCCAGTAATAAACCCAAAAGAACCTGGGCAGCGGCGGCAGAGCAGTAGCAGAATCAGAAATTTGAACCCCAAAGGTCTCTCAAAATTATTATTATTTTTTTAATAAAACAACTATCCTGATAAATATGAATTTATTTAACATATTATTGGAGTTTTTTGCATTGGATTAAACTTTTGGATCAAATTATCTACACATTGATTGAGAAGGGAAGCCATGTGCAGAGCAATGCATGCGTTAATTGTTCATCACCTAACTTATGTTGTTGATACTTTTTTAAATAGTTTTAATCTGCAATCATATTGAGAACGTTCCTAACCAACCAGCCCTTCCATTGAATGATTAATATGCCCTTCAATAATCTATCTCATAAATCTAAATTTCAAATGTGTCTTAGGCATTTACATTGTGTATCTTCAATCTTGTAACTGTTTTATGCAATTATTCTGTTCTGTGATTCACATTGTGTATCTTCAATCTTTTAACTGTTTAATGCAATTATTCTGTTCTTTTTATGCTGCTTTGTTGCATGTGTTTGATAAAAGGTAGGATTTTCACAACATTTATGTGTTATAGATCTAGATTGTGCTTCTTTGTTTATACGGAAAATAGAATAAGGTGTTGGATTAAATAGACCCTTTTAGTTAGAGGGCCATGAATCAATATGATCATTGTGACTGTATGCTCCAACTAATTAAAGTCAATATGATATGCGCTATTGATACGTGCTAATAATTGTTTATTGTTATCGTTTGTAACAAATGTTGTATAAGGAGTAACTGCATGCTTTAAAAGTCAAATCTTCTGATAGAAAAATTGATTGTAGGTATTTAAAAAGAATGTTGTGGCGAATCATTTAATTGAGTCGAGTCAATAGCTTGAGAATCTTGAAATTATTGCGCAGATTTGTGGCATAATATGAATCCTTGTTTTCAGTTGTGATTTCCATTCCATGGCCAGTGAAGCATAACATGCAAGTATGCAATAAGTCAATGACTTTTTTAGAATTGTTGATGCACTTTTATTATAATTTCTGTAGATTATTGTTTGGATCTTGCATTCAAGCTCTGATTTTAACTTGTTCAATCTTGTATTTATCTATCTTTTACTTAAAATTTATGATTTTGAGTGAATTCTCTTTTACTCATTTTATGGGAAAACCAATATAAATAACAATTGAATCATGTAAACCCCTCTGACCCTTTTTTTTTTCCTTTTGGTTTTGGAATGAGGATTCCATTTTTCTGCATATGTATAAAACATAAACTGGCAGAGAGAATAATAGAGAATACCTCATTAGTATGTAGGGAGTTTTAGACCCATGAAGGGGAGGCAGTAGAAGTTCAGTAATAAAATGGACAAGCTTGATACTGTCTTCAGTTGCCCCTTCTGCAAGCAGATGCTGCACGCAGATTGAACAATCAACTTTGTGACATTGCCATAAATTGGGCCGGTGGATTACATCATGCCAAGAAGTGCGAGGCATCTGGATTTTGTTACATCAATGACTTGGTTTTGGGAATCTTGGAGCTTCTCAAACATCAAGCCCGTGTTTTGTATATAGATATAGACGTCCATCATGGGGATGGTGTAGAAGAAGCCTTTTATTTCACTGACAGGTAGGATAACCATCGTATTAGTTGATGAATTTGGATTAGGAAAGGTATACTAAAGCTATTGGGAACATTGAATTAGTTAAATGATTAATTTACACAGTATAGCTTTACAGCTAACAATGCTAAATGATTAGTTTTCTTCTAAATTCTTTATGCAGTGATATGTGATCAGTCTCTCACTGTGTCGATATGACCTGCTAGGTGTAGGTTTTGCCTTGCTTGAAAAGTAACAAGTGCAAACTGTTACATCTATGATGTTAAAATCATATGTTGATAGGAACTAAACCACAACTTGCTTATGAGAAATTACTTGGGAAATTAGACCACAGCTTGAATCAAGAAAATATGGGTTCAACATGGGTGATAAAAGTAGAGTACTGTATGAATCAATGGGCATGAATACACAATCAATATGATATACACAGTCAAGATGAATACACAATCTGATTGTATTAAAGTCTGAGATTATTTCAATGACTTGATCCATTCAAAGTTTGTAGTCAAAATTATTTTCAATTGCATGCTCCATTTGTCATGACTTATTTCACATTCCCTCTTACAATTTTGATTTGTCTATAATGAGCCATCCACGTGGTCAAGAATTAAAAGTCTTTGAATGCCAATTTTTGAACAAAGGATTGAGATGTGCTGTATGTTTACATGTTCATACTTGTAGATGTTGATAAAGAGGGGAGCATAGAATATTATTTTTCCAACAATAATTTTGAAATTCAAGACCATATTTGGATTGAGCAACTTATATATATATATAAACACTTTTGTTTTCACAAACTTAACCGGTAATTATTTTATTCCTTATTTCTTTTCCTCTTAACTTAATTATAGAAAATTTTGGATCATGATGATTATTTATGGCTGTTTCTTATGCTTCTTCTTTTTGGGAAGCCTTCATGCCATTTATTGTATAATTTCAATCTTTTCAGATTATAAATAGCTTGGTTTTACAAGCCCCTACTAACAATATACATAATTTTATAACTCTATTAGCCCATTTTTTTACCTGACCTTCTTACAGGGTCTTTTAAATTCAAGCCTCTTTTTTTTTTTTTTTTTTTTTTTTTTTTGAGAATGCTTCCATAGTAGTTCTAATTCAAATATTCTGTTCTCATTTCTCTTCTGATTATGGTCTTGACTTACAATAGATCAGCTGCCTGTGGAGTCTTCCTCTTTCGTGACTGTTACTTGTATCTGTAGATCAGTTGAATTTCCCACTGACCGGTTGTTTGAGGAAATCTTAAGAGTATTGAAGCCTGGTGGGACAATCCTAGTTCATAAGAATCCTCAATCTACTGTTGGAGAAACAGATAAGGTAATTAGTTTGAAGTTTTGTGATTATATGAAATTAGTTTGAAGTGATAGATTTTAATAGGATTTTCTTACAGATAACCTCTGCTCTTGAGTGCAAGTTACTGTTGGCAGGTTTCTTAGAAGTGGGAGTTCTCAAATCAACGGTTCCATCAGAAGTTCAGTCTTTTGGGGTAAGTTTCTGTCTCTAAGCCTGTTTAAAGTGGTACTATTTTGTTCTCTACCCCCTCAATGCAACCCTTTCTAAAAATTGGAGATTTTAAGATGTATATATCATATGGTAAGGAATTTGGCTTTGTTTCCAAAATTGATTATAACTGCATAGCTCCAAAGGCCATGTACTTTATTATTCTTTGATCCGTGAAGGTGAACCTAGTATATGCAAATCTTATGGTGCTTTGATGCTTGAACTTCAAATGTCTTCCAAAGTAATAAATAGATAATGAAATCAAAGCCTAATGAAGTTCTTCTATAATTGCTATGATCTAAATTTATTTGGTTATATTTTCTCATTTTTCCATATGAACCAGCAGTCCATAGGAGTCGCAAGCTGTCAGCCTTTAGCAATAAAAATGACAAATGCTACCTAAAAATCTGCCAAGCAAAATGTTTACCTTTTTCCTCTATGAGATTGGCAGTCCTATACTATGTTGCAATCTTCACACTTGTACTTTTTTTAAAAAATTGTAAAAGGTTTGGTGTTGCTTCTTACAAAATGGCTGAAGCATAAGTATTGATTTTCTTTGCAATTTGCAGGCCTTGATATTGTTTGCAGAAGCTTTGCTGAAAAAGCAGTAAAGAGTGTGGTTTTTGTTCCAATCCGGTATGAAACTTAGCTCATGTTTGTTTAAAATTGACTTATGAAGATTTACTGTCTACACCATCAATGTTAGTTATGATTAACACAATGCTTTAAATGATGTAGATAAAATGACAGTCGATAAATCTTGGATGCATCTTTCTACTAGATCGTGCACTGAGTATATTAATGGAGTTGAAAACTTTCTTGAGTATGCATTTAAACATTCAATAGATGGAGATATGAAAATCAACTGTCCGTGTATTGATTGTAGCAACAGGTATCGTAGGACTCGAGATGAGGTCCAATATCATCTTTTATTTAGGGGTATAAGGAGAGATTATACTACTTGGTACCTTCATGGGGAAGGTGATAGTGAAGAGGAAGGTGATAGTGAAGTGGAAGGTGATGATGATGATGGTATGCTATATGCTGATATGTTTGATATGATCAAGGGTGCTTATCCACAAGTGGTGCGTGGCAGGGAATCAAGTGGAAATGAACCACAAGAGCCCACATTCCGGTTCCAAGATTGGGCAAGTGTCTTGTTTAATCTATGTTGCACCATTTTTTCTGCATATGCATAAAACATAAACTGGCTAAGAGAATAATAGAGAATACCTCATTAGTATGTAGGGAGTTTTAGACCCATGAAGGGGAGGGAGTAGAAGTTCAATAATAAAATGGACAAGCTTGATACTGTCTTCAGTTACCCCTTCTGCAATCATGGAACTAGTTTCGAATGCTGTATGTTAGTATTTTTATTAAAATTCATTTCCCTTTGGTACATGATGTTCTGAAGACAGTTTCCATCTTGTTGAGTTTTTGTCTCTCTTGTTATGCACATTTTGCTGAGATTGTTCACGACACATGCAAATTTTAAGAAGTTGTATTTCTTGTGTACTTGGGTTGTGCTTTATGCTTATTGAATGCTTCATTTACCTATTAAAAAAAAAAATTGAGAAGTTATGAAAATGGGGCAGCTCAAATTCTAGTTAAAATCTATCAACTGGATGTCCATATTTTATATCTATTGAATTGTTGTATCATACCCTATTGAAATTAATGAAATCATTGTGTTATTTTTGGAGGGAAAAATAATTCTTCTAGCTTTTTTTTCATGGTATAATTTTCATTAATTAGATAATGTGTTATTTTTGTATGCAACTTATACCAAATTTTTAATTTTTGTTATCAACTTTAGTTTTTTTTTTTTTTTTTTTTTTTTTGATTTTCCACGTGGTTTTTATTTATGTGTAGGAAAAAATGGATGCCATAAAGGCCAACGCTGTTTCTGAAGGTACTAAGACAAATGATTATCAGAACTTTTGTGAAGTGGTTGGTGAACCAAGTCATGGTCGTATTCTTGGCATGGGAATAGGTATTAAGGCTAAGGATGTGTACAGCTTAACTTCATCTAGTAAAGGTTGTAGCAAATGCTGCAGAGAAAATTTTACAAAAGAAAAAGAAGATTTGGAGGCACGTCTTAGAGAAGAAATGGATTCCAAACTTGCAAAACTTGTGGAGAACCTTGAGGAGAAGTTTGCACAAAAGTTGCAATCTATGGGCATACCACAACAATCTAACATAGATCCAACTACCATGGTACAATCTCAAACTTATGCTTTTGCCTCTTGGATCTTCTACAACTTTCCATTGGTTTGTTGTGGTTTACAACTTGCATTTATTATAATATTATATTATTTTATATTTAGTTTTGATAAATGATAATAGAACTATGATACTATCTACTGTTTTGACATCCGTGTATAGATTTTTTATTTAATTTTGTATATCATATGTGTTTTGTGGTTTACAATTTTCACAATTGTTATATTATTTTAATTTATATTTAATTTTGACAGTGGTTTAAGTAATCAAATTAAGTTAATATTATTGCTAAACTAGTCCATACATGTTTATTGGCTTTATTGCTTTAAGTACGTCTTGTATTTTGGGTGCAAAACAATAGTCACATTTCTAGGAACATGCAAACCATATTGTCTTTTTTATTTGGGGGTTGAGTCTTATTGTAAGTGTGTGGGTTGCCGTTTAGGAAAAATTATGTGTGCAATACTAATAATTGTTTTTGTTTTCTCGGTACAAAACAGTTAACATTTATAAGAACCAAACAAAACTTTGTGATTTCTTCCATGTATGGTTTCATTGAAGCTCATGTTTTGCTTGGACCATATATGTTTACATTGATTGCTTCTTTTTTTGTTTCTACTAGTAAAACCACATCTTTGAACCCTTGTCTTCATGCACTGTTAAGTGTCTCTCCCTGATGTTCATGAAGTGCCTTGGTGTTTTTTTTCTCTTGCAAGACCATCATGGAAGCATCCTTGTTTGATGGTTTGGTCTATCCTATCTTTTAGTTTAGGACAAAATTACTGCTAACAATAATTAATAGTATTGGCCAAGGTTTGTTTTGGGTGAACTTGTTGTAACCAATGGCTAGGTTTGGACTTGAAGTTTCACTTTTGTTAACTTCAAGGGCCAAGATATATTTTTCCTGGCTTCAAGCTTTGGATTGTGTAGAAGGCCTTGTTGGCTGTTGCACATAAGTCCAGAATTGTTATATTATTCTAATTATATTTAATTTTGATAGTGGTTTAAGTAATCAAATTAAGTTATTATCGTTGTTAAATTTAAAAAATAAAAAATAAAAAGTTACTATTGTTGTTTATGATATATTATTATATGATTAGATTTTATATAGTAATATGTGTACTTATTTATTGAAGCATTGATACAAATACAAATTTACTTTAATTGTTTCATTTTAACTCATGTTTAATGCTTTTTTTATTTTTTATTTTAAGGATGGTACTAGCAGAGATGAAGAGGACAACTCAAACAATGACAAGGAGGTCAAAAATAGCTTGGAGGGTGACTCAAAGGAAGACTAATATAGATCTTGTCATAATTCTAGTTGTTTAAGTTTAAAACAAGGTTTAATTTCAGGATTTCTTTGTATATTCTATATTTTAAAGTTTGAACTTATATGAATTTTTATCTTTTGATGGATGAATTTTTAGTAATTATTGTACTATTGTAATATGATGGTTAAACAAAAATAATATAAAATAAATTATAAATAGATAAATGATAAAATATTTCAAAAAGTATATAAAATATTATCACTGATGACATAAAAATTTGGTCATAAATAACTTTATAGTGACAACAAAGTCCCTCGCAATTTATAGAATAGCGACGCCCCTTAACCCCTTGCAAAAACGTTTTAAGTGATAGTTTAATGTCGTCACTATTATTCCTAACTAATTGCGAGGGGTTAAAATCCCTCACAAATAAATTTTAGCGATAACTTTATTTGTCTAGTCATTAATTTGAAATTCACAAATAACTAATTGCGAGGGTATAAAAGTCCTCACAAATAGTAATTAACGATAACTACTTACCCTTGCTAAAAATAAGTTGCGAGGGGTTAAAAGTCTTCACAAATAAATTTTAGCAATGCCATTATTTGTTGCTAAAAAGTATGTCGGCAATTTGGAATTCGCAAATAACTAATTGCAAGAGTATAAAAGTCCTCACAAATAGTTGTTAACGACAACTACTTTCCCTCGCTAAAAATAAATCGTCGACTTTCCTCGTTATTTGGTAATATATTTGTGAGGACAGACTTTTTCAGTAATGACAATGGATTGCCCTTGTAAATTATCTATTTGCGAAGGTATGGTCGCAAAATCTCTTTTAGCAACAAGAGCAAATACAATGGTCTTCGAGGGCCATGTGCCCTCGCTAATAACCTTTTGCGAAGATATTTGAATTTTTGTGAGGGCATTTTACCCTCGCTAGTAGACTCTTTTCTTGTGGGCATAAATTTGGTGTTGGAGGTGCTAGTTGTTGGAATTTTCGCAAGTTTTGGATGATTTTTGTGATTGTTGTTATAAGACGGAAGCTATTGAAGAATGTTGTCATGACTCCCTTCCTCTTAGGTTTATTTTAATAATTTATACCACCGCGCACCCTTGGTGCAGTGGTTATTCTACAAATATAAGTGTTTGTGGGGTGTGGGGTAAGGGTTAGGGTTCAAGTCTCTAGGAGAGAGCTTCATACACATATACATTTAGATTAGGCTAAAGTAGAAATTTTATCATATATAAAAAAATAAATAATTTATAAGATGGATAACGTGTCTAATGGAGCTACTAAATCATCTTTAACACAATGTGACCTACTCTTGTCTAGCATCTAGGGCTTACAAATATGAACAAGATTTCTCTCCAAACTAGTTTGAAGAGAAATTCTTCAAAATCCTTACATAATTTTTTATTGGATGTGAATTTTAAAATCAAACTTTTAAATTGCATGTTTATTATATTCTTAACATGCATATCAAATTTCGTTCAATTCAAGTATTATTTACTGCTCGATTAAAAACTTATTTTTTATACATAATTTTAAATAACATAAACTTGAAATTTAAACATTTAATTGATAACATAACAATTGATTTTTGATCTTCTCGAAATTTTGCAAACATGAATAATATAATAAGAATATGCAATCTAACAGTTAAATTTTCAAAACTCACAATCAATTTAGCGATATATAAAAAGTTTGAAGGTTTCTCTCTAAAACTTTGTTCCACAAATATTGTGTGGTGTAAGAGAATAGTTCCATAAGAACCATGAGACGATAGAAACGAGTACTGCACTAGTTCACTGATTGAAAACTAAGCTTACAAGGTGTGGTGATTGATGATGGTGGAGCCGTGGAGGTGGTGGTGTGGTCATTGATGATGGTGGAGCCGTAGAGGTGGTGGTGTGGTGTGGTGGTGGTGGTGGTGTGGTGATTGGTGATGGTGGAGCCGTTGGAATCATGCCAAGTTTGAAAAAAAGTGACGGTTGGAAAGAAATAATAAAGAAAGATTAAAAAATAATATTTTAATAAAAATAGAATTTTGGGATGTGAGAAGTATTGTAAAATGGTATGGTATAATGATAAAGTGGCTTTTTGGAATGGTAAAATAGAGTAGAAATAGAATTTCCCAATGCTAATGCTCTAAGAGTGAGCACAAAGTCGACTAAAGAACCCGTGAGCAAATGTAGGATTGGAAAACCCCATAAAGTAAGCTTATTTTGGAAAGGGAGTGAGCACCAGCCGAAATGGTAGTCCTCTTGTAAGTCAAAAAAGCTGGGACTTTATTCGATTACATCCACTTTTTCATAGCGAAGTGTTTATTCTACACCAGTACGTGTAACAAGTTTTTCCCCTTTTCATAGTCACTATGGATTTCTTTGTTTTTTATCTTTTCAAATGTATGCAAATCTATATCAATTATGGATAATTGTTGCTGACCCCAAAGTTCCTTCTTTTATCACACGATAGATAAGAAAAATTGAAATCCTATGAAATATTGCCAAAAGAAATAAGATCTATATTCTTTTTTATCATCTCTTCCATGTAGGAGTTGTTAGTTATATAAATTGAGAGTTTTCAAAATATGTAGCAAGACTTAATTCACAGTGATGTTGGTATGTTAGAGGCATTTATTTATTCAAAAAAAAAAATTTGAAAATTTTACCGTTGAATTATATGTTTTATGTGTTCTTAACATGTATGCCAAATTTTTTGTTAAACAAATGTTATTTTACAATTCAATCCAAAAACACATTTTTCATGCATTATTTTAAAATTCAAAGACTTGAATTATATACGTTTACAGTTGAGATAGTTATTGATCTCTGATTATTTTGAAATTTCACAAACATAAAGGGTATAAGAAGGAAATGTAATCTAATGATGGATTTATCAAAAATCACATCTAATAAAAGGAATTAAGTAGTATAATATTACTTAAATTTACACCATGTGTAATGAAAGTTCAAAAACATGTACAAAACACCTTTGAACGTTTAGACCCCCAAAATACAGCTTAACCAATTCAAGCAATATGTCAAACAACTAGTGTGCGGAAACTTAACACATGCTATAATATGAAATTGGTTATAAACTATCTAAGCCATAACAAAATAAAATCCACAGCAGATAAATAAAAGGCAAAGATAGAGAGGAAGGAAGATGCAAACACAAAGACAACACGCGATGTGTTATCGAAGAGGAAACCGAAGTCCTCGGCGAAAAACCTCTCCGCCGCCCTCCAAGCGGTAATCAATCCACTAGAAAATACAGTTGGGATACAAGGACAGCAATAGACCCTCCAAGCCTAATCTACCCAGTGCACCTAAGCCCTCCAAGCTTCTTGCTCCAACGAGGTTGCGCCGAACCTTTTTCTTTTCTAGCTTCCCGAATTCCGCTACTAGACCGTAGCATCAACCAATGAAGATTGGCTCCTTCCTAACTGCTTCCCAGAAATCCAAACAACTGTCTCACAAAGATGATAATGGTGAGAACCAGTTTTGGTATAATGCCTCTCAAGGATTTGACAATGGAGAGGAAGAGAGTTGAGGAATTTGAAGAGACTCTAAGGTAGAGATTGTGGGTGAAGCAATCTGGTTTTTCTTTAGGGTTTCTCTCTCAAAATTCTCTCTGGAAGCTCTCTTTCAATCGTGGGTTAAAGGGGTATTTATACTGGAGTGGGAGAGGAATGTGAAACGTCAGGTTTTACAAAACAGGGGTGGCTCGCGGCTTGACCTCGCGGCTTGACCAAGTCGCGAGATCCAGTCGCGAGTTAACCGTATGGCCAGTTGTCCTGTTTTGTCCTGTAGTGCTCCAGCTAGCATGACTGTTCATCTTCCAGCATGCTTGGCACGTGTGCTGCTTCTGGCGGCTTGCAGCCGCGAGTCCACCCGCGAGTCCCAGCCGCGAGTCTCTGTTTTCTTGCACACTCTTGAGCAAACTTCACTCTATCTCACTCACTACCCTTACAACAAACCCACCTAAATACAGGGTTACTAAATGCTGAATTACAAGCAAATTTGGCACGGAATAAAGCCAATTAGATGGTTGAATAAATTCAACCTTACATGTAACTTGAATCTAACCTAGATATGTACACATTAATGTGTGCATGCACGCTTGCATGAGTAGGGTTTATCTTAACAGTGTATCAACACCAAAACTTGACCCTTTTAAACAAATATTCTTAGTTTTGCCCTTAATACTGATCTATAAGCTCATATGCGTTGTGCCAGGCTAGCTCAATGTGGGCTAATTGTGTGGGTTAGGCATGCAAATTTTAGTTGGAGTAGAGAGATGGCTAATCCAATATTGGATTTTATAAAACATGAACACAACTCTCTTAATTTCAACTTTAAGAACCCTAAGCAAAAAAAAAAAAAAAAACATTTTAGTGAGTTTAGATAAGAGTCCTCAACAATAGTTAAACATCAGTAAGTTGTTGTTTCAAAGATCACATACCAAAAACAATAATAAATAAATAATGAAAGAAATCTCCCTCAACTGGTTTATTACGTAACATGAGTGAAAGGACGTGTTGGTCTTGTGAATGTGAGAAATGAGAATAGGAATAGCATGTTGTTAGGTTCTAAAAGTTTAGAACAATTGGCAAATCGTGAACACAAACTTGTCTAGATATAGATCTTAGAGTCTATAGGTATTATTAGACAATGCTTAAGGTGATTCAAGTCAAAATTTAAGAACATACAAGCTGTAGAAAGAAGAATTCAGAAACTACCTAGTTCGATCGATCAAAGAACAAACTCGACCGATCAAAACACGTATCTGCAAAATTCTATTTCAGTCCAAACTCTACTTAAACGTATTGGGTTTCAAGTAAAACACTAATAGTATATAAAGGAAACCCTAAGTATGTTTTTATGAGGGTTTTGAGAGGATTTTAGAGATATTAGAGTGCATCTTGTGCCTCTTTTGTAGACCTAGGGTTTTATACCCAAAAAGCTCTCTCATGTCTTTTACTAGTGTTATTCTTTAAAGAATCTCAAGATCCGGTGTTGTAGAAGTTGCTGCCTTCTCTAGTCATCCAAGGTGCTAATGATCTAAATTTTCAAGGGTGGTCTTGGAGTCACAAACAGGAGAGTTTGTGTTTTTTATCACAAGTATGGGTGCTTGTGTTGCAAAGGCCTAATAGAGAAGGAGTCCGTGGATTCAGAGCTTGCACGTGGTCGTGTCAGTAAGTTCTACATGTGGTAGCAATAGGATGTGAATGGTCTAAGTTTTATTGTAAACTTCAATTCTCTATAATGGATTTGCTTTTTACCTTAAGGATAGCTAGGTTAAATCCTTCCCAGGTTTTTTACTGGTTTGGTTTTCCAGGGTGATCATACCATTGTGTTCTTTATTTTCCACTGCTTTACATGATATAACTTTATTGTTTTAACCTAGATCTGAATAATAAACCTAAGTACTCACTTGGCTAGTTAATTAGGTTAAACAACTTGTGTTAAAGGGTGTAAAAACGTACAAGTGGTATCAGAGTGTGTTAGCCCTTGATTTAGGTTATTATACCTAGAGTTGATCCTTGATCCCTGTTATCATGGATAGGTTTAAGTGTCTTATTGTTTTTTATTGTGATGTTTTGAATAAAATGGACATTATTGTTTCAGTTGATCATTTTGAGGCTTGTGAAAGGAATTTTCAAGATTTCAGTCTTTCTTGAAAGATTGGTGTAATCCCTTAAATACACTCTGCTTCACATGAATTTTCACCTACAAAGCCTAAGACTCATGCTATATGGGCAAGAAAAGATTCTCTGAGGTGAGTGTTGCTGACTTATCCCTGATTTAATTCTTTCAATTATTTATGGACATGTTTACTTTTAGTTTTTGGTTGTTTTATTTTTCTTAGGTTGTTTTGATTATTCAAAAATCCAAAACTTTGAAAATTTTCAAAAAGACAAAAATATTTTATTTTGAGTCTTGTTTTATTTTTCTTGAGGATTACATGAATTATGATATCTCTCTCTTGATTTAGAACATGCTTAACATTGTGGAGAAACTTAAATAGTATGTGTTATATAAGTGCTAAGCTATTTCTGATTTTGTGTGAGTATGTACTAGTTTGTACATGTACTCAAGGGTTAATTAAGAAAATGATATTTTTTGTTTGTGTACCCTCTATAGCTTAGTTAAGCACTGTTATGCATTGCATTCACATTTTTATTCATTTAGCATAATGTGTGCATTTTAGTTTTGGTCATAAAATTTTTTTTGAAACCAAAAAGATTTTTATTTCTTTTGTATTACACATCATGAATATGTAATTGAGGTTGGTGGATTATCTTTGCAAAACATATCTGTGTACCTTGTTTAGCTTAGATGAGCTTATTATTTTGCACTTTGCTAGTTTTAGCTATGTAGTGCATGTTTGTGTGAGTGTTTATAGTTTTTGATCATATGCTCTTGAGTTTGAAGTCACGTGATTTTGATTGTTAGGACTAGAAAATCTTAAGAGAAAGACATAAATAACCATCTCACCACTATTTACTAGCCAATCATGAACACCTTAGTGCATATCGTATGATTTTGTGCTCGAGAAAGTGTAGCACATGCACAAAAAGAAAATAAGGTTTAGCCTTGGAATAAAAAATGGCAAAGAAATAAAAATGGTGTGTATATTATAAGGCTAAAATAATAATAAATTACATGATTGCAAGCTTGTTTTCTAGGAGATGTGGGAGTTATAGGATGTAACTCTTTAGGTGATAGTCACTTTCAAACTTATGTGATGAATAATGTAGAAATTGTGACTGATTACCATCTACATATCACCTCACACATATCTCATGCTTTTACTAGTTGCACACACTTCACAAGTTATTCTTTTCTAAACTTTGTACATGGAATTGTGTGTGAATCTAGTTTGGCCATCCAAGATTATGTTTTCTATGGTGTTTGATGCAAAATATGTTTAAGGTTTGGCAAAAATTGTGTTTTTGATGATTAAAAACCTTGTTTTGAAGTTTTGGGTTGAAAACTCATGTTTTTGAAAAAAATTTTAACTCATTCTCATGCATTTCATTCATGAAATTATTTGAGTTGAGTGTTTTCTGCATAAACTTTTGCAGTTTTTCAAAAAATATCCAGTTTCCAGAATTTCAATCGATTGAATGCGTTTTTCAACCGATCAAAAATCCCTTGATTTTTAATCATTACTTTCTACCTGACTCGATTGGTATTCGATCGATGCTCGACCAATCAAAATTGAAAAAATTTTAGTTTCTAAGTTTTTGACCAAATTGTTTTTTTCATGCATCATTTATGTTTAGGATTTACATGCATTGCATTGTTTTTTGTATCTATCTTGCAGTTTTGCAGTCATATCTCTCATTTTTTTCACACATAACATGCATACACTTTGCTAAATTGGGCACTTAACTTGATTTAAAAATTGATGGATTAATTTTTGAGTCCTTGTACATTTTAGTATATGCTATTTTTCTTGATGTGTGAAATGCTGAAAACTAAGGAAATTTTTTTGAGATATGATGGATAATAATGTGCAAATCTTTTCTCTACTCATGCAACTGTTTATGGGTCACATAGTGTCACGTTTACATTTATTAAAGGAAAGAATATTTTTCTTCATATGTATCCTCAACTTAGTTTTTAAGTTAGGTTTGTGTGTTTTTACTTTTCCCCACCTCCTAAATTTTTCCCAAAACTATTTTTCCCAAAACTTGTTTTGTTTTTCCTATTTTTATAGGGGAGAAAAGTTTTTTTTTTTAAACCTTTGTTGTTCTTAGAGGGAGTTGTTGCTCTTATAGAACTAGATTCATTTGTTTCCTTGATTCTCTAATTTCTCTTGACTTTTGTTGCGTATGTTTTCTGTTTACTCTTTGTTTGAGTTGTCTTTGTCAATACATGACAAAAAGGGGGAGAAATAGATGAAATATGAGAATCTTATTTAAAAATGTTTTTAAAATGTTTTGTTTAGGGGGAGATAAGATAAAATTGTTTTTGAAAGGGGGAGAATATAAAAAGTTTTTGATGTATCTAACTTAGGGGGAGAGTTAGTTTACTTTTGTTTTTATATTGTGTTTCATATTGTTTATATGTCTTTTTTTCAACACATGCGTTGATGTGTTCTTTTGAGTGTTTCAGGAAAGACAGGTACATTCTGATCAAGACCTTCTACCTCTTCTTGCAACTTCTAGGTTAAAAGTCTTAGATTAGGATTTGTGATGTATTTGGGAATTTTATTGTATTGGGTTGTTCTTGTATTTGAGCATTTCATTTTATATGTAAGTTTTGTCACGAATTGCCCAAGGGGGAGATTATTAGGTTCTAAAAGTTTAGAACAATTGGTAAATCGTGAACACAAACTTTTCTAAATATAGATCCTAGAGTCTATATGTATTATTAAACAATACTCAAGATGATTCAGGTCAAGATTCAAGAACATACAAGTTGTAGAAAGAAGAATTCAAAAACTGCCTGGTTCAATGTATTATTAAACAATACTCAAGATGATTCAGGTCAAGATTCAAGAACATACAAGTTGTAGAAAGAAGAATTCAAAAACTGCCTGGTTCAATTGATTGAAGAACAGGCTCGACCAATCGAAACACGTATCTGCAAAATTTTATTTTAGCCCAAACTCTTTTTAAACGTATTAGGTTTCAAGTAAAACACTACTAGTATATAAAGGAAATCCTAAGCATGTTTTTATGAGGGTTTTACGAGTTTTTTAGAGAGATTAGAATGCATCTTGTGCCTCTTTTATAGATCTAGGGTTTTGTACTCAAAAAGCTCTCTCATGTCTTCTACCGTTATTATTCCTTGAAGAATCTCAAGATCCGGTATTGTAGAAGTTGCTGCCTTCTATAGTCATCCAAGGTACTGGTGATCTAACCTTCGTGGGTGGTCTTGGAGTCACAAACAGGAGAGTTTGTGTTTTTTATCACAAGTGTAGGTGCTTGTGTTGCAAAAGCCTAATAGAGAAGGAGTCCGTGGATTCGAAGCTTGCACGTGGCTATGTTAGTAAGTTCTACATGTGGTAGCAATAAAATGTTAGCAGTCTAAGTCTCATTGTAAACTTCAATTCTCTATAGTGGATTTGCTTTTTACCTTGAGAATAGCTAGGTTAAATCCTTCCCAGGTTTTTTACCTGTTTGGTTTTCCAAGGTGATCAAATCATTGTATTCTTTATTTTCCACTACTTTACATGATATAACTTTATTGTTTTAATCTAGATCTAAATAATAAACCTAAGTACTCACTTGGTTAGTTAATTAGGTTAAACAACTTGTGTTAAGGGATCTAAAAACGCACACATGTTAAAAGTTTTAAAGTCAAATGTTCACACTGAAGAGCCTCGTGTGCTATTCACTTTTTTTGTAATAATAATTACAATGAAATTATATTGCGTCAATAAGCTGTCATAAACGTCCCCAAAGGCCAAAACATGATAAAGTTCCATGGAAACTTTCTTTGTTCTTTTTGTTTTTAAAAACATTTTTTTCTTGGAAAAATATCAGTGTACATTTTGTATCAGTTTAGAAACAATTTATCTAATTTCTACATGAAGTTATTGTTGATAAAAGCTAAATAAAATAAACACATTAATTTTCTACTGGAAGTATTATTGTGAACCAAAAAAAAAAAAAGTAGAGCGAGACTTCTTAAAAGAAAGAAAAAAAAAAGAAAAGACATTTGCTCAAAAAGACAAAAACCATCAAGTAGCTTGGACTCACAAACAATTACTTTACCTAAATTTATAACTAAAAACGTTATAATGCGCAAATAGTATAGTTGAAAAAGGTTTTCAAAAAAAAAGTATAGTTGAAAAAGAAAAAAAAAAAAAAAAACTGCTTTTAGGAACCTATATAATACCCATAAACAATACATAGTTTAAGCAAAAAGTCAGCTTATAATTACAAGCTAAGTGCATACTTTGTACACATCGTATCCATAATTCCATGCATGATGTCTACAATTTTTATTTAATATTCAAAATAAAATGTGAAAAACGACAATGTATATTAGTGAATGCGATAATCACTACTCTTTTTTTATTTTATTATTTTTTTAATTTTTTTTTATCCTTTACTCCTTAGAGCATCTCCAATAGGCTCTCTAAAGCCAATTATGGAGAGTAAACACACAAAAAAAAAAAAAAAAAAAAAAAAAAAAACCCTCCAACAACCTCTCCATCTATAAATTTATCTTTTAAGTTGCTACAGTAGCTTTCTTGATATAGAGATTACTATAGCAACTCTAAACAATATTCTCCCTTAAAATAATACCCGGTTGAATAAAAAATGAATTTTTTCTCTTTCCTCCCTTTCTCTTTCTTCTTCACTCTCTCTTTGGCTTCTCATCAAAAAACTCTCTCTCTCTCTTCTCATCAGAAAACAAAAGGAAATCAGCTCTTAGTCATAAGATCTGTGTAACTCTCTCTCACAAAACCATGGCTTACATCTTTCAACCCCCAAACCAAGGCTTTCAGTTGGAGTTTGGCTCAACCACCTGAGGAAGAACGGAGAACTTATAACATCAACTCAATCATGGAACTTGGTACCCAAAATTTGATTTAATTGGTTTTGCATCATGTTTGAATTTGTTGGTTTATTCTACAAGTTGATTGATAGTTTTTAGACCCCTTAAAAACAATTGATTTAACCTAGGTAATTAGCCAAGTTGTTACTTAGTCCAAATTAACAAGTCTAGGTTATCACAATAACAAAGATCAAATCAAGCAAAGCAGCGGAAAATAAATAACACAAGATATGATCACCCAGGAAACCAAACCGGTAAAAACCTGGGAAGGATTTGACCTAACTATCCTCAAGGTAAACTTGAATCCACTATCTTGAAAGAATCGAAGTTCATACAATAAGACTTACAAGCCCCCACGCTCGACTTCTTATTGCTACCGACTAGTAGAACTTACTGACACGACCACGTGCAAGCTCCGAATCCACGGACTCCTTCTTTCTTGGACTCACCACCAGATACAAGCACACCCGCTTGTGTTTTCTTTAAGCTTCAATGGCAGCAACTGAGTTGATCATCAAGGTGTAGATAAATCTTCTCCTTGAAAAACTTTAAGCTTGTGTAAAGGAAAGCTCCTCTAGATCTCACAAGACTTACAAGCCCCCACGCTCGACTTCTTATTGCTACCGACTAGTAGAACTTACTGACACGACCACGTGCAAGCTCCGAATCCACGGACTCCTTCTTTCTTGGATTCACCACCAGATACAAGCACACCCGCTTGTGTTTTCTTTAAGCTTCAATGGCAGCAACTGAGTTGATCATCAAGGTGTAGATAAATCTTCTCCTTGAAAAACTTTAAGCTTGTGTAAAGGAAAGCTCCTCTAGATCTCACAAGAGATTTACACAAACCGCAATATGAGCAACACTAAAACGTGGCTAGGGTTTGCCTTTTATACTTAGGACAAATAAGAAACCCTAAAAACGTTTTAAAACACCTAGGGCTGAGTTGGAAAATTCTGCAGAAAAAAATTCTGCCCGAGCTTCGATCGATCGAGCTAGGCCGAAATGCATTAATCTTTTCTACATTAAGCTCGATTCCAACTTTACATAAACGCACAACTTTGAGCAAGACTAAAACACTTCTAAACACATTTTTTTGATCATGGTTTGCCAACAATACAAATTAGAGTTCTAAATACATAAAATCTTAAGTCTTTAGAACCTAACATTGATGATTTAGTGGTTTTGCATGATTTGCTATAGCTACTATCTAAGTTTAGGTCTTGCATCATGTATCTCTGATTTGTGTTTTTCTCTTTCACTCTATTTCTTTCCATTGGCGGCACAACATTCATTTATATATATATATATATATATATATTTTTTTTTTTTTATAAAATCCTCTCTTATGTTAATAACAATTTTTTCTCCTTTTCTCAACATTGGATCCCCAATATTTATCCAATCTCCATTGTTTCCACCAACCCTCCCTTGTTACTACCTTCAGTCATCACTTTGACCCACAAACGTCTCTCTCCAATTCTCACTTCCTACCTCTCCTCTCCTAATATTGCGACCATGTCCTCTACAGCAATGAAGAGAAATTTGTTTATAGCTATTGATGTGCAATATGATGCATGTAAGTGTGTGCTCACTTAGGGAATCATATATGAAACATGCATAACTTAGGAAATAATCATGAAGTGGACGCTAATTCACTTGTGATTAGAATATGGGAAGTGCTAAGCTAATGTTATTTCTAGGAAAATTTTGGAGTTGGGTATTGTTAAAGAGTTTGGAGAACGTAGTCTATCAAAGGATTTAGTTGCTGGGTTTTGAGTTGAATGTATTTGTGGGTAGTTCTTTGGTAAGATTATTTGCAGCAGTGGTTGCAACAATAATGCATGATGTGTGTTTGATAAAATGCCTCAAAAAGATTATATTATGTGGAATGTTTTGCTAAATGGTTTACTTATTGTAGTAATTCTCTAGAACTTTTTTTGAAATCAAATTAGTTTGTTCATGAAATGATTAGTTATTGGGTTAATAATAGATTGTTAGTGTTTAATTGGAAGAAAAGCTAAGCTTGATAAGTTGTTGATAGCATGGTCCATAGAAATCAACTATTTTTAAATTTGTGATTGCCCCTTCCTACTGCTTGCAGTTCATTTGTACGGCCATGTTGTAGTTTTTGAAAGTTTTTGAGCACCATGCTCAGTAGAAGTGCTTAAGGGGTATGAAATTGCCTTGAGTACTGTTTCTTTTTTGGGAATTTTGGTTGAGAAGGCCAATGATAGGAGGGTTTAAACCTTGGTTTTCCTCCTTATGTGTTTATTTTCTTGCTCAAACAAGTATTAGAAGTCTAATAAATTTTTGATTGGTCAGTATGGTTTTGTACAAAAGTTTTGTAATCATGTTGACTCGCCCAATATTTTGTTGGTAATGGCTTATGAAAGTGATCAAGTCTGCTAATCATAGCACTACCAAAGAATGGCATATGCCCTCTCTAAGTGTATAATCTATCCTAAACATAACATCTAATACGTGAATATTGCATGGTTTTTTAAGTATCAATATGTGAATTATTCACACACGCTGCAATAATTGTGTGTTTCTTTGGTGGCAGCAACTTGGGAAATTTTTTCCATGGGTCGTAATACAAATTATGCACGTAATATGCTTCTAAATGACTTTGATTCCGATGATGATTTTGAGATAATTGCGCTTCTTAAATTGGAAGAAGAATGATTAGAAAGAGAGAGGGCATCAACATCACATCGTGGTTTTGCTCCAATTGGACTTGAATTTAATTGGGTTGGCCTTCTTTGACTTCATCATGGCCCTTGTAAAATTAAAGTCCATTAGCTTTCTTCTTTACACAAATCCACTTATTTAATTTCATTATCCTACAAAAGACAAATTCACACATTAAAATTCAATTAAGCACAAAATTGATTATTCAACATTATTCCAAAATCAACTATAAAATGCATGAATTAACTCAAAATAAGTATGATAATACTTTCTAATAATGATATAAATATGCAAAATTAAGCTATTATCAAAATGCTAAGTTGCCAAAAGATTGTTATGAGGCTAAGAAGATTATTAAGGACCTGGGCTTAAGTTATAAGAAGATTCATGCTTGTCCTAAAGATTGTATGTTATATTGAAAGGAGAATGCCAACCTTGAAGCTTGTCCAACCTGTAACCTTTCAAGGTGGGAAAGTACTAATGCTTCCTCCAAGAAAGGAAAAAAGAAAGCTATAAAGATCCTATGGTGGTTCCCCTTAAAGCCAAGATTGAAACGACTATTAATGACTCCTGAAACAGCCGATCATATGAAGTGGCATGTCAATGGTCGTGTGAATGACGGGTTAATGAGGCATCCTGCTAATTCTGAAGCTTGGAAATCATTTGACTCTAAGTACATAGAGTTCTCATCTAAGCCTCGTAATGTCAGACTTAGATTAGCAGCCGATGGATTCAACCTATTTGGAGATATGAGTACTAGTCAATGTACATGGCTTGTCATCTTGATCCCATACAATCTCCCTCCATGGATGTGCATGAAAAGGTCTTATTTTATGCTATAATAGAAGATCTAAAGGGTTTATAGGATGTTGGAGTCAAAATGTTTGATGTGTCTGCCAAAAAATCATTCCAAATGCATGATGCATTATTGTGGACCATAAATGATTTTCCTGCATATGGTGATTTGTCAGGTTGGAGTACAAGGTGCTCTTGCATATCCTTCTTGTAACTATGATAGTCAATCTCGCTGGTTAAGATATTGAAGAAAATTTAGTTACATTGGACATAGGTGATTCTTGAATAGTGATCATAAATTCCATAAGCATAAAAAATCATTTGATGGGTATGTTGATATGAGATTAGCTCCTATTATAATATCTAGGGGGAAATCATGTTACAAACAGAAGCCGTAGCCGATCATGTTTTTGGGAACAAAAAAAAAAAAAAAAAAAAAAAAAAGAGGAGGGAGCTTTATGTGTGTGGAAGAAGAGAAGTATATTTTTCACTTTGCCTTATTGGAAGGACCATATATTGCGTCATGTATGTTTTTAGACCCCTTAAAACACAAGTAGTTTAACTTAGTTATTTAGCTAAGTGATTACTTAGGTAAATTATCCAAATTTAGGTTAACACAAGTAAACCAAGTAAATAATGCGAAAAATAAAGAACACAATGATATGATAACTCAAGAAAACCAAATCGGTAAAAAACCTGGGGAGGATTTAACCTAGCTATCCTCAAAGTAAAACAAATCCATTATGAAAGAATTGAAATTTTTACAATAGTGACTTAGACCACTAACATCCGATTGCTACCTCGAGTAGAAAACTTACTACCAAGACCATGTGACAGCTCTAAGTCCACGGACTACTTCTTTCTTTGATCCACAGCAACCACAAGTACTCCTACTTGTGTTTTTCTTTAAGTTCTTGAAACGACAATTGAAGCGATCACCAAGCTCTCGATATCAATCTTGATCTTGATAACCCTAAGTGTGTATGAAGGCGAACATCTCTAGATCTCACAAGAGATTCACACACACAACATATCAACAACCTCTAAAATGTGGCTAGGGTTTTTCTTTTTATACATAAGGCAAAACATAAAACCCTACACGTCATATGGAATTGGGCTGAGTTGGTAACTTCTGCAGAAAAAACAATCTACATGAGCTTCGATCGATCGAGTCTAATTTTCGATCGATCAAGCCTTATAGAAATTGAATAGTAATTTCTTGCAATTACTCGATTCCAACTTTATACGCACACACTTTGAGCAATCTAAATCTAGACTAAATGTTTTGCCAACATATACATATTGAAGTTCCAATGCATTAGTTTCTAATTTCTTAGAACCTAACAAACTCCTCCTTTGGCAATCCATGACAAAACACCTACCAAAAAAAAAAAATGCTCAAAGTTACAAAACAGCCCATTACAACAAAATGCCCACAAAGAATTTAACCTAACTACTTATCAGTTGCCAATGTAGATAGCAGCATAACTGAATAAACCTGTATATTCCTGAAACACTTCAACAAATACATAAACGCATGTGTGGAAAATACAAGTAAAAACAAAATAAATTCTTGATTTCACAAAATAGAAAATAAAAGACATATATCATGAATAACCTTATAATATAAATCAATAGCCAATGTAGCACATGTGAAACAAGAAACAGAAATAAAAACATAATGTCTCCCCCTAACATATACATCCCATAAAAATAAATACATCATGAGCCAAAAAAAAATACATCATGAATCTCCTAAATACAATCTAAAGCTCCCAAGCTCCAAAAAACCAAAATCTCCCCCTACCTCCATCCAAATGTACTCCCCCTTTTTGTGACGAATTGCCAAAAGGCAATCAGGACTCATCATCAGAAAGAGGTGGTGGAGAAGACCGCCAAACGCTCGCCAAATCTACACACAATGCCTGAAGCTCCGTGAGCACATCCACCAAAAGCTGACCATGAGCCGCCTGAACGGTCATGACAGTATCCAACTTACTCCAAATGCTAGAATCACCCGAAGTAGAAAGTGGAGGATCAATAGCGGCAGTGGGATTGACAAACTCCTCAGCTGTAGGGTTACCTAAAGAAGGAGGATGGGATGTAACACCTGAAGAAGACTCTACACAAGGGTGTTTAAAGCTATCATTCATCTGAGCTACTCTCTGCCTAAGGAAGATGGCACCTATGGGAGATATAATGTGTATAGGCTCAAACGCAGGAAAATCCTCTAAACCTAAATGTAACAAAATCCGATATATGAAAACAGGGAAGAAAAGACCATGTGCTGTAGAACTACTCCTATGAACCTCAACCAAGGATCGAATGAAAAGAGTAGGAAAACTCATAGAAGCATCAGTCACAAGAGCATACAAAAATGCACATCTCTCAATAGGAATGGTGTGCAAATGAGAGATAGGCCAGATAGAATGACAAGAAATCTGGAAAAACAAATAATGAATCTTGGTAAGCTCATGGGAGGTAATCTGAGGATTAGTACCCCATTGAATGGAATTACCGGTGAGATATGACATAATGTCATCAAGAGGAGAGTCCTCATCATAAGGGTAGACTAGCTGTCATACCAAAGGTACCCCAAAAACAGAGGCCACTACTGAAGGAGTAATGACATACTCTTCACCCCTAATCCAACTCATCACATACTGAGTGTTGGAATCATCGGAGTGGACAGAAAAGTTCAAGTAGAACTCTCTAATCAAGGCAGCCGGAGGAGGATGAGAAATGTCCAACAAAGATAACCAGCCCCTACGCTCGAAGTTCCTCCTAATTTCCGGATCTAACTCATCTAACACAACCTTCCTCTCAGCCCACACAGACCTAAATATGTTCAACTTCTCATAGGCTTCTTGGTTTTTCTCAAACCGAAACCTATCACTATCGAAGGCAGGGGTAGAGGTGGAGGTGGTTTTCTTATTGGCTCTAGTCTTCCTAACCATGATGCTAAGGGAAGGAAAGGAAATACCAAAACAAAAACCAAAAAAAACAAAGAAAACCAAGGGCAAACTGCATCAAACAAGGTTAGAGAGAAAACAACAATAGAAAATATCAATCTATATGATGCATGACCAGAATGAACAAATGATGCATACTCTAATGCATTGAGAACCATTCAATTACACTTTAAGAACAAAGAATTGACTCGAACATAGAGTTTTAGAACAAAAACCCCAAAATTTTGAAAAACCCACTTTCAAAAATTTAACCAAATTAAGAAATTAATCATTACACTAGATAGAGATCATCATATAATGACATAATCAATCAATTTCAAAAGTCAATTTTACCAATTACAACCCAATTGAACAAAATCCCCAATTTCATATAGTTTCAAGCCCTAGAATTTCAAATTTTTCCCAAATCACAAATTTAATCAAATTAAAGCATGAGAATCGTGTTTACATCATCTAAGAACAAAAACCCAATAATCAAATTTGAAAGAAACCAACTCAAAAATCAAAAACCCCAAATTCCTATAGGTCCGAAAATTTCACCTAAAATGCATGAAGTATGAGAATAAATTGAAAAAAATGGGTAAAAAGGTCTTACCGGCACTTGAAGACAAAAACCTTGAGAAAAATTAGGAAGAAAACGACAAAAATTGACTTGAAGTGGATCGGTCGAAGAGAGAGAGTAAAAAGCTTTTTGAAAAGTTTGAATAAAGTGAAGAACACACGAGAAAAGCTTGTTTTTAAAAAAACTCTTAGACTAATTTTCGATCGATCTAGCACCAGTCGAGCACCGATCGAGCCAGGCAGATTGTAACCAAAATTTTTATCGCATTTTCAATCGGTCGAGCAACAAGTTCGATCAATCAAAAATCTAGAAAAATCAATTTTTTGAAAAACAGAGCATTTTAATGCAAAAACTCCTCAAAGCACAATGTTGTATGAATAAAATGCATGAGTATGAGATGTAAAGTTTTTCAAAAACACTTGAATTCAACCCAGATCTTCCAAAAACAAGATTTTCAATCAAATTTGTCCTCAAACCTCAAACATTAAACATATTTTGCATTAAAATCAAGGAAATTTTAATCTTGGATGGCCACAACAAGTTCACACATAATATCATGTACTAAGTTTAGCAAAGAATAACTTGTGTAGTGTGTGCAATTAGAAATAGCTTGAAATACATGTGAGGTGATAAGTAAATGGTGATCAATCACAATTTCTATAAAATTTATCACATAAGTTTGAAAGTGACTATCACCTAAAGTGTTACATCATATAACTCTCACATCTCCTAGAAAACAAGCTTGCAATCATGTACTTTTATTGATTTGCCTCATTATGTACACACCAATTTTATTTTAATTTGAATTTATTATATCCCAATAATGTACACACCAATTTTATTATTATAAGTCGAGACTACACCTTATGTTCTTTTTGTGCATGTGCTATACTTTCTCGAGCACAAAATCATATGATATGCACTAAGGTGTTCATGATTGATTAGTAAACAGTGGTAAGATGGTTATTTATGCCTTTCTCTTAGGATTTTTTAGTCCTTACAATCAAAAGCATGTGACTTCAAGATCAAGATCATGTGATCAAAAATTATAAACAATTCCCACACAACATGCACTACAAAGCTAAAACTAGCAAGGTGCAATAAAATAAGCTCATCCAAGCTAAACAAGGTATATAAACATGTTATGTAAAGATAATGTGGCCAATCTTGATTTCAAATCCAAGAAAAATAATGCAAAACACATTTTTCCTTCCTTTTCCTTTTTTTTTTTTTTTTAATTTTATTATTATTATTATTATTTTTTAAAGAATTAACCAAAAAAACCTTGCATGAAATGCATGAATGTTATGCATTGCAAATCCTAAAAACAAAGAAAAAAAAATGGTCACAAAGAATAGAGAGATGAAGCACAAAGACCATGTTAGAAAGACTCAATTAGATTGAGTTTTTTGCATTCAAAACTTTTTAAATGCAACTCTTGCATTAGAGTTATCATTCATATTAGAATGCTGAGCAACTCCAAGATTGGAATAAAGGTTTAAAACATTTACCAACTCACCAATAAGTACCATGGGATCTTGTGCTTGAGACACAAGTACTTTTGGCTTATTTGCTCGCTTAGCAGCTTGCAACTTGAAACAGTTTGGACGAATGTGTCCAGTCTTTCCACAAAAATGACAAACCCATAAAGGTCTATCATGATCCTTATCCTTAGGAATGGTAGGATTCTTATGTTTAGACTCTTTAAGATCAACTCTAGTCTTCCTAGGAGGTGTAACTTCCACTAGTTTGACAATCTCACTCACGGGAGGCTCAGAAGAAGAAACAAAGTTTGTGGAATGAGTCTTAGACACAGAGATAATATCTTCAAAACCTAGACCAGTTTTGTCTAAGGGAGATTTTTGAATACTCAACATGTGTTCAAGTTTAGAACTAGCAAACCTATTTGTTTGTTCTCTAGCAACATATAATTCAAGTTCCAAATTCTTAACTTTATCAAGCAACAACTTGTTCTCAATCTTCACTTTATCAAGCAATTCATTAACATCAAACAATTTCAAGAGAAAATTTTTCTTATCAAGTTCAAGAGAAGCAATTTTCTATAAACTTAAATCAACATTCATAGCATCCTTTATAGCAACCTTGCAAAGCTTATTAGAGGCTTCTTGCAAATCAACATTCTCAGAGAATTCCCCATCAAAAGGGTTCTCATCAACCACAACACTTTCATCAACTACAGTAGTAGCTGTAAAAGCAATGAAGTTTCCATCCTCATAATTACCAAACTCATGATCAAAAACTTCATCATCACTAAGGGTTACAGCCATAGCTTTACCCTTTGATCTCAAGAATGTAAGACATTCTGATTTTACAGGACCATACCCTTGACAACCAAAACATTGTTGACCCATGATATTATTAGAGGTTTGACCTACTTTCTCTTTAGGTTTATCAGTATTATTCACTTTAGTGTGTTCATTCCTTCTAAAATTTCTAGGTTCAGTATTGTTTTTACCTCTTGCCCTTTTGTTATTGTTCCTAAGAAAATTTCTAAAGTTCTTGGCAAGATATGCAATCTCTATAGCAAAGAGTTCATCATCAAATCCATTCCCATTAGCATCATCAACTTACTTAAAAGCCATTGATTTGGATTTGTTTGTCTTAGATAAATCTAACTCATATGACTAGAGAGATCCTACAAGTTTATT